>NC_046224.1:64295537-64964798 GCF_009819885.2 Catharus ustulatus
TCCATCACAGCTCCAAGGCAGTGGAAGGTGGTGCTGTCTGGCTCTTGCTGGTGCAAGCAGTTTACAGCATCAGAGCCTCTATTATAATAAGGCCAGTAGCTCAGCACAGAAGAAATTTATATCAGCATAAAGCCAAAGTAAGCTCCAATAACTTCATCGAACCCTACCTTTGTTGTGATTATCTTGTCCACCTCAATATATTTCACAGGACCTGTAGATTTCCCTTGATAACTCCTGCACCAAGCTCCAACAGTTTGAGGCTCAGTAACACCAAGGTTAGAAAACTGGAATCCTTCTTGGTTCAGAGACCCTCCCGTGTGAGTTAACCCTTTCACATCCCAGGTAAGAGTCTCCTATCCTCACCACTCCACAATTAGACACTCTAATAGAATCATCTTGATTCCCAGCAATATTCTGCTGGTGAAAGAAAGAGACATAAAGTTTTTTTGAAGATGCCATTGCTAATATTGAATTCACTAGAAATAAATAAGAACTGCAAAGGCATTATCTCACATCATATGACATACTTCTGCTAAGCACTGCTGTGATGGGTTTAACAGCCCACCAAACATGATAGTGGTTGATCACTGGTGAAAGATTTGCTCCCCATGTAGATACTTACTTAAAACCAACAAGCTCTAAAACATCACCAGCAAAATTTCATTTGTGATGTTGCTTTGCCAAAGGAGAGACCTGTGATTAAGCTGCCCTTCTCTGCCTCCGGCTGCCTGCTCTCAGTGCTCGTAACCCCAGCATTACAACCTGCCTGTGCTGGAGCACAGGTGACACAGCCAGGGGAGAGGAAGAGGAAGAAGAGACCTTCCTCTTTGCCTGACTGGGTTGCCTGATGTTTGGCACAAGGTCTGACAGAAGGGATGGTCTTTCTTTTGTTCCTTGTATGACTGGGTCTGGCATGGGCCCTTATCACATGAATTGATGCTGAAGTTGCTCCTCATCAGATGACCTGGTGTGGGGACATGGCACCTGGGACATGGCCCAGCCAGCTGTCATCCTTCCTTGCTGTCCATCCATGCATCTGCTTCTGTTGGGGCTTTCTTGTTTTGCCTGCTAGAATCATTAACTCCATGCCCTTATTGCAGCTGTTATGATAATTTCTATTAAAGCAAGAACCAAGTTTCTCATGCAATTACTGGGTTGTAGAACCTGAGGCTTGAAGAAAAGTAAATGACCATGGCAACTGATTGACAGAACCATGAGCCAGCAGTGCCATGGGGGACAAGAGGGCCAATAGAACCCTAGGATGCATCAGGAAGAGCGGTGCCAGCAGGTCAGGGAGTGATCCTGCCCCTCTGCCCAGCCCTGGGAGGCTCATCTGGAGAGCTGTGTCCAGCTCTGGGATCACCAGCACAGGAGGGACAGGGAGCTCCTGGAGCGGGGCCAGTGGAGGCTGTGGAGATGATTTAGGGCCTGGAGCATCTGTGGCAGGGAAAGGCTGAGGGAGCTGGGGCTGTCCAGGCTGGAGAGGAGCCCCAGCTGAGAGGGGCCCTCAGCCCTGGGTGTCCCTGTGTGCAGGGAGGGCTCCGAGCAGGGCCCAGGCTCTGCTCCGGGGGCCCAGCAATGGCACCAGAGCCACGGGCAGGGACTGAGCCCAGGGGGTTCCACCTGCACAGGAGGCACAACTTCTTCCCTGGGCAGTGCTGAACAGAGACCACACAGGGTGTGGAGTCTCCTCACTGGGGATATTCCAGAGCCAGCTGGACACAATGCTGTGCCCTGTGCTCTGGGATGACCCCGCTGGAGCAGGGAGGTGGCACCACATGACCTCTGTGGTGCCTTTCAGCCTGACCCACCCTATGATTCTGTGAAGAGGGTTGGGTTGGTTTTTTTTTATTTTCTCACTCCTCATCTAAACCAATTGCAATTTCTCTGAAGCAACACTTCTTGAGCACAGCCAGTTCCTTTTGCCCTAGAGAGAAAAGGTAGGGCCAGCTGGGGCTGCCACAGTGGGAAAGGAGTGGGACAGTTTAGCGGTGAATTTAGAGGGATCTGTGCCCAAATAAGATCAGATGGGAAGGACTGAGGAGCTCCTCTGCATGTGACTCCTCCTCAGCTGGAAAAGGCAGATGCTAAAGAGACTTTGCTAATTTCCCCTGCCTGGAAACCTGTAATGAACTCGGAACAGAACATCTGTTAGTTTCTCTTAAACTGGAAAGGGCTGAAAGCCAAGAGACATGTCTTAGGGCCAATTTGCTTGCCTGTCTACAGTGTAGAGGAAAGTCTAAGCCCTGGAGAAAGCCTGGTGCACTCTGTCTGTGAAGAGACAAAGCTGGCAAGTGTCACTGGGAGCCCAGGGGTGACACAGCTTATGGGACAGGACAAAGGTTTCCTTCCTTCATGCAAATGCTCAAGAACTCCAGTCAATCATATCACACACACATCCAGTACTGCTTAAGTCTACATTTGGATGAGATGCAAAAAAATATGCTACCTTGGCATGTGGCACAAATCATGAGGGAGATTGCTGGATGCAAAGCCTTCCTGCCCATTGACAGGAAGAAACAACCTGCATCTGGACAGTGCCTGTCATGCTGGGACATTTAGAGATGCCCAGGTAATGGAGGTGCTGCGACCTTGTTTACTGTAGTAATTTAACTGGGATGAAATCTTCCCTTTTCCAGCAAGGTTAATCATGCAGTGCTGTAGAATCCCAGAAGGTAAGGAGCTGATGTGTGTATCTCAAACACTGATAGCCAGATGGCTGTGGAGCCAACCAAAGACTGCTGGAAACAGTAGACAATAACATGCAGTGGGAAAGAACAAAGTGTGACTGGAAAAGGGGGCCATGAGGAGGTAGGGCAGCACTTCTCTGGGACAAGCACTCTTCTTCTGGTTCCTGGAGATAAACACAGCACAGCACAGAGCAAGCACAGGGATGAGGCTGAGAAGTGGGCACGGACTGTAGGGGGGACCCAAAACCCCCTTAGCCCTCCTACCCATTTCAAGAAAGATCTGAAAGAAGGGACTATGCCTAAGAACTAATTTGCACAGAAAATAAGAACCCTGTCTTCAGGGTAGAGAAAACTTATCTACAAAAAAGTACCCCCACCAAGCCCAGGCAGCATGCCCCAGGACCCTGGACATCCCATGGGCTAGATCAATGCCAGAACAAGGACTGATTTTCTCTTTTTCTCATTTTCCTCCTTTTTCCTTTTCATCTTACCACTTTACCCAACCCCTGCTGATGTGTGCTTATGTAGTAGGTCAGGGACCAACTTACCAATTTCTAGGCCAAGAGTGTAATTTACTGATGTGAGATTTTGCAGACCCTCTGACTTTTGTTGTTCCTTTTGACCACGAGCATCTACGAATCTTGGGTGGTCCCTTCCCCTTAAGGGTGGGATGTCACAAGTGCATGCAAACTGTATCTCTTACTCCCAAGTAACATCAGTAAAATCAGGTAAACATAGTGTCCCCCCAAGACACTGCTGGCATGGGACAGCAAGCAACATCATTGTTCAGGTCACCCCTCCAAGCCAGCCCAATGCCACCCAAACCTCCTCTGAAGTTTCATGTCCCACATCAGCTCCCAAACCATGCCCAGACTTTGGTGCATGCTGGCTGGTACAAGGGGAAAAGTGCTGCCAAGGGCCACTCCAGTTAGTGGCTGAATGGGACAGGTAGCTGTGTTCCCACAGCTGGGGAAGCTCCCTGACACTGTTTAAATTGCCCTTGGTGGCTGGCCCTTGGAGTGCTAAGAGATGCTGGACTGACTTTACTGCTGTAAAGTCACCCTGCTCTACACATGATAAACAACAGGCAAGAACATCTTTGCACTCAGGCATGGGATGTTCAGAGATGCAGGAAAGTGCCAAAAAATCTACAAGCTCTTGAGATATTTAGATATAAAAACATACATAAAAACCTTTCCAAGTGATAATAAAATCTAAAGGAAGATTGTCGGAAGAGCAAAAACTTCAAATGTTGATTCCAATTTTGTGCTGCAGGCTTACATTACACTGGCTTGGTGATTGCCTGCATGCCTGAAAAACATCACTGCCTAGACCAGAGTTACATGCTGGCAGCATGTTCTCTATCACTTCAGTTTTCCAAGAAGAGAACGCTGGTAACATTTTTCAGGTAAAATGCTGACTACTGCTACATCATCCTCAGATTGAGTTTCTGCATCTTGGAAAAATCAGGATGTTTCCAGGAAATGCTTGCAAACAATTATCAAACACTTGTTCTCCATCACTCACCACAGCATAGCAAAACTTCTGGCCCACCTTTTATTTTTTATGATAGCCAATTCAGACTGAAGCTTTCAGTTTTACCTTTGTTAGTCAGCCATGCTTCATGTTTCATATTTGCCCTTTTCTGGAAGCAGAATTATTCCAGAATAGATGGAACAGGATTAAACTAAATGTAGAACCTTTATTACTTCTGAATGTTGCACATCAGCAACTTGTGCCCTCCAATAAACAAATGTCTGCATATCACAGAAGATAATCAAGCCCAAAGTCTAGGAAAACTGTCTCCAGCCAAGACCACAGAGATTTTATAATAATGCACAATTTGTGAATGAATGTCAGTAGTATCAATCTGTAAGACTATATCTGCATGGCCAGTGCAAATAGTTTTATGGAAGTGAAGAAGAAATAGCTGAATGGGCATTTATTATTTACTCTTAGGTGGATCAGCAATGAGTTGCTAAGTGTTAGTTACTGTTTTAAAGTTTTGCTATTTTAAATCATATTAATAAAATTTATCATTACAAGCACAGTCTCTTACATGCCAAGAGTGCTACAACTCTGCTACTCCCTTTTTAGGTGTCAGTTGCTTCTTTTCTTCGTTTATGTCCTTATTTCCAAGAATATTGCAAAGTCTCTGAGGCAAACTTTCTTTCCAAGAGCAGGATAATGGATTTGTTAGCATTTGAAGAAGTGCACAGACCAAAGCCAGGAAATTCAGAATTTACGTGCAAGGCAAGATTGCAATTAAAAAACTCCTTATCTACCTATTCTCAATCCAAGTACCTCGTTTGACTGACCTTCCTCTGTTGAGAAAAGATTTGTATCTTGCTTGAGTAACACCACACAGACAGGAAGAAATGCCAGAAGTGGGAACTGCAGTATTCTTAGCTTGGGTCTGTGAATCAGGAGGAGCTTTCCATATGGATAGTGCTCATCCTCCTTCTTTTTCTGTACCTTTTTTGTGTGACTCCACCTGGTAATGATTTCCCTGGAGCTTTACTCTCCCAGTTAAACCCCTCCAAAGGAAACTTCACTGGCTTCAACTTAGGTTTTGTAAACTACTCTTGTTAAACCTCCAAGCTGAATCGGGAAGACTAAAAGCCTAAACACTGTACAAACCTTTAAGTTACAGATTTGGATTGTTCTGCTATCAATTCATGTATTTCATATAATCTATCAATTAATTGATACATTACATTAGGAACAAACTTCTCTACCTACCACTTTCCTTGCATGCTTCGGACAATTGGCAAAATGTAAGAAAGCAATTGGCAAAATGTAAGAAATCTGTCTTTTCTTTCTCTTAATGACTGTATATCAGAAAGGCCATTAATCTCCTACTACCAGAGCAGGTTTTCCTGCTCCATTTTCAATAATCTGATGACATTCATTAGTTTCTTGGTGTTTATACATACTAATTGATAAAGAAGAGTCTTTTTCTCAGAATAGTCACCATTATCACAGGCTTTTAACTTTTATTTGAATGGTAAAATAACTATTGAGAAATATTTTGGAGCCTCCCACATGTCTTGAGAAATCAAATATCTCTGCACTGCTCTGAAGTATATTGCTACTATTAATATAGTCACAGTATCACCTCAATGAAGATAAGGAAAAATAATCTCTATTGACTTTGAAGGTGCCTAATGCGCATGGAACAATATATTCAATTAACTCACAACCTACTTAGCTGATAACAGCTAAAGATACTGTGTTTGGTGAGAAAAGACACTACTTAATCATTAAGCATCATTTAGAATATGAACTATTTTTAAAATTTGTTTGGTAATAGCAAGAATTCTCTCCTTCCAGCTGATACTCCTTTAAAACAATTAATTGCAATTTTTCAGTCTCTTCCATTTCAAATCTGAACTAGTCTTTCTCCCCATTACTGTGTGCCCATCTAAAATCCCAACTGGATTTCTACAAGCTGTGTGCAGTGATGTTTCAGCTGAGTCCTTAAGCAGCACAATCTGAGACAAGCAAGCCAACCTTCCAGAAGTGGGGAAGCAAGTGCATGAAAACAAAGCCTTGTGATCAAGATTCAGGTGATCTGGTTCAATTCTAGGCTAGACTTTGAATCTGACATTAAGAAAGATACTTTCCCTACCTGAGGCATATCCTCAGCTGGAATAAATTGCTGTAAATTCATAGCATCAGTGGTGATACACCAGCTTTACACCAGCTGCTGAGCTACTCTTTTACTTTAGTTCCTTCCTGTAAAGTGATGGCTTTTTTGCATTTACCAGGGCACTGTTAGCTTTCCTTGTTCCCAGGTACATTTGTTCCTGTGAAGACTGTAAGCTGCTTAAGGGAAAGAATTCCTTTTACCCTGTTTGTACAAGACACAGCACAACACAGAGCTGATCTTGCCTGGGGCCTCTAGGCTTTATAATACTGGTTATTCTTTAATTACAACTAAATATTCTAAGCCTTTAGAGAATGAACGGTAGCTGTCGTTTAGTTTGTTTTATTTAATGGGCTGTAAAAAAACAAGTCCAGAGTCTCAGAAACCAGAAGACAGCAGAATGTAGGATTTGTCTTGTAGAGGACTGCGTTTTTGTCTGCCAGTGTATACTGAGGAGTATTAAAAAGCTTCAAGAATAATACTTGCTCAAGCACACGGTTTCAAAACTCATTTCAGCAAA
Organism: Catharus ustulatus; assembly: GCF_009819885.2. Classification (NCBI taxonomy): domain Eukaryota; kingdom Metazoa; phylum Chordata; class Aves; order Passeriformes; family Turdidae; genus Catharus; species Catharus ustulatus. The sequence continues at coordinate 64,302,397 of NC_046224.1, forward strand.
GGGGGAACCAAGCCACAGCCATGACTTACCCAAATGAATCACTTACCCAAAATCATGTGCTGGTGGTCTGTCTAATGAATGATGTATCCCAGTGCTCTCCATCAAGTCATCAGAGGCTTTTGTGCCACTCAGTAGGAACCAATAACATTACCATGGTTAGGACATAAAATATTCAGTATCCCTGCTCACCAGAATGAATGAATTATTCACCCATATTTTAGGAGCCCTTGCTGTATTTCCACAAAAGGCCTTTGCTACTGAGCACAGGTGTTGACTTTCAGCTACCAGACCCACAGCCTTACCTAAAATCAGGATGAACTCCCTGTGGATTATCAGTGAATTAATGTAAAGTATTTGGGTTCCATCTAGTGGTTACAAACTCACCAGGAGATTGTTCAGCCTGGAGGAGACTGAGGGGAGACCTCATCATAGTCTTCAACATCCTCCTAAGGAGCAGCAGGGGTATGAGTACTGAACTCTTCATTCCCAGGAAAAAATTCAAGGGAACGGCTGGAGCTGGGTCAGGGGAGGGTCAGGCTGGATATCAGGGAAAGGTTCTTCCCCCAGAGGGTGTCGGGCACTGCCCAGGCTCCCCAGGGAATGGTCACAGCCCCAAGGCTGCCACAGCTCCAGGAGTGTTTGGAGAACTCTCTCAGATACAGGGTGGGATTGTTATGAATTAGGAATTAGAATCCATGATCTTGATAAATCCCTTCCAACTCCGCATATTCTGTGTCTCTCAAATGGGTTGTTCCCATCCCATGCCCCTTTCCCAGGGCCCGAAAAGCAGCTGGGCAGCCAGGACATGATATGGATTTTACTATGTCATCATCACCTATCTGGTCCTTTGATTTCTGACCAGTCTTTTAGCCTTTGCCTTTCTGACACCCACTGGTCTTCTGCCTATGAGCTCTCTTTAGTTTTAGTTTAGTTTAGTTCAGTTCAGTTTCTTACTCTTGGGGCTCCTGGGCCCAGAAACATCAAAAGAGGAGAAAAGCTCCAGCCTAGTACCACAGCTTTGTGAGACACTTGGCCTTGAGGATGGGAAAGGTGAATAGAAAGATCCAAGTGCTTTGCAATGACAGCATGAAATGTGGTAGGTCTGATTTTAAGCAGAGAACAACCCAACCTTCCCAATTGCTCCTGACAGTTTATTTCTTCATTCAGCTTCCATCCTTTATGACTGGAAATTCTGTGGATTTTTAAAAAATAATCTAAACATTTACTTTGTATTGGAGTTTTGCTTCATTTTCATTACCTTCATTTATCCTTCTCTTTAAACTCTTATAATTTTCCTCTATTATTAGCTTTCTCCACAGGCTCTAAATCACAGTAATCTTTCCCAAAGAGCTGTAAGCTGCTGCTGCTGATTTTCAGCATCCCACAGCAAGAAGGATTACTGAAAAGACTGAGGGGCTCAAGAGACTCATCATGCTCTCTTCACTGTACTATTAACTCATGTTAATTCAGGCTTATGCTAAAAACTGGTAAATTTTAGGTAATGCTTGTAAAGACTACCTGGGAGAATGAATCACTGGTAAAAATGGCTGCTGGATCTCCATCCTCAGTGGGAAGAGGTTTTTACCCCTATATCTAATTGTAAGATCTTTTGTTTGTGTCTGTTGCCTCTTGTCCTCTGCTTGTGTATCTTGAGAGTCTGGATCCTTCCTCTATGTAACCATTTTCTTCCTCCATGCTTTTCATAGTAAGAACACACAGTAAGGGCTCACCTTCACCTCGTCTGTTCCAGGCTGGTCACACTGAGCTCTTTCAGCCTTTCCTCACATGTCAGAGCTTCAAACAGCTTGGTATTGCATGGTATTACCATTTATTCTTGTGCCAGTATATCATCCTTCTTATCCTTGGGAGCCCAAAACCGGGCACAGAACTCCGAATGTGGTCTCACCTGTGCCAAGCAGAGAGGGAGGATCACTTCCCTACATCTTACTAAAACATGCCTGGAATCCAATGGGCTTTTTTTGCCACAAGGCCACAACACTGGCTCATGGGCAACTGCCTGTTCACTAGGAACCCCTGGCAGAAACCCCCTGTTTTCTTCTGCAGCTCTGCTGCCTAGACAGTCAGACCCAGCCTGGATGTTTGTAAGGCATTACTCCCTTCCAGGTGCAGGACTTGTATATTCACTCATTCAAACTTCACAGAGCCACTGTCAGCCCATTTATGCACCTTGTCAAGATCCCTGTGAGTGGCAAGCCTAATTCTGTGTAGCAACTGCTCCTCCCAGCTTCACACAGCTTGACAAGGGTGTACTCCTCATTTAACAAGATGTTAAACATGATGGTAAATGAATTTCCAGGAGAGTTGGTTCCATAATCTTCTAAGAGATTAGTTACAACTGAGGTTATATCCATATGCAGAGTGTTTCCACATTACTTCACTCAAAGTATTTTGCATTAAGTTTTCCCCAGTAACTCAGCTCAGAATTTTGAGAAAAACATGACCCAGAATTGAAGACTTTCCTTTTCCTACTACCACCAACAATAAGAATGCCACTTGCATTGGAAAAAATTGCTTTTTAGTTTAACTTTCTCAGCACAAGTTCTTCTCTGGCTGACCTATGCTTACCTAAATGATTTGCACTCCTAACTGTGACAAGAGGTCCTTTTTGTGTGCCTGTGTCCAGCCTTGGCAAATGACCTGAAGCAGCACACCTGCTAGAACAAAAATATGAGTGCACACAGGGAGTGTTTGGATCAAATATATAAATTATCTGGGAGGCAGGTGCCCCAAACTGATTATGTTAAAGGAGATTGTGACCACCACCTGTATCAAACAGATTACAGTGAATTTCAAGGAGCTTTTTGACACAAAGCAGTGGCAGGAAAAGAACAAAAAAAGAAGTATGAACATTTGTAATAACTTATTATTACAACAGCTGTAAAAGGCTTCTGTAAAGACATGCTCCCCCACAACCTTCTCTATAAATTTAAGAGATGGATTTGGTGAGTGCACTGTTAGATTGGATAAGAAAGTGGCTGGGTGGTCAAATCCTGACCGTAGTGGTCAACAGCTCAGTGTCCCAGTGGTTAGTGGCAACTGGTGTCCTTCCTTCCTACACACTACTGATTATGCAATTTTTAACCTCAAAATATCCATTCTCTCTCCTAGAGATTATCTCAATTTTACCCCCAAATTTTCCCTAATTGTCCTCCACTGATTACCTCAGTTTAACTCAATATATTAATTCTTTCTCTCTAATTGACTCAACTTCATTCCTAAAATATTCATTTTATTCTTCTCTGCAGATTACACAGGGTTTTTTTGCATTTTCTCCCCTACATATTACCTCCGTATTTTTCCCTAAAAAAATGACCCATAATTGTCCTCTGCAGACTGTCAGATTCTAACCCCAAACCTTTCCATAAATTACATAAATTACCTCATTTTTCCCTGCAAAGTGCTCATTCTGTCCCTTACAGATTACCTGAACTTTCTTCTCCAAAATATTCAGTCCCCTACTTTCTCTCAGAAAGGCTCTATTTTCTCTCTAAAGTGCCCCAGATTTTCCACCTAAAAAAAGGCTGCTTTTGTTTCATCTATATTAATTCAGCACTTGTCTCAAAAATCTCACCTCTGCTCACAATCTACTTTTGCTTTTCCCTCAAAAATGTTCATTCTGTCCCTGAGAAAGTTACCTCAGATTTTAGTCCCAAAACATCCTCTGATTATCTCAGGTTTTCCTCCCAAGATGTTCCCTACTGATAACCCCAATTTTACCTCTGTCCCCTACTGACTACCTCAGATATTAAACCCAAAATGTTCATTCTGTCTCCTACAGCTTATCTCACATTTACAAAAAAAAAGTTCTGTGCCTTACAGAACTCCTCAGGTTTTACCCCTAGGTTCTCCCTACCTGTCCCTTACAAATAACCCCAATTTTACCTCCAAAACGCCACCTGTTAGGGGTGTTATTTTGAAATAATTTTTAATATAAATTATTATTACCTGTCTATATATATAATATAAATGAGAAATTCAACACGATTTAGTATTTTACACACACACCCTCCCTATGAATTTTCAAGCGTTTTTGGGCTGTAACCACCTCGACCACCACAGTGCCGTAAAGCGCTCTACCCCCTCATGGAGCCACACTGCCGTAAAGCACAGCCACCGCCGCACTGCCGTAAAGCACAGCCAAGCACCGCCCTGCCCGCCACACTGCCGTAAAGCACAGCTCCCGTGGTGCTGCTCTCATTCCGATACCGGTGCTCTCCCTCCTCCGGTTATTCCAAAGCTCCGGAGTGCACTCTGTGTACCTGGATAGAGTCCTCAGTCCCAAAATTATGGCAACTCTCCAAAAATAACCGAGACTTCACCGAACTATTAGGACGGAAATCCCCCCCCCCGCCATTAATGAGGGACTCCCTCAAAATTATAGGGAATCCCCCAAAATAACAACTTCCAAAAATGACTGCGACACCCCAAAAGTTATTTATAATACGTCAAAAAAATTATGAGGGAGCCTCCAAAATCACGGAAAGCACCGCCCGAAATGCCGGGACACCCCCAAACCCCAGCTCACTGACCAGCCCGTTGCAGTTTCCCATCGTTCCCTACATGTTCTGGATCCTGTCGGGGGGATTTTAAGGGTGAAATGGGGGAGGGTTTGGGGTGCCTCCCCAATCTGCAATAATTAAGGGGTGGGGGATCCCTAAATAAACCATCCGGGGCGGGGGCAGCAGCAGTACCGAGGCCTGTCAGAAGGTGGCAGCAGGGACCCAGAGCCCATCCATTATCCCAGACTCGTCCCTGGGAAAAATCGGGATTGACAGAGGGAGAAATTAGTGAGGACACAGAAAGGGACAGAGAGGGATGGCGATGGCAGGGACAGGGGTGGGTACAGGAGTGTTACCATCCGGTTTAAACTCAGAAGAGCAAAGGAAACGGAGTCTCCGAGTATAAACCAGAAAGAACTTTGAAGCTTCAAAATGTACCCAAAAAAAGGTGATTCAAACCAAAGTTAGATGTTGGTGCCAAAAAATTAATATGTTTTATTTCATAGTAAAAGAGGGAGGGAGGGAAGGTGAGAGAGAGAGAAAGAAAGAAAAAGAAAAGAAAGAATCAGAGAAAGAAATGTGCATGGAGAGTGGGGGACAGGGAGAGAGGGACAGGGTTAAGTGAAAGCACCCATCCAGCCACGTCCCGTTGCTCCCCTCCATCTGGTCTTGGTAGTGAGGGCTCCCTGCTGCTGCTGCCACGCAGCCATACACTCAAGACTGTAGAATTCTGAGAATTAATATACATTTGGGCCAGGTGGGAATGCCCTGTTTGACAGTTTGACAGTGTCCTTTGCAACACGGAGGGTCTGCTGCATCATGTGGCAGTGCTGGGGTGCAGGGTCTGCACCCCCTCTGGGGGGCCCTTTGATGGGCTGTGTCACCCCCTCGCTGTGGAGCTTTCCGGGTGAAGGCTCCCACAGTTGGGCTCCTCTGCACAGTGGAAATGGGCAGTCACTGCACCTCTGACCAGAGGCCTTTCCAAGGCCTTTTCCCCCCACTCCCAGGTGCAAGGGCCTGTTCAGGCCTGGCTGCTGATAGCTCTGGGGCTGTGGTCTCCATCCTGAAGGTGTTAGGCTTGTGATTGTGAATGTGTCCAACCCTGAGTCCTTACTTAATCTTATCTTCATCAGTGAAAGGTCTAGGGCCTGCCAGAGCCCCATTCAGGGTGTGGTGGTCTTCTCTGCAGCTTTTATAATACAGCTTTGCTATAATAGGCAGAAGTCTTTCATGGAAAGGTTTAGGTCACAAACTATAATATTTCAGTCTCTGACAATGAAGAAGACAGCAGAATGAACCAATAGGGACAGGCAGCTGGACAAACAGATGGAAAAGGCCAAAAAGTAGGAGTGGGGTACAGAGAAGAGAGGAAGGAATAAAAAGTGGGCACAGCAAGATGGATGGAGAGAGATGAAAAAAGGAAAAATCAATGGGCTAGGCAGCAGGAAGGGAGGAATCAAAACACTGGGGTGGGAAGCAGTAAGATGCAAGGAGTGCCTGGGATTCTGAGAAAGGGACAGAGAAATGGAAAAGGAGAGGCAGAGTAGTGTGAGATGTTACATAGTGATTCGTGTCATTATGAAAATACACTGTAGGATCAATATAAACAAGAATACTGAATCCAAAGTAAAGCATGGACATGAGACACAGGAAAATCTAATGATTTCATTATATTTGTTTAAATAATATTGCTGTAAATTGTTGCCTTTTTGTTTTTATGTATTTTTATTATTTTGTCACTGTAATTATGAACTGTATCCACTTCTATGTATAAGGAAAAGGCAGGCTTGTGTGGACATGAGCAGACTCGTCACTGCTGCTCCCTGCTCACTAGGGATGTGACCTGATGTGTTTGAGCCTTGTCCAGACCTGGTGGGGGCTTGTGGCCACTGCTGCTTGAGGGCTGGCCAGCATGTTGGGGCCTGCTCTGACTTGTACCCCAGCACAGTGGGCAGGTCACAGCCCACCAGAGAGTGCCTGTGAAAGGGGCAGTGCCCAGGGGTAGGACAGATGTGGAGGGCAGACTGCCCATGTCCCCAGTGCTGCTGCCTGTTCCTTATCAATGGACTAATAAATTGTCTTATTGATTCACCTACCCAGTTTTGGTGAGTAATTTATAACAGCAGGAAACAGAATCATGCCGTCCACAGGCTGAGAAAGAAGAAACTGAATCACAGGGAGCAGGAAAAAGAGTCAGAGAAATCAAAAATACTGATGAGCTACATGACAGAGAGGAAAGAAGGAAAAAACAGGGATATGAAGCCAAACACAGAGATACCAAACAATATAATAGCAATGGGCTAACAGAGGGAGAGTAAGGAATTAAAATGTAGGGATAAAGACCTGACACCACACCATCTGCACAGGAAGCACAGCACCAGCTAGGGAATGAGGAATTAAAATAGGGGCAGGGAGCCTGAGGTAGGCAGGAGAAAGAATAATGGGCCTCAGGGAAGAAAAGGAGGAATTAAAGACTGTGATCCAGCACCAGAGTGAGATGATGGAGAAAGAAGTAATTGATAAATAGGGAACAGGAACCAGAAAAAGGAGAACAGAGGAAGGACGCATCCCAGCAGGCCACAGGACAGAGAGCAAGGATGACAATGAGGGGCAGGGAGCAGAGCAAAGAGAGATAGAGAACAGACTCACTCCATGCTACAGAGCCAAGCAGGAAAACCTTAAACAGGGACTAGCCGCTGCACAGAGAGACACAGAGATGGGAGAAACACCAACAAGCTCCAGGACAGAGAGGGAGGAACTCCAAAATACTGCCTGGGAGCCAGAGAGACAGCGAAGTAAGAAAAAACTAGGAATTATAGGGCAAATACAGGAACAGGGATCACTCAGAGCAAGACTGAGAAAGGGATACAAGGGAGCCAAAATTAAAAAATTGCAGCGCTGTGGGAAAAAGGGAGGAGGGAGGCACCAGAGGGGCAGGGAGCATCCTGGGACACACAAGAGGGGAGACAGAGCCCAGAGGACTCACCACAGGGCTCCTTTTTGGCACTGCTGGGACAATTTGCCATTCCAGGTGCAGCTTTCTCCTTCATTCTTCCCTTCCTCAGCTGCTGGGCTGTCCTCCACCTAAGAGAACAGGTGAATGTCTCAAATCTCTCATGAGATGAGGCTTCCCAGGCACATGGCCCCACTCCCACACTGCATCCGTGCTATGCTGTGGTCACACAGAGGGACGCACAAGGCACAGCCATACTCCAGTTGTCAGGACAAACTGTCACACAGAGCTAGCCAGGACATTCCAGGTCCCATAGCTTACCTCCCTGTGGAGACAAACACATCCCTCACATCCTGAGCTGGTCTCTGGAGATGCACTTGCCCCCAGCTCACAGGCCTTCACCTTTACTCCAGCTAGTCTAGCACATACTCACACATCTGCACTCACTCCAGTTGCTGATTATTTTCCTACACTTGTTCCTCCCCTAAATTTCTCATAATAATTTCATCCTTTCTTGTATGATCCAAATTGGCTTTTTCCCATTTTGGCTTGTGCTCCTTTTCCTCCTCTCTGGACAGGTATCTGGGAAGCACGTCCCTGCCCAGACAGCCCCACAGCCCAATCCACTCCAGCAAGTAGCAGAGTGGATGTGAGCAGAGTAGATGTGAGCAGAGTCACAGTTAGTTTACAGTGAAGACTGTGTCTTCTTCCAGTGCCTGTGCTGGAGATGAGATAGTCTGAACTCATTGCAGTTATTGGGTGTGTGCAGCTGTGGCAGGCATGTCAGGTGAGAAGAGAGCTCCCACCTCCCACCAGCTGAACTTGTATCACATATTTTAAGTTTCCACAGAACAAAATTATTTGGAAAGTCTCAGGCAAGTTGTAAACGCAGCCATTAGCTAAGTAAGCAAACAGTACTGAACTGGTGGAGGGCTGTATAAGAAATGGAGGCGGGGGGGAACAAGAAAACCGTGGTCCGGGACTATCTGCAAAATGCTATTTGAAACAGTTTGGGGAATCCAAGGCAAGAAAAAGAGTTGGACATGGGGCAGAGAATAACTTGTAAGGTGACCCAAAGCTGAGACATGAAAGAGGCGTCTCAAGAAGTAGAACGGGGGTGATGATAAGAGGAACTGAACAGGTCACATGCCAGAAAAAAAAAAGAGGGGAAGCAGGTTTGACAGCATCTTTCCCAGGGTGTTTCTGTACACTCCAGCCATGCCCGAAGGGAAGAACTGCTGATGTGGTCATAGCCACCAGAGAAGCTGGGCTGCACCATTTAGAGCAGGAATAGCCTCTACTTTACATACAGCAGGGCAGCTCCACAGAATCCAGCGTAACCATGTCCTGCGCTTCGACTGCAGATACATCAGACAAGGCAGATATTTTTCTAAATCCATCTGCACCCAGTCAAGCTGCAGAAGTTGCATTTAGGTATGCATTAATTTCACTCAGTACACCAGCTTTCACTTGCATTCATTCAATTTATCCAACTCTGTTCAGGCTGTCAAACCCCCATACTCGCAGCCCCTTAGAGGTGATGGTTTCACCAGGATCCACGCTGCATGTAACAAAAGGGAAGATGGGCCCCAACCATCACACCCTTTTGGTATCTCTTGTGTTATTTCCCACTGGCAATGGAAAACTGCCTTGGAAAGCTTTTGGGACTCAGCACTGACTGTGGGTGGCATCCTTGTGCTTCACAGTCTGGCTACTGCTGCCTCCACATACATCACGAACCTTCTTTGCTCATTTTCTGTGTTTCCTCACTCTTATGGTCTGCTCCCAGTTGAACCAACAGGAAATAAATGTTATTTGTGATGTGATGTATCTTCCTGCCACATCCAGCATGTCAGATGGTAGGATTTTCTGCTGACAAGCTGTCTATGCTACAGAACGCAGAATTTCCGGTTTGAGAAAAACAATGCATGTCTCAAGTTTACTGCTGTTAGCTGTGGTTTTGGTGATTTATCTTTTAACCTTTGCTCTCCTGTTTCTTCTGCTGCTTACACACAGCCACTTCCATTCACACTTTGCTCATACCAATCAATATTTTAGTTTCAAGTCTATGAAAGCTGATTTTGCTTACTACAGAGTCAGCTGAATACCAGAAAATACTACAGCTGCGTAGCAAGAGGTTACGGCAATCCAGCTACACTGGTTTCTAACTTTAAGCAAAGGGTTTGATACTTAAGGCTGGAATCACTATGAAAATAACACCTTTCTGGGACTCCATACAGTGATCTCTTTTGGCTCACTCAGTTGTGTTGTTTCACACAAACTGGTTCTGTTTAAAGTTGCTAAGGAAATCAAGTATTTACGCGTTTGTATTTGCAAAACATAGTAACAAACAGGATAAATCCAGCAATGTTTCTTTGTTTGCTTTCACTCAGGCCTGATCCAAAATCCTTCTTGAATGTATTTAAGTGGAGAGTAGAATGTTTGCCAAGAGTGCATTTGTAGCTTCTTTCTGCTTGCAGTGCTTCACTTTATTGCTCCGTACTGTTAATACTGTTCCAACAAAGTATGCAGCAAAGCTCCTCAGGCCGGTAGTTCAGATTTCTGAGTGGATTAATGCAGAAATGTATGTTTTCACTGGAACTGGCTGAAAAAACAAAAGATAAATAAACAAATTACTGTACAATTTGCCTGATTCATTATTATTATCATCTAGTGTTTAAAGCCAGCAATATATTGCTGACTCAATGTTTGAATAATTTTCTACCTTATCAGTCAGTCCTGAAACTACCTCAAACATGGATTTGAGTTTTATTATCCTTGGTCTGTTGGCAACCTGAGAATGTCAACATCCACACCTACAGCATAAACCAACCCAGAACTATCAATTTACTTCTCTAAAGCTGTGACGTGGCAAACTCCTCCTTCTACTTCTCCTTTGCCTTTGCCCAAAGAAAAGGTTCTTATGTAGCCTTCAACAACAAAGGGCATACCATAGGCAGTACCACCTTGGCCTTGTTTCTGGAGGTGGCTCTCTCTTTATGACCTGAACCATGACTGTGACTTAGTAGTTTCACATGTCTGTCAAATCAGGCATCAGCAACAGGCAACACAAGCCACTTAACTTCCTCGTCCAGAGGGAGCAGTTGATACTGTCCCTGAAATTTGCATTGCCAAAGGGTATTAAAGTTCATCTCAAATGGATTTAATCCTCAACCCTCTTTCGAGTATTTGCTGTGCTTCTTCCCCATTCCACAGACCCTCCCCAGCTCTACTTCAACACTGAGAGGAACCTGTCACTTCTGCTTCGTGGTTTAATCGCAGCCAACAGCCTGGCCCAGGCAGCCACTCATTCATTCCCCACCAGTGGGACTGGGGAGAGAATCAGAAGGGTAAAAGCTGCAAAACTCCTGGGTTGAGATAAAGACACCATAACAGGGAAAGCAAAGGCTGCACACACAAGCAAAGCAAATCAAGGAATTAATTGCCTGCTTCCCAAGGGCAGGCAAGTGTCCCTCCTGCATCACTGTGTCTTGAGAGACAAATGTGGTAACTTCAAATGTTCTCGCCTTCCTTCTCCCGCCCTCCCACGCACTGCAGCCCCATCTCCAGCTTGCCAGTACAAGGAGCAGAGAAGAGGTTGGCTCTGTGCAAGCCCTTCTCGGCAACAATGACCACATCTCTATTATCATTTCTGTTAGAGACACTCATGACAAATCGGAGGAGCCAGTCTAGATCAAACAGAAAATTCATTAGCAAGTGACAGCTGAGCAAAACAGCACTGAGTGACCAGGGGAGTCAGCACTCCACTAATGACTCGGACTTTAGGCATGTTTTCAACCCTATTTATGCAGTTCTTATTTTCTGTATTTGTGGTTTTCCAGTGTACTCTGCATGGTTTCTGTGTCTGGGTGTCCTGTTACTAGGGGGTCGTAATCTGCCTCTCGGTGGTCGTGAAGATGAAGGCCCGATGTCTTCCTCCAGTGTTCTCCTCATTGTGACCCTATCTTCTGTCCATGCGCCACCTCTATATGTCTTGCACACATCCTGCAATGGTTTATTTTACTGGATACTTGCAGTTACAGCCTAAGCTCCCTATGCCCACATTTAGCATTCTGTGCCCACCTTTGATATTTGCAGTTGCAGCCTAAACTTCCTGTGCCCATCTAATGAACAAAGTTTTAACCATTCATTACAATTTCTGTGTTCAGGACAAATCCAAACCACAGCCCCACAGCAAACACTTGAAGAAAACTAACCCTACCGCAGCCAAAACCAGCAGAGTTCACAGCCCTGCCAGGACACTGCTGCAACCAGCACCGATTCTCTGCACTAGATTCATGTTAGTGTAGAGTGAGCAAAAGTTAACAAGGTGAGGAAATGTGACTGCTCCATCTTGGAAGTGTTGGATGGGACATGGAGCCATCCGGTCTAGTGGAAGGAGACTGCCCAAAGTAGGGGGCAGAACGAGCTGATCTTTAAGACCTTGCTAACCCAAATCACTCAGTGATAATAACAAGCAAACCTTACACTCACTTCTAGCACTGTTTACTTCCCGGCGGCCGAGAAGGCCTCCAAGCCGGGCACCTCCCTGCCCCCAGGGGGACCGAGCCGCTGGCCCCGCCCGTGCCTTCGGTTTCGATTCCCGAGCAGCGCGGCCGAGAGGCGGTGACGAGGGCCCCCGCCCCGCTCCTGTTCCCCTTCCCGCTCCCGCCCCGCTCCTGCCACAGTCCCGCGGCGCTCCGGTCCCGGGCGGACGGGCAGCATGTGCGATCCGGCCGTGTGCAGTTTCCTCACCCAGACCCTGTGCGCCCATGGCGGGCGGCTGCAGCTGTCGGAGCTGCAGGAGAACGTCGGGCTGTCGGAGCTGCAGCTGGAGAAGACGCTGTCGGCGGCGGGCCCCCGGCGGTTCCTGAAGGTGGGGAGCGGCCCGGTGGTCCTGGCCGTGACCGACGTGCGGGTCTGTGTCCGCAAGGTCTGCGTCGGCTGCGAGCGGCTGCACCTCTGCAAGCTGCACCTCATGGGCAGGTGCAACCAGGGCCCCAGGTGAGCGCGGGCAGCGGCTGGGGGCGGCGGGGGCGCTCCCCGAACCCCCTCACGCCTCCAAATCCCCTCACCGCCACACACACCCCTCACAACTTCCCCAAACGCCTTCACATCCCCCCCCAAACTTTCTTACACTCTCCACCCTCCCCAAACTCCCTCACTCACTCCCCAATCCCCTCACAGACCGCCCACTCCTCACACACCCCAGCCCCCTCAAAGCCCGCATCTCCGCCCTCACACCCCCCAACTCCGTCCCAACCCCGCTAACACCCCCCAAACTCCCCCACAGCCCCCTCACATCCCCCAAACTCCCTCACACCTGCCAAACTCCCTCACAGCCCCATCCCGAGCCCCCCGGGGGTGCCGCTCCTGCCCTGGTGCCCCGGGAGGAGCGGGCAGTAATCCCCTGGGATCAGCCGCGGGGGATCCTTGCTCCGGAAGAGCTCGTGTCCTGCCCCCGCTGTGTCGGTAGAAGCCGACGATTTGGGTGTTTTTTTGTTTTTTGTTTGTTTGGTTTGTTTTTTGTTTGTTTTTTTGTGTGTTTGTTTTGTTTGGTTTTTTTATTTCTTTTCCTTTCTGTTAATTTTTTTTGTTTGTTTAAAGCTGCTCATCTCCGCACCCGGCGCTCAGTCCCCCTGGCATCTGGGTTCAATAGTTTAACCTGTTCGCCTGGAGGAAAAAGCAAAGTGCTGACGTACCCTGTGGTTTTGCTCTAGAGAGTTACAAAAGTTGAGTTTCGCTGTAAGTCACTGCTTGGCTTATGGCCCTTTCTTTGAGAGGCACTGTTTGATCACCCAGATGCATCAATCCCGGTTTCTGGACTCGTGGGATGTGCAGGCTTGGCAGCCTCTCTAGCCATAGGTGGCCAAAGGTGGTGCCTAGTTTAAAAAACGTAAAGGAAACCAAAGGTAAATGCAGAAGAGCAGCCCAGCTTTGCCACTACAATTACTGATGGAAGAATTTTGTGTAGTTCAGGCCCCCAAGCCCCGGGTCTGGTGCTGATGCAGTGTTAGGAACACGCATGATCCCACTGGATCCTTCTTCTTCTGCCCCAACAAAATGGATCACTGTGCACTAAGATCCGGATAGCATGCAGGGGAAAATCCTTGTCTCTCTCTCATCATTAGGATGATAAGATTTTTTTAGGTTTTTTTTTTTTTTTTTTACATTAGAGACACTATAATAAGCTCCCTTGGGGTTCCCTGTTGGAAATGCCTTGACGTGTGTGCAGACACTCATGGTAGATGACTTTGTGTGAATTAAAGTTTGCAGTGAGGTGATTCCCTTCATAATGGTAAACCATTCTGTCATCTCAATAACACTAAGTATTTAAATCACTTTGGTATTTGTTAAAAATTAATAAAGCAAAGAATATACCTTTCATGGGAGGGAGCTTGATTAAAATGAGAGGGCAGAAATTCTGCTAGGTGGACTACACAGATCAATACAGAGACTGTTTTTTAACTGATAAGGTAAAATATAGCCTTGCTTCCAGGTCTTCCATCCTTTTTGTTTTAGAATCCCTGGAAAGAAAAATGTCTGGGCAAGTTACTCGGGTCTTCCTGTTTAGTGAAATAATTATTTTAGTCCAGTTAATCCTTTTTTTAACTAATGTCTAGCAAGTGGCTTTTCACTGTTACTTTTTTTTCCCTAAATGTGTTATCAGACTCAACTGTGCAGTTACCATTGTATTTGTAGAGTGTTTCAGCCTCTGACTTGGAAATACAGATTCAGCTGATCGAGTTCACTCTGTGATTGTCGGTGGACTCTCAAGTTCACTGTGGAGGAACACCAGTGATGGCTTCCACCTCAGATGCTCTGTAGTTTACTTACCTGCATAGCCATTAATTGAGTGCCTACAGCATCTAATACCCTTGGAAGATTATTTCTCAGGACCAAAGACACCACTCTTCTGCTATTCCTGTTTACTTGCTTACAAAGAATGTGTCTAACAGGTAGCAGGGCTCAGGGGAGAAATACCTGCACAAGGGTCTGTGCCAAAGGATTGGATCAGACACACCTTGAGGCAAAACTGTCGCAAGGAGAGCTTCAGGAGTTAACTAGAGGTTGAAAGAGTAAAGGATAGACTTGAATCTGGTAAATTAGCAGGTACTTTTACTGGTTGAGTATGTCTAATCTTAAGGCTGTATCAGATCTTGTGTTGAAGAGCAGGACATAAGGAAGCTGTATTTTACTGCATTGAATTAATGCACAGGCTGTGTGTCTCCTCTCTGATTTGCAGTACTATTTCCCAGAAATGTAAAAAATCTGCAGTCTCCCTCTCTAATTCATACTCACCAGACTTTTGGCTTTGTAAGTGGCAGTACTGACTTCATTACTGTAGCCTAATTGCTTCCTTAATCAAAACTTGTAAGTTAAACTTTCTTACCTGTTTTTTGATTTAGTTTTTTTTTAATAAAACTTCACAGCCACTGAAGATAACAAAATGTGTTGTTCTCAGCTTCACTATCACTTTTGTTTTGTGCAGACTCTTGCAAGTTTCTTTACTTGCCATCCCTAGGACAACAACCTGTTATTTTCACAAAATGAAGGCTGTTGCGACTTCCGGCATTGTTGATGTACTCCTTTAAAATTAACTTTCCCTCCAGCTGTTTAGGTCATGTGGCTTGGCTTGGACCTTCCTGGAGGCAAAGAATGCGTGGGGTCCGGCTGCATTGGAGTTTAAAGGCGGAGGATAGGATCCCTGCACTTCACAGAGGAGTTCTGCTGTTTGAGCCGTTCTCTGGCTAATTACAGACACTACCTAAATGTTCAGAGAGACTCTCATCAAACCACCTTTTTCTCATGCTTTTCTCAAGCTGCACATTATCTGAGGTTCTTCTTTAAATCAACTTGACTGAAGGAGTAAACATTGATATTTCTGTGTCTTTCCTTGCAGCTTTTGTAAGTACTCGCATGACATTATGAATGCGGAGAACAAAAAAGTTCTAAAAAAACATGATTTGTCTGGCCTCAGTGAGGATGAGCTGCAAGTCCTACTTCTCCAAAATGATCCATTCTTCCTCCCTGATGTAAGTTGTACTGATGTCTTAAGAGAAAGTTTTTGTTCATTAGGGGTGGGAGAAGGCAAGAGAGAATGTTTAGTTCTGATATTAATGTCCCGCTGTTAAGATGTGAAAGAGGATTAGTCAGAATGAAGGAAGAATGGGAATGGCAGTGTGAAACAACATAAGGTTCTGTGAAAGGACTGTGTACTTAAAATAATTTTAAAAAGCCACCACTGCAGCAGTAAACCTGTTTAATAAATACCCAGAGACATGCATCTGGAGAAGGCCTTGTCATCTGTCATGTGTCAGGAGCAGACCTGCCCTCTGATAGCAGGAGTTGGGCAGCAAGGCTACAGCCTGTCTCGTGTGCCATTTCTGTTATCCCAACAGGATGGCCATAAAGCTGCTCCAAACAAGCAAACAAAAATGCCAGCAGCTTCACCAGAGCTTTACAAAGGCTGAGATAAGCAAGAGAGAGTCGAAAGATCACAATAATTGTACATGCTTACAGGGTAAAAGGTACAGCCAAAACCCAGTGTGTTGCTTCTCTATGAGATGAAGACTAGGAAGTGAGTGTCCCTTTCCTTTTCCAGTCCATGTTGGCCTGCACAGGCCTGCACACATTTTGGTGCTTGAGGGTATAAGAGATGGGAAAAATCTGTGAGAAGATGACCAAATGACTGCAGTCAGTTTTGTGTCAAATCTGGCTCTGCCAAAGTGCATGGAGTTTTTGTGCTCTGACTTTCTACAAATAAACCTTTTGTACAAATAAACCTTTCTACCAATAAACTTGGCGCAGTTTATATGCCACTCATTGATTTTGTTAAATTTGGCTGAACATTGCATTCTGGTTCAGCATGTAGGGCAATAAGCATAAGGGCAGTGCTGCCTTCAAGCTATGACTGTTTCAAAGTCTGTCATACCCAGTTCTGGCTATAGCTGCTCCTGGTTAAGAAATTGCCAAGGTACTGCCCTTGTCTTTTGTAGGTTATAATCTGCAAGATTTGTTGACACAACAATTCTATTGTTTCTTTGTTCCCTGCTGTGAAAGTGGTAGACTTTGACAAAAGAGAATTTTTTTTGTGTAGTAGTGTTGTTTTAAAGTATGTTTTACTAGCAGAAGAAGTGTGGTGGCGATAAGCAAGGAGAATTATTAATTGTTCCCAGTAATGAGCAAATAGTAACAAGTATTTTTGGTTGGCATTATCCTTTAGTGCTTACTAGAAAACTGTTCAGCTCTCACCCCTGGCAGGCATCCTTAATTACCTGTCATTGACCCCTTTAACTCCTATCATACAGTAAAACAGCAAAACCGAGAGAAAACAGTGATCACTGCAGGCCATTCATAATCCTGAGAGCTTGGAGATCAGATGTAAAAACCAATTTGGATGTTTCCTGCTTAGAAATGCTGACTGGTGTGTGTGTGAAGATACGGCATGTAGGAAGCTCTCAAGCAAGAGGACACTTTGGTATTCTGTGACTTGAACTGAGGCTCAGAGTGAGAAAAACACAACAGCACCACAACATTCCCTCACTTTCTCTATGACTCTCCCGTTTTGTTTGTTTGTTTTGTTTGGGTTTTTTGGTTGCTTTTTGTTTCTTGGCAGATGCAAGGGGACAATGTGCTTTCTTGATGTAGCTAAATAGTGGATTCCCTGTTGTCATTGTTTAAGCCCAGATAAATACCATGCAGCCACTTGCTCTCTCCCACCCTGGTGGGATGGGCAGGAGAATTTGAAGAGGTAAAACCTGTGGGTTGAGATACTAAAATAATTGAAATAGAATAAAATCTAATAACAGTAATGAGGAGGAGAGAAAAATACTAATAAAACCCAAGAGAAACAAGTAATTCCAAGTACAGTAGCTCCCCACTCACTGACCGATTCCCAACCCATCATCCCTGAGCAGTGGTTGGTGGCTTCTGGGAAGAGGGATTTGGAGGAGACCTGTGAGAGTCCCAGTGTGATACTGGGGCTCTCTGCCAGACAGCTGTGTGTCCTCCTCAGACAAGTTTTCTTGTTACAGGCTACTCAGGGAGCAAAACTGTTACTGTGGTTCTTTGTGATCAATATGAAGGAATTTTTGGTCTGTGACTTGTTCCCTGGTCTGATTCTCTGTGTACCTCTTTTTTTGTGAATAGAGGAATAAAGAAGTACATTGCTTTTTCCATATGTACTCTAATCTCAAAGCACTCTTCTTACCATTTTATAAGCTCAAATCTTCAATGCAGGCTAAGCTTTACAAATAGGAAGTGCAAATTCAGTTTCAGCTCCATGAAATGATAACTCATTTGACACAGTGTACATGGTTTTTTTGAGACATTTGTTGTTCATTATGCTGTAGGGGTTTTTTAAATAGAATAACTGTAAACCAGTCTGGTTTTATGCACCTGCCTTGCATCCATTTTTGGCACGCCTAAGATTGTTGGGTTTGCTTTTTTTGGAAACAAAACCATGTACTCTTTCAAAACTGAAAATGCATGAGTCAGCTTAAAATACCTGCTCCTCTGTGTGAGAAATCTGTCTAGATTAAAGAAGTTGCAGTAAACACATGCCTTTTAACCTGTTTTCATGCTGTTTTCTGCATGCCTGTAGGACAAAGAGCTCTTACGTGCTTTTTAATTTCCTATTGTATCTTCCCCACTTCTAGACCTGCAGGTTTTACAACACAAAAGGTAGTCGCTGTATGCAGCAGAACTGCAGCAAGCTTCATGTTTGTCGGCACTTTCTCCAGGGGACATGTAAATTTCCTCAATGCATAATGTCCCATAACCTCTTGGATGACCATGCAATGAGAGTGTTGGAAGCAGGAGGCATTGATGGGAAGATAGCTTCAAACTTCCAGGCTATATATGATTTCAAGCATGTCGAATTCAACAAGGGACAGAAGAAGGGTTATGGTAAGTTGCAAGGAACAGTGGTCTTAAACATGATGTTGAATTTGATAGAGGTAGAAACTGTTCTTGTCCTACCTCCCAGCTAAACCCCACCATTCTTTTGGTGCTTTCAGTACACAACTACAGACCAAGAAATGAATATTGGAAAAGACCAACAACTCCAAGGATTAAGGAAGTGAAGACAACTTTGGAAACAGTGCAGTGCATGACGGATGTACCGCCTTCAGAAAGTAAATACCTAGCTAATAGTACCAACCCTTCGCTTGTGGAATCAGCTTTTGTATTTCTCCTCCTCCAATATATATACATTATTTCCCTCTGCTATTACATGCTTGCAAGAATGGAGTAAGTCATGGCGTAATCATGTGGGAGGGAGAATTGCACTTTCATTGCCTAAAGTACTGCATTCAAAACAGCAATTGAGTGGCAGGCAATAACTGTGACTAGCTAGGGTCTGTAACTGTAATTGCACCTTTGTTGTATCAGCAGTAGAGTGCCAGTGGAAGATTACACGTGTGATGGACAGAATTCTCCACAGAGGTTGGGATATTGCCAGCTAGCTGAGCTTCTGACCAAGCAGTGCTGTTCATTCAATCTTCTCATGCAGGTCCCCGTAGCACCGTAACTATTCAGAGCCATGACCAGTTGCCAACAGGAGCAAGAGATAAAGAAAAAGAAAAAGATAAAGGTATAGATTGTTTCTTACCCTCCAGTTGTGAGACCATGAGACCGGTGGTTTTCACTAGGACTTAATTTCACACTTCCTGACAGCTCCCATGGTAGTTGAGTGCAGCTTACATGCTTGCCTCACTGTTGAAATCCGTGGTACAGATGGCCAGCAGAGCGGTGTTGGGAGTTTTTGCCCAAGCATTGTGCAGCTCTCTGTACTGTCCTGGACACATTTTTTCCTTCCTAGGAAGGTGACAGAATTGTTTCTATGCATGCAGTATCTTTTTCTGTCTGTAGGCAATTTATACAGCTTTGTCAGTAGAGGTGTTGTCTCAATATGCATTCCAGTGAATGAATAGCAACTGGCAAATCTCTTGTTCTTCTGGGCAGAAGGATCTTGGCTTTAAAACCTGCAAGAGTCTGGAACTCTCTGAACAGGTTCTTTTAGATATTCCACACATGGACGATGTAATGTTTCATATCAAATTACACGTGTGATGGACAGAATTCTCCACAGAGATTGGGATATTGCCAGCTAGCTGAGCTTCTGGCCCAGCAGTGCTGTTCATTCAGTCTTCTCATGCAGGTCCCAGTAGCACCGTACCTGCTCAAGCAGACCTGCTCAAGAGCCAAGACCAGTTGCCAAAAGTAGCAGGCAATAAAGAAAAAGATAAAGATAAAGGTATGGATTGTTTCTTACCCTCCAGTTGTGAGACCATGAGACCGGTGGTTTTCACTGGGAGACTTAATTTCACACATCCTGACAGCTCCCAGTGGCAGTAGAGTGCAGCTTATGTGCTTGCCTCACAGTGTGTTGAAATCCATGGTACCAGATGGCCAGCAGAGCGGTGTTGGAGCTTTTTCCCAAGCATTGTGCAGCTCTCTGTACTGTCCTGGACACATTTTTTCCTTCCTAGGAAGGTGACAGAATTGTTTCTATGCATGCAGTATCTTTTTCTCTCCGTAGGCAATTTATACAGCTTTGTCAGTAGAGGTGTTGTCTTGATATGCATTCCAGTGAGTGAATAGCAACTGGCAAATCTCTTGTTCTTCTGGGCAGAAGGATCTTGGCTTTAAAACCTGCAAGAGTCTGGAACTCTCTGAACAGGTTCTTTTAGATATCAAATTACACGTGTGATGGACAGAATTCTCCACAGAGATTGGGATATTGCCAGCTAGCTGAGCTTCTGGCCCAGCAGTGCTGTTCATTCAGTCTTCTCATGCAGGTCCCCGTAGCACCGTACCTGCTCAAGCAGACCTGCTCAAGAGCCAAGACCAGTTGCCAACAGGAACAGGAGATAAAGATAAAGGTATGGATTGTTTCTTACCCTCCAGTTGTGAGACCATGAGACCGGTGGTTTTCACTAGGACTTAATTTCACACGTCCTGACAGCTCCCAGTGGCAGTTGAGTGCAGCTTATGTGCTTGCCTCACAGTGTGTTGAAATCCGTGGTACCAGATGGCCAGCAGAGCAATGTTGGAGCTTTTGCCCAAGCATTGTGCAGCTCACTGTACTGAACTGGATACATTTTTTCCTTCCTAGGAAGGTGACAGAATTGTTTCTATGCATGCAGTATCTTTTTCTGACTGTAGGCTGTTTATACAGTTTTGTCAGTAGAGGTGTTGTCTCGATATACATTCCAGTGAGTGAATAGCAACTGGCAAATCTCTTGTTCTTCTGGGCAGAAGGATCTTGGCTTTAAAACCTGCAAGAGTCTGGAACTCTCTGAACAGGTTCTTTTAGATATCAAATTACATGTGTGATGGACAGAATTCTCCACAGAGATTGGGATATTGCCAGCTAGCTGAGCTTCTGGCCCAGCAGTGCTGTTAATTTTGTCTTCTCATGCAGGTCCCTGTAGCACCGTAACTACTCAGAGCCAAGACCAGTTGCCAACAGGAGCAAGAGATAAAGAAAAAGATAAAGGTATGGATTGTTTCTTACCTTCCAGTTGTGAGACTGTAAGACCAGTGGTTTTCACTAGGACTTAATTTCACACTTCCTGACAGCTCCCCATTGTAGTAGAGTGCAGCTTATGTGCTTGCCTCACAGTGTGTTGAAATCCATGGTACCAGATGGCCAGCAGAGCAGTGTTGGAGCTTTTGCCCAAGCATTGTGCAGCTCACTGTACTGAACTGGATACATTTTTTCCTTCCTAGGAAGGTGACAGAATTGTTTCTATGCATGCAGTATCTTTTTCTGTAGGCCGTTTATACAGCTTTGTCAGTAGAGGTGTTGTCTCGATATACATTCCAATGAGTGAATAGCAACTGGCAAATCTCTTGTTCTTCTGGGCAGAAGGATCTTGGCTTTAAAGCTTGCAAGAGTCTGGTACTCTCTGAACAGGTTTCTTTAGATATTCCACACATGGACGGTGTAATGTTTCATATCAAATTACACGTGTGATGGACAGAATTCTCCACAGAGATTGGGATATTGCCATCTTGCTGAGCTTCTGGCCCAGCGGTTCATTCTGTCTTCTCTTGCAGGTCCCAGTAGCACCGTACCTGCTCAAGCAGACCTGCTCAAGAGCCAAGACCAGTTGCCAACAGGAGCAGGAGATAAAGAAAAAGATAAAGGTATGGATTGTTTCTTACCCTCCAGTCTTGAGATGAATTTATGAAAAGAGAGTTGATGTCACACAGGTATTGTGATGTCTCAGTTTTAAAGACAGCTGTCTGCTAGGGAAGGCAGGACCAGGACCCTCCCTTGGATTGGAGAATGTAAACCCTCTCCCTCCAAATTATTACAATTTTGAAATCAAGGGGCTTTCAGGCAAAGATATGAGGATAGAAGTAACAGTTCTTTACTAGTATATCAGTGCAAACAAATCAAGAACAACTATGGAATTAATAACAAGCAGAACCAGGGACCCCGTGACAGCTGCCTCAGTCAAAACGGGAAAGGATGGAGGAGAACCTTTTCTTTAAAAAGCCCTAGGGCGATCCCGGTACCCTGCTTGACTCTGAAGAGCACTAAGCTGGAACAGCAGGAATGATCCTGGCTGGTGGACGAGATGTCTCAGAGAGCTCCGTGGCTGTAGCTGGAGCTGCTGGATGTCCCGGCAGGGCAGGGGAGCAGGGCTACAGCGCAGAGAAACACAGAGCAGTGCCAAGGAGCGGCAGGGGTGGGGCAGGCACGGTGGGCTCGGGATTCCCGGAGCTCGAGCACATGGGGATAGGTCCCTCCTTTAGTGAGGTAGGTGATAATAAGTTCCAGGGTCAGTGGCTGCTGTCACAAGCAGAGGCTCACGCCACAGAAGAAGAAGCAGCAGCAGCAGCAGCTCTGGGCTGGGTTATGGCGAATTCCTTTTCTCAAGCAATAGCAACTCTGAGCATCTTCTGAAGCCCCAGAGGATCAAGCTAGCAACTATCCCCCACCCTGGGCCCAACCAACCCTTTATTTTCTCTAGTATCCATAAGTACCAGCAGTCAGCATTTCCTAGCAATTTTCATGGGAAAAATTCTATAGGTAAGAAGGAACAAAAGAAAAGAAACCTAATGTGAGCATCGCATAGCCACTTGCTCACTTCCCCCTGATCCCCAGAGGGAAAAGAAAGAAAGCTTCTTTGCAAGAACCATGGACAGTCACACCCTGTGTTGTTCTGAGCTTCCTGACACTGCTTGCCCTTCCGTGCTGAGATTTCTTCCAGTGTCAGTTTATTGCTCAGTCTCAAAGGCCTGACTTCTGTGTTGGGCTGTATGGGAGATAGTCAGATCCTGAAACTGCTTGACTTTGCTGCTGCAGTCAAATCCTTGTTATTTCTGGGATGAACTACCAAATGCAGGATCTTTCTATTAGAGTAAATATGAACTGCCATGTTCTTTGCTGTAGGTAAAAAGGACAGTTCCTCTGATGACGCTTCAAAGGACAACAAAAAAATCAACTGTGATGAGATCTGTTTGTTTTATGTCTGGAAGTACTGCAAAAACAAGGGTAAGCTTTGTGAAAAGTAATATTGTTGTTGAAGAGTTGTGTGCAGAGGCACTCCTGCTCAGTGGCTTGGGCTAGTGGTGACAACTGCCTCCTCAGTAGTTTTTCTTAATAAACACTGTCAGAATTACAAACATAATCAGAGAAAAGCCAAGCAGTATGCTTAAACCCTTTCTCCTCTGGATAATTCAGCCTATTTCAGACCTTTTGATAGGGCAGGCTTTGGGTATGTTTCTGTGGCAAAGCCCTTCTAAGTGTAGCCCTTTCTGTAGCTAGAAGATCAAGTTATGAGTTGTCTTTATGCTGTCATCATTGATAGCTCATAAATGTATGCCATCCTTTATTCCTGCTGTATCTATCCTATGTACATCAGATAATAGCCATGTTCTTCCTCATTAAGTCCTTTAAAAAGTGATCTGAGGTGTTGAAGCATCTCTAAAAAACCACACTAGTTGTACCAGCTAAGCTAAAGATAAATCTAGTCGGTTGTCTTTTTGGTAGTGTCCAGAACAGATCTGAGGGGCAAATATAAGTAACTGTATTTGGGAGCTGTCCCTGAAGAATCATTTAAGCCCCAGGTTTGGCTCTTCCTTTATTATGAGGAGGTGCCATGACATTGTCTTTCCCTGATCTTATCCAGTCAGTTTCTAAAGGACTGCTACTCCTCTGACCACCTGGCCTTGACAAAAGACCCTGTGTAACGTAAATAGTATACCTGGGTGAAACTGTGAAGGTCAGGTTCAAAGCAGCCATTCTATGACCACCAGATAACTAAACTCAAGTAACTGTTGGAGTGTTAGTTGTGTCTCAGCAAAGAGAAGGTTCTTGTGTCTTTCAAATATATTTGGCAGAGTGTGTAGAGATCTATCTACCTATCTGTCTGTCTGTCTATGTTGCTTTTGTTGGTAAGACTGCAGAAACACACTCCCCTTCTGTTTTCACTTTGTCTTCATTGCTTATACGAAAGACCAGGAAAGAGAGCCTCAAGATGTAAAAGATGCTGGTTCTGTTTTAGTTTTTTCTTGTCTTGCTCTCTGTGTTAATGATTGCAGAGTTCTTGACTATGTCTGATTTCGTTACAGATAAATGCAAATCTGTTCATTACCATTTGCCGTATAAATGGGAGATTCATGATGGGTTGTTGTCCTGGCATGAACTTGGCATGATGGAGGAAGTTGAAAAGGCCTATTGTGACCCAAAGAACAGCAGGTGTAGTAATGCTGGACTACTTGCTTGAGTATTGTGATTGAGCCTGTGTAGGAAAACTTGTGTTTTCTTCCTAAAGATGTCTGACTTCTCATCTTCTGGTTATGGAGCCTCTCAGAAGATGGGAGAATGTAAAAATAATTTTTTTTCCTTTTAAAAAAGCAAAGTAAGAGTGATTGCATGAAAATCCCACTCCAGTTTTGTCTTCTAAAAATAACAAAACTGTATCTTGCATTTAAAACTCTATACAAGGTAAAAAGCCAGTGGAATACAGTGTTTAAAATACTAGTATTTCAGATCATTAATCACTTTATTTACAGTAATGAAGTTGGGTCTTTAGACAACATTTCAGAGCTGGTCCTTCTCTATGGCTATTTCTTTCCTACTACAGCTAGTATCTGTAATAACAGTAATAGTAATCTATTACGGGCCTAGAGACATTTTATAAAATATCCTTTGTGTAGGCAGCCCATCTATTTTTTCTTCTTTTTTATTTCTGTTTTAAGAGTGTGTTTTCCTTTTAACCCCTTTCTGAAAAGTCTCACTCAAAGCCACCTGGATTCGTAGGGCATCCCAAGTTTGGCTTCACAGAATGGTATTCTAGTTTTGGCCCATGCCTCTTAAGGCACCAGATAATTTTTATTTGCAGTTTTCTGGAGATCATAAGCAATATTCCAAAGAGGAGGCTGCCATCAAAGTCTTCCTGCCTGGGAGTTAACTTACAGGAGTAAGAGTCCAGGTGGCTCTGGTGATGAATCCAGTTTGCAGAACTCACAGCTGTGGTTGCTGTGATTGCATCTTTTGTAACCACAGGAAAATGAAAAATGTTGATAGTCTGCAGGTGTTTGCTGGCAAATTCAGTCACACACTTTGCACATTCTGCTTTTGTACTGAGAAAGACTGTAACCACACTTAGTTATCACAGAAGTTCCTTTTGCCACACTGTACTTGGAGCCTGACATTGTAAAGCTGGCAGTGCCACATGTGACTGAGGTGCCATTTGGTGTCTCACAGGCCAGAGTTCACTTCTGAAGCTTAGAAATGGTTTTCAGAGTTGCCATGTGCTGTGGGAAATAAATACTCCTATTTCAGATCTAATGAAGTTTGGTTTACATTATATAAAAGAAAATGGCACCAGCTTAAACTATGGATTAGAGGATAAAGTATGCACTGCTAACTATAGTAAACCTGAATTTGTCCTTACAGCTTGCCAAGTAGGAACATTAATTTCCAGACAATGACCTGCTGTTCTTCTTTGATTCGACGCCTCTCTACACCATCATCGGTCACAAGACCCACATTCCTACTGACCACACAGTGGATTTGGTACTGGAAGAATAACCAAGACGAGTGGGTTGAATATGGAGAAGAGGTGAGTTCACGTCCTGTGCTTTGAGTCACTTCTGCAGGCATGTGTGGAGCCTCTTGGCATTATTCCCCCTTTTCTCAACAGGATTAATTAAGTGAATCCTTGTTCTTGAATTTTACAGTGTTGGGAAATTACAGATGTGAAGCTACATCTGTTTATAACAGACATGAAAAAATGCTGACAGGCTGGAGGGAAGAGAGCTCCCTTTTGGAATTGTCTATGGCTTCTACAGAGTTTTAACATATAGACACTGTCCTTAAGATATATGGGAAGTAGTTGCCTGTTTTCTAAGCATTGCCTTGCTTCCTTGGACATGTGAGGCTTGCTGTGCTCTCTCAGATCAAATGCAGTCTTTTTCCACGTATGTCCAAGTCCTCTGATGAGAAAGTAATCTGAAAAATCTGGGAAAAGAAATATGTATAGAACCTCACCTTCCCCTAAGGCAGATCAGTTTACCCCATATGGTTTACAGTATAGAGGCACAAATTGTAGAACACAAAGGTGATCCAGGGACTTCAAGTGCACAGGAAAAGGTGTTCGATAGAGCACAGTTTAAAAGACTCAGAGTAAGCTCAAGGAATACTCAACCTCAAGGAGTCACCCTGAGAAGTGTCCCAGGTCCAGGAGAGATCACAGCTGTCCAGCTGCTCCTTAGCAGGGAGAGCTAGCAAGGAGCTCAGGCTTTCCTGTCTGTGGAATGAAGTGGTTGCCTCATAGTTAAATCACAAGCAAAATAAAAGGTAAGAGTGAGACTCTTTAGACCTACAACTTTTTTTTTCTTGGCAGATTGTCTTGGAAGTACCACCTGCTGTTCATGCATTAATCACATCAGCAGTGTTTGGTTCCAAGCTCATATGCATCAATGCTCACCGTGTCACGCTGTTCCTTTGTGGGTTTTCAGATAGCAGGTTGGAAATAGAAAAGTTCTTGACCTAGACCTTTACTTCCTTGGGAACCTGCACCAAACTAATTCTGGTTTGGTAAGAAGTCGAGTTTAGCCATCAGGCCTGGTGGCAGCGCAGCCCTGCCTCCTCCCTTGCCATGGGACTGGGCAGAGAGTGAGAAAACTCATGGGATGATATAAAGAATAAAAGATAACGCGAAAGAGTGTGCACAAGCAAAGCAAAACATTCCCCACTTCCCTTGGACAGGCAGGTGCTCAGCCGTCCCAGGAAAGCCACGTTCCATCACAGGTCACAGTGACTTGGGAAAACAAACACCATCACTCCAAATGTCTGACTTCCTCCTCCTCCCAGCTTTGTATAATGGAGTGACACATTATGGTCCGGGATGGCCAGTTGGGGTCAGCTGTCCTGGATGTGTACCCTCCCATCTCCTTGTGCCCCCCAGGCCCTCCCTGGTGGGCTGGGAGAGGAGCAGAAAAGTCCCTGGCTCTGTCCATGCCCTGCTCAGTAGTAACTAAAACATCCCTGTGTTATCAGCAGTCTTCCAGCACAAATCCAAAGCACTGCCACTACCAGCTGCTGAGAGGAAATTTACCCCAGCCAGAACCAGCACAACTTGTTACAGGAATTTAAATTGAATATATGTATGTCTATCATTAGTAATTATGTGTTTGTGTTTATGTTACAAATACTCAGTACTCAGCCTCAGGCCACCATAGTTCTGGGTAGATTCCTCATCACCCTGCTCTTGGCCTCTTCTGTCCCTCTACCTCAGTTAGTTATCCAGGGTTTAGTCCTGACTGTGATACTTCTCATTCTCTTTAATTTTTTCTCTTCTCCCCACAAAGGAAGAAGGGAACAGCATGACCTCACCATCTTCTGCTGTTATTGAGAATTTGTATCAGGCAGATCCATGTGCCGTTGTACCTTTCCAGGCTGGCCAACATCAATACGAACTCAATTTTAAAGGTAGTCATTTTAAAGGGTCTCATCTACAACTGTGCAGTGCTTTATACAGTCTTGCAAAATCTCCCAGATTTTAGAATCTATGACTTCCTTTCCTGATGCCAGTAGTTTCACTTACTGGAAGTGAGATAGTGATGGCCCAGAGAAAATTCCTTACAAAAGTCACCTTTCCCCATTATTCCTTGTCACTCTCCAGACTCACGTTTGACCAGCAATATAAAGGTCATGGTCTTCACGTAAAGTCATAGTAAACCTTAAGTAAAGTGACTTAATTCTGTGGATGGTAGAAAATACAAATTATGTATCTTTGTGCTGCTTTAGGAATGTGTAAAAATCATGAGTGGCTTAGGGAGCAAGCAGGGTAGGTAGAGGTTCAATCACAGAATTATGGGAAAGACAGGAAGCTTATACAGCCTTTGTGCAACTATTCCTCAGCAGGTAGAATTGACAGTGAACATGCAGTTTTCATTAAAGAATGACTCATGATGATGATGACCCCATCTTGTAGACTTATTCATGACTTTTTTTTTCCTTTTTTTCCTTGCTATTTTTTTCTCTTCAAGAAATGACTCAGACAAACATTACTTTCAAGACTCGAAGACAGGTCTGCAGGCGACCAAAATTTGTGTCTTCTGAAGATGTGCAGAAGATAAAGACAGGGTAAGTGCTCTTTAGGTTGTTTTTTCATGTTTGAGAAGCAATTACAAGGCAAGATGGTTCCCAATGCTGGCAGTAGTTGTACAAAGAACACAGGTGATGCTGGAGAAAGCCTGTCTATCCATGGGACTGAGCAACAGAAGCTCTATCACAAGCTGCATTCTTGGTGCATCACCTGCTGCCTGGGGCACAGGTTATTCCAGGTACTACAGCCACAGCTGTTGCTTAAAGAAGCAACTGCAAGAGGCCTGTGATAGTTGAGTGACAGCATGCAGTACTCAGCTTATGGACTGAGGCTGTTTCCTAGTTTCCTTGTGGTTTATTTTGTTAATTTTTAAATACAGGAATTGGCCAAATGAGATACTCCAAACCTGAGTGTTTGGAGCAGTACTAGAATTACTAACACTTCATTTCCTGTCTGTTTGCAAGCAGCCAGAGGGATTCTTCTATTCCTGGTCACTGGGATACATCTGCACTGCCTGACTTGGGATACAAGGTATCTTCTTTTCCCCCCTTCTTGTAATTCTCATGGGAAAGGCACAGCTGAAGCTTAACTGAATCAACTCTAACTGTGTAGATGCTAAAAAGGGACAGGAGTCATTTCTTGGGTGGGTGTGCTAAAGATCTCAGTGATCTCCCAAGGGCTTATGAAACAGGTGCCAAATTGCCTTGAAGTTCTACTGCATTTTAGGTGTTTCTCTAGATACCATAAACTCATCAAACCAAAACCTCAAAATTCCAAACAACACCAAACCCAAAACTCACCAAATTCAAGACAGGAAGAGTAAGTTTGGGTTCCAGGAAAGGAAATCTCTATATCCTTCAGTACTGTCACATACATCACAGATCTGAGCACAGACCTCGGCCTCAAGAAATGGCAGAAGTAAAGATCTACAACCATAAAATAAAAAAAAACAAACCCACAAAACATTGCAGTGATGTCTGCAACAAACCCAACCCCTGTTAGCCCAAAGTCTATGTTCTTATTGGGTCTACCAAGACCAAAATGTATGGGTGTTTTTTAGATTACTAGGTCCTGCTGTCCTTCTGGAAGAGCAGCACAGTTTGTGGAAGTATTACAGGACTCTAGTAAAAAAACGCTTTTTCATGTTATACCTGCCCTTTGTGTAGTGGTTTTGACCCTGCTTGAGGAACAGAAGCGTAAGAGGTTTTCCTTGCTGACTGTGTCACAGAATCTTGTGTGATGCTGACCAGGTTGTGTTGGCACACATACCCTGGGGGCTGAGGAACACAGTGTGTGGCTGTGTGTCAGTGTCATGGGTGGAGTAAAACACTTCACTTGCAGGAGAGAAGCAGTGCTATGTTGATATAAAATCACCATTTCACAAAATTTGATAGTGAAGGTGCCAGTGATTTAACAAGATTTGATTATTATTTACTCCATAGAGAATAGGGTCAGACAAAACCATTAGAGAGACCCTGCTGTCGAGTCATGACTTCCGTAAAGAAAAGATGAAATAATAATGAGAGTGTGTGGTAATCTGGCAGGCAGCCCATTTAAAGATTTGCCTGTGACATTTGGAGCTCAGTAGAAGTAACAAAGGAATACTCTTCCCTTGGCTTATCAGCATATGAACAAACAAGCATAAATTTTTCCAAAGAATGCCAGAAAGACAGGCAGCTCTGTTCTTTTCAGGTCTCCTGAGTTGTATGTACTTAATTGCTTCCCATACTTGCTCTGAAAACTTGTCTGAATTTTAGTTCTGTACATTTGTTGAGGTGTTTCTGGAGTCACTGGGGTGAATGTGGGAGGCTTTGGAATGCACTGCATAGTATCTTTTGGTTGTACGTATGGGGATGTGTGAGTAGAAGGATTGCCTTGCTCCCCAGAGTTCAGTTTGCTTGCTGAGTTGGCACCTAAGAAAACATCTCTTAACTTGTGAGTGCCTTTTACAGGAGAGGAAAAGTGACAATGCCCATGATACCTGTTGGTACTAAAAGTGAAAGCCTGGGCTAGATTAAATCTTTCTGTGGGACCCTAAGGTTGTTTTTTTGCAGTAGGTAATATTGGGAGTGGCTGGGATTCTGCATGCTTGTGGTGACCATTGTAAGAGCTGACAGCTGCAACTCGATGAACTGCCTTCTCGTCAGACATTGACAAATAATCCTGGCAAAATCTGCTGCGCTGGAAGTGATCCCTTTTAAAAAGGAACCTGTGAGATAGGCAGGAAGTCATCTTGGCTTAAAATGAGAAGCTGTGTTTTGGTAACATTGCTTATTTTTCAGTTACTGCTGTGTCTAATCTGTAAGTCATTGAGAATAGCTTTGTAGAAAGAAGTGTATAAAATGCACCATGGAAATTGGTAACACTGATTGGAAAAAGTTGGTGTGAATTTCTCCTGTCTTTGTTTTAACATAGTGGAATTAGTGGTTGTTAAATGTTTTAAACAAAAAAAAAAAATTATTATATCCTAAAACTTCATGCTGGGTTTAGAATTGTGTCTTTAATGCACAACTGAGAAAAGTGTGCAGTGGATGTGTGGTTTCCTGTCAGTCTTTGTGTGGCTGGTGTGCTGGTGAATCCTGGCCACACGCAGGCCAAGGATTGCTGCACTGTACCAGGCACAGGATGCAATGTGAAGAGTGTCCGTGCATTTTACAGATGTCAGTTCTGGTGGGGTCACTGCCACCAGCACCACCCCCGCTCCTTCCAAAATCCCAGTGAAGCAGAGCTCAGGGTTTAAGTCACAGAGTACTGCTCTTGTGCAGTCATACACTGGTTGGAAATGCTGCCAGAGCAGTGATTCCTTCTCTGCCTTGGGAACTCTTCTCCTTGATAAAAGGGTAGCAAATGCTCACACTCAGTGGGATTTTCCTTTTCAGGCCTGAAAGTGAAAAATGCTGAAAAAGTTGTGTAGTTATGCTGTATCAGCCTTCAGCAACAATGTGGTGCTGTGTCCCTTTATTAGCACTAAAAGTTAGAATCCTTGGGGAAATAACAACAAACCCACAAAGTTTTCATGGAAAGGAGAACAGCTTTGTTGTCAGGAGGCCATCATATGATAAAATAATGGAAATACTTTTCTTACAGGATTAGGCCTTGTGTAACATGGCTGACCCTCTGTTTTACCTAGAAAGGTAACAGTTCCTCAGGAAGAGATCACAGAATCATAGAATAGGCTGAGTTGGAAGGGACCCATCGGGATCATTGAGTCCAACACCTGGCCCTGCACAGGATACCCCAAGAATCACACCATGAACCTGAAAGATGCAGCAGAGCAAAAGCACATTTGTAGTTCAAGCAGGAATTGTTCATGTATAAATAAATTTGCAGATGACACAAAGCTGAACACTGCAGGTGACACTCCTGAAGGACAGGGCCATCCAAAGGAAAATGGACAAGTGGTCCATGAGAATCCCATGAGGTTCAACAAGTACTGGTGCTGCACCTGGGCCAGGACAACCCCTGGGGTCATTCCAGGCTGGGGATAAGCAGATGGAACAGCCATTGGTTGAATGCAGCTTGGAGCAACCTGGGATAGTGGAAGGTGTCAATGCTTATGGCAGGGGGTGGTATTAGATGGGCTTCAAGGTCTCTTCCAACCAAAACCATTCTGTAATTCTAAATAAAAGATGTAGTACTGAAATATAGTGACATGATTTTCAACCTGTAGGTGATGAGGAGCAGCTTTGGGCTGTGGTGCCACAGACTGTGCAGACAATCAGTGCTTGTACATCCTGATTGTTTTAATGTGTTGTGCTGTGAAGCTTTGGAAAATGCTCCTGTATTGAGACATGGGAAATTTCACTTCACTTTTTAAAGGCTTTTAAATAAATTCCAATAAACAGCTTTTTCTTGTGCAGCTGACTGTATTCTTAATATTTAGAATACTTTCCTGTGAGTGATCTCCTCATCAGTAAGTACTTAAATGTAGCTGTGAAACACAAGTTTTATCCTATTTTATTTCCTCTTTAAGCTCAGCCTTCTAAAACAGGGAATTTTTGCTGGGTAGGGTAAGATGTGAGTTTGTTACCTTCTATGACAGCCACAGCTTTCCTGCTTAAAACACTTTGGAACATGGGGTGTTGTGATCTCACTTTGTCATCTTGAGTCCTCACTTAGCTTAAGTTGTGGTGAAATGAAAAGTATTACCAGGTGACATCAGCCTGCCAGCATCATACTTTTGCAGTTTATGGAGATAAGTGTTGATTCTGGAAGACTAAAGACACAAGTTACTTTAGAGAAAAAATGTAAAATCTATGCATGACATAAGTAAGCAGAAGAGCTCAAGTAATGTTTTAATTGTTTTGCATTAAATTCTGTTTGGGAAAAATGAGCATTTCTTAATGGATTTTTAAGCACCAAATGTATGGATAAATAAATGAAAGGATAATGGCTAAATAGACTCTTTCCTTTGGGAAAGGAGATGTATTTGTTTAAGCAGGTATTCGGTGTCATGTTTGTTTAGAAATGTAGGGGGTTTTTTCTGAAGTCCGTATTTAAGTGAAGCTTTCCAAGTTCTGGCTTTGAAAAGGTAAGGCACTGCAATGCTAGGAGGGTGTTTGTGTTTTGTTTGTTTCGTCTTTAATAGCTGAAGCTCCCATAAATGTCTAGTTACAAATGATGCTGTTATCTAACATCTTTCGTTCTTAATCAGCTTTAGATATAAAACTGGCATTATCTGGAATAATCTGTCAAATTTTCTTTTTGCAATTTTTGTTCCATTGAGATTTAAAGTTGCAAGTGTCAGCTCTTGGAGATGATAAACCTTTCAGCATGCTTCCTGAAGAGAGGTGAGGTGTCCTTGCAAAGCAGGAGTGACATACTTAGTATTTGGTTCACATAGTCATGATCTAAAGCATTTAATGACCTTTCATAAGCATAGTTTGGGGACCCTTCTGAAAATATATGAGCTGGAGTTAGGCTTCTCTGTGCTCCAAGCTCACTGCAGCCTCATGCCTTCTTTTGCTTTGATTTGTATTTTATAGGCAGTGGTGATCAGCAATGCAACACCTGAATACAATGAAATAAAGCAGCTGTTTCATCGGACTATGAAAAATTACAGCATCCTTAAAATACAGAGGATTCAGAATCCATCCCTCTGGAAGGTGTTTCAGTGGTTAGTACTTGTTTCCCTATCCTTATGACGAGGCAGTCTCCAAAAACAGGTTGTCCTGTATGTGCTTTCTAGGAAAGAAAGGAGCTTGCTACCTGTGCCTTAACATGACTGGTATTTCGTTATTAGAAGTTTCAGGAGTGAGATTGGTGTCTGAGGCCTTCCACAGAATGCCATGCTCTGGGGAGGTTCCCTTTGCATGGCTCCTTGGAAGAGGGGGAGAGGAGCACAGAGAGAAAGAGATGCATGATGCAACACTGGGATGAGGATATGCACAGGAGTGTGGAACAGTGATTGTCTCGGGGATGGAGCAATAACTGCCTGCTGCACAGTGCTCTGTCTGTTACAAATCTTTATCCATTAGAGGATATGAAATGCTAAAAAGAGTAAAGCCTGCTTGGGCCTTTTTGTTCCAGTCAGATTTATTTAAGGTGCTTTTGCTGAACAAAATCAGTATTCACTGAGAAAGAATCCTTGGGTTTTAACTTGATGATCTCTGAGTTTCAGAGCTCCTTTCTGGTTTTGAACATCTACATCAGTGATACTGAACTCCAGGTACTTAGGCCAACCTGGATACCAGCACATTAGAGCTGGGGCTCAACCACGTTTAAGTTAGTTTGATGTAAGATTAAGCTGCTGTTTGGAACAGTTGTCTAGTTTAAGACAAGAGTAATTATTCACGAACTGTATGGAATGGTAATGGAGTAGAAAAATACTGCTCAACAGAGTGCTTTCACCTGCAAAATGATGGAACCCAGAAAGTTATCAGCTACTGATTTTATAAAACCTTTTCATCCAGCAAAACACAAGAGACTTCAAAAGATGTAATGGTGCATACTTTATATCCTCCTGCAATGAGGTAATTAAGCTAAGCAGGCACAGTTCAACATTGCCAAGTCTAGAGGATGGTGGAGTAGTTTGGGTTAGAAGAGACCTTAAAGCTCATGCATTCTGCAATGGACAGGGACATCTTCCACTATCCCAGGTTGCTGGACACTTCCAGGGATGGGGCAGCCACAGCATCTCTGGGCAGCCTGTGCCAAGGTCTCACCATCGTCAGTAAGTTCTCAATGAACAAGTTTCAGTCTGTTGCTCTTACCTTTTCGTTTACCAATTTACAAGTTGGAAGGAATCTCCCTTACCCCGGCTCTGCTTGATTTGTAGCTGATGACTTTCTGAAGAATATTACTGTCTTGTCCACTTCAGCAGCTTCTGGAAATCTGAGAGGTGTCTGGATGCTGTGGAACAATGATGGGAAATACGAGTTGAGCCTTTTGTTGTGATTTCTCCTTTGACTGTGTTCATAGCTCAGTCTGACTCTGGCCTCAGACAGCAAGATGAGCAGAGGGCAAAGCAGGCTGGGTTTGTGTCCTGGCCCATCTCCTCAGCAGCACTAACCTCTCTCGGGGACAGGAGCTGGGGCTGTGGCACGGAGTACAAGCTGCCTCCAGCTTTGAGCCACTGTGGAAGCACAGAGCCTCTGAGAGTAATGCTGCCTCCACTCCATTGAGGGCTTGGGTGGGAAGGGACCTGAAAGCACAACCAGTTGGGCCCTACAGAGGAGCAAAAGGTTGGTACAGTGGCAGTTGGAATAGTGTCAAATGCCTAAATTCCCTGAGTAAAGCCAGAATTAGCTAGAATTGCTGAGCTGTGGTGTCAGTACAGTGCTCGTGTCATAGTCATTCATTATGCTGCTCATGAGTGGAGAGAGCAGGCTGGAAAGCTCGTCCAGCTGATAATTACATGGATATTGCAGAGTTGTTGGAATTGTTTAAAAAACCTATTTTTCCCTTCCATGGCTCACAGCCTTCTCCCCTTCATTTTTGTCAGGCAAAAAGAGAAGATGAAAAGGGAAAATGGAGGAAAGGAAGTCCAGGAAAAACTCCTGTTCCACGGAACTGACAACACCTCCATGAAAACAATCTGCGCTCAGAACTTTGACTGGAGAATTTGTGGAAGCAATGGAACTAACTATGGGAAGGGTATGTAGAAAATAAGGTATCTGCTGAGACTTCCCTGATAGTGGAGCAGTCAAAGTTGTGAAGTCTAACTATAGAAGGTGAAAAAATAATAAAAGAATTGGTACTATGATCCTTCTGAGGAGGGCCAGGATTTGCTTTGGAATGGAGGTAATTCTTCTCTCAAGGTATCAAGAACATTAGTGCAGGGATTTACTGTAGGTGGCATTTTCTGATGTCTGAGGTCATCCTTTGAATTTACAAGAGAAATTAGTTTGTATGGCGGGGAGAAGAGAGGTGTGCATGCTCTCAAGTGTGATTATGGAAGGTCCTTGTGTATTCTTGTATGTCCCTCTCATCATAACACACAGACCTGTAGTGTGCTTGTTAGTATAGCTTTTAAAAAATTACTCCTAAAATAGCAAATACTGAGTGGAAATTACATGGTGCAATCCCCTCTTTTGCAAAAATTCTGGTGGTATTCTGTAAACTGAGTAAGAGAAGTCCTGAAAGTTGAGTCTAGTACCTCCTGAAAATCCAGGGGATGCTGAGATTTTGCTGTCACTGTATAGGTTCTCCTCACAACCACATTTTCATCTCGTTTTCTAGGAAGTTACTTTGCTAGAGATGCTTGCTATTCCCACGCCTACTGTCAGGCTACGCTGCAGGGACACTTGATGTTTGTGGCTCGTGTTCTGGTTGGAGACTACGTTAAAGGCAACGCCGACTATGTTCGTCCCCCAAAGAAAAGTGCTGACAAGCTCTGGTTTTATGACAGCTGTGTGGATGATGAGTTAAATCCTTCTGTTTTTGTTATCTTTGAAAAACACCAGATTTACCCAGAGTACATAGTAGAGTATAAAGAGGAGAGAATAAGAGAGCAGCAGGA
This sequence comes from Catharus ustulatus, assembly GCF_009819885.2. Lineage (NCBI taxonomy): Eukaryota > Metazoa > Chordata > Aves > Passeriformes > Turdidae > Catharus > Catharus ustulatus. The sequence continues at coordinate 64,338,409 of NC_046224.1, forward strand.
GGAGACAGTAATAATGTATAAAGCAGAGGCAATAAGACAGCAGAAAGAGGCAGAAATAAGAATGTGTAGAGAGGATGGAAAAAGAGAGCGTAAAGAGGAGAGAAATAAATGTGTTATATCTTAGAGGAACATGGCAGTTTGCATCCCTCATCTTGTTTTTCGTATTGCAGGTGTTCTCCTACTTGGTGACTTCTTTCTTTTTAATACAGTTCTTCAGAATGTTAATCCAAACAATTTTTGCATTGAGGAGGGCTGGCAAAGCAGATGTTACATTTGTTGCGACTGCCTTATCTTCTCTTCCTCTCTTAAATGAAGCATAAGCATTTCAATAACCATAGCAGGAAAATCAGAATTGTGGGATGGGAAATTGGATGTTATGACTGCTGTGGACAAATAATTGTAAATGCATTATTTAAAAAAAAAAAATAGAGAGGATTTCTCTTTGCAAACAGTTAAAAGAAAAATTGACAGTACAGTAGTTTTTAAGGAAGCTTTCAAATTTTTAGTAGCCAAAGATTCTTTTTGGTGCAGAATTCACCTGCTCTTGATCCTCTCATCTATCATTATTACAAATAATTCCGTGAAGGTAATAATGACTTGAGTTTGTTAATGCTGATATATGTTTCGAGTTAAAATGGTAAACAAAAAAAAAGAAAAAGCATATTTTAAATCCGTGTTGTTAGTTCTCGAGAATTTTCATCTGTACAATGGCAGATGGATCAGAAAGCTGATTCTTTGTGGAAATTTGCAGTAACTTGTTGTAACCTGTATAAAAGCAGAGCTTAACTGGAGCTGTGAAAGCCACCACAAGTGAGTAAGCAGGTAACAAAATTTGGTTGTTTGGCTGCAACTAATGGCTGTAAGGACACAAAGGCTGTGTCCCAACAAGCCAGGCTTTCCAGTGGCTGAGGTCGCGTAGCGCAATAGGACGGGAGAAATTTCTTAAGCAGCAAAGAGATGTTCTGTCCTGTTGGTGCAGTAACTTTCGTTTTTCCAGATGTAGAACGGGACCAAAAGAGACCAGTTAGGTTCTCTTGAGGCCAGTGGTAGAACTGCTGTCCTAAGGCATTGTCTGCATGTTCTGCTGCCTCTTGCGTGGGGCAGGGTGCTGACAAGTGAGGCTCCTCTTTGTGGTTTGGGGGTGATCCTGGTTCAGAAAGTTGTGCAGTTTCTACTGGATGGTAGCAGGGAGCCTGTAAGTGGATGAAACTGAAGACTCTCTGTACAAAATGCCATATTCAGGCAGTTCAGCTGTTCAGAGGGAAACTAGGAGTGAGGACAGAGGAGCAGTAATTTTTACCTTCAGATAAGCTTTACAGAAACACCAATAGCCTCTAAGGTTTTTGCATCTGTGGTACAAATCTGTCAAGACTCAAAGATACGAAGTTCTTCCCAAGAGGAATGCAAAAGATAAATCCAGAAAATCTTACTTAAATAACTTAGAACTAAATGAAAACATGCGGGGAAGATTTTAACACTTTTTAAGATCTCTCCTTCTCTTGTTTGGCTGTAGAGTTGCTGAATTACTAAGCTTGCTGTATTTGCAAATAAAACCTTTTTTCAGGCACTATCAGGGTGCAGTTTGTCTTTCATAAACATGGCAAGACTAAATAAACTGAGTGAACCAGCCGCTGCCTGCATTCCCTGTCTTCCCTCAGTGTTTCTAAACCAGGGAACTGCACATGTAGGGTAGGTGCTTAGCTAATTACTAAGGAGAGAATAGCATGATTCAGGGAGAGTATTTCTGTAAGTTAACTTCCTAACAGGGAGATGCTTAATATTAAAGTGGTGGGGCAGTTTGGTTAGATTTCATGTAATTGAACAGCTGCTCTGAGCAGTTGATGAAGTCCCTAGAAAAGATGAAAGAATTAAGTGAGGTAGTGGCAGAACTGCTAGTTTTAAATCTTGAAATAGTGATCTATTGAGACCTTCTAAGGATGTATTTCTTTAATATGCAGATGAGTATTTTTTAAAGAATCTGAATCAGGCACCTGTAGAAACCCCCGTGCCTGTGAGGGACAAGGCAGGCCTGTATAGGCAGGGTGCCAGTGAGATGCTGACAGCTTAGGATGAGTCCAGATCACCACACACAGGGTAAGGACACAGCAATGCAGGAAGTGCAGAGCTGTTCCATGGTCCAGCCCACCCTGGGGTGGGGATGCAGCTCTCTGGTGCACAAGGCTTTGACTTTTCCAACAGAGGAGTGGACTGAAAGTGAGAGCTGCAATCTGGATAACTGAGCTGAATAGGAAGGAAGGCTGGAAAATGCATATTCTGAATGCAGGAAGATGGAAAAGGAACAATGGCTCTCCCACCTCGTCACACCTCAGCCTCTTCCTAACTAGCACCAAAGAAAACCCCTGGGAGGCTGTGCCACGCCTGGGCTGTGACCCTGTGCGAGCACAGATGCTGCTGCTCCCCACTGCTGGATGCTTCTGGCCACTGTGATGGAAACAAAGTGAGTGCACACTGTTACAGGTCTATGAAATTAGGCTGAATAACATTTAAAAGCTTCACACATGCAAAGAAGTCACGTACTTGCTTGCTCAACAAAGATCATCTTTGAATTTATTAAGGCAAAGCAGACAAAATTCTCAATCATGTTCTATTGAAAGTAGAACTGTCATTGATTACATTGATTACACCCTGCATAGCCAGCCAGAGCCTTCTCAGGCTTTTGTTCCCTTACACGATTTGTTACATTCCTCGAGTAAAAAGTTACCTGTCTGAAGTCATTGCTTGAAGTGCACTTATTAAAAATAATAGTAAAAATCCAGTGTAACTTGTCCCAAGTGAGTCATCCCCCCACCATGGCTGAACAGACAAGCAGTGATGAAGCTGAAGAACAGCATGCTTACAAATCAGATGACCTGAAGGCAAGGAGGGCCATCCTTTACATGGTTTCATTATTGCTTTAAAAATTATTGCTTTAAAAGCCTGCCTCAGGGGAGGGTTAGGTAAAGCAAAATGTACGATGCAGGAACTCTGGGGAAGTGCAGGGCCAGCTATAGAAGTGCTTTCTTAGGACAAAAGGAAACTGTAGGACAAGGCTGCTGTGGGACATGGGGAAGAGCCTGAGCTGGACATGAAGGAGGGGCAGGCCTGTGAGGCCAGGAGAGCATGTGGAAGCAAAGCCAGAGCTTGAGCAGTTGCAGAGTGTGGGATTTCTGTTCCAAAAGAGGAGGTATGAGTCCAGTTTCAGTGAGAAACACAATCTTCCCCATCATTAGGGATTTCTGGAATACTGTTGCAAGACAATGTATTAGCTCTGGGATGCTGTAGCAATCCAGAGGCACCAGAACTCCCTCGAGGCCTGTGGCTCATGTCGTGCCTGACTTGCAGCACTGAAGTTTGTCCCATCACATGTGCATCCATCCCCTGAGTCTTCTTCCCACGGCAGAACTCTTGGTCTTCACCTCTCCGAAGTGTGTGCTTTAACCCTGGTTTAAACCCCAACATGCAGGGGCTCTCTGGAGTGAGATGGTAGTAAGTCCTGACTATCCAAAAGCTCAGGGAAGTACTAAGATCGAGTCCAACATACCCTTCAGAGATGGTACTGTTCAGATGAAATTGAGGCTTTTCCCTTCTTTCTGAAAGATTTAAAAGTGCTGGGGGAGCACCCATGTCAAAATAGACATTATTCTTGTCTGGTTCTTCTCTGGTTTCATTCACCTAGTAAGGCCAAAAAGCTCTGCGTTGCTATATTGAAAGGAAAAATTTTATGAGATGGAGTTAAAAAATGTATACCTGAAAAGAGATCCCGAATGCAGACAGATCTGTGACACCTGCCTGAATGGGCTGGAAGCTCGATGTGGAATTCAGTTCATGCCTGTATTGCCTCTGGCCCCACACCTTCCTATTAGCTTTATTTAAAAGCTCCCTTTGAATTACCTGTGCAGTTTACTTCACACGTAGGCCAAGTAACAAACTGGGCCAAAGAAAGACCGAAATCCAGGCACTGTTACTGCACTGTGTATAATCAGGGTCAGAGGGAATGTTCAGGAAAATACAGCAGAGCAGCAGTGCCTTTGTGATGCTCCAGAAAACTGTGCATTAGCAGCAAGTTTTCTTCTTTCCTTGTGGAATCATCTAAGACACAACCTCTAGAAATGCAACAGCTCTATCTTTTTTTAAATGAAGTTATTCTAAGATCTTTTTGCCTTGAGTACCTCCCCAAATACCTTCACAGTACCCCTGCACTCCCTGCACCCAGACTTTGTGGAAAGCTTCTGGCTCTTCAGCTGAAGGAAAACCCTATGCCATGCAATGCACGGCTGCTGCCTTCCTCATCAGCCGCTCAGTCATTGGTGAGTTTGGTCTCATCACATCACGTTCATGCAGGAGACACCTGTGAAAGGAGAAGCAGGAGGGTGAGGAGTGGGTGATAAACGTGCACTGTTCTGCCAAACAGCCTGTGTGGAGGCAAGCCCATGTGGCAGACCACACTTCTGACTTCCCAGCAAAGCAGATGTCAGCAGTGGCACTGACTGGAGTTGCAGCAGTTTACAGAAGCTTAGCAGTCCATAACACATGGTCAATTGGCCATATTTGAACACAGAATCATCTGAAAATCAACTACCCTTGAACACAGACAGATCATCCATCAGGCTGCAAGAGCGACTTCTGGAATTGAAAGCTATTGTACTTTTTATCCTGGTTAAATGTTGCTACATTTAACACAAATGCTTGCATAGAATTTTAGCTTTAAATTTATTGATTTGAATATATTCATTACTTCTTACTTTTAGCAACAGTACTACTTCCACAAATATTTATCAGGGAAATACTCACCTTGCAAGGTTTTGTTTGGCCTTTGATTTAGAATTTAAAGCAGCATGAATCAGTAACAGGCTGAAGACATCTCTCTGAAAAAAAGTCAACAAAATACAAAGTACTAATTCATAATGTATTGCTGGTTACAATGTCCTGGTTTCCAAACTGTTAAATTCACAGAAAGGAAACATATCAACATTAAAAATAAAGAGCTATCCCTGCTGGTAAGTATTTGCAAACAGGATTCTGTCACAAGTTCAGCTTTTCACTGTCTAAGACAGAAGTGCTGTTAATGAGGTAAATACTTAATGGCGGCTACTGAAAGGGGATTAAATCACATCAAAGGATCTCCTTTACCTGAGCATCACTGCCTCCCACTCGGATTAGTTCATAACGGATTGGGTACAGCAGGTCTACAGCTTTGTCAAAATTCCCATTTTCAAACTCTACAAAAGCCTGGCACAGTGGCAGCCCCAAACTAGGAGCCAGGGAAAGCTGGTGGTCTTCATGAGGTGCTCTGTAGAATGAAAATGTGGTTAACTTCCATAGGCCAAAGCAGAATTTCATATTTCAATGCCAGCCTGCCACTGCCTGCACACAGTTTTTTTGAGTTTTTTTGTTACTGTACAAAGCCTGATGTTTCAGGTACTTGACTTAAGTAATACCTTTTGGTGTGGTTATGCTACTTTCACCTTTTTGTTACTCATCCAGGAATCAGTTTTTATTCTCCTGAATGTACCCACAAAAGGCACAAGCCCAACCCCTCCTACCCCTGCAATAAACAGTTTGGGTTAGGCCAGTAAGAAAACTGCAGTTTCTCTTCTGCTGACCTCACCAGAACATCCTACTGCTAGTCCTTTGTCTGGCCACATGTGGCCATCAGTCCTTGCTCCCAGTCATGACCTTGCAAACCAGCTCCTTCTCAAGTCAGCGTTAAAAAACTTTCTGTTTCTTTCACTGGACCAGCCTTCATTTTCCAGTAGGCAACCCTGCCCTATGTGTTTATCATTCCTTAAATAAACTGTGGCATCCTAGAAAGATAGAAGTTCACCACAGATGTTATTTGAAGCAACTTGAGACAGCAAGTGATGAAAATGATGGAAGAATTTCTTATGTCCAACATTTCCATGGAAAAGAGCCTGTGACACCAACCACCAGAGAGCGCCATGGGACACCCAACAAATTCCCAGCAAGTTTCCATGGCTAAGGCCAGGGAAAAATAGCGGTGCAATGCCAGATGGGACTGTTGTTTGTGCCCAGGTTGTATCACTGATTTCTTAACACATACAAAACACCTCTTGGGTATCATTTATATATTATGTATTTGTCACAGATGTAAATTAATCCAATCATTAACATAGCTCCTTCAGCTCACAGCCTGCTTTCTTAAATAATGAAATTAAGCTTAATAATATTTCACACTACAGCTAAAAATGTACACATGTATTATTAAGGCAGGAAGTACATAAAAGGAAGCACTGGGTGAAAGAATAAGTCGCATATATAACAGTTTTCTGTTATATAGTATATATACTTTATATATACTGGCATACTTTATACAAATAGGATAAATAACAAAACATATTTTCTGCTTTCTACTTTAGTTAAATGAGACAGGCTTGCTTTGAAGTTATTTCTTTTGATAAGTATTCTTAAAAACTACTTGAAACTACATGTAGTCAAGATCAAACAGTGACAATTTCAGGTTCTCCTTCCCTTTTTTAAAGGCAAGGAAGCAACAGATGTTTAAACAGAGGGCAAAAAGGGTGTATGAGGGGAAGAAATTGAATTTAAAGCATATATATATATATCAACCCCTTCAAAGAAACCCAAGGCAACTCACATTCATTTAATACCTAAGGGAACACAAATCTCTAAATTCTTGGATGCAATACTTAAATACTGAAAGTGAAATATTCTAGATTATTACTTTAGTAGTTCTTGAAACTTAATTTCCTGCAGATGGACCTAACAACACATTAAAGAGTAGCCATTAGAATATCACTACCAACTAATGTTTTGTTATCAACCTTTTAAACTAGAGCAGAAAAGATCCACCACAGACAGCTGACATATCTTGTAGAATGTTCTTATTAGCATACTTTACTCCTTGTCTGTAACACAGCTTAGTGTGACCCCACTAAAATGAAATAGACAGCTACTGCTCAGGTGGTGTCCATGCCCTCTAACACAAAAGATTTTTGCTCAACAAGATGAGAAACCCCTCCAGACATTACCTCAAAAAATAAATAATGATATGGGTCTCCTAACTGGATGTTGCCCTGCTAAGTGACATGCTAAGGCAGGCAGGAGCTGTTGGAGCTTCAGCAAGTCAGAGACATCATCGCCCTGAAGTTCAGAGGGCTATTCACTGAAGCCAGTGCAGGAATTCCTTGCTTACCTGGCAAGTTCCTGCAGAGTTGTTAAAAGCTCCTCAGTAGCTTTGTGGTCTTTGGCTCCAAGGAAAGACATCAAGAAGTGTGCATCATTGAACAGAAGAATGTGATCCTTGGTGTGCTTCTTTGTAATCCCAAGCAGATGATTCCACCTGTCCCCAAGCTTTACACCTAAGAATAAAAAGACTTCTCTCAATAATATTGCCACATGCAAAAGTATGACTTTGCAATGTACTTTCAGCCACTTAGCATAAAAAGCATTCCTACTGAACTCAAGAGAATGTTTCCTGATGTGGCAAAATTAATGCAGCAATAATGCTTAGCTGCAGCCTGCCTTATCTGGGCCAAGAGTTTCTTGACTGTCAGGAGTTTAAAGGCATTGTTTTAGTCTGCATTGTGTGAGCTTCCGGCTTTATTATGAGATTGCTCACAATGTCTTGGAGGTGCTGCTCACCACGAGCCATCTGTAGCAACCACAAGACAGAGTGAGAAGATGGATTTAATAAAAACCCCAAAACCTCATTAGTGCTTTAGCAGAACAGTGTGACATGCTGTCTGCAAATCATGTCCCGTGCCATGAACCCCAGTGTATAAACAATGACATAAAAAGGGGAAATGCTGCTGAGTTAGGAAAGTACAAAAAGCCAGAAGGTGATATGCCCATACAAACTATTACAGAAAAAAAAGGCTCTAACTGGAAATTTACATCCAGAAAATGCTATGGGTTTTTAGAGGCTTATGCACTTGATTGCTCAGCCTCAGACCTCCAGGGACAATATAAGTGAATTTGTCAAAGAAGAAGTATGTGACCTATGCTAGCTAGAGCTGACTGCTATGCCACACTGGCATGGAAAATGGAAGCTCTTGGGAAAAATAAAGCTTACAGACATCATTAGGAATTTTACACTGATGCTTTCCTCAAGTTTCTTTTGAAACACTGATTGAGCTTGTGTGTAATTACATTAAAGCACTACCCCAACATGAATGGCAGGGGAAAGGAAAAAAAAAAGGTTACAAAAAAGAATGGCCAGAGGACATCCTCCTACCTTCCAGATGAAGCCTGTAGAGCATTGAACAGTTATCAACTATATCCAGCATGCTTCCACTTGTTAGGCACCGGGGAGCAATCTGTAATCACAAGTACTCATAGGCTGGCCAAGTGATGTGCTAGCAGAAACTTCCTGAGATTATCAAACTTACTTTCACAGTACTAAATCAATTTTATCCTTCTATTAATTCAAAATTACTTGTTTTGTAATGTCCTAATTGCATCTTTCTTGAGTACAGGAATTTGCAATGACAGAAACTTTTTTAGCTTTACATGTGTTGATTTTCTCAGTAAATATGGAGACTCACCATGGTATTTTATTTTTTCCAGAACTGTGCCATAAATATTACTTCATTTGATCCATGCTAGTAGATAGAAATCTGCCCAGCAGCTTTCTTAATGCTGGCAGTATTTTTACAATCTTTACAAAGATGTGCTATGTTATCTAATTTGATACTGATTATTTACAAAGATTGTTTCAAAATCCAGACAGTGGACTTTGTACCTAACATGCAAAACTAGTTCTTTGTAAATGTGACTTGACTTTATAGGAAAATTAATATACATCCTTTAAAAGGTATGAATAAGAAACATGGACAGAATGGAAATCAGTACCACTGTAGCTCTTTCAGGCACTCAGATTTTAACACTCCAGTCCTCGAGGCATTTTCCCCGGAACTGCTGAGAAGTTGTTTCCCCAAAAGACTGTAGTAACAGATGTAAACAATATTTATACACAGATCACACACTGTGATAGGTTTCAATCTCACACAGAAGGAAGAAAGCACACATTGTGATCTGGCATGATCTCAGTAAAGAAAAAAGGGCCCCTACTCACATGCTTGTCATAAATTGTCAAAGCAGCTTCATATTCCCCCTGGAAAAGCAAAGGAGGACTGTGGTTAACATGCAGACACAGCAACCAGCAGAGACTGGCAGCAACCAGACACAAACACATTAACAGACATCACAACAGCTCTTCAGGACTGCCTCATCAAAACAAACCAAGTCAAAGAAACTTCGGGGTATTCAAAGCAGAGAAGCCTGGATTTAATAGGCAAAATAATCAGTATGTTGAGGTTTTATCTAAGGATAAGTACCAATACTGGCACAAGTTAAGCAAGAAGGAGAAACATGAGGTATTGTCTCTCATTCTAATGTTCCTTTCAGGGATTTTTGCAAAAACCAGTGCATCTCATGGTGCATGCAAAGACATGGGGAAAAAAAAAGTTTTAAGTAGCCTTCAAAAAAGTTATGTAGATAGGAAGTGGCAAAATAAATAAACTACTGGACTCCTACTGAGAATTATGTTCCTTCTATGTTACTCTGCTTTCTGGCCAAAGGATGCTGCCACATTTATCTCCCTATTAAGCTGAACCCCACAAGTGCTGTCCATTAAATCCAAGGAAATTGTGACAGGCTGGATAAAATTTCAACCATTTTTAAAGACTTTCAACAGTAAGAATTAGTAACAATAATTAATAGCACTGGCAACCCAATTTAGAGTTTATGGCGTCTTTTTTTATAGCCAGCAAATTTTGGGCCCAGAAAAATGAGTACTGAATTTGGTAACAATTTTGTTAATTTCTGTCTCAAAATTAGAGATCTAAGTTCATCTTGCTATCTAATAACTGTGCTAAATGTAATCAGTGAGGTTACTGGATCTGCAAATATGCAATAATCTCACAGCAATATTTCAACATTCTTAGAAAGATTTTGAAACGTTTGACCAATGCAATTAAAATTCCCAAAATAACAGTATTAAAGGACTATGCCACTTTGTAAATGCAGCATTGTGCTATTTTATTAAAATAACCCTTTAAATAGCTGACACACCCCCCCAGTAAATGTTAGTACTGCCTTTTAAATAGCTTTAGATAACCTATCTGGACTGTAAAGCACATGTATGAAAATACCTCATACCTTTTCAATGTAGTATAAAGCCCAGTGCCAGTAATTATGGCAGGCAAGCATATCACTGCTCTGGAGAGAAAATTAAAAAAAAAATTACATATTTGCAAAATAACTTCTCTTTTCAAGTTATCTGGTCAGGTTTCTGTTTCCTCCTTCAGCAAAACTGAGTACTTCAGGAGACACAAAAGAGACAAGAAATATAAATCAGCTGCCAGGACACCTCATTTGGTACACTTGTCTTTGCAGCTATTGAGGGCAACACCTTAAACCCAAGGTTTCCCTCACACAATTTTCCAGATAAGAGTTTCACTTGGGTGCCTCAGAATTCACCTTTCTTCAGTACTCTTTAAAAAAAAAATTAATCCCCACCTGTAAGAGTAAGATTTATCTCATCTAAAATTTAGGCATCTTGTCTGAAGTAACCTGGCCAGATAGTGGAGAGAGGAGGATATGGAGGCCTTATGAGGGCCAATCATCCCAGCCATCTAGAACCTACATCAGACAAAGAGGAATCACTTTTTAAACAAGTTTTACTACAGGCTACAGAAGCTGCAAGAGATGCTAAACAGACTGGCAGCTCATCAGGCGAGATGAATTTTTGCTGGACTGCATCAATTTCACACTGTTCTTTCCAGCTGGCACTTGAACTTCAAATCCTCTTCCCTAGACTGCAGCTCAAGGCAATTGCAGTTCATTTTTGTGCATGCATTAAAATATACACAAATGCAGTTCCATAATCTTTTGGTGAAAATTAAAATACCAGAAAGGTTCACCCTTCTCCTCCCACTCTCTCCCAATTCTGTAGTTAAACTTAATGGTCTTGTAAGTGGAAAAATCATCTTTATTGTCATACTGACAACTGTAACAACCACTTTCAGGAAGCCCAAAGGTAAAGGTTCCAAATAAATGTCAGGGCCTTACAGTGCTAAGATAAACAGTCTGGTAATCTTTGCTTGTTTAATATTAAATCACAAACCAAACCCATGCAACAGAAGCAGTCATGTGCTTGGCACAAACACTGATAATATCAAGTTGAATACCATACTTCTGTTCCAAATGTCATACAAATAAGATCATGGAATTACCTGACTAAATAAAGCAAAGCATTTTCCCTGCTGCTAAATTTGAGCTCTGAAAAAGATTAAACTGCTAGAGAGATGTGGGCTTGCACTTGATTTTATTTGGATAAAGAGTATGAATCACAGAGAAATGCAACTATTTTAAGAAGCAAGAGTTAAAAAAAAAATTGATCCAAAAGTCACTGACCGGGGTTTTTAAGGTATCATCCACACTGTCAAGCCCCTACATCACTGTTTCATTAAAACTAACATATTAAAAAACCAAAATGCTTTCTGGGAAGTGACAGGTGTGAACCTCAAGCAAGAGTTTTCTGTCTGCATTTTCAAGCCCATCTGAATGCTTAACCTAAAAAATAAAACAAGCACAAAAACAGCCTTTCTAGTTTGACTATCCAGTCCTGTTCTTTGGGTGAAGTGGAACAGTCAGTTCAGATGACTCTAAAATAGACTCTTGTGTGTTCTAGCAAAGGCAAACCTCACAGCCCTCAGCTCTGACTATAACAGACTTAATCACTGGGTAAAATCTGTCAAACACAAAATGAAACTTAATTTACAGCAAAGGACCACATGACAGACTAATTAACCTGTTCAATAGTCTGAAAGATGGTATAAAACATGTTGGATATATAAGGTAACTGATACACTAGAAAATAATTAGTACACTAGAAAAAAGATAAGAGCATAATTTCTCTTTTCTTTACAGTTGTTCTTAAAATCCTCTCCCCATCCAGAAGCAAACAAATATTTTAGTGTTTTGAAACAGTTGACTTGACTGCGTCATTTCCCACCTCATCTTAGGTCCCATGAGGAGATTTAGCCAGGCCCTTCAATTAACTGTCAGTGCTTACCTCAGTCTAAGTAAAAAGCTTGTGAAAGAATAAGTGGTCACTTCACTTTATAACCACACAACAGATCACAAATAGGGACAGCCATGTGCCTCATAACATGCCACTTCTTCCTGCCTCTTGCTTAAAAGCTGCACTGAGAGTAGCAGCACCTCAAGGGAGGATTTGCTCTAATATGCAAACTCTGCATTGATTGTAATAGGTCTGCAGACAGGAAGGAATTGCAGGCAGAGGACTCAAGAACTTGGCCGCAGGAATTAAAGAAAACCTAAAAGGAGCTTTTTTAGGGATGCCACAAAAACATTTACCTTCCAGTTCTTTTCTGTTTCCTTCATGAATTTTAAGCCTTTCTCCACCTCTGCTTTCATTTCATTTACATGAGCTATAGTATGGACAGACCACGCATCTGTCTGATTTATAGCCAAAGCCTTCGAGTGAAAAAGAGAAAAACACAATGAGCCTTACAAATTTGCAATTACAGACATTTATCACTGCTTATCTAGAGACAAGAGACTAATTTTTGCTTGCTGCATGTTAAGTACATCCTTGTACCCCTCCAACTAACCACAGCCCAGAAGTCTGATTTGGACAGAAAAGGAAGAGAATGTTTCCTGCCTGACTTCACTTCCCAGCTTCCTTTTCCTTGACCCAACAAATCCCACTAGGCTTTTGGCATTTTGCAAAGTTAGTCATAAACCTAGTAAAGGTTAACTTTTAGTGTTTAGTCTCCACTTTCACTTTCAGCAATTTGATGTAACAGAAGTTTTGTCAAGAACACCCACTAGAGATTAATTGTGTCTGAGACTCCTGGAGGATAGGGATAATCCTGAGGACTGGAGAAAGTCAAGTGTAATTACTGCCTTCATAGAAAGGAAACAGGCTGGCTAGTATTGATCCCCAGGAACATTGTTACAGTTAATTGCTCAATAATCCAGGAACAAGCATCTAGGAAAAAAAGGGAGCAGGAAGCCAAACAGGACTGACTGTCAAGAGCAGACTACATCCAAACAATCCAACATTCTTTAATAGAAGCAAACAGCCAATTATACATGTGGGAAGCAGGAGATGGGCTGATATATGGATTTTATAGGGATGTTCTGACCCCACCTGACAGAACATGCTCATAAGTGAATACAGTCCAGTGAAACTGCCTTGGTGGGGCAGAAATGTGAGAATAGTCATCAACAAGTCTCACAAAGCTCTGTGAGCATTTCCATGTTGAGCTGTATCTCTTTGCTACTTTGACTAACAACTGGCAGAAACCACCACCCTGGCTGAGAATTCTCAAGCCTTTTAGCACCAACAGCAGGCAGTTTACCTCATGGGCAACCTTCTCAGCACGGTCATAAAGGTTTGTTTCCATGAGTCCAAAAGAGTAGTAGCCCTTCACGTAGCTAACAAAAGGGAGAAAAATAGCACACCATCCATTTATAAATAGGTTTAATCCAGGACTGAAAAAACATACTAGAAAGAGCATTTAACTCAAAAAAGTTCTTGCAGCGCAATTTACAATGGTTCAAACTCACAGGATACAGAACTGCTAAGCTAATTCTCAGAGGAAACGAGTGACCCTGAGACACCAGCATAGCAAACAGTGACAAGATGCACATCAGAACGGACATTTCCATCTCTGGATGAGATGCAATCACCAGCTACACAGAACCAGCTGCTGGTCTCCATAACAGTTGCAAGGTACAGAATTAAAATGCTAGAAGTGAAACACTGCTGTCACCAAAGCTATCTGAGCATCTCAAAGGCAATCTTCTACATTTTCCCAGTGCCCACAAAACCACAAGAGGGTATTTTTACATGAAGTGGCCCTTTAAAACTGGTTGTAAATCATCCCATTAAGCCATAAAGGCCCAACATAAAGGAAAATTAAAGATGTTATGTGCACCTGATTTATTTAGTGGATCAACATGAGTAGTTTTTTTTTGGAAGAAATGAAGAAATTTTGCCACTGCCCTGGGTGAGGACATGATTTTATCCTGTGTGTTACAGACTATGTGCTATATTTGATAGCAGAGAGACACAGCTCACTTAAGAAAAATCCCTCAACAACAGTGTCAAGAGGATACTGAATACACATTTTATGTGTGGTCAAGTCTGATTAACTTCTAGACTCTTGGTTTTTATCTACAGATCTCTTTCCAAAAGATGCTGAACTTTTAAGTCTGAACTTAAAAATCATGTAGTCCATGCACACCAGGTAAAGAGCAATTTCCAAATGAAGCATGACCCACCTGCTCAGTGGAACATCACGTGTCCAGAAAGGATAAACACGGGCAATAGCATCTCGCATCTGACGTTGATATCCCAGGTAGAAATAAGTGTCATGGGAAAATTTGAGGGCTAGCAGATCAGTTGGGTGGTTCTGCAGAATCTGCTCCCATAGATCACAAGCTTTTGGAAGTTGGCTAGAAATAAAAAATTATTTCCATCACTGAAAAAAGGCACATATGCCTGCCCCTGCTGTTAGTCCTGAACTTAAATGATGCTGAAAAACAGAAAATTCAGCACCAAATTACTTATTCTTTTCCTTGAAGGACTTCTTTAGTCTTTTCTAAACTAATAATGGGATTATCTTCATTTGGCACCTTCTCAGAAATCTTATGAAAGAAATTGTGTTGGGTTACACCAAATCACTGCAACATACAAGGAAAATGAAACAAGCTTACACCTTAAATCTAAAAATTTTCCTACAGGGCTGAATAGTTCCTATAGGGACCCACCATAACTAATGAACTTTGTATGTACAAAGACACCGTCCCTCTCCTTTTGTGGGAATCAAACCCTGTGGCAGGGCTTCAGTAGCTTCCTCATTTCCTTTGCTGAGATGTGAGGCAAATCCACGCTGCCCCATTTGTTTGGCAAACAAATAATGAAAGTGAATCATCAGCCCATAAGTTCTGCACCTCATATAGATTTATCATATGGAGTAAAGCAGTGAGCAGGGGAAATTGGGTTTGACACAGGGAAACAAGAGAGACAAGTGTGTAACTTTCCTTCTGTGTATCTGAGTCTGGACCCTACCGTAGCTAAATACTTCATTTCCTAGTTCTGAACCACACTGATGGATCTGTGGCAGCTTTAAAACTTGGAGTGCTTAATGCCAGGAAATGGTGACAATAAGAGCACTTTATCTCCTACAGTGCTGCTCAGCAGCCAGACGTGGCACTTAGGGTGGAGAGAGAAATTCAGGGACAATCTGTGACATCTCACCCTGATCCTTTGCTAGATGTCAGCTAGTATCACACACCACTATTGTCAACCTTCACTTCTGCCTGCAGTAGACAAAGGAACTCTTCATAGTCCCTCAAGCAAGGTGACAGAGGACTCACCCCTTGGCAAACACATCCAGTGCTGACACATGAAGCCTCTCCCGCTCTGTCAGTGGCTGTGACTTGGAAAGTGCCACCATGGCTCTCACAGCGCTGTCCAGCTCCTTGTCGAGTCTCACAGTCCTTCCAGTGCCAATCAGCTCCAAGCCATTGGCAATGACATGTCCCATCGCTGCAGGAAACAGCACAGCATCAGCTGAGCTCACAGCAGAGCCTTCAGCTCCACAAAACACCACAAGAGCTGAGCATTTGCAATAAAATTGACTTGTGGACAGGGGTGTAGGAAGTCTCCTAAGCCTAAAGTTCTCAGAAGGTTTTCATGACAGCTACTCAAATATTATGTGAAATTAAAAGAAAAAAAACACCACACAAAAGCATTCTGCCTGCTCTAGATTTTGAGGAAGTTTTACAGAATTCTATGAACTATCACCTTGCCCTTGCATAAACAGTCAGTTAAATACCAAGACAACAGGCATTAACCCAGCACTTTCCATGCTCAGAATCAAAGGTTATACTCACTGAAGTTTGGATCTGCTGCCTTTAGCCTGGAGAGACACCCGTCAATACCTCCAAGGCTCTCATTATTGGTCCAAGTTGCATACTGTAAGAGAGATAGAACAAGAGAGGGTCGAGAAATCCTCTGTGATACCGGACCTCTTTTTGTTCTCACAGACACTTAAAATTCAAAAGCAAGGCAAATGACTAGAGGACGAATGTTCCACTCAGGCAGGTTTAGTGAAATAGAAAATCTGGGGCTTAATATAATTCAGTCACCAGCAGAACCAATTACCCTGGATTTCAATGGGGTTTTTGTCAGCTGGCTGGTTTGCTGGTATCAAGTGGAATGAGTGCACTGGCTGAAGTTTTCACCACAGCTGCAGCATCTGGCACAGCCCTCTGCTTAAAAGGGATTCCTGCTGCCAGCTAAAGGCTGAACTCCTGTGGTGGCTGATTTTGAGGTTCTCCGAGCTGGTAAGAAATTTAAATATCAGCTACAGAAAAGAGTGTTTCATGCACAAGTCCTTTCAAATCACATTTTCTTGTGCTTTTTGGTCATACCTGTGTCAGCACAGCATCGAAGAGCTTACAGGCTTCATTGCTGGTCGTGGACAGGACAAGTCCAGCATCCTGCCAGGCCTGCACAACAAACAAACACAAACATGCTCCTTTTACACCCTCATCATCCAGGCTACACTGACAAACGTTCAAACTGATGCTGTTCTGATATTTTCATCAGCTGTGCACTTTCAAAAAGAAAAGCTGGAAGGACAGTGTGAACCAGAAACAAACCTTTTGTTCAACTGTAGTTACATCTAAGACTCCACTAGTTGGAGACAGCAGTGAGACTAAAGAAGCCAATAATTACCAAGTGTACCAGAAGATCTCAATGGGTTGCCCATGTTGGAGTTTGAAAAACAGAGGTCTCAGAGAGAGATCAAAATGCAAGGTTTGAAATAAAACCTTTGGATGAATTGAAGTATATTAAGCCACTCACACGTGAAATAGACGTGTAAGTTTAAGTTTTAGATAAGTAAGTTTAAGTAAGTAAGAATATGTTTTAAGTGCCTTAAAAAGTAAAAGCCCCAGACATCAGTGTAGAAAACAAGTCTTAAAAACAAGTCTCCATGAGAGTTCCAAAACATAGCTTTAGACATAATAAAAATATAGTAAGAATATTGCTTACATTTTTCAGATAGAACAGACAGACTATATGCACAGATTATATGTAAACTTTCATACTAAGAAACTAGAATTCTAATAGGTTAAGAAGAAATGCTTCAGATTCGTGTTTTTAGCTCATTGGGTAATTTGTAAATAAGAATCCGTGTATTGGAGTGATCTCTCTCTTCCTCCACCATCATCATCATCACTATCACCACATGAAGAAGAAGAAGAGAAAGACAAAGAACAGAAGAAAAAAAACAGGGAGTATCTGCTTCTCAAGACTGTACCAGCCTGCAGCCTCTGCCCCACCTCAGGACTCTGTACTAGGCTGCAACTTCAGCTTTCTCAGGACCTTGCACTGGAGAGCTGCTCTATTTCTAATCAGGACTTTACTTCTATTTGGGACTCTATGCTGAAAGTTTTTAGCACGGGCTCTAACACTCAGGATCTTTTGCCTTTTAAGACTGACGCGCCTTTACAATAAACAACTTCATAGCAACTAATA
The DNA here is from genome assembly GCF_009819885.2 of Catharus ustulatus. Classification (NCBI taxonomy): domain Eukaryota; kingdom Metazoa; phylum Chordata; class Aves; order Passeriformes; family Turdidae; genus Catharus; species Catharus ustulatus. The sequence continues at coordinate 64,355,975 of NC_046224.1, forward strand.
ATTGCTCAGCTCTTTTTAAAGAGAACCAAAAATCCCAGTAGCCCAGCACATAATGACAGCGCCATTCTGAATTCATTACAGTTGTTGGTGAGTTTCTCTGCTACAGGCACACCTCATGTGGAGACATGATAAAACAAAACCCTGTTCCCCTATAACCTATAAATCTGTATAAACAATAATGTTCTTCTGAATCAGCTTGCAGACCAAACAGCCTGGCAGAGCTCCAGAGTTTCTGGAGTTAACCAACTGAAAATTTGGATCACAGATTCATACACAAGCGTGACACAACAATAAGAATGTGGGAAATGGATAAAGCTAAGAAGCAAAACAGAATTGGGCTGCCATAGTTTCTAGTAACATAACATGTCTGAGGCACAACATCTCCTGGCTGGCTGCTGGAAAATGAGCAGAGTTCATTTGAGAAGCTGCACCAATCACTTCAGCATTACTTTAATGCAGTACACAGAACTTAGAGGATATTATAAAAACAGACCTGGGGCAAGCTAATTCAGACTTCTCCTAATGGGGACTTAGTCCTTCCTGATGCTGCAAGAATTCAGCTCTTCTCATTTTATATTTTATAACATTTTCTAGCTACAAAAAATCTGTCAAAATTTTTAAATAACCAGGCAAAGACAACTTTAACATAACCTAATATATCCTGTGATTGGATTAAAGGCTCACATTCCAACAGCTAAAGCAGTTGAGTCTTCAAATTACATGCCTGAAAGACTAGACCTGAATCTAAAATTACACATATTCTTTGCAATTCCTACTATAACCACATTACAATTCACACTCTGTACTGAAATTGGCCAGAATAAACTTCCTAATACAATTTGAAGCACTAGAAAGCAGGCATTAGTTATCTGCACAGGACACACTCTCCTTGTTCTGTGGGTGTGGTGAGACTTTGCAAAAAGGTCTTCATCCATCACAGCCATACATATTCATTAATACGTGCTTCTTACCAAATACACAGAACTAATTCCTAGAATGAAGTCGCATGCATCTTCCTCCTACTGGAGGTCCTTTTACGGTCCAGGAGAGTCAGAAAAAGGAGTCTCTGGTAGTCATATTCACTTAATGCTTTGATATTAAAGGCATCCTTTCCTTGAACTTTTTCTTTGGACATGTTTCTGTGTTACATAACTTGCAAAAAAAAAAACAGTGTAGTCCTTCTTATCTGTTTCTCCACTGGTTCCAGCCATGCTTATAATCCTGTGTGCATACCTTTAAACCCCTTTATCTTTTTTTGCCAGTTAGACTTTGAGCTCTGTTCAGCAACCTCAGGGGAGCTGAAAATTTTTATTCTCTATGTAATTTATCAGCCAGAAAAAGAATAAAGAGAAAAGTCAAGCAGGTAGCAAGGTTAGGCTTGCTACTTACAAGCAATCTGTGAAGTAACCAGGAGCCACCCTCAGCATCAGTCATCAAAAACAAATTTTGTTAGAGCAGGTCTCTGCATCACTGTTTTACACAACAGCTTGAGGTGCTTGCTAAGCAGAAAATGATGCCCCATTCTGAGGGGACTTGATGCCGATTCACAAGAATGGAAAAGTCTGTGTGTGAGCACCAGAACAAACCTGTGCCCCATCAGGGATGCCACTGCTCTGGCACTACTCTATGCCAGAACTAGCACATCACGACAATGGGCTACAAGGAAGAACCATCCCACAGCAGCTGCTGGCTCCTAAGAGACATAAAAGATGTGCTCCAAATCTAACCTCTCATTGCCAACTGAGAACTAAAGAACTACTGGGATTACAGAAAAAGCAGCACCCCTTGTGCTCTAGGATGTACATAAGGGGTCCTGCCCTGACTATTTGGGACAATCAGGTCCTGAGGCTTCTCTCCAGTGAGGTATCAGACTGTGACTGAGGAAATCCAGGAGGGAGTGTTAGTGGGCAAAAATCAGCCTCAAGAGTCTGTGAAGCAATTATCAGTTCCCCTTCCCACAGAGGCTGCCTTCGGGTTCTCTTACGCTAATCTCCCACAACCCTCTCTCTAACTCCAGGTGAGAGTCTTTTCTGTGATGCCTCTTGTATTACAGAGTCATGGCCTTTGCTCTTCTCACTGCTTCTTGGTGAGACCAAAGCCTTGCCCTTTCCCCTGCTCTAAGATTAGAGTTCAGTCATGAGACCTTGGTGACTGTTTATTTGTATTTTTTTCTCTGCTAGAATCTTAGCCGGCTCTGACAATTGTGCTCTCTGTGGGCTGCAGCTGGCATCTCTTGAATGCCTTGCGTGACAGATCCCCAGAGCTCTGTCAATCACGCACCTATCACATACAATCTTCAAGACTTTGTTTTAACCTGCCACTGTTTTAATTAACCAAAACACAACCATAAAAGGAGTTTATCAGAAAGACAGCATGCAAATTACTTAATCAGTAAGCGCCTCCTGTAGGGTTGCACTCTTTGACCCGAGGCTGATTTCGAAGGCCTGACCCTTTTCTGAGGCCCATGGAAAGGACAGGTGGGCACCGTGGGACCCCTGCGCTGGGGACAAGACCCAGAGAGTAAAACGGATGGGTGCAGCGACCCTTCCCCCTTTCCAGATCCCAGCAGCAGCTTCCCTGCTCCGAAACCCACCCGAGTGTATGAGGGTGACCTCCAGCCACAGCGAGCCCGGCTCAGCTCCGAGCCCGCCGCAATCCAAAGCCCGTCGGCAGCGCCGCAACCCCCAGGGAAGCCACCCGCCGCTCCTGGGCGTCGGGCACGGGCAGGACGGAGCCTCGCTGGCTCAGCGCCTCAGCGGTGCCCTCCTCTCGCAGCCCCGCACGCTGCCGTCCCCCCGCAGCCCCTCACGCTGCCGTCCCCTCGCAGCCCCGCACGCTGCCGACCCCCCGCAGCCCCGCACGCTGCAGTCCCCTCGCAGCCCTTCAGCGCTGCCCTCACCTTGCAGTCCCTCAGCGCAGCCATGGTCCCACCGCAATCTCGCCGCTCCGCAGCTCCGACGCGAGCGGGGCGGGGCCGCCACTGGCGCGAGCGGCGGGCGGTGGGTGGCGGGTACGCGCGGAGCCTGTGCGCCGCCTCGCAGGGACGCCCGCGGGAGTTCGGTGGCCATTATTGCCCCCCAAATCTTTGTTCCTTCTTCCGGACCCACCTCCGGCCCACGGTGTCCGAGGTTAAATAGCGTTCTCACCAGCTGCCCTTCGGAGGAGGCTCCGGTGCCCTCGGGCTGCTGTCCCAGCCGTTGGGTCACCCCAACGAGCAGCGTCCGGCAGGCCGCGGGTCCTGCGCCCCGTCCCCTCTGGCCGCGATGGCCGCGCTCCTGCTTCTTCTTCTGCAGCTGCTCGCCTGCTGCCCCCGGGGCTCGGCGGCTTCCCCTGTCCGTCTCCAGCCGTCACCCCTGTGGGTCAGCTGCCCGGGCCCTCACGGCCAAGTCTTCCAGCGGCAGGACAACGAGCACAAGGTGTCGTGCTTGTGGAACAGCACCGTGACCCTGCATTACCAGCCCGCCCCAGGAGCAGGGCCGGAGGTAGAGAGGGAGGAAGGGCAGCGACCATCCCCACCTTGCTGCCTCTGGTACCTGAACTCGGGCTCCGTGAGGAACATCTCACGCTGGTCAGGCCAGGTGGTGCTGCAGACAGGACAAGCTCCCTCACCCGAGACCTCCAGCCTTCTTACGGTGCAGTGCTCGTCTGCCTCCTGCGCTGCACCCGAGTGTTTTCATCACAACGTGAGCGTCGAGATCTCAGTGCAGGATATGCGGCTGTTCGTGATTCGGCCGCAGACACCCATCATCCGAGTGTGGCAGCCGGTGGAGCTGGGCTGGTGTGCCCGCCTCAAGAGCGCCGGCTGGCAGTACCGCTTCAGGAGCCGGGGAGGTGTGCCCTCGACCCTTCTCCTTCCCAGCAGTGAGCACCAAGACACATCACCACCTGCTGTCTACCCAACAGCTGAGTTGCAAAAGACCTGTGCCACCTACTACAGCTACCGCTTGACTGTGTGCTACGGGCAGCCCGGGATCCACGTTGCTTTGGTCAGTATTGAGCAGATGCCTCACATGAGCTTCAACCTCTCTCTCAAGGTGGAGCGTGACTTGGTGCATGTCCTCAGTATCAGTTCCAAGCTCCTTAGTGTTGCTCAGCAGCCCCTCAGCTTATCCTGGTGGCTTCAGCCCCTTACCCTCAGTACACTTGCCTATAGACTGGTGGACACACAGGCTATAGGGGGTTGGCTCCGCTCCTACAGTTCATTTACGCTGCCGAGCAACTTCTGTTCTACATCTCAGAACTTGGATGAGACAGTGGTGGCCAGCGTTTACTTCCATGTTGATGGAAAGAGGTTTGAGGAATTGGCGGGGGAACTGCGCCTGTTCAATGGTACCCTGAGCTTAACTGCTGGCAAAGAGGCTCCCATCCATGTAAACCTTTATCCAGGGAAGACCAACAGCAGCACTTACATTTTCAGGTACAACCAGGGAACGTTTTACACATCTAAAGACAACAATGGCACTTTTTCCACAGATGGCCCTAACACACACACTGTGTTCTACCAATACAAGGAGCTCTCCTACTTACTCACCATACAGTTTCTGGCCTTACAGTGGTACAAGTTCAAAATGTACCTTTATTTGAATCAGAAAAAGTCTTTGATTAGGTCACTGCCAGAAAGAGACCTTGATGTCCATGTTTTCAGCAGTGGCCGTTCTTCTTTTCTGCAGAACTTTAGTTATTTAGTGTGGTTTATCCCCACACAACATCCAATGCTACAGTGTGAGTGGACCTTCTATCTGCAGCTTTTTGGCACAAAAAAAGACCATGTTGTCCAGAACAGCACATACACGTACAACAACCACGTAAAAAATGCCGCGCGTTTTGTCCGTCGTTCTGCTTTACCCTTTGATGCAGAGAAATACACGGGGTTTGTGGCAGAAGTGAACTGCACCAGCAGTGCACCTATACCGGCTCTTCTAAGTGTCAGGGTCAAGGACCATACTGCAAAAACCATAGAAGCTCCAGTGGTTTGTGCGAAAAGAGAATGTAGGATAACCAGGTGTTGGATTCAGAGACCTAATCCCAAATCCTTGATCTTGTTCAAGAAAAAGGCAGTAGAATTTTACCTCTTTACCAAGTTGGACATAGACTGCAACGTTGGCATAACTGTCAACATTTTATGGCATGTCTATCCTACCAAGGAATCAGGACCAGACTGGTCAAATCCAGTAAACACTTCTGTATTGTATGGCACAAAAATGGTACATTTAACTGTTCCCAAGAATGCTTTAGATTATGGGGTGTATCTGTTTCATTTCACTGCTGAGGTAATCCCAATTAGGTCCTCAACAGTCCTCAAGGCCTTTGATGTGATTTATGTTGCGATTGAGAAAGCTGATCTAACGGCAAATATTTCAGGAGGCTCGGTCCGCACAGTGGGTTTTTCTGAGAGCTGGACTCTTGATGGCTCTAAGTCCTCTGATCCTGATTCAGACGGAGGACAAATGAGATTTACTTGGTACTGCACTAAAGACTGGGAAGACTATAAAACCATGAAATTCAGCCTGAAAAACAGATGCCATCCACTCCAGAAGGATTTGAGATGGATAACACACTCAGGTCCCATTCAAACAATACCACCAGAATCCCTCCCAGGAAGCACCTTATACTACTTTCGCCTAGTGGTTCAAAAGGGCAAAAGGAAGGCTTATGCTGATCAAATTATAGAGGTGGATCCTGGCCCTCCACTCATTCTGAATGTGAGATGCATTGAAAACTGTGGTAGAAGTATAATTCCAACAGAGAGATTTTCCTTATCTGGAAAATGCTCAAACTGTAAACCAAGCAACAAGCCACTATATTACTGGTCCCTTTTTTCAGACACCTCTAAAGAAATTCATTTCGATTGGGATTCCAAAACATCAACAGGGAGGTTTGGGGCTTACATGTCTATACATGCTCTGACTTTCATGAAGCCTGCATATCAATCCTACGTACTTCACTTAAGCGTAACTACCTGGGATGGTAGGAGCTCATCCTCCACAATACCCTTCACAGTAAATATTCCACCTCGGGCCGGCAGGTGTAACATCAGCCCCCACTACGGCATAGCCTTTCTGACAAAATTTGTTGTTAAGTGTAGAGGATTTTATGACACCCAGTTACCTCTGACATATAAAGTGATACTAGCTTCTCACGTACCCGAAACGACCGCAGTAACTTCTGTGGCAGAAAACACGTTTGGCCCAATTCTGTACTATGGTTATGAGTCTACAACTCCTCCATCTTTTCTCCCAGTTGGAGACCCCTATCACAAGCACACTTTGACGCTTCATGTTCAAGTCCGTGATTTCCTCGGGGCATTTACCCAGGTGACTTTACGTGTCCACATGAAAAACCCACATAAAATTCAATCCCTTTCGGCTGTGTTTCATGAGCTGCTGGCGTCAGCAAACCGTTTAAGCGTGTCATCTGCTCAGCAGACTGGAGATGGTATTAGAGCTGGTTATTTGGCTTATCTTGCAGCCTCAGTCTTAAACTATATTATAGACATACCAACTGTCCAGCTCCCTCAGGCTCAGCTTCGGGAAAGAGTGGTTAATACAGCCTTGAGTATTTCAGTAAGGAGCATCATGGAAATCAACCAGGTAGCGGCTGTTCTTTCTGAAGTCACACAAGCAGTTGAGAGAATGAATATTAGGTCACAAGACCTTGCCATTGGGAAACTGACAGAAGTAACAAGAGCTCTGTTGAGACAGAGGCTTAGGAGCCGTTTGTCTGAGGAAGCAGAAATTCAGACCAGTGGAATACTAAAATGCTTGGCCCACATCTTGAGTTCTGACCTTCTGCGTCTCAAGAATGCCAGTGCAGATGGATTTAAAAATATTTTCTCTATCATGGAAGGTGTAATAGAGATAGTTTCCATGGGAAAAGTCCCCGAAGAAATAGAAACTCTAATGGAAACAGACTACTGGAATATCACTCTGGTGAAAAAGGAAGCCTGGAACATTACAGATTATTTGCCTACCACATACACCTGCCGCAATTGCTTTTTTCCTATAGTGAAACAGAAGGCAGATGGTTCAGCAGTGGTCCCAAATACTGTGGTTGCTACTGCCCTTCTTGAATTTGATGAGACCCCATTCCCTTGGTTAGGTTACACATCAGATATCATATCAGTAGTCATAGGGTATAAAGTGGCAGAGAGTACGCGTAATGGGGATCTAATTCCAATGAAGCCTGAAAAAGCAGACATTTTTCTTGCCAGGAGAGGTGGAATTACAGCTTTCAATATAGTTATGGGGCCCGATAAAACACAAGCTTACACAATTGGAGGATTTAGTTTTGAGCTCAATGAAACTACCACAAACGTATATTTCCAGATCATGACATCATTAAAAGTTACTTTCAGGGTACTGGTATTTGCAGGTACCAATCTCACTCATGCTCAGCCTGTGGCCTCGTTTTCTGCTTTTCACAACATGCCAACAGTTGCAAGTGGAAATGGGACAAGCACTGCTGACTGTAGCATTTCAGGTCCCTATATAGTCTGTCTCCCACAGTCACTGCTGAACAAAATACTGCAGGAAAGTGGACTGGACAGTCAGAACATCTCTGTTATCTTGGAGACACACTATGTCTTAAGGTACCCAAACCGGAAACTGGTGGACGTATGCATTTTTAATGACCGCTGCCTACATCTGGATGGGGTTGAAGGTGAGTGGAACAAAGACACATGCAGGATTGGCTCCTTGACCGACTGGGAGAAGATACACTGTGTCTGTGACTCCAAGCAGACTCGCCAGCGTCTGCCAAGCCTTCCATCATCCAACATCAAGTTCCTGGCAGCCAAAGTAGTAGTTCTTCCCAACACAGTAGATCTGGGGAGAGACCTGATAGCAGACATACCTAAAAACCCACTGACCCTCATAACAGTGCTCTCTATTTTTGCCATCTTCTTGTTTTTGTGCTGCTGGGCTATAGGAAAAGACAGGGTTGAGAAGGAGATCAAGTACATTATCGTCCTGCCAGACAACGAGGCCTCCGACGAAGGGAGCTTTCTGGTCACTTTGTACACAGGCAGTCGCTGGAATGCTGGGACCACAGCAGAGGTCTTTCTACAGCTCATCGGCCAGTACGGCAGGAGTAAATTCCGTTGTTTATGGCACCAGCCTTCTCCAGCTTTCCAACGGGGAAGCATTGATTGCTTTCTGGTAACTACTAAGAAAAACTTGGGAGATATTAGATCCTTCAAGCTCAGGCTCAGTGATGAGGGCAAATCGCCATCCTGGTTCGTAAGCAGAGCTGAAGTTGAGGACATGTCTACCAGGAAGGTCTGGTTCTTTCTGTGCAGAAAATGGCTTTTCATTGACAAGAACAATCCCTCACGAGACTGGAAATTTTCTGTCGCAGACCCCGAGGTACCTCTACCCAAATTGGACTATTTTCTTATCAATTTTAACAGGAGACTGACCGAGTACCATCTATGGCTCTCAATTTTTGCTCCTGTCATCACTGGGGCTTTCACCAGGTTCCAAAGGTTGTCTACATTTTTAGCAGTAATATTATTCAGCTTTCTTGTTAACATTATGTTCTTTAATGCTGAAAAGGATGAAGAAACTCCAATATACCTGAGGTATTTGAGGTCAATAACAGTAGGAATTGAATGTGCTTTGCTTACCCTCCCTGTGGAAATGTTAATAATTGCCTTATTTAAGTATTCCCAGAAGGATCCTCCTCCTGTTGTGACTAAGATGTACCCAAAGGTAGACTCTAGGTACTGGAATAATTGCATAATATCTGAAAAAGATGCAAATGTAATTGACACAGACGAGCAGACAGTAAGTGTGAGTTCCCCTCAGACGGGTAAAGGGTCCCAGAAGTCAAGTTCCAATTTGACAGAAGGGGGCTTCTTTTCCAAAGGAAGGACACTAAGCACTACCATCAGGCAGCTCCGCAAGATCCCAGACACTGAGCCCTTGCTGTGCTGGTGGTGGGTCTGTGTGGCCTGGGCACTGGTTCTGGGCATAACTGTGCTCTCCTCCTTCTTCATTGTGCTCTATGGTTTGTCCTATGGCTACCAGACTTCCCGGGAGTGGCTCATAGCATCTGGAACCTCCTTTCTTGAGAACCTGTTTTTCCATTCAATTCTGAAATCCTTGCTTTTCTCAGCTATAAGCTCAATTCGCGCAAAATACCTTGAAGACATCAGATGGGTAACTCAGGAAAAGCATGTGGAGGTTAGCTCAGCTGAAGAACCTGAGAGAGTTACCTGAAATTTGTTGATGATGAAAGCAAACATGCTGAGAAGGGCAAAATTTAAAATAAATGCACTTATTTTCGTTGAAGACTTAATCCATCACCTTGTCTTTTTATCACTGCTATTAAATTTTGCATATCCCACTGAGAATGCCAGCGGTTTCCAGTACAGCCAGTTCCCTGAGGAGAAGCTGTTTTCAAAAAACTTGTCCCACCCAAGTTTTGTGACTAAGCATGACCTTGTCTCTCACGGCAGTATCAGCTCCTCTGCCCAGCTCGCAGAGGTGATGCCCACGGAGCCAGCTCCGTGCTGAGCACGGCTCTCACCTCAGGCTGAGCACATGCTGATGTACGAGCGAAAAATACCCTGAGGGCTGGAAACATCGGCGTGTCCATCCTGAGGGCCGGGACACGCCGGGAACGCCTGGGTGTCCATCCTGAGGGCCGGGACACGCCGGGAACGCCTGGGTGTCCATCCTGAGGGCCGGGACACGCCGGGAACGCCTGGGTGTCCATCCTGAGGGCCGGGACACGCCGGGAACGCCTGGGTGTCCATCCTGAGGGCCGGGACACGCCGGGAACGCCTGGGTGTCCATCCTGAGGGCCGGGACACGCCGGGAACGCCTGGGTGTCCATCCTGAGGGGCGGGACACGCTGGGGACACATGGGTGTCCATCCTGAGAGCCGGGACACGCCGGGAACGCCTGGGTGTCCATCCTGAGGGGCGGGACACGCCGGGAACGCCTGGGTGTCCATCCTGAGGGCCGGGACACGCCGGGGACACATGGGTGTCCATCCTGAGGGGCGGGACGCGCCGGGAACGCCTGGGTGTCCATCCTGAGGGGCGGGACACGCTGGGGACACATGGGTGTCCATCCTGAGGGGCGGGACGCGCCGGGAACGCCTGGGTGTCCATCCTGAGGGGCGGGACACGCTGGGGACACATGGGTGTCCATCCTGAGGGGCGGGACGCGCCGGGAACGCCTGGGTGTCCATCCTGAGGGGCGGGACACGCTGGGGACACATGGGTGTCCATCCTGAGGGGCGGGACACGCCGGGAACGCCTGGGTGTCCACCAGAGCCGGAGCAGGGAGTGAGGGAAGGCAGGACGCGTTCACGAGCGCACAGCGCCCCCTGCCGGCCGCCCGGCGCGCCCCGCCCCTGTCCGGGAGGGCCGGGAGCCCCCGCGCGGTCCCGGAAGTGCTCGGTGGGCAGCGCTGTGGGGAACGGGAACGGGGAAAGGGGAAAGGGGAAAGGGGAAAAGGGAAAAGGGGAAAAGGGAAAAGGGTGGCCCCGGGTGGAAGGTGGGCGCCGGAGGGAACTGGAGCCGGCGGGAAGCGGGAATCGGGAGGTAAACAGGAGCACGGGACAGAACCCGAAATGGGGGGTGAGGGCAGGGAGAGACACAGGAACCGGGAATCGGGGAGCAAAGGGGAGATGGGGAGGGGATCGGGGAACGGCAGACGGGAGCGAAAGGAACTGGGGTGAGGGTGGAAACGGGGACCTAGGGAGAGCCTGAGGGAGCTGGGAACCAGAAGGACGGCGAAGGGAACCGGGAATTGTGGGCAAAGAGGAGCGGGGCCGAGATCCCATACCAGAAATATTTTCCTCATGCCTTAACTTCCCGTGTAAATTAAGGACAAAGAAGCTTTTTCAATTAAAGCATTAGTGATACCTTGTCTCACTTTGTGTCTTTTCTCAAACAGAGTCGCTACAAATATGACAAGGTTATGCCAAGAGACTGATGAACGCTCGCCTAAAAGTTTTATTTTGCCCAGATAGAGCAGTCTGAGGTTGTTCAGACCGAAGAAGGTTTTTGTTTGATGATAGTTGTAGGAAAATACTTGGATTCTGCTGGAAAGGTGACTTGTAATGGAGATGTGCTCCCCAGGCTGGTTGAGATACCAAGCTCTCTAGCCTGTGCATCACCTTTGCACTGATCTGTTGATTAAATCAGTGTTTTTACTAGCACAAAAATTGCTATACCAAGAAAGGTGCAAAAAGCCCCAAAATCCCCAATAGATAGGCAAAACCTGAGATTTGGATTAAGAAAGAAATTAGTTATCTATATGTTTGCAATGGTTTGGGCTTCTTTGTTCTTTAGTCCGGGCCTGGATAAAGCAAGAGAGGCTTGGCCAGTGTTTTTTGCTTCTTTTGTCAGAGCCTAGTGATAGCATTTTCACCTCTCTTTCTGTTTTCTTTTTTGTTGCCCATCTAACACCTGAACCATGCTGCCTCCTTTGAAGTCTGCTTTTAACTACAGGCCATAATAACTTTGCACTACACCTTCTCCCCCAGCTGTTTGTTTATTTGGTCATAATTTCCCCAACATGAGTGAAGTTATTACTCATTAACCATGCTTGGAGCTATGTGTATGTGCAGGAAGGAAGCACACATTTAAATCAAGCATGAAACATCACGGTGTTTTTAAGCCTTGTCTACCTAGACCTATAGCCAGCTCTGAAAAACATGGACAACTATTTCTGTCAAGATCCCATCAGCTCTGCTGCTTAATTAGCTCTACTCTGAGCCCACACTTTCTTTTTGGACCTCAGTGAAATCTTAGTCAGACCTCTCTGTGTTTGCTGGACAGATGGAGATCTAAAGCCAAAGAAAAGTTTATTAAATATCTGTGGCATATTGAGGATGCTGCCAGCATATGTTTCTCAGTGTCCTACAGGGAATTATGGAAGTGGTTCTTGGGTATGTGCCTTGATTCCTCTTTTATGCATAGGTATTCAAAGAAGGGCAACCTCAGTACCTACATCTTTTTTAGGCAAAGTAATCCAAGTACTAATTGGAAAGCCAAGTCTTTCTGACAGGGCGAACAGAGTAACCTGAAAACATTGCTAAAAATTCAGGAAGTCCTGTACCTGCCTGAATTCACCTTGTTTCCTATTGCTACTTGGCTAGATGACAGGAATTTGGCTAGAAAATAGGAATTTTGTATAGATGTATGTCAGGAAGTTTGGAAGCTGCTAACCCCTGACTAAAAGACTTAATTTCCACTGTAAACTGTAACCAATGAAGTGACCTTGGTGTGAAGGTGTGAAACAAGGAACCTGTTTGCAAATTCCCAACAAGTGCCCTGGAAAAGAAAACTTTCTGAGGGTTGGGTGACCATGGGCTTTGCTCTATGAGATGTGCTGCCAGTGGATCTCTCTGGTGCTTTCCTGTGCTTACTGTTCACACCAGATGGGACAACAAACCTTGAGGAGTATGTCCCAGAGGAAATGAGCATGGCTGCAGAAGGTGTGCTGGGCCATGTGCATGCAGAAGTTTTAGGTATAGTAGGGAGAGGCCTGTCTTTATTCCCAGGTTTTCTTGAAGCTGGCACTCTTCACCCCATACTCCTCACCCCTGTGGTAGTTTTGTTTGCTTTTCCTTCTGGATAGTTTTACTTCATTCTGCAGTCCCCAGCTCAAGCTCAGTCCTAACAAACCGAGAGATGCAGTCATGCTTTATTGGAAAGAATTCCCTTTCCCAGCTCTGTTAACGCTGAACATCTTCCTGGTCACAGGAGAAAGTGGGCACCAGCTCTACAGCATGGACATTGTCACATGCAACTCCATGTCATGGGACTGAGTCTTTCCTTACAGTGCCAGCTTTGCTTTCTGTGGGGAGATTAATCACTGAAGCTGTATTTCTTCCTTTCAGGATTATGTCAAATGGCAGGGTTTTATTTCCTGAAATACTGTGTTAGCCTCTCCTCCTGTATTTCCACAAAATCTTGGTGTTCCTATTTTTGGACTCTGTTGGAAAGTATTGCACTAAGTTTAGATTGTGCTTAACCAAGCTGATACTTTCAGTGGTACGTATGTGGCCCTGCACTTAACTTTTTTAAGAACAACTTAAAAAGTAATGGTCATCACTTATATATTAATAGAGCAACTTGCTCTTCCCCACTATGGCTATTAATGTAACAAATTTCTAATAGGGAGCTGCAGTTTGGAAGGGAGACGAAATGAGTTCAGGACAGAGGGTTGCTGTGGTTGTAGGTTGATTTTTTTTATTGTGACTGAACCAGAAGGAGATTTAATGAAATCTGACCTCAGGTTTGGTTTTTCCATTTTGGCAAAGAATAAGTGTTCTGTGATCCAGAACTGATGATCACTTCAGCAACACTTCAGTGTTTGGATCTCTTGTGTTATGGGGAGGTGATGTCTTGTGCAGCCTTCCTGTGTGAAGCTTTAAATTCTCACCTAATTTGAGGTTCTTACTAAATGCTGCCTAATTTAGAGCAGGCTGCATGCCATCTCTGAATAAAAGACACTTAGGCTTGGTTTCTTTTGAGTGTTGGTTTCTCAGCTGTGTTAAATCATGGGTCTTAGGTATACATGCCTTTTTGAGATTCATCGTGTGTTCAGAAAGCCTTTTTGCCTAATGAAGGGGTTTGATTTGCCTGTGCTACTCCTCTTTCCCTACAACTGTTCAGAAAACACCCTGGCTTTCACATCTGTGACCACCTAGACTGTTTATCCTTCTGCTGCCATGGGGAATCCATGCAAGCTGTTGTTCAGGAGCGGGGCTGGGGGCCTGCTCTGTGACCCATTGGCTAGAGGGAAGCCTGCAGGGATCTCTGTTCCTTCCAAGCAGAGAAAGCATAGCAATGCCAGCACAACCCCCCAGCCTGGGGAAAAGGGTGCTGCAAATCAAGGTTTAATTCAATCAGGTGATCTTTGGGAGGGGTGAGTAAGGATGAAAGTTCTGAATGGTCATGCTTGGTGATATTACAGTCCTGGGCTAATTCGTGCTGAACCCAAGGTAAATCACCTGAAAAGAAGAGCTGGGAGGCAGGCACAGGTGATCTAAACATGCCTTCAGGGCTGTAGCATGAAGGAACTGGAGGAAGAAAGTTGTTCACCTGGGGATTAACTAGCAAGTAAGAAGGTTCTGCTGTTTTATCTGCTACCTGATCAATTAGGCAGCAGATTGTTTTTCTGAAGAAGGCAAGTGCATTGCTGGTGCTGAAGTGTATTTAAATATCTGTCATATTCAACACTGGGACATGCCAGGGTATGAACTCCTGCCCTTCTATTAGAGAGCACTCTTACCTGTAGAAAATCGAGCTGTGAATATTTTAATAGATTATTGTCATCAACAGTGGATATTGCAGGAAAATCCTGGTAGGTAAAAGAAACAAGGGTTTTGTAGGAGAGGATTAAGGGTGTGTCAATGTCAGCTTTATCTGACAGCCTTTTAAATCAAGTCTGCATCTGTTTATAGGCACTTTGTTTCTTGTATGGTTTCTCTAGATTATCAGTGACTCAGAAATACAGGAGGAGTCTCCTGTGGGGTATTAAGAGGGGCTTAACCTATGCATTGTAAATACTTGTGCTAATGAGGTTTGAAGCAAAGAAAATCAGATTACTTATCTGTGCTGCTACTTTGCCACTGACCCTGACAATTTAAGGGTGATTTATGATTTCTGGCATGCCTTCCAGGCCTCTTAGCAGAGTGCTCCAAGCAGAATTGCCCTGAAGTCTTTAGGAGTCTCCAGAGAACTGGACTGAGAGCCATTTCCCCATGTCTGTATCAGGTATCAGCTGCAGACAGCATGGAGAAACAGTCTTTCAGCACTACTTAGCCCATGCCTTTCTTCTACTGCATTTATTTCCTTACTGTGGCACTGAAATCTGTGTGCTTCACCTTTTGCCAGGACATGTGAGCCAACCTCACACATGCCCTGCAGCACTTTGAGCTTGAACTGGCAGGTTTCTGTGGAGCATGTTAGTTCAGTGGTTACCCAAGCATGTGGGTAACTGCGCTCTTTCCAGAAGAGCTGGGCATGTGCATCAAGTAAGGATGTGTTCAAGTACCTTGTGGCTTCCAGTCAGAGTGGAAAATGCTTGGGCAGAATTCAGTTCTAGACAAGCTGTTGTCAAAGACCTGTTCAGCGTGTCAGCCAGACAGACTTGTGACGTTACTGGGACATGGTGCTGCTTCAGAACATACCAAGGTAAAAACAAAATAGTGGTAGCACCTGGTGATGATTTGGGCTGCTCGTGGTCACAAATTTGCCTGTCATTATTAAGAAGGGATTAGTGCCCTAGACTTTCTCCTCAAGAGATCCTCTATCCTGCTGCTGGTTTGCTAGAGAGAAATGAGTTCTCACTCTGCTTCATGTGTCTGGAGGGCAGACAGACACCTGTCACACTGTCAAATCCCCCTAAGATGGTGTGTAATGCCAAATCAATGAGCTGACCAATGCAATAAAGCAGTGTCTGGCTCAACTGGGTTTATGACAGAAAGACATGGTTATTCAAAGCAAATGAACTTTTTGGAAGTGACTCTGTGAGAAAGGGCATCTCTGGACTTGTCTGCTTGGTGGTTTAGACTAAAGGTGTAAAGCACATGCATAAACTTGCCATTAAATACCTTTCTTCAGAAGGAAATGGCTTTACTTTGTTGTATAGCAAACTTTACTTCTTAATGGGAGCATTTACACTGAAATCTGTGTGTTCATTGACCTCACACCTTTAGTCAGAGACTTGAACTTTCCCAAGTGCTGTGTAGACAAACTCTTGGGACAAATGATGTTCCCAGTGAAATAAAATTTGGTACAGCTGCTACCAGTGACTTGTAAGCTGGGAGTAAGATGGAAAGCGTCATAAATTCATCTGTGCCTTGCAGGCAGGATCATATGCTTTTCAACTGGCATAGCCAAAAATGTGTTTGGACATAGATATCATTCCTTCCCAGTGGTAGGCATTGAACAGATTCTGTTCTACGTGCCGATGCTCTGCGAGAGAGCAGGTGTTTCTATATCTAAAGTACTTCAGCTCTGAACCCAGGGCTGTTATTTTAACTTGGGATCAGGACATATGAATTCCAAAGTCTATGACCCTCACTGCCATAAATACTTATTTTTTGTTGTGGTGGTTCTTGGTGTTTTGCACTATTTTAAAGAAAAAGTCACCATTATAGCTTCTCTATTTGATTCAAGTGACTTTCCATATTCCTTTGAGGTTTATGATTTCTCCTTTTTAAGGCAGACTGATTACAAAAAACTGCATACAAGTGTGGATCTGAATCTCATTCAGTCAAGTGGGTATGTTGGTATTTCTGCTGGATACCTGCAGAAAAGGTGAAGTCAGATATGTCAGGGGGACCTAGCTGGTATTCCTAAAGTGCAAGGTTCAAAAAGTAGACTTCTTGCCTGAGTAAGTGCATAGCTTGAAGAATCTAAATTACAATATACAGGGAGAAACAGGTAGCATGTACATGCCATACAACTGACAAATCTGAAAGCACTTGAGTTAATTAAATGCTCTCAATCATCCCTGTGAGGTAGGGAAAACACATAATATCCAAGGGTCATATCATTTGTGAAAAAAATATAGTATCCTGAGGTGTTCTCAAGGTGAATATATTTATTAATCCAGTGTCTAGCCCCATTTGTGTTACATCTGAAGAACTCTGTGCTAATGAAATGCCAGGAATGATGAGGAATGACTGGTAGTAAAGGAGTGATGAGGTAAGGGAGATTATTCCAGAATTAAGTTTCAGGGTTTTACACACTAGGACTTTCTGACCTGGGTGTCTGTCATGAAGCCTCTGTAGCCTCTGAGGATCTCCCTGGTTTTCTGGAACATTAGATGACAAGTAGTCCCAGCTCTGCTTCACCTTGCCCCTAGTTCACCTTGTCAGCAGATGTCTCTGAGGATTCAGTTTCACTCTGTTGGGCAAGCAGAAATAGCAGCTTACTGTCACTAAAAGAGGGATGTGCAGGTCCCTCATCTCAGCCCTGCCTTTCTGCTGGTGCTGCAGTTCTGACTCTTACCTTGTGCTACTGTTAGCAGCTGTTGGATCCCTCTGCAAGCCAATGTAGTTCCTTAAAAGCAATAAGGAAAATATTGGAAGAAGAAAATTAAAAAGTATCTTTTGTTACTGCATTAGTAACTAATGTGATCTAGTAAGACTGAAACCATGGACCAAGGTATTGGGTGTTGGATACCAGCTGCCAATTCTCTGTGTTTTGGGATGTTTTAGATCACCTCTGGAGCCAACCTGTAGGCTGCATGGCCACCAGATGGGCATTCAGGTTGGAGGGTGTTAGGTGCTTCTGGAGCACATCTTTTGGTTTATTTTTTCTGAAACCCTCTGGTTTATGTACTGTGAAATTGCTCTGTGGTGCAAACCTGTGGGGTAAGGAGGGACAGTCAGGCGATTTGTCCCCAAAGAAAGACCCTGAGCTGAAGCATAAATAGAGGCATGGCCTTGATGAACTCATGCATAAATAGGGACATGGCCTGAGTAAACTGAATCAACTCTGCAGGGAAAGTCTCTGGCTCAGAGCTGGAAGAGTGGGAATGCCCTGCTGTCCTTTGGCAGGCTGTGGATGTGCTCAGCTGGGAGCACATGGTAGAGGGTGATTCCATTGGCCTCATTTCCACAGAAAGCCAGATGGGAACAGGAAGCCAGGGGTAAGCTTCCAAAACTCTATTCCAAGGTGAACCAGAAGCAAAAAAAAAAAAAAAAAGACAGTCTTTTCATTGCAACACTTACCTTCCTGGTACCTGCCTCCTGAGTGGAGTCCCAAAGCCTTTCACAGCTCCAGTTTGAGGGAGGAGATGGGCATTGCAGAACTGGATTGGAATTCTGCACAGCAGCAGATAGGCAACAGTGCTCTGGGAAGCACTTAGGGAGTACAGACCTCAGTTGAGCAGAGAGTTTTCAAGCTCACAGCCATGTGTTTTGTCACCTGAGTTATTTAATGGATGTTCCAAATTAATAGGTGAACTTTATAGTTAGGCTCCCAGTCTGCAATTTATAGACCTGTCCAAGGAATTGGAAAATTTAACTGGGACATGGGAAACCAACTTGACTGGGGAGAAAATATTTACAAATCAAGGTTTGCAATTGTCAGTTTTTTGCTGGGTTTTATTTGCAAAGCCAGATGTCTTTAATCTTCTTGTAGATATGTTCCCAGCATTGCATTTTGAAGCTGCAAGATTTTTTTTGTGTGTGTTTCTTGCAGATAGCTTAAAAATGGGTGC
Organism: Catharus ustulatus; assembly: GCF_009819885.2. Classification (NCBI taxonomy): domain Eukaryota; kingdom Metazoa; phylum Chordata; class Aves; order Passeriformes; family Turdidae; genus Catharus; species Catharus ustulatus. Next base: position 64,374,175 of record NC_046224.1, read on the forward strand.
TCCCAAAGAAGTTCAGACACCAGGAGAGTTCAAATGTGAGCTGTGTGACTTATCAGCCCCGCACACACACTATGGGCGGACGCCACAATACTCAACTCTCAGTTGTGTAAGTGCCCTCTGAGATCACAGACTTCATTTCTGCTATGAGCATTAGAATCCTGGTAGTGTGCACTTGCATGAGCCCAATAATGTGCTCTACTGACCCTGAACATAACACTTGGTACTTAAAGTGATCTCCGTTTTTCCAAGTGGAAGGAGTGTTAAAAGTTGTCAGTGTTGGTAGGAAAGACAATAATCAATTTTTGTACCCTGCTTAAAACCATGCAAAAATTTGCATTTAACCTAATTCCTAGCCCCACTGACAACTCCACTCTATCAATATTTTCTTGCTAGAATACTGCTGACTGACAGCCTGGCATTTCTGAGAATAGCCCTTCCCCCACTGAAGCCTTCCTCAGCTGAACAACACACAGCATGAATGAAATATATATGGCAAAACCACTTCTTAAGAGCTATTTGGCATGATGGAGACTTTTGACTAGCAGTGCTTTTTTGGGTGGATTGGACAATCACGTGTCAGACTGTGTGACATCAGTGTGTGTGGATGTTCACTATGTATTTAGATTTTCAGGGACCAAAGCCTTTTCTCCCTCTGCTAAGTAGGGATGGTTTGACCAGAAATCATTCAGTTACAGCTGTGTTTGCAGACATTAGACCCCCTGTAAAATAAAATGCTGCTTTAAATGCATGAGTAGCTTGGTGGAGGCCATCATGGCAGACATGATCAGGAACTCTCTGGAGCTGGAAGTCAGGCATGTACTCAGCATTTCACCCCAATAAGACTGCTCTGTTTCCTAAAGAATGGAAATAGCTGTTTATCACCACCTGCTGCAGCTGTTGTCCTTGGGCAGCTGTCTTTTTATCATTCCAAATCCCACAGTGCTACTGGTTTTCCCTCTTCTACTCAGCAGAGCAATGGCTCACCTTTGATCAGGTCCATTTCTGAAGACTCTGAATCTTAGTTTAGGTTATCCAAGCTCAGTGTTAACATCCCAGCTTTATTTGGATTGCTCAAGTGCCAAAAGCAAAAGAATAATGCTGAAGCATCACACTTCTGTAGATGCTTTTAAGAAACAGCCTTCACACCTCATCTTTCTTGGCTTGCTCACGTGTCCGGAATGCAGTGCTGCAGGAAATGTGCTGGACAGGGAGCCTTGTCCAGTGGCTCTGCACTGATGAGAGCTGGGAATCCTGCAAGAGGAGCTTTGCAAACACAATCCTGTCTTTGTACCCAGGGACTTGTTGACAGGGTGATCTGCCATGGTAAGGTACCTGATCTTTCCTGATAGTGGAAGGCTCTGGCCATATAATTTTCTGTTTGAGTGGACAGAAAAAGGAGATAGGAACACAGTGCTGGACACACTCCTACACACACTTGTGTGTGTACAGAGGCAAGGAGAAGGCAGTACAAGATGACAGAATACCTTTTATCCATATTACTACCATAATCCAAGTTTGACTTAAGCCCAGGAGTAAGTCAGGTGCCCTTGCTGCCCTGTGCAGACAGACACTCAACTGGCTTCTGTAATAGTTTGCCTGGAGCTCCCAGAAAAAAGAAAGCTTTAGATTTTCCCAAGCAGGTTGCCAAATTACTAATAAATGCACTCCCTCAACACCAAGCAAGCAGCACAGTCTGTGCCATAAAGTGAGCATGCTAGAGGTAACTGCAAGGCTCTCTACTGGTAGCTCCTGCTTTCAGGAGTTGGGGAGCCTCAGCTTTACAGCAGTGACATAACCAAGAGGAGTAAAACCTTTGTATTTTATATTCACATGCATGCAGCTTTGGAAGACAGTTTCTGATTAAAAGCTGTACAATTGAAATGGTGACTTGACAAAGTACTGAAGTTGGCTATGCTAAGGAGTGCCTGTCATAAAAAATAGAAGATAATTACTTTAAGGTAGAGGATTGGGAAAAACTTAGTAAGATGCATTGAGAGGAGGCTTACCAGTTGCTCTACTTTTGGAAGAAAGATAGAAAGTGCAGTGTAGGACTGAAGGCAGCTGCAGAGTTGAAGGTTTTGAAGAGAAAAGGAGCTGTACAGCTGCTGCCTTGCCTCACGTACAACAGCAGGATGAGCAAATCAAGTAGAAAAGGCTGATAACTTTCCAGCCTCCACAATTTCTCCCTCTCAGCCATCTCCTACCATGAAGTATACACTTAAAAGCCTGAAATTATTCTTTTGCAGGCTTTTGAAAAAAGCCTGTGTCGTGAAGGATCCTATCACCCATGACAGAGACAAGTTCCTCATCGCTGGGTCTCGTTGCAGTTTGTGTAGCAGAGCAGTGTGTGTTGGTACAGTACAAACAAAACAAGCTGCTTCAATCATTTCTCTTTGTTCCAGTCCTGGTGACCTGTCAGAAAAAGATCAAGCAGCAAAATCCCAAACAATCCATTTTCAAGGCAAACCATTCTCTCTTGTCCTACCACTGCATGTATGGTAATTGTACATAATTGTATATTCTTGTGGATGCTGCCAGATTAAGCTCTCAGTATTAAATTAAATTGATCCACAACTATTCTATTTATCTGTGTTCTATTTACAGATGAACACAGTACAGCCTCTCAAGCACAAGGAGGGCTCTTTTCTACTTCCTTTGCACCAGGAAATGCAAGGGCAATATAAATAACACTATAAGGGGAGTATAGATCACACACAGTGGGGTTTTTTATCTGTAAAGGGAATATAAATGTCCACAGATTGTTAGGTTTACACTCACAGGGCTGTCATCCTATTTGCAAAAGGTAATGTTTAAAGTGAGCAGGGAAGAGAGTTGTACCATGCTTGCTCTCTGAAGAAGAATTAATTTAGGTAGCAGCTGGAAGGCAACCTTAAACTGTGAAATCTGAGTGCAGTCCAGAAAGGTGGTGTAAAATTACTGGTCTTAATTCCTTCTTCTCAGGGCGGAACTGGCCCCTTTGTTTGCTGTGAGTCTCAAATTTTGGGAGTTGGGCAGACACAGCCATAAGGATTCTGACACACTTGGCCCAATGTAGTTGCTATTCTGACTTGTGGGCAGTCAGCAGCAAGGATGGGCTAAGAGGAGCATACAGTAACACCTTTCTTCTAATTGGGTTTATTTCCTTGTTCAAGAAATTTCTTACCCAGGTTTGTCAGGTATCCAATTTCAGGAAAAAAAAGGTTTAATAATTGAATGGTGCAGCAACAGGAACAGCTCAGGCTGCTTCCTCCAGGAGGGAGGAATGATGGAACCCCTGGACTTTTATACCGCTACAGTCTGTGAACCCATTCCTGTGGGGAATTTCAGGTCTGGGGTTTTCCTGCTGTTCACTTGCTCCTGCAGAATCTCAGGGTGACCAGTCCTCTCCCAGACTGTGATGTAGGGCCCTGAGCCCTTTTTTAGGAAAAGGATCAGTGCCCCTTCCCGGCTTGTTGCTGGGGCTTCAGCTGCTTCCTACCTTCCATGGCACAATGTGCAGCTGGCATGGGAGCTTGCATACTCAGCTACCTGCACTGGGAATATTTCTCAACATCTTATCTCTGAAGTCTCTTCTGACATTTAAATGAAAATCACCAAAAGTGATTGCAGCTCAGAGGGTTTTTTTTTTTTTTTTTTTTTTTCCTATTCTGAAGTTACAAGGGGAGTTGTAGGTTCTGGCTAGGTGAAGTGCCAGCATTCCCTGGTTGTGGTGGCTGGGCTCAAGTTTCCAGAGCCAGGTTGCTCAGCTCACATGAGCAGGATCTTCCCTGCTGTCCCTGCGGTGGCAGGGGCTGGCTCCCTCCAACACAGAGCTCAACGAGGAGCCAAGTGCAGCTGCTCAGAAAGTTCGAGCTTAGGGGCTTGATTCCTGCCTTGGCATGCCAGGTTGACCCTTCCTTTTAACAGCAGAGCATTGGCAACACTGACACATTCGGGACAAACTTGAGTGCATTTAACTGTTTTCATTCCCAAATGAAGTGTCTTGAATTTAGGAAGGATTCAGCAGATATTTCCAAGTGAGGCAGTTGAGCTGTCAGAGCATTTCAGCCTCTCAGGGTCTTTGCACACACTGTGCTTTTCTGAATGAAAGTGGGGCTTTTTCTTTAAAAACATGTGTTTGTTTCAGTTAACCTAAACCTTGGCAATGAATAGAAGATACTTGCAGTGAGCTAATGGAAGCCTCTAATCTTTTTGAAAGTCCTGCTTATTTTGCCTGTTGTGGAAATTTGTCAGTCATTTACTGCTTGCTATCTGAGTTTTCAAGATTCTCCTGATGGTATCACTCGAAGTAAAACATTGATTGTAAATAATTGAGAATAAATTTCTGGCCAAACTGGCCAGGCCAGATAATGAATCACACATATGACTATGGTTTCAAAATGAATTTAGCAATACTGCTTAGGTAACATTGAAAGAGACCTGCAGAAATTTTAATTAGAGCTTTAAACACCCACACCACAAAGTAAGTAAACACATACTATTCCTCTTCATGTAGGGAAAATTAAAACTCCAGAGAAGTAAAAACCCATCCAAGGCAATAGAAAATTAGGACAATATCTTTGTATTGGTTGTGGTTCCTGCTTGTGTTTGACCCAAGTATATCAGTTCACTCTTGAGCTAAGTGTTAAAACATAGGAATTGAAGCTGAAGAAAATCACACTTTCTTGGATCAATTTGAGAGACAGATTTTAGGCTTTTCATGAGACACCCCATGCTAGCTGAAGTGTATTTCCTTACAGTTGCTGTGCCAATAGAAGTCATGACTTAGCAACTGTTCGGTATAGTGCTCATAAACTTAAATATCTCCAAATATCCTCTGAAGTTTCATTCAGTTAATTTACTTCAGTCATTTTGTAGCCTGTATCACCCTGCTCAAGTCTTTTATCAGAGTGCCTTGGTAAGTGCCATTAGTTCCAACCCAACTGGGAATAATTCCAGTGATTATCCGTAATGTCTTAAAGCATGTCAAAACCACACGAAAAGGAAGGTAATAGAAATGCTTTTAAAAGTTCTTGGGCAGGGTGAGTGCCCTTCTTCCTATTACCCTTTCAGAAAAGGAGAGAGGAAATTTTATAATCTGACCATAGTAGTAATTTAAAATAGTTACTTCTGTTTTATTGCAACACTTTCTAAAGACATGGAAAAAAGATAGCTTTTGGAGAAGAAAGGAGGAAAGGGAGGAAGTTTGAACCCTTATTGCTCACCTCAGCAGAAGGTGACTGAGCACTGACCTTGGACATGAGTGTAGGTATTAAGTGATAAATGTAATACCACAGCTGCTTCCCACTCAGCTTCCAGTCATGTGGGGTCAGTCCTGGCTGTGGATGGGCAGAGTCTTTCCTTTACGTATGGTGGTTAAGATACCATCCCTATATATATATATATATTACTTTCAGACGTGATTCATGTCAAAACAGAAATAAACCATGGAAGCATGCTTTGGCAGCTCAGGTTTGCCTGAATTGGACTACTCAGCTTGAAATTGAAATGCCCCCACCACCACCACCTTGGCCATGGAAGGGAGAAAATACATTAAAGAATAATCTGATAAAATACAGAACTGTATCAGGATAAGAGTTTAAAAGAAGGGCTCGACTCTACATAGTAAGTTTAATTCATAGAGCATTGAAAGAAGAGTTAGGCTGAAAATCCCAGGACCAAGAGAGCAGGACCACGAGTGCATGCTCAGGGGTGCAGTGGTTCATAGTCGTGATTTCCCCAGCTCCTGTTGGCCAAAATCTGCACTAGCTAGCCTTGGAGCTGGGGGGCTGTGTGCCATTTGGCAATGCAAGCAACAATAGCCAGGCCAACTTTAATCTCCCCTTTTAAACTGGAAGATTAACATATTAAGGATACCAAGAGACAAAAAACAATAGGCTCTGGAGGTTGTGCAACTGAAATCTACTTTCAGGGCTTTCCAGAGGCTAAGGCCTCACACTCATTCCTGAAAATTAAGGGGCCTGGCAGTCAACACAGAAAAGGACAATAGATGAAGAGAAGTTGTTCCTCAAGCTTTCAAGTCACATGGAAGCAGGCTGATTGTTATTTTGATATAATTATCAGCTGAATCTGCTGCTAAAGCCCAGATAGTGACATAAGAAACAAAAGCAAGGAGAGGAACACAGGAATGGCCAGGCCTAGCTCCCAGAGAAAGGTCAGCTGCAAATGACCATGGCAGAGGAAAACTTTGCTATTTAGGTAAGACCCAGGGAATCCATTTCTCCCCAGAAGATGTCCAGTTCTATCTAAACTGATGTCTTTATTCATTCTTAAATCCCCAAGAATAATCCATCAGCAACACCAATTCCAGCTTACCCATGAAATCCTATTTGGAATTTGGTGATCAGCACATTAAGAGAACCCGGGATGTCAAGTCTCACTGCAGAGCAAAGGAATAATACATTAATTAGTTTCTCTTCCAGTTGGAATTCAGTGAGCAGGCCAGGAAACCCAGGCATGGTTCTGGAAGGAGGAGGCAGCTGAAGAAGGGGTGTTGCTATTGCCTGGAGCAGGGAGCTGGTGAAGGTCACTTTAATAGAAGCAGTGGGACAGTTCATATGGGGGTTTTATTTTGGCTCTAACCAGATACTAGAATTATTGAGTAAGAAAAAGTTAAATTGATGGAATATTTTAGCCTAGAAGAAGAAGAAGAAGAATTAATTTTAGAAGAATTCTAAATATAAATGTAGTTCAATGCGACTGGAACGTAAACATTTCCATTGTGTATCCTGCTAGTAATGTTATTTTCTTTACAGGACTGTAGTCTGTTCTACTCCAAAAGTTTCTGCCTCCCCTGTGTGAAGGAAAACCTAAATGCCTTTCCTTTGGAAATAAAAGGACACATGGATAAAAGGAAGCCCCAGCAGAAATCCTGCAAAAAAAACGGATACAAAGCATAAATCTTGAAGGCCCAAGAGCGAGAGTTCTTTGGCTGGGGTTTCTCCTCTCTCTGCTTGGAGACTATCATGTTGCTCCTTTTAAAGAAGTGACCTTCATCAGCTCACTACTACTATAGAGAGCAGCACATTGCCTTGCCCTTGGCGTGGGTTCAGACATCCCCGTGCAGCGCCGGCTGCGCCAGGGAGCGTCTCTGAGGTGCTGAGGAGCCAGAAAGGAAGGCAGATGAGCCTGCTGTCACCATGTGAAATGCTTGCACTAAGAAACCAAACAGCACAGAGCATAGGAACCACATCCAGATTTTCACATTTGCTATTTTAGTGCTTTGTGCTGTTGTTCTTGATACTCCTACAGTGTTATGAAATTCCGAAACAGACTGATCTGGCTTAATTCAGTATATACCCAAGAAAGTCAGTGTACACCCATTGTTAATCTGGCAGTGCTGTCCTGATAAGATTGCATTAGGCAGGGATTTTAAAGCTTAATTTTCAAGTCTAAAATGAAAGTGCTGCGAGAAAATGTCATAAACATAATACCTACATTTTTCAGTATGGTAATCTTAATGTTATCACAGCATTGAGACTTGAGATTCTGAAGGTTGGTGCTTCTGCAATCAATAAAAGTATTTACAAGTCCCTTGCACTTGCAGTCACTTTTTACTTAACCTTCCAGTCCATGTCAGCACAGCAACTGGAGAGGACCATGAATACATTTGGCTTATGCTTTACAATAAAGATGACTTCCTTTTGGCTTTCAAAGCAGATAATCTGGAGATAGAAAAGTTCCATTAGTACACTCAATTCTTTCCTGAATCGGACAAATAAACTGCAGTTGTAATAGAGATGTCAGAAACAGTTTCAGGCAAAAAAAGATAAAAAGGTTCTATGTAAGGCAGCAATTTGTTTAGCTCAAAAATTAGCTTCTTCAGGTATCTGTTTTGACTGTCTTAAGATTTAGGTGGCTTTTATGCAAAACCAGAGTCACATGCCTTAAGGATACATCTAGAATGCTCCCTAATCACAAAATCACCTTTTTTTAGTCGAGTTATTGTTGGTCGTTGCTTCAGAACCTGTCAGTGCCTTAGTTAACATCTCTTTTTTCTAACTCTTCCACCCATATAATTTGTAACAGGACAACATCAAAAATCTGCAATTTTAAAAGAATGAACATGTGTCTGTTAAAAGAAATCAAGATTATTTCAATGAGTTGTTTAGGGCATTTAAGTACGCTAAAATCTTTCTGCTTTCTGAACTTAGTATATTGGTGCCCTCTGTTCAGGACTGAAATTTCTTGCAGTGACTGGAGGAGAAATAACAGACCTATTAGTAGCTTTTTCAAGCCCTAAATGCCGTCTTAAATAAAATATATATATCTCTAATTGTGGGGAAAAAAATCCATGTTAGGAGGCAACATTTCAGATTCCTTTTTGCAAAAGACTACACTTTGAGGGAAAGTGATACTAAACTTATGTAAGGTTGGTATTATATTTCAGTTTCATGTTAGGAGCACTGTTTAAAAGCTGTGGAGTGTCTGTGTCTGCTCTGTATAAACACCAAAGGCATGTCCTGTGCTAAACCCACAACTGAAGAGAGCACTTTCCCACCTTGGAATTGTAGTCTTACAAGCAAGCTGCTAAAGCAACATGGTTATGTGAGGTCACAGGATATGTTTATACCAGCAATCACACTTGAAAATTTTTTTTTCTGGATTTCCCATTGTTCATGACAGATTGTACTCTTAAAAACAGATTTTAAAAGCCTGCCTAGTGCAGTTCCCATGTCAGTGAGAATGGGATCTCATCTCTCTGACCTGTTATCCCTCCTGTTCAGCTTCCTCTGTACCTTTTTAAGACAAATGCAGTTATGCCATTTATCCATAACCATTATATTTCCCTTATTTCCCTTTATGATATGACTGAGGAGTCATTTAAAGCCCTCAGAAATTGCCATGCCTTTAAGTACTTGCTACGTTGAACTGCAGGGGGAGAAGACTCAGTATTAAAAGGGAGCAGAACCTCAGAGCAGAACTACAGAATATTTAATTTGGCTCCGTACAGCTCAGTTATTTATTGTACAGAGGGAAAAACCAAGTCAGGGATGCCTCTGATTCAAGTTACCTGGCTGTGAAGACCTGGTAGGTGCAGAAAAGCCAGCAGGTACCACAGAGGGACAGCAGCTGTGTTCTGGCATCTCTGGTCTATGCTTGACGGAAAGGAGACTGCCCTATGTGCCACTTGGTATTTCCTGGAATGACAATGGATTATTATCTGTGCCCAGCTGTTAGAACTTATGTATTCCACATTCTTGTATTCCCACTGAACATGAGCATTATGGTCTCAGTATCATCATATTTTGGCATATATGTGATTTCACAGCCTGAATGATACCATGCCCAACCTTTCCTGCTCTTCATGGATGCACAGCCTTTACAGGTGATTTTCACTGGGGTCTCCAAGTACTTTCTGCTGCTCGACATCAGATCTTCCATGCTCCTGAGCACAGCTGATGAAGAAACTCATATCTTTTTCCTCTGTTGTAATTTTCACTTCAGCACCTTCTTACCAGCTTAAAATATCCCCAGATTCTGGACGGAAAACAGCTACCTGTGACATACTTCCCTGACTGATTTAATTGAAGATGTGCTCATTGAATTAGTCAGTGCTGCCCTTCACACAGAAGTGCACTTGTTGAATTCCATGGATGTCTCAAACCAGCCATACAACCCATGATAATATGAAAGACCACAGCTGGATGGTGGGTCAGCACCAAACTTAGGTAATATATAGAGATAAATGTATATGCAATGTCTCTGAGTATGTTACACACCCACTCCTGCTTCAAAAGGTGTCTGACAATGCAGAGCAAAGCATCAGTACTTTAAGATGCTTCAAATATGCTGCCTTTTGAATGTCACATTGCAGTGAGTTCCTTTCCTGGAGATAAAAGATAAGCACAAGTCATTAAATTCACTTTTAAAAATACTTTATTTTTTTAAAACCATTAAGGCAAAACTGTGTTTCAAATTAAGTTGGTTTACATTCAGTCTGAAAGGATTAAAGCACAGAGGTTCCTACCAGTCTCTATAAAAACACCGTGAATTCAACATCTTATTTTTAAAGAAAGTGGAAAAAATCAGAATGTAAAAAAGAAAAAAAATGTTTAGTTCAAGTTTTTTCATCCTAGATCAGTAGGCTGGTAACGTTTGAGAATGTGTCATTGTAAGTAGCTAGATGTGATTTTAACATTCACAAGTGCAAGATACGTTGTCTTTCCTAAAAATCCCTGCAAGACCAGGGCATCCATTCGTCCTTGGAAGTGTCATTTGCATTGTTCTAATAGAAGGAAACTTGGGAACTTGGCTCGAATTAGCGGTTTTTACTGGGAAACAAGCATTCCATGCGAATTAGGTTTGACTACTCCTTGCAGGAAATGTCTGCTCGTTCTACATTCTGTATTTACTGTAGTAAAATGAACCCAAAACCTCCTAAAAAGCAGATGACTGGGAACAATAAGCTGTTTTGTTTTCTCTTTAATATTGGTATCTTGATTAAATGAAACACTTGTTAGCTCTACTGAAAAGGGTTTGGCAACATTAACAACACAGTGCTTTTTTTATGTCCTACCAGATAACAAACCATTTAAGATGTGCCGGAGGGCTTCAGCATCCCAGGGCGCTTAAGCTGTGATGCCGCATTCCTAGAGAAAATTCTGAGCAACTCTTTGTAAGAGCTGTGGAGCAGCAGGAGCTGCACGGGAGGCAGCTCCCAGAGAAGCTGCTAAACCAGACTCTGTCAAAGCACTCAGAGGGGGTTCTGGAGCACATCGATAGCAGCGAAGGGCCGAGGCACAGTGACTCCATAGGGAGAGCTGTTCTGTGCGGGAATGAGCCGTGCCAGCCCCTGGATGGGCCGGGGCGAGCAGGGCTGGCTGCTGGCGAGTGAGTCCCCTGCAGGAGGGCCGGGGTGACTCGCTCCCAGCTCGGCAGCACATCCCACACAGGCTCCTGGGACACTGCACTCCTACACACCCCGAGTGCAACACAGCACTGCTGTGCCGCCGGCATTTCAGCGGCTCAGGACCTCCCCGTCCTGCCAATCTTTTTCTTTCAAGTGGAAAGAACGCCATAAACTCCTGCCATTGAGAATAAGGCTGGTGCCTTTACCACAATAGGGATTACCTGCATATCCAACCTGAGAAAACACATCAAAATACTACTACTACTACTTCAACTACCTCGTGCGTGATCTTGCAGTCCTTATTTAAGGTCCAGCCTGTAATCAGATCCATCTCTTGTGCATGCTGCCTATCCCCTGGCAGAGGCAGCTCATCTGAAATCGAGGTCCTTGCAACAGGAATTCCATTACGAAACATCCACAACAATGGAATCTGACACAATAAAGGAGCTCAAGCTAAAAAACACCCCAGCTTCCAAAGCAGAAAAAGATTTTAAAAACCTGTGAGCACAATGGAAAAAATAAAGGAGTAAACAGCCTTCCTTAGGGTGGGCTCAGTTACACAGTTGGTTTGTGCCATGAGAAGTGACAGTGTGAAGGAAGTGGCTGCAGGTTAGCACAGGGAAGTGCAGCACAGCTTATGCAAACATGACACAAACACCTTAGGAGACAACATACTTGTGTGGTGACACTGATGAAGTGAAAATGCCAAGCTGCAGCAATTTGAGGAAATAAAATGTTATATGTTACAAATAAAAAGCACTAAGTACAAATGATAGCTAGAACATTTGTAATAGATTGTGCTCGTGATAGCTACTGTGTTTGGTGATTCATACGGCAAAATAAAAAGTAGAAACCTTTGAAAGGTACCTTCATCCCTGTATCAGATTTCCTTAGCTGGATGCTGTAGGCACAGACTGTCACACCTGCATGCACCAGACACAGAATCCCTACGAGCAGACTCTGAATTCTATTTAAAATCCCACAGGAACCCTCCTGTAGGGAAGCCAATAATGCCATTTCAACATCTTGTTTTGCGCTGCCAAATCATGTTTGAAATACATCTATAAAAGCAGCAGGCTGGCCTCAGGGCAGGTGGCAGGGAATAATCCTGAGTACATGTTGTTATTCCCAGTGAGCCACAAGTCAGCTCCTCAGAAAACACTAGCAGTAGTGCACGAACCAAATGCAGCTTCTTTTTAGCTCTTTCCAAAGGAAAATGAGCTACTATGCTGCAAAACAAAGATGAAATCAGTTCTACACACTATTTTTCCTATTGGTGAACTTGAGTTAAAACCTCGATTTTGGGATTGCAGCTATTCCTCAACTAGACTTGTTTTTATTAAAATTAAATAAAAGGAAGTCTGTGCTCTATGTGAAAATATATTTTAAAGTTTTGTTATAATTGTCAACACCAAACACTGATAACTTTGAAGAACTTGTGATAGCTCTTCACAAATGATACAGCAATAAAAGACCAGACAGGAATAAATAGCAATTTTCTTTGACATCAGCCCCTTCATCCTTAGCCCATAAAAGTAAATACTTCCTCACTGTACAAAGGGTTCACAAGATAAAGTATGTAACAAATATTTAAATTAAATAATTTACACATTTTTCTTTAAGCACCTCTGTAATTAATTTAGTGAAAGTTTATACCTTGCAATTATATTCTTGTATTTTATAAACTGAAACAGGAAGAAATGCTATTACATTAAATTTTAAAAAAATCCCACGACACATTACATATCAATAATCTCATCTCAAACCCACATATAATTTAAATCTCCAGTAAAAGAAGGATAATAAAGCTGATTAAACCTAAATACAAAAACAATATGCAACTGATTATCAGGAAAGCACTTGGGACATAAGCAAGCACAGATACCATGCTCCACCTTACATTCCAACACTTCCTAAAGGATGAGGGGTTTCTGAGAGGGACCATTATTTGTAAGACCTTATGCTTAAACAGTACCACGACAGCTGCAAATGCATTTGTCAAATGCAGTTGCAGATTCTCAGCTAAGTCACAGGGAGCTTTTCAGGAGAGACTGAAACTGTTCCTCTGCAGCCACAGCAGGATATCCCCCAGCTGCTCTGCCTCAGATGGGCCTAAGCTTGTCCAGGCTTTCCATCAGGAATAAGGAGGAAATTCAAACTCAATCGTATGTGACCCAGCTCTCGTGATGAATAAATCTCCCCAAGTTTCAGCAGTTTGAATAAACAAACAAATGTTTAGATGCTTATTATAAGCTCTTTGATGTGCAGCCTTGTGCCAGCTCTCTCATGAGAATGGGCTTAGTGCAACTGCTGGTATTTCCAAGATCTGCGTGGGGCAGGAATAATGCAAAACTCTGCTCTCTGGCAGCACTTCAGCTCGGCAGCAGCTGCTGGAACCAAAGCACAAAGGCACATGGAAATGGCAATTAACGCAAAACACGGTTTCTTTAAATGCAACGAAAGATGCAGTTTCCATAAGTGGAAACTCTCCTATCAGGTGTCAGTTTGTGTTTAAAGCAAAAGTGGGATCGGAAATTTGGGAAGGTACAAAGTAACAAACTTTTTAAAAACAGTTTTAAAGGAAATATTTAAGGAGGAGAGAAGAATGAATATCAGATTTCTCTAATGCTTGGCACAAAACCTTCCTTTTCTTCTCCCCTTACCCTTTGACAAAAAGTACCTAGGGCACCAGAATAAAAAAATAAATAAATATTTCTCCCCCCCAAACAATGCTCAAAACGAGTAATCTCTAGGTTTGCTGAAAACTTAAGTAAGTCTTACCATTGTTTCCCAGGACCTTCCTCTGTGCATCTGCTGTCTCTTGCCTTAAGCTGTTTATGGGGCCTGGTTGCTAACCAGAATTCTTCCATGCTATGACAGTAAAATGAGTTATGTTGGCAAGAATCAGATCCAAACTGATTACCTGATGAGCCACTAAATCTTTAATACCATTTAACTCCTAAAATCTGATCACTTTTCTTCCCTCCACAGATGGGTTATTTTAAAGTATTAGTTTATCTGCACATAGGGGAGATGCTGAAACAATAGATCAGAAATAGATCTGAGACTAGTTTGGTTTCCAATTTTTTAAAAAAAATCCACATAAACAGAGTAACTTTAAAATCTCCTTGCCCAAAACCTGCTGTACTCACCTCCTGAAGGAGCAAATGTAACTCCTTAAAAACATAAAGTAGAAATGAGAAGTTCTTTTGCTCATTAATTCTCAGGAAAGGAATTGTCTGCCCTGTCCCACTCTTTGAAGTGACTGTGGGAATGTGCAGTGGAATCCATCCAGAATTTTAGGCTGTGTTAACATCTTGTTCATATTTCTGTAATTCAGAGATGTGTTCTCTTTAATTTTTTTTCTTTTCTCATTAAGGGTCTGCAATTTAATTTAAAACAGAAATTAAACTTTTAACGTCCAAGGAAGTAGTTAAAAATGTATTGGTTTTAAAATTAAAAAAATTATGCACTTTTCTCATTCTAATAACAGGATCTTGTCACAAGCAGCTGCTAAAACAGAAAAATAAAATGCTATGTCTTTAACTGAGTTACTCTATTTGCAATTCTTTATAGCTTTGTTGAGAGTTTAAGTATTTATTATTAATTTTCCATGTTTTTAAGTGGTACTAAAGTGTTTTAGCCACTTTTGAGAACAAGTGCTGGAAAAATAGTTATGCACACTGACTGTGTCTGATTTTCCTGATAACCTACAGTACACCTAGACTATGGAATACAACTTTGAAATGTGCCCTTTGCAAAGATCTGAGCTTTGGGGGGAAAAAAATTCAAGTTACTCATTTTTTTTTTTTTTAGAAGATAAACTAAAAGTTGGTTCCCACAGTTTCAGAACATCATTCCAGAATGGCTGGTATTTTGATAACTTTTTGCATCAGCAATATTGCAGATCAATTATTTCCACAGCCTAAACCCCACAATTCCTCAGTGAAATAGGGTTGGCTGGGAGAATAAAGCAGCAGCATTCCTAAAATCCTTTGTTTCTGAGGGCACACTGTGTGCTGCTCTGGGACACAAAAGGCAGCCCATTTCTCATCTGAGAATTCCTGGCAAGACCAACATTCCTCTCTGAGTGTTTGAGGCCTGTTCTTCCTGCTGGCAACAGGGAAGGGAAGGCAAGTTTTGTGCACATGCAGTTACTGTTTCTATCCTGCCCTAAATGGTCACCAAATTTGAGGCCTGTGCTTCAATATTTTACACTAAACATATCTATATTTATCTATAACTTGTGCCACAATCATTGCTCAGATAAACCCCAAGTTGCTTTTAAACCTGCAATTTTTCCAGCGTCCAGGTGTGCCTGTGGGTCTGGACAGAAACAAGCAATGTCTCTGAAATAGGAACGACAGTGTGATGTTGTTACTTCATCACTCAATCCTTGCAGTGAAGATTCTGGTGTGTTCAAATGTGCCACAACAAAACAAGTACAAATTATCCTCCTGTGCCACTGAAAGCTTAACTGTAGTGAAAATGCTGGGATTGCTCCTGAGACCTCATTATTGTGAAACAGAAAGTAAAATTAGGAGGTAATTATGTGAATTTACCATATCAAAGAAACGAAAGAGAAACAGCAGAGTGCCTTGCATGCAGCCGGCAGTTCTGGGCAGCTCTCTGAGAAAAGAACCCACGAAGTGGCAAAGTCAGGAAGCCATTTCCTTGTGGCTTATTTTGCACCAGGAGCACAGAAAGTGTTGTTCTAAAAATCAGTTTACTCCTAGAATCATGATAAACCTACTCTCATCTGTGCTGCCTTTCGTACTATGACAGAGTCTGACACATGCAAGCACTGCTCTTGATATTATTGTCACCTTATCCACACAGACAAAATCTGGTGAAAACAAGTACCAAATACTTCTATCAATGAGGCCAAAGAAGGTATAGAAATATATCCAAAATTAAGCAGTGTATTCATCAGAAGAGTAAACAGGTCCTAACAACTATACTGCCAAGACACTTAAAGGAAGCTGGTGCCTTTCCTATCCAATCATTCCTTTGCAGTAGAGTGAAGAATCACTGCTGGAAAGTTTAAAAGTTTTTTTTTTGTGGTTTTTTTTTTTTTTTTTCCCTGGGGTAGGATCAGATTTTTCAGTCTCTCCAAAACTCTTGCTAATTCAAAATAATATTTTTATGTCAAAACTGCATCCTGAGCTATTACAAGTTCTACAAAAATGCAGGGTATACAATATAAGTGTTATTTTAACATTTCCTTAAAAGACTTTTGAAACAAAAACGTCCCATCAGTTTATCATGTTTACTCTTCAAGACACACCTGTTGGAGCATCTCTGCTGTATTTAAGATAACTCTTTGGATTTTGCTTGATTCCATAAGAGAACCATCTTTTAAACATGCTAACCCTAAGTATGCCAACGTAACACTAGATGAAGCTGTACGTAATTTCATGGAATTAAAGCAGCAATGGATCAAAGATCTTTCCAAATTTTTAGAAGTATATGGACAGTAATATCCAGTAATATCCAGCCTAGACTGAATGCTTTAAGAAAATGTGTTAGCTGGTTCTCAGTAATTACCATTAGTCAAAAGTGCATCATCTTTCTGATTGTGCAGTTACCTGGAAGGAAGGTGCTGAATTTGTTATCTTAATACTAAAATGACTAAGCCAAGAGAAAATACAATTTTGTTCATTTCTGTTACTTAACATTCTGATTTATTATACAAATATGTATTCCTTACCAATCTTCAAATTTCCAAATAAAAGAACCATTGTAAGACACTTCATTGAGCACTCTGACCAGTATTTTTATGCAGCACTTTTTCAAAAGAAGACAAAAGATCCCAAACCAAAAGAAGTGTAACACTTCAGTTCCCCAGTTTTAGATTTTTTCTGCTCTGGGCTGAGTGAACTGCATGTAACTGTACAAGTAGTTTTGCTCCCATCTGTATTTCTCTGTCTTTAAATATTGTGGAAAAAATACTAAAAATCCTTAATACATATCCCTGTAGATTTCCTGTAGTAAAGGGTGTAAATGTGCATCAGATTCAGTCTTCTTGATTATCTGAACAAGCTGAGCATGCTCTGTGACCAGCTGTCGGAGGTCAGCCATTTTTTGGAGAAGTTTTGGGAAGAGGAACGTGTCGTCAGGATGGTTGTTTTGCAAGTGAAGTTTCAGTACATGAACAATGCTCTCCTGCATTTTTTCAATGTGTCCTACATTTACAAGACCAGGACGATCTGTTCTCAAAACAAGCAAAAGAATACAGGTCATAAGTTTATAATGATTCCTCAAAGTGTAGTTAGTGGTAGAATTGAATCTTCCAGAGGATAGAAGCTTTTCCATTAAAATTTTTAATTCATGAGAGGGGAATATTAGAATTTACTACCTTAGAGAACAAATATGTAATGCTTACCTCCGCAGCAAATAATGGCAGCAACAAAAAGGGATATATCGCTATCATCCAAATCCAGCGCATTGAATTTCATTGCAAAATCAAATTTTGGCTCCATTATATCACAGAATGGCTTTCTCAGGCTTTTCAGGAACTCCCGGGTTATAAATCCATTCCCATAGGCCACCAGCATCCCGTCCTTGTTCATCACAGAGGCCAACATTGCAAATATGGCTTCATACACCCCATACTTCAGTAGTGTCACCTGATCGTTTAAGTCCAAGTTGGAGAAGCCTGGGATGGATTTGGCAAATTCCGTGAGTTCTGTGACAGTCTCCACAGATGTACACTGGCAGCAGTGGAAGATTCGAACTTCTGCTTCCTTGTTCTGAATCCCATTGGCTACCAGTTTTGCCACCAGGGTCTTCTCTGCCATACATAAGGTATCCATATCATGTATAACAAATGGCTACAGAGAAAAAAACCCACTAGTTCAGTCACTAAATAATGGTTATTTAATAGTTTTCTTCCTAAAGAATAAGAATTTTGATAAACTTTAATTTCCATGCTAATCAGAACTCAACTGTCAATAAACCCTGAGTTCTTTTAGACTTCTCATCAAGACAAACAGTGTATGACAAAATGCAATACCTAACAAGTCTGCTCTGCAAACAGCAATGCAAATAGTCAAATGCAAAGATGTATGGTGTATCTTTTATTCAGTTTTATCTAATAGTTACAGCGAAGCTCCAGCACCCCTGTGCTTGGTATGCACAGCAAAAAGACTTTTATTACCTTCTCCAGAAGTCCAGTTTATCCTGCCTACACTCCTACTGATTCCTAAACTAACTACACTTGATGCACACCATGATGCTTTTTGAAGTACCCCAGGGGGAATACAGACAGCCATCTCAATACATAGGGCAGCATATTTGCATAAGAATGTGAACCCTGCACTACTCTTGTGTTTTATTATCAGATTTTCACAGACAATGTCCCAGTTGTCCCAACTTTCTAACTGCAGTTGGTGCTGAGTCATTTCTAAACAGAGAATCCCAGTAGAATGCCAAACACAAAGTCTATTCCATAATCCCCTTTCAAAAGGTACATGCTTTACAAACAGATGAGCCACTCTCTTAAAACATCACATCAAAAGCAGCATTCAGACTTTCTTAAGAACAATCAGAACTCAGAAATATTTTGATGCATATCTGCAGATCAACAACCAAAACGAAGAACAATTCACTAAAGAAAAACAACAAACCCCAGTGCTTCACAGCCTAGCAAACCCAGAGCAGCTGGTCTTGAACAGAAACTTAGCTCCAAGCACCCTTCTCGTGTTGCCTTGCTCATCTCAGATTAAACAGCATGGGGAACTCATAGTGTTCTGTCAGGAAGTCATAGGATTCACTTGTTTCATTCAGAAAATTGTCCAACAGGTCAGGTTCCTAGGGGTTTTTATTTTTAAATGTTTATGGCTGCTGCACATTAATCTAACTCTAATTCCGTGTAACTCCAGCACAGTTACACACAGCAGAATTTTACATGGGAAAGTGGACATGAGTGGAAAGTGACAAAGCAAGAAACACAACACATCTCTAAACCTGTAAAAGATGTGCACTGTCTTATGCACTTAAAAAAAAATTAACGTCATTTCAGCATGCAGAAAAGCAGTATTGCTAAAGACTTGGGAGCTAAATTAAAAAATTACACCATTTCATCATGAAAAATGCTCATTCATCCTGAAACTAATTGTAGTGGTGCCAAAAATTAGGATTCACTGAAATCAGCTGTTAATGCACAGTTCTGAAACAGGTGAGTTGCTAATTACAACCAAACCCCCCCTACTTTTAAGATTTGTTTTTCTGTTGAAAAGTCGAAAGAAAATGAAAATGTTTGTTTTCTTAAGAGGTGATGAAATAGCCTAAAACACCTTTGCTCTTCCCTGCATATGGAAAAAAAGTGATAATAGCCTATTTGCAACATCCATGGGCTGATTCTTCATTAATTTTTATGTACATATTCATGTGGGCACGTGTGTGCTGGTCACTGTTGGCTGGTCAGTCCCCTGGCTGTGGCCACACACATTCAAATACAAGAACTGGCACTAAGTGCTCTAGGATCCATCCCTGCACATGTGACACGTTCTGGCTTATGGTCCTGACACAGGCACAAAATTGATTTACTGCAATGAGCAGCTAAAGGTGGTATTTACTGCAGGCTCATGTCAGCCTGTACTCCTAAAATGTTTAAGCCTGTGCATGCCTCTTTAGTGCAATGGAAAAGACTGGGATAATTCATGTGTCCCTCTTCTAATGCAGAAAACTGTAGGCTTAGCTAGACTTGACTATTATATGCCAAATTCCATAATGCAGAAGACAGCTTGCTTACAATTTTGATAACACTCATCCCCACACTTATACGGTTTTCATTCTGGCATATATAAAGTTTCTTCCCTGCAAATTTTTACTGAAACAAGTTGCTGATAAAATAAGATACTTAAATTCTATATAAAAGTAACAAAAATCACAGCAGAGCTTAAATAAAGATGCATAAAGTGAAACAAGCGAGTCCTTACATCAGTTATACTCTCCCTCCCATGTGCTACCAAACAAAAGGCATTTGATCAAATTAGGCAGACCTTGGCTAAATTATCCTGAAAGAAAAATAACTTCTACAGCATATGTGTCTTCACAACCTTGCTTGCTTCTGCCTTTCAAAGGAACCATACAGAAAGGACCAGGAAGGCTGGGTGAGGAAATGGCCAGCACTGTAAACAAAAAATTACAAACTCAAGTTTTCTTTCCCCTCCTGCTATATTATTCTGATTAAAACAAAAGCCAAGCAGAGCACCTGTACATCCTACAAGCTAATAGTACCTATTAGCATTTGTAACAGAAATACCTATTTTTTTTCACAGTCATAATAGGAAAATAATTTTATACCGTTCTCCCCATATCAAGAGGTATTCAGATATCACTTCATTTTTTATTAAGAACAATCATTTAGGCTTATGAGTTTCCACTTACAAGATAACCACCTGATTTTCCTAAAGCTTCTTACTATTCTGATAGTAGTTAAAACCAACCATAGATATTTGCTTTGAATAGTTCACATCTGTATTACCATGATATTTATTTTCTAAAATATTTGCTGAAGAGTCTAGCAAATTATTACAATCACGTGTCTGTCAGTTTTACTTTAAAGTAACAGAATATGTACTTACTGGATTGTTATTGGTTTTCCCTGCAAGGATGATTCTGGCTTTAACTTTGTTCATATTGAAGTTTTTCAGGTAGGCATCATGAATTCTTTTGGCAAGTGATTTAAGATCTGCCATTTCTGAATCTTCTATATAATTTTCACCTGTCAGAATTTCTGCTTTGAGCTTGGCCTTCTCAGACCTTGGCATTCGTCCAAAACGTATTGCTGATGGGAAGACATAATTGTAAAACAAACACAAATTATACAAGAACTTAAGCCTTTTACTGTTGCTGATTAGAGCAGTAAGATTTTTCTGTCTGAGGTAGAGATGAAGAAATTGCCTCCTTCCCAACACAGTGACTAATATGATAAACTGAAGGAAATCAGGTGTTTCAGAACACAAAGTGCTATCTGCTGTGAGCTAGAACACATTACTTTTCCCTTCTACATTACCTAAATATACTTGTATTTTGTTTTCTCCTTACTGAGTTCTACAGCTCCCAATGTGAGACTCGAAGTCCACCATGGGAACTCTTGAAACACTGAGTAAACTCATGACAGGAGCTTGGCAGAAAGCACACACATGAGCTGGAGAGCTGCAGTGGAGTCAGGCCTGAATGTCACTGCTGGCCAGGACCTGCAGGGACATCCAGCTCTTTATTCAACTCATCTGTACTGCCAGTGGGAACACCAGCCCAAAGACCTGCATTTACAGCTCAAAGGCTTTAGACAACACAATCTCCTCTACCACAAACACTCCATACTGCTTTCTCAACAGACTAGCCCTTCAAGATTGGAGAGGAGAACAGTCTGAAAATCCAACCCAGTCATTGGGATATTCTTCCAAGAGACAGGAGATGCAAGTCTGAAACACCTCTGGGTATGGAGGTCTCCTGGTTTTTGGGCAAGTGGTCTTGCTATTCATGGGCACATCCACATCCTTCCTCAGTTTCAGTTCCAGTTTCAAGCTAAGCCAGCCCCGTTTTACCCTTGGGAGGTGTGAAAGGGTTTGAGATGGCTCATACAGTGAGCTGCTTGAACTGCATTTCAGCACCCAGCCAGTGATGCTGAACTGCCTACACTGAGCAATTCAAGGCATGAACACCACTAGCCTTTCAACATGCCCAGGGGTCTTCTCATCACATAAAGAGGTGACTCTAGGCATGATCTGAAATATGGCTGTGGACTTCAGTGGAAGTCCAACAAGGAAAGCCTGTTCAGAATCTGGCTTAGGTGCTTTCTTCCCCTTAAGCATGGGTAGTCTCACCACGCCTGTTGAAAAAGTGGAAGAATACCTGCTCTAAATTAAAACTTACAATTTTGAGATCACAGGTGTAAATTTAGTTGCAGTGCTTTTCCTGCCAGCAAGTCGGCAGTCATCCCTTTTCCCTGCTGCCTCCCATGTTTGCTGCAATCAAATTGTGGCTATTCCCTTCAACTGGAGCACAGGTGGCCACAGAGGTTTTAGTAGGATGAAACAGCTTCACATGGATGTCAATTCCTGCCAGCTAGCATGGCTCCCTGCTCAGCTCCCAACCTGGGATGTCACTTTGTTGTCCAGCACACTTTTGGAGGATGGTTATCCCCAGTCTTGCAGAGACTACCAACCTTCTCCCAATGGACCTCAATCTCAGTCAAGGCTTACCGCAGGAGAGCCAGGCTTCTGCAGAACCAGAAAGTCAACTCTCACAATGCCTCCTGCTGGGACTGTAGACTACAATGTCACAAGCAGCTTCCCCAACCATGTTCCCACCCCATTTATCCTGACTGCATAGTTTCTTGAGGAAATTTTTCTCCTAACTTACAGCTTTTTACCTAGGCCAGCATTTTTACCCACTTTCACATTGCACCTGCCCCCAAGTTCAGCCTGGGAAATATCAGAGCTGAGCAGGGAAAGCAAACTATGGTCATCTGGCCAAGTGAGATGTGCTTTGTCATGGCTTGGCCTCTCCCTCCTCACCCGTGTTGCTCAGCGAGCTATGTCCTGCACAGAGAACTGCCTCATGGGCTGAAACTGGTCTGTAAGCCACAAGCTTGCCACCCTTATCTTAAATCACTGGCACAAACAACAACATAACTTTTAAACTGGACATCTAAACACTCTGTATTTTTACCATTCTGTTTAACAAACAATCTACCAAATTCCTGTTGCACAGTCAGCACAGACCTTTGCCCTCCCCCCCTCACTTTCTGAACCATTTGCCCAAGGGTTGTTGCACTGTAACCTGACAAATAATGAAGGCTGCTTTCCACAGATTTCTATCCTCCTTCACACTCCTTCACAATGAAAGCAGTTGCTCTCCTCCTACTCTTCTACAAAACCCTTGATCACAATTCTTCCAGTATTGAAATTTGTTGCAATAGGAGTACTGGTGCCAAAGTTCTGGGGTGAAGAAAGCAAATAAATGGATATTCATATGGACAAACTGACATGCAGCACAAATGTGTAAAGCTCATAACAGCACATTTGGCAGCTCTGTATCAACCACCTGTATCAACCCCATCAGGGAAACTGGTGATCTATCCTGTAAAAAATCTGAGGTTTAATCATGTGAGAGTTAAAATGCTATCCAAGTGTCTGCCTCCAGCAGCAGACTCTGGGTAGGACCAAACAAATTAAGGGCACTCTTACCTACCATTATGTGACATTCCAACTGAAAGGCACTTTTGAAAACGACAGTATTGGCACTTATTTCGATTTTTTTTCTGAATTTTGCAGTTGCGATCACATTTATCATAGATGAGTTTTAAACGAATTGTTCTTCTAAAAAAGCCCTATAAAAAGTTTGAAAAAAATAATATGTAATGTTAATGAATGTTGACTACTAAGCTTCAATCATACAGGTAATTTTTTTTTTTTCTTTTACAGTTTATTGTAGAACAGCCTCTACCTCAACTGACATCTCCAATCTGCAATGCAAGGTTGGTCACGCACTGCCCAACCACAGGACAGCAAATCCAGAGCTATCACAACATTTTGTGTCACATCACAGAGCAACATGTCATTTAGGCTGTGGGACACACCTGGCTTGGAACTGGTTCCTCATCTCTAATAGATATTCTGCATTATTCCATAAGATTTACATTCAAACGGTCATATTGACATGATGCATGAAAAAAAGCTGTACACAAAGACCATTATTTCTCTTCTGCTACCTTCTAACACAGAAAAAAAGATGGAAATCTAAAACAGCAGAGGAAAAAGAAAAAATCTTACAGTTCATGGGTCATATCAACCCCAAGAGTAATTGGAAGAGTACTTTATTAAGAGTAATGTGTAACAGAGACATGCTCTGTCCCCAAAACTACAAGAAGTACAATACTAAGGGATTTGGGCAGCATGTGGTAGAGGTGAGAAATTTGGGATTTGTTGCTCTTATAACAGGAATGTGGCATACTCCTCCCAACACAAATAAAACACTAGTGGAGCAAGAAGGCTTTGATTTTTTTTTTTTGGTCACAGTTCAGTGTATGGTTTTCGTATTTCGCTACCTACATGCAGAAAAGCAGCATTAAAATTATCATTGTGAATTGCTCCAGCTTGATGAAGATCTGGTATTGAGTTATGGTATCTGGATGACTTACTTCAGTAAAAAGACCACAGACAGGTTTATTATTTAAATAATTGTAATGGCTAGTGTTACAGTAATTAAGCATTTATGTACCAAATGTTAATCTTTATATTACCCCATAAATAAAGCAAAATGATTTAGTTCTTAAGAAGAAAATTATGACTGTACCTTACAACCTTCACAAGCATGTACTCCATAATGGTAGCCTGAGGCTTTATCCCCACAAATTCTACATTCAATGTTTAATGCTCCACTGGGTGATTCATCTATGCTACCTGGAGCTATGGCAAAATTAATGGATGAAGGACTGGATGCTGGTGAAAGGGTGTCTAAAAAAAAAAAAAAAGAACACTTCATAAATACTATACTATCAAGATTGATACAATTTCTTACTAAAAACCACACAAAAAATGAGCTTATTCTAAAAAAGAATCTTGCATTAATAGTCATTAAGTGAACTAACAATTTGACCACAAGTCTTTGAAGAAGAATTCACATTCCCAGTGCAAACACACACAAAATACAAGGTGTACCATTTTGATGTGACACAGGATGTCAAGAAGGAAAAGGCCTTACTGAACTGACTCTGGCAACGAGAACTAGATGGGTGATAATGGACCCAATAAATACACACAGCACAAATGTTCTTTGCAGAAAGGTTGTGAACAGCTCATCTTGGCTTTACACTCTCCATCTCTTGTGCTGCAGGGATGAGCAGGGCACCTCTTGTTGCAGTACCAGAACAGACACATTCCTACCTCACACAGTTACACTTCAGACACACGTAGGGACCCTCGACCTTCGAAAAGCTACTCATAATTTTAAATAACAATCTAAACTGAGGCCTGAAAAGCAGACAGACGAGTCCTGCACATCAGTAGAAAGGCTGAACAGATGTTAAAAGGAAGGTAACATAAATGCCTGCTTCTAAAATAGCCTAGCTCAGTTATTTTGTGTTTTTCTTATAATTGGCATAGCATTTCTGAATTGTACAATGAAATAAACTCACCAGACATGCTACCAGTAGATGAACATATTACAAAACTAACACGTTCCTTAATTATTTCAATTAATATTTCCACCTTGTTTGAGGAAAATATTTTCTGAGGCCAGAATTTCTTTTATCTTCCATCTTGCAACTCGCACCACAAGACTTCGGCAAATTAATGGGTGTGTTATTTTAACAGACAGATTAAGAAACACTCATGAATGTAGGTCAGCAAGTATTATGTTGGAAAAAACCTTGGCACAGAACCCAAAGTCTGCATTGCCAGCGCTGACAAGCCCACAGGCATCAGAGTCATCAAGAACAGCCTAAATCCCGGGATTTTTTTAAACTGTGATTTCATTTTACTTGCCTTATGGAATTTGAGCCTCGGAAGTTTACATTTTGCATGCTCTTTACCCACAAAACCAGTACACCTTGTACACACCTACACTCAAATAAAGGTAAAGCCTCCAGCTTCTGAAGGACCACATTACACACAAATACACACATACATAAAGCACATCATAACTTTTCCTGTACAAGGCATCTCTCTGATGGGAAGGTCTGCAACCAGAGGGAATAAAGTCAGTTCTAGAAACACTGCTTCGATTGATAGTGCCAGGAGACAGCTCTCCCCATTCCCTTCAAATCCACACTGTTCATTCAGCTGCCTCAGTTCTGTTATTCCAAGGTGAACAGGGATCACAGGCTGGGAATTGATCTAAAGTAAGAACCCCCAAAACAAAGCAAAATGCAAACCAACCAAAAGATTAATAGTAAACTACTTCAAATGGCTCTCCTGCTAAAAGACTTGCAAACACCCAGATTCAACAGAAAACCTTACTGAGATCACCACAGTGTCCCACACCACTGCAATGATTCCCATTCTGATCTCCCAAACTAAGCCTCTGACCAAAGACTATGTAGCTTTATGTTGCAGCCATTCTTCAATGATATTTTTCTAATACATTAACTTTAGCCTTAAGTATTTTAAGACCATTCCATAATCAGTTTATATATTTCTAGCATGACTTCATCATAAAAAAACAATTATTGCAGTAAAGTAGTTATTGATTTCTACCATTCTATTTATAAAAGAAAGTTTTATGTTAAACCAAACACTCTTACCTGTTATAACTGATCCATCAGATCCTGGACCATTTCCCAGTGATTGGAATTCTGTTAAACTTAAAGCTCCAGAACTATCATCACCTAGAGACTGGGACAGGTCTTGAATGTTCTCCATATCTTGTAGGAACTCTCCAGATAAAGGGCTGTCTATATCCTCCTCCTCCAAGGGAGTAAGGGGATAGAGCTGGTTTTCAGTGTCCACCATTTTGATCAAGTAGAGCAGTCACTTAAACTTCTTTTTACTGGTGAAAGAATAATTAAAAAAAAAAAAATCAGATCTCTTAAAGAAATATTTGAACCAGTTGCAGCACACTGAATACAGGATTTCTAATCCAAAGGTGAAATATTATACAACAGTCGATTCCTCTGGAAGTTTTATGCAACATGAATCATCAAGAGCACAGGGTGGGGAAAACTCCCCAAAAGACTTCAAGATGAACGAGAGTTATGACAAGATCAATCTGTAGATTGCTGTTTTCTCTCCATTGCTGAGACAAGTGTTTCTACAGAAGGCGTTATGCACTTCCCACCAAAACTTATAATAATCAATATTCTACTCACTTTTCTTGAGGAGGAAAAATAAAGGAGATGCTGTCACTATTACTAAATTGCCATCTCATTCTACAAAGACCATTAGTTGCTCAATTTCTTTGAAACATGATAGTTTTAACTAAAAAAGGAAAATAATTCCTATGTCACATAGTGCAGTAAGCAGGAATATGTAGGAGACTAAGTATGGGAATTTATCCATAATTTCCAACACCAGTTACAGAAAATAGGGATGCTACTGTACCAGCTGTGCTGGTGAGTGAGAGCTGGACACACAGCATGGATAAGCCCAGTAACACCTGGAACTAACTGTACTGTTTGCTCTTAGTTATCTACCCACATCCCTGACATAAGCAGAACATACTCAGACTCAGAAATGAGAAACCCCTTGTACGTAATTTGTGAAAATAAAGTTAAATTCTTCTCTGTGTGATGTATCTATTTTGTGATGCAGGAAAAGTATAGAGCAACCTCCAGCAACCCAGAGGAGACTGTGAAATTTATCTCCCTAAAGAGCCATCAGCAAAAAGAAGAGAGGAATGGCAGAGCATATGATTGGCACTGTTCCTTCAGTGTGCTCTCCATGAAGTTCTCCTGGGCTAAACCAGCTGTTCACAGCACAGAAACATTACATTCCTCAGCAGACACTCAGCCCCAGGATAGCTAGGAAGGTTCCAGTCAGCACTGGGCTTCTTGTACCAGTATTCGCTGCTGAATCACACACATCTCTCCAAGTACCACTTCTTCATCCAGCACACACATTTTTAAAAGATTAAGAGAACACTGAAGTCTACCTTCAACCAAAATAGGCATTATCTGTGAGGAAAGCAAAGGAAAGGCTTGAGAGCCGACCTCTGAATGTGGCAGCAGCTCCCTGGTATCGCTCAAACCACACCATACTTTTCCACTTTTACAATCAATATGTAAAATTCAGCAGCCTTCTTTGCTAAATTTCTGTAAAAAACAATCTAATAGCTAGTGAAACATAAATGGAGTGCTTCTTGTTTTAACTATTAAATTACATACCCTTTTGTACTTTCAAACACTACAGGTAAATTACAGCTGCTTAATCATTAGAGCTCTTGTCAATGATTAACTGGTACTTAAGCAAGCATGGCGACAACATAAAAATTTGAAGACTGTCAAAATATACTAATATTCACAATACTGACAATTTTTTTACTAAGCACTGCAAGTCTTTAAGTAATATGTCATACTTATGCAGTAAATTGCTTTCTGGCTCCTCTGCATTCTGTGCATGTTTACACATGCATATGTTTTCATTGGCAGGTTTCACATAATATGCATTGATCCTTGCTTGAATGAAAAAAACCTTCTAAAATAAAAAGGGTAATTTAATATTCATAGAGAATTTCGCTTTACAAAAAGCCCTGTACATGTTACAACAGTAGATGTAGTAGATGCAGCATGATGATTCCACTCAAAGATCTGTCCTCTAAGTATTTACAGAAATTCTGTGCCACAAAGACATCTGCAGAGAATTTTCTCAGTTTTCCATACAACACTTTAGTCTCCATAATCCCTTTCCTAACCCCTTTCCTACCCCCGAGTACCAACACACACAAACTGAAATCAAGAGAATAGAACATAGAAAATTAAGGACACCAATTCATGTAATTATAGATGTAAGGTTAAACAGGTTTTACTCTCTCACATCCTGTTATCTCTGAAATATGTCTATTTTTACAAGAAGTCCTTTCCCACCACCTCCCTGTGAATACCCACTGAGTAACTTACGTATAAACTTGAAATTGGTCCCAAAGAAATCAGATTATTAAAGAAAAATACCTCAACTTGCAGCTACCAGTTACTTGCTTCATTTTTGGAAAGGGATGGAAGGATACTAAACCTCCAGCCCTTCCACACTTAATACTTGCCACACGAGGGATAATCCCTGCAAGGAACCAGGTCTCTGAGACGCAAAGGTCTCTGGGAAGCAGTAACAAAGTCTGATCTTACTGCATAAACAAATTGATCGTGTAAAGGGCTTGCTTGCAAATACCAGGGTTAAAGTTGAAACAATCATTACCTCCAGGTCATTTTGAGAATGCTGAGGCTGAAAACAGCACATGTAAAACTCGTGATTGCAATAGATATTTTTAGAAAACTTCACTGGGTAGGAAGAGCCTTGAATATGTAAGCTGCAGAATATTTCCAATATCCCGATTCAACACAAAAAAAACCAGAAAACAAGATTTGGTACCTAAAGTGTGGCACCCAGACTCCCACCTGGGAAAGCATGCATATTTTCTTCTCTATCACATGACAATTGATTCAGTTTTCATTGTTTGTAATACTGCATACTCATACTGCTTTTTATTTTAAAAAGTATTAATAACATAAGACAGAGAACACTTTCTATGCACATGACGAAAAATTTTCATAAGCCACCTTTTCATCAAGGCTGCCAGTTTCACACCCCTTCTCCAAAAAACTCCCCTCAGAACAACTTCATCTTTCTTCCCTTTACTCAGCTGTACTCCAAGACACCATATGCAACTTTTAGGTATCCTTTAAAACAAATCAAAATTCACATACCCCAATTTTGAAAATTGACAGCAAAGCTGTAAAATCAGTATCTTAAAAGCCACATAAAGAAAAACTCAATGCAACCTTGATTTGAATTCTCTCCCCAGCCCCACAGCAGGCGAGTGAGCAAGTGGGGCTTGGTTGCTTCCTGGAGTTAAGCCCAGACAAAATGATAAAAACAACATAGGAATGTTTTTTGTTTTATATTATTCACCCAAACTCAAGGAGAACTTACTGTGCTAAGAAGCTATGTTTCCTTGGACCCAGGATTTTCTGCCCCACTGGATTTGAAATGACATTGGCTAGTGTACATTACAGATCAGTGTCTCTGAACAGGACCACTCAACCCTCCTTTTAAATGTGACTCCTGCTTTAAACTATTCAGCTACTTTTTAGACCTTCAAGATTATATATCCACAATTTCCTCCAATGCTTTCTTTCACTTATGTAACACATTATTATACACTAAATAGTTTTAAAAATTGTTTGTTATGCCAAGATTACTGTTTAAAAAGTAACTAATAACAGGGCAGCAACAAAACAATTCAGGAGATAATGAAAGTATTTATTTCAAATATCATACCCTCTCACTTTCAAACAACAGATGCAGTTATTAATGGAGAAAATATTACAAAGAGGAAATTAATTTTCAGCAAACAGAAATAAGAGAGGTAATTAATCTCACCTAATGTCAAACAGCTCACTTAACATGTTTAGGTTGAGTGGAGCTCAATGGAATTTCCAGAGCCATGACTGATCTTCAAGGCCATGATTACACACTAAAAACATGGTACTTTTCAATCCAACCACTTCCCTGATCCAGTTCACTGCAAAGCCTTACAAATATTAGTGCTGGCTCAATTGAGAGAGCAGAAATAAGCAGCTGGGAAGAGGCATACACGTGCTGCATGGCCAAAACGTAACTGCGTGTGCAGCCTGAATCTCCCCTGCAGAATCCAGTGACTGTGTGGGTCTGCAAACCAGGCACTTGCACTGCCTGAAGTGAAGAAGTCAATGCCTCTGTGAGAGGTGAAAACTGCTTCACAGATCAGACAGCACCTCTATTAGATTAAGGGGTATTACCATCTTTTGGTAGCGGCATGGAACTGTCATGTAGGCTGCTATGTGCACATCCCATTGATAATCACCTTCCAGCAGTAAAACTGCCACTAAAATACAGTAAATGGAAGATACAGGCATTTGCTGTGAGTTGAGACAAAATGCTTCAATAAATTAATAAATAACAAGAATGAAATTCAAGTTCCACTGCTGGAAACTCAAGCTGAGAGTAGAATCTAGCTCAAAGACTTCACCTGCTTGTACAGAATAAAACGACATCAAGTGGTTTTCTAATGGAGAACTTAAAATTCAACAAGCCCCTCAAGATGTTGGTAACTAGGAACTCCGTTCAGAACACTTTGTATTTACGCTGATTTCATATTAGAGTTGAAAATAGATTTCATCGTATTTCATCTACACCATTAGATTAGTCAGCCTGTATCAGACAGCTCAGCTGCAGGTATAACAAAAGACCACAGCTCCTGGGTATCGGTGCAGCAAGATCTGAAGCCTGTGTTTAAAGGAGCCCCTGCAATTCCTTTGACAACAGGAGCCAGATTTGGTTTCATCAGCAACAGGACAGGAAGGTTTTGCAACCTTTGCCTCCAGGCTCCAAAGACAAGACTTACAGGTCTATCACCTCAAGTTTACACCTCTCTGCAATCATGCTTACTTTCTTCCACATAAATGGATGTATCAAACATGGCATTACTCAAATTTGCATCAAGGCCTTTCTGATAAAAGGAAAATATTGTAAAGAGTGGAGAGTGAGGTGTTGTTTCAACTGCCTTCAAGCTCAAATAGGTTCAAGTCTGCATAGAATGCCAACACAACTGAGATGTGGTTGTTGGGTTTTTTTCTCCTCTAAACATGAGTTTTCATACCCAAAAAGTAAATGCTATGGAGGTTTCTGTAATTGGAAATAGGAAGACGTGACTGTTCTGTCTAGTGAATCTCAAACTGTAACTGAAGTCAGAAGTAGCTGTATGCCAAAGTAAAGCTTTCAAATCTCTTAAATCTGTGTCTGCTGAATCCTTTAAAGAGCTGTCTACTCAGCACTTCAGTATAAGCCAAGAGTAATATGAATTAACACACTGTATAATACTATACTTACGGTTATTGAAAAAAACCTATTATGTTTTCCTTCAATTTACCATTTTCTTCAAGAAGTTTTGGAGGGGGTCTTTGAGTTTTTTGCTTGTTTGTGGGGATTTGGGGATTTTTTTTTGGTTGGTTGCTTTGTACATTTTGAGTTCCTAGTTTTTGTATTTTTTAAACTACATTATAATCCAGTCTGAAATTTAGATGGTACCAAACCAAGCAAGCACTGCCAAAGACTTAAGTGAAAAACTTTGTGTTAAAAAAGCCTTTTGTCTTGCTTCAACTTTTATACTCCGGATAGAAGGCCTAAAAACCTCTCAGTTTGTAATGATGTCTGTTTCCATTTTTATAATCAAACTACCAACCTAATCTATAGAATCAAGTTACTACTGTTAACATGGCTTTTAAAAAAAATCAGCCTGTAAAGCAGTATGAGGGAATATTATTCAGTTTATTACATTAGTTGTTAACGCACTTAAAGCAAATATTCATACTGGAGTTCATAATATCCAATATTTTTGAGGTGTGACCACTGAAGAAAGTATATTTTATTAACAAGAGATTCAAAAGGACAATAAGAATTTATTTTCTGCAAGAAACTCAGCCATGGCAACATCTTAGTAACCACTATGTTATAGAGTAGTCTGTATTCTCTGCCACGTGCTGCCTTTCAGGGTCACTACAGTTCCACCAACACTGCTCACAGCTCACCAGAGCTTCTAATGAAAACCCCACACCACTGTTCCATTGACAACTTTGCACTTGCAACACACTCCCCCTTTTTCCTTTCCTCTCCCAAATGCATCCCCAGATTTTGCTCTTCATCCAATCCATTTCAATGTCAGTATCTCTTCAAGTCACTGCTATATTCCAGTCAAATTATTCCATGCTTGAGGACAATTCAAAAGATTTTGTGTTAATCACAACAATTTGTACTGCAAAGTTGTACAGATTCTAAAGCCTCTGTGACAACACCTGGCAGGCGATGGAGCTGACAGAACGTACTGAGACATGTGCTGGGTGTGTGTGCTGAACACTGACATGTGGAGACCACAACTGCTGAGAAACGGAGATCTGGTGCATCGTTTATGAGGCTGCTCCCTCTGCACGCACATCAAAAGCTGGGGTTTGATTTATGATTGATATTTGAACCAAGCAGAGGTCACATTCAGACAAACATGACATACATGTATTTGCTATTTGATCCAAGAGCCAAGGTCACGTTCACACAAATGTGTCACCTCAGGATTTGCTTTATTTTTATGACCCCGTTGATGAACTTGAAGTTGACTTTCCTCACATGCCCCAAAAACTCCTTACCCATTTATTTGATGTGTCCCAAAAACTCCTTACCCATTTGCTTGGAAGTTGCCAGGTTTTTTCTAAGTTTTGCAATACTGTACTAATGTCTGATGGGCTAATTACATAAGCCAAGATTTTTAACTGATTAACAGTTAGGGACACTTTAATTTCAGAGATCGGAGCTCAGATTGAGGCTAATTCTGGTTGCATGGCATGGCCAGATTTAAGAGAATTAAGAAAAAGGAACAAACCAAAAATGCTAGAAAAACTACACCTTATGAACTGCAGGTGTGGATTAGATGTCCTAAACCACCATAAGGTGTTTTATTTTCCTAACATTAATACACAGAAGTAAGTTTGAGTGGTGAAGTCAAAGTTGATTACAACATGTACAGCATTTACAAACAGCCCACGCATTTGCCCCAACACGCTGCTCATTGGGAACCAGATCCTTAAGACTAAATTGGAATGCTGCAATTGTTTCCTTATACATGTGATTACTGCATCACAGATTATGAAAAGCGCCTGCCTGACAATTTTCCAACTATACCCTGATATTCTACAGAGATCTCATTTGTTGAGGGATACAGATATCTGAGGGTAACAGGCAAACAGAAATTGCATTTTAAGAGTGGTGACTAAACTAGTATCTCAAATATAATCAATTCCTGAAGTAAATAAAATGTAAGCCCCTTGCTAAGTCTCCTGCAGAATACATTTTCACTACATATGGTAAAAATAAACTTCATAAGGTAACAAATTAAAGACATCTGTGCAACTGAAATTGTCAATTAAAATTATAATCTAATACACACAGATGCTGTGCAAGGCAAAATTTTTTGGCATATTGATGGTGCTGCTACATAAACCTCTCACTCAAAAGATTTACTTGCTCACATGCTTGATAAAAAGAATCAAAAACAAATAAACCCACAAAAACATAACATACATGACTGCTTTGTCAAGGAAAACATCATAACTTTTACAACCATAAGTGTCCAGTAACTCTTCCTTACAAATGTGAAAATTCAGACATACTATATTTATGAAAAGAAAAAGCCAATTGCCACTAACTTAAAGTCAAACACTTGGATGCACTTTCTGAAACTGATGGTATTTTAACAATCTCTAGGGTCCATGTGTAAGAACAGACAACTTATAATGTGTTATTCAAAACAGAATATAGAAATTACTTTTATTTTTTATCTGCAGACTTTTATGTGTGATAGCAAGTGGTATATATTATTGATAATAACATATTCTTTAGTATGTTATCATAATATATATAATATATATATTATAACAACATATAGCAGCAACATACTCTTTAGAAATCAGAATCCTTCATGTGTTATAGGTAAAAATACTTGTCTTTAGCTGAAATTTGTCATAAAAGAAGAATAAGAAATAATTACTGAATCTTTTGTTTTCTTAGTATATTTAACCTTCCTGTATTGTTTCAACCTTGCTTATTCTTCAAGAAAAGAGCAAAGGATTGTTCCTATAATATAAACACTTCAACTGAATACAACCTTATTCAAGGCCATGTATTATATTTGACAGATGACAATTAATTTCCAGTTTATTTATTAGCAATGAAATTTTTGCAGCTGTATACAATTTTGTAACTTTAAATAGCACAATGAAAGCTTGGGAGCACTGAGGCAGGACCCAGACTTGAGAAGCACCATTCACATAGGTGTTTACTACTGCCCATGTTGCACCCCCAAAGCACCACAAACACACTGTGACTGCTTCAGTCTGAGCTCACTTGTTCTCCTGTGCTGGCTGGAAACTGATAGGCCAAACAGAACAGACAATTGCTGAACTCATACTGCACCACTTCCTCAGCAGGGTCAATAATGTGTTTTCCTCTCTTCTTCCCAGTCACCAACTTCCATAAAAATGACAGAACTTTAATGCCTTTGCAGCCATTGCTGCTCTCTAATTGGAGCAGATTTGCAGGTTCAGAATTATTGGGCTGAGGGCACAGGACAGCAGACCATACTGCATATACCTGACAGGTAACTAGACCACAAGAGGTGAGAAAACAATCCTGAAAATTTCTCTCCGTTTTGGGGCAAAACTCTATCCCAAGGCTGATCTGGACATTTGCCTGCACTACCCCCTAATTCTTGAGGTCATCTTATTGGCAACATTCTTCCTGAATAAAGAGCTACTGTTTTGGAACAAAACTTTCAATCTAAAAGAAGAGGAAAAAAAAAAGAAAATTATAAATTTAAATTACTTAATGCAAAATTTGAAAGAGGTATTTAGCATATTGATTTAAGATTGTGAAAAGTTCCGTTTAGTCTTACCTGCCATTTAATGATTAGGCCTTGCAACCCCCATGTTAAGTCAACTTAGACACTTCTCCATCTGACAAACTCCCAAATTTTGCTACCTTGGTCTCATTACACATGTCCTGCTCAGAAAAATAGAAATAAAAAAGCCCACAACTTTGCATCTGTACCTTTTCTTACAAAAACTCTCCTATTTAAGACCAGCATTCCTTTAAAAGAAACATGAAGCCTCTTTGTTTTTTCATTTATAGCTTAAACTTCTAGCTTGGGTTCCCTATTGTTTTGGCTCAGGACAAAAGTCCAGTTGCTTTGGTATTTGATGCTGCAATTTTTGCTTCTAAGATCAATAACAACAAAAATTCCTCAAGAATACCTCCTTTCAGTCACCAGCACACTCCCTATGCCAAATCTCAGGTTATAGTGCTTTTCAATGTTCTTTTAGCTGTCTAATCCCTCTCCTCTACCAGCCATATCAACCCATCCCCAAATCACCTCCTTCAGCCCCTCAGTCCTCCAGTCTCCTATCTCAGCTCCTTCAGCATCTGCACAGCTGCACCCGCCTCACCATCTGCAACTCCTTGCATGATTCATCATCAAACATAACAGACCATGATTATTCACTGTTTGAAAAGCTACAGTGGAATTTACATCTGTTTCTGGAAGAGATTCAAGAAGTCTGAATTCGCCTTCATAGCAGAGAACACCACCACTGTGTATTTTCAGTGGTTTTATTTCAGTGATAAACTTTATTCCCTTGTCCAGACATAATAACATGACTTATCTGATAAATTAAATTCAGCTTAACAGAGAGATTTATTTCCTTTAAAATATAATGGCCCTCAGATAAAATATTACAGATTTAGACCCCTTCTGCTTGCATCTTTTTGAAAATTGAGTAATTCCAATGGGCCAGCTTTTATACTCTTCTACCAGCACAAAAAAATCCAATGTCTTCTGTAACTAGCACCTGAAGTTGTATAGTTATTCATCCTTTATTGTGCTATAACTTTACTCATTTGTTAGAAATAGTTTTACAGGCTCTTGTTGCTCAGCTATTATGTTTAAGCAAATAAACAAATGAAACCTGCTAAAAATAAACTAACTTCAATTTAATGTCATGCCACAACTCAGAGTGGAATGTGAAACAAAATTCTTTCACTTTTCGTTGCTGGGATTTTTTGGTTGGTTTTGGTTTGGGTTTTTTTGTTAAGAAAAAGGCCTTCAGTTTTATTCTGACAATTCAGGCGTCCCTACCTTTACAAGTTTTTCTTTGTGACAAATGTATCACACAAAAACAAAGTTGACACTGAACTGGCGTTACTGACAGCAGCCTTGGCAACAGGCATGAATGCAATTAATCTACATTTTTTGGCAAATGGACATCAAGTACTTGTACTTGCAAGCTCCTGACGTGTCAGATAGAGGATATACTTGGGACACATGACTTCACACCTCTAAATCAGGTCACTCACTACAGTATACAGATCACAAGTCTCACACTCCTGCATGATCAAAAAGTGGCAAACCACAATCAATTATTTTCCCACCATGTTTTACCTGCTCATCCTCTATGACATGCAGGGTATCTGGTGCAGTTAAACAGCAATACCAGCACTGCAGTACATCAGCCACCCCACTCCTTCTAACCAAGAAAGCATCTGAGCTGCAGAAAGGTGGCGGAAGAATATGAGTCCAGTGAAACAGCTAGGAAAAGAAAACCTCTTAAAAGCCATGTGTGTACTTTCCTATTCCAGTTTTGCTTCACTTTGTAAGGCATTTCAGCTGGCTTGAAAGAGGCTTTGAAAGAGCAGGTATGGGGACACAGCACACAGTCCTTCTCCAGAGCACAGCTGAGTTACTGCTTGCAAAATAAGGTTACTTTAAGGGTACCTAGACAAGTCAGCTTAAGTAACGTAATAGCTCCCTCACATCAAAAGGATATATACCTACAGCATCTGCCTGGCACTGCCGGTCCCGCACCTTCCCTCTCCCTCTGCCCTTCCAGCCACGCTGCTCCCCGGTGCCTGCGCTGCCGGATCCCGCTGGCCACCTCTGGCCCCGGGAATGACCCGGTGCCAGAGCTGCTCCGGAGCCTCCTCGACACCGCTCTGACCCGCAGCAGCCTGGCAGGCGCCCAGGAGAACGCCCAGCCCAGGGCACTGCACGCGGCTCTGCAATCCCGGCACTCCGAGCCAGCTCCCGGGAACAGTCCCTGGCCAGTTTTATCCCCCAGTGCAGAGACAGCCTCGGTGAAACAATTCCCTTCCCTGAACCGGTGGAATTGTAACACAGGAAAACTACAGTCAGCCATAGAGAGCTGAGGGGCGGCAAACAGCACGGATGGAAGCGCATGGATGAGAGAAGGAAAGAAGGAGCCTAGATCAGATCCAGCCGTGCTGTGTAGCCACACTCCTTGCTGGGCTGTCAGGAACCACTGACAGAGGACGTCTCGTTCGTTTTTTTCCATTTATGTGTTCATTCACACACACGGTACTCCCCCTTGCCATGTAAGAGAAATGAAATGAATGATCAAACAGAACAAGTCTGTGTTCTTAGAGGATAATCACTATTACATTTCCATGGGATTTATTACAGGATTTATAATCTTGAGAAAATGCAACTCCTTTTAATTTGGCTAGAAAGACAGCAGCTCAGTATGCTGAAAATCAGGGCCCCAGAACATACATTTAGCTTGAAAATCTGACAGCTGTTTGAAAATATTGGCCTGTTCATGCCAAGTTACATCTGCACATTTCCAGCACAGAATGCCAGGTACAGCTGCTCCTTTGTTCAGAGGCAGTAACCCTGTGCTGCTTGTCTCTTATTTATCTAGGACCTAAAGCTTGTCTCTTACTTACCTAGGTGCTAAAGCTGCTACCTGATTTGATCACACTGGCCTGATTAACAGCACACAGCACGTCCTTTATCCTGAGATGGGGAAGAATATATAAATTCCACTTGTTTTATGTATATATATATATATACAGCTACTTTGTAATCTTCCACTGAAAACTGCCAACAATACTACGGCCTGTGGGCTGCAGTCAATTGTATTTTAACATCAGAGTTATGAATTAATTGACATTTGTACTGGAGGATTCCTCTGCCCTGTTGGACAGAATGCCACCAGGCACAGTCTCCAAAGCAGTCTCCTGACACAACACCCACCTTCTCCCTCCTCCTCCCCTGAAGATCCAATCAGTTCCACAGTATATTCTCCAGCCTTACTACTCCAGGGAACGTTTTCCATACGTGTTGAATAAAGATGACACAGAGTTAGGTTTGGTTTTGTTTAATTGAAGCTTGCCCCATGCCTCCAGTGTCAGGTACTTTGTACCATTCTTCCATAAGCAGTAACACTAACAGCAGGTTAGCAAACATCATCAGTAATTCAAGTCTACACTTTCAAATAAAGTTTCGCAAATAAGCCATGAGTTGCTCTTACCTTCTGAACATTGATGCTCAGTGGTTTGTTTTGTGATTTGTTATAGCAATCGTTTCCCATAAATAATTTTTAAAACAAAACAGGCATCTAGCACTTATTTGTGTAACAAAACAAAACAAAGAATGGCAATACAAAGTTATATTCAGGCGATAGAATTTACTCAGCACAACAGTGCTGGATGCATGGATATACATGACAAAACAGTAAGACCTGCCTCCAAATCTTAATCACAGGCTGTAGAATAATTTCAAATTATCCTTTTTTATGATTTTTTTGTTGTTAAATGTAAATAATATTAAATTATTGGGGTATTATTTTTCCATTTAAAATACATCAAACTCTAAACCATTCACCATGGTAAGTCCTCTCAGCTGCAGGATGTTATGCACTCATAAATGAATAAGGATTTGCTCAACCAGCACAGCAAACAGCAGCTCTGGTTTCCTTCTATGTACTTCTCAACAAAATGAAAACAAACCAAGGAGATACAAAAATATGAAATATGAAAATATTGGACTAACTCGCTTTCACATCTATTTAATCTGCCTGGAAACAAATGCCAAAGTACAACCTCAGTACAACTTCAGCTCACTGCTCTGAGTTCCTCAAGGCAGACACAAGTTTCTTTTACTATTTGGAAAGATTTCATGAATAATTTCTCAGTTTATGCATCTTTTAAAAATCATGATAGTGTATTAGAAAGGGTTCATTTTTAGAAAGGATTCAGTAATTTGCCAAATGCTTGCCAATCTCTCTTACTGTTTCCACAGGCATGAGACAACTTGAACTTAAAACAATAAATTTAGATGAATACAGCACCACAAACAAACTATGCCTCTTTGGTTTTCATTTTTCCAAAGTACAAAAAATTTTACCATCATACACATTTTAAGACTTAGCAAAGACCCACACAAACCAGTCATGTAACAACTCAAGTCTCAGTCAGGATTAGAGTGCCAATGAGTTGTGGCTTATAATTGATATTAATCTGTGCATGAGAAGTCCTGGACACAGAAATTATGCTTCTTAGATATTTAAAGACACATGCAATGCACTTATAAATAAATACTGTTTCATAAGCAGAAACTATGAGACGTGGTATGAGGAAGTGGAGTCAGATTTGGCAACATCTCAATGCCACATGCAATCTGGTCACACAACAGTCTCCTCACATCACTTGAGTATCTTTAAAACACGTCAAATATCACACTGTTTGAGAGATCTTGGTTTTATTCGGAAGATAGTGATGATTAAGAGTCTAACCTTACCAGACTTTTTACTTCAGGGAAAAATTCAGCCTTCTACTTCACAAAAAGTTATTCAGTGTTTAATTTAACAGACCTGGTCCTTTGAAATAGTGAGCATTCTACCTCTAAAATATTAAGAATTCAGAATTCTACTGACTAGCATCTAAGACAGCAGTAGATATCAGAACATAAGGAAGTTTTAGTTTGTTCTCCTGATTGTGCTACTATTTTCTGTTTATCAATTATTTATTGGCACTACATGCCCAGATTTCTTTCCTTGTCATTTGACTATACATAAGTCACTCTTTACAGAGATTCTATGCCCAGTCCATGTATGTACTCACCCCTTCATGCAGCATCTTGCAGGACTGAAACAGAAGTTGTTTTCCAGAAATTCTTTCCCTTCCATTTCATGTGCAGATTGGTGACAACAAGCAGTTCTTCATCAATAAAAAGCTGCTGACATTCTTAAAAAAATAAAAACAAAGAGTCAACAAAATTTCCCAGAGCTTATTATACTGATTTTGCACAGCTATGCTGTAGTATAACTTAAGAAAAATATTTCTTTATGCTTCTGAAAAAAACAAGCTTTCATTTCACTTGGGCTAAAAATTATTTTTTAAATGACTGAGTTGTTTAATATGTCCCTAGTTTTACAGCAGGACCACACTGACATCTAGCTAACTAGGAAATATAACTGATATATCCCAACATAATTCTCATCTTTTTTCCTTCATACTAAAATAATTCAAAAACCACTAAATGGAGAATACTATAGCGATAATCCTGTGCAATTTTAATTATCTGTTATGGAGTAAAATATTTTTACTCCTAAAGAGCATCCTCACAGATGTCCAAGTCTTTCTGTGGACACATTTAGAGTAGTTTCCAAGGTGCATATGCTGTCCTATGAGATGTCATTGCAATTGACCTTTATTTTGAGGATTTACAATCCCAAAGGTAGAGATTTTGTTTTTATATGCTTTATAAGGCCTTTATACAAAAAAGCATATATAGATGAAAAATACCAAACAAATTAAAACAAATTCAGAGAGATTTTGAAAAAGTGGATTTAAAAAAAAGTTTAAATTCTGAAATTATATAAGAAAATATGCTTGTATATTTAATAAAGATGAATTCATCTTCATTTATCTTCCAAGACAAGTATGGTGTTTTCTTCCTTTTCCCCTTGCAAAAATATGACATGCACAATAGAAGCAGAACTCAGAACCCAAATCTCATCAGGAAAGCTATAGAAAAGTACAGACAAGAATAGAGCTGTTTGTAATTTTGAAGTACAAGTGGCTTCTGAAAAAAAATAATAAGAAAAGTTATGTTTCCTTGCCCACTTTGGGACAACAGTGACCATTATAATCCATTTTTTAAGATTAGTATCTTAGGCCATATATCCTACTCTCCTATAGGACATTGCTGTCCCTTATATTTTATAACACTCTGCACATGAAATATTAAAAGCATAACAACGCAAAATTACAACGGAAGCGTAACCCTCTCTCTGTGGTTTAAAATTCATTATACCCTTTATGAAGGCTACAGTAATAACAGAAAATGAAAGCACTAAAGATCTACTGAAAAGCAAGTGACAAACCCACAAGGTGTTTCCAACAGGTAGCCAAAACTCCCTATGCACCTGACTGTAGAGGATGACAGTCAATATAAGGCACCAACAGCTTGATAAGAATGTTATTCTGGACCACGCTAAGACTTCCTTCCAAACATGGGAAAAGACAGCAAGCATGCTTGTCTGTGGAGTTCCACAAACCTCTGAAAAGGTCTGCACACTCTCATCCTGCCAATGCACTACATTGCATCACTTGAAATTCCCAAAGTTGCCACTGAAAGTCACTACCAGCCGATGGCCGCTCGGCAGCTCATACCAGCCAACAAAGGTTATGATACTGGTTTAGGTTTAGCAGACGTGTGACCACATCACATGAACCACAACTGCCTCAGTTCCAGTACCAGACCAGGTAGCAGCCTCCACGCTAAGTCAATGATTCAGGATTTACAGAGGAAACACTTTTTACAGCTGATCCGTTTTGCTGCCTGCAAAGCAACATTTAAAAGGTGAGCAGTGCCAGAAGCCAATGAGAAAGTCTGTGCATGTTCTGTAACACAAGGAGTTTGACCACGATTTTCCTTCACAACACAACTTACGCAACACCTTCATTACAGCAGTACTACTAAGACACCCAATGCCAAAAGTGCCAAATATTATCATTCCAGATAATCCCGTGTGACGAATCCTGTGCTCATACTACTTCCATCAGACAGCTTATGAACAGTTCCCCGTGTCATTGAGTGAGACTGGGCCAATCTTAATAGGAATACAAGGCAACACCTTTCTGCACTCCTTTTCATTGGAATACTTTTTGAAAAGCAAGTATCCAGCCCCAGAGGGACAGCAAGAACTGGGCAAACCACAGAAGCAATCCCCGGAGGCGTTCCCACTGACCTGCTCCTCGCTCCCAGGACAGAGGACCCTCCTCTGACCAGCCGACCGGGAACAGCACAAGCCACCTGACTGAGCCAAGCCAACAGCGGGAACCTGCAAGCACGTCCTTTCTGCCTAATGCCCGAGTTTATTCCAGGTTAAGGGCAATCCAGATGTTCCGTTTAGGAGACTTGACAGCTGCCAAACAGCCTCTCGTGT
This sequence comes from Catharus ustulatus, assembly GCF_009819885.2. Classification (NCBI taxonomy): domain Eukaryota; kingdom Metazoa; phylum Chordata; class Aves; order Passeriformes; family Turdidae; genus Catharus; species Catharus ustulatus. The sequence continues at coordinate 64,416,516 of NC_046224.1, forward strand.
GACAGGGCACTACCCCCTCCTCTGTCCCCACCTCCAGCGCCCTGGAATCCCTCTCCGCCGGGGCTGCCCGGGGGCTCTTTACCTGCGCCGGGCGGCTCTGCCCGTCCCGCAGCCCCTCGGCCCCGTTCCCGCAGCCAGGGGCGGGCGCCGCGCCGAGCGAGCAGCGGGAGCCGCTACAGCATCCCCCAGGCCGGCTACCTCCTCCTGCTGTGCGCCGCCGCTCCGCCGAGGGCTTCACACCGCGGGGCCGGAGAGACAAGTAATAGCGAATAGCAAGGGAGGGGAGGAGAAGAGAGGACAGGTCATTAGCAAAGCCGCCGCCGCGTTAACGAGGCGGGGGCGTCACCCAACCCCGGGCGGCCGCTCCCGCCTCCTGCCGGCGCCCCGGCCGGGACGTGGGCACCGCGCGGGCGTGGGGCGCCCCTGAGGCAGTACCGTGCATCGCTGCCGCGGGCTGCGCAGGGCCGGGCCGGGCCGAGCCGCGTCCCCGGCTGCCGGCGGGGAAGGAGCGGGAACGGGGAAGGAACGGGGAGCGAACGGGAGCGGGAGCGGGGCGGGAGCGGCCGGTGACAGGTCCCGGAAGTGAGGTCGGCACACACCTCCCGCCGCGGCCGCGCGCCATTGGCGGGGCGGGGGCGGCCCCGCTCCCCTCACACCCCTCGCTGCCCTCACGCCTCTCACTCCGCTTCGCCTTCACTCCGTTCGCTGCTCCCACAGCCGTCATTGCCTTCACATCCCTCACACTCCTCATTGCCTTCGCTCCGTCCACTGCCCTTACAGTCCTCATTGCCTTCACTCCATTCACTGCCCTCCCACCCCTCTCTGCCTTCACACTCCTCACTGCCCTCACAGCTCTCACTGCCCTCACACCCCTCACTGCCCTCACTCCCCTCACACCCCTCGCTGCCCTCACGCCTCTCTCACTCCGCTTCGCCTTCACTCCGTCCACTGCCCTCACACCCCTCACTGCCCTCACACTCCTCACACCCCTCCCACCCCTCACTGCCCTCACTCCCCTCACACCCCTCGCTGCCCTCACGCCTCTCTCACTCCGCTTCGCCTTCACTCCGTCCACTGCCCTCACACCCCTCACTGCCTTCACATCCCTCACACTCCTCATTGCCTTCGCTCCGTCCACTGCCCTTACAGTCCTCATTGCCTTCACTCCATTCACTGCCCTCACTCCCCTCACACCCCTCACTGCCTACATTACCCTCCCATCTCTCCACTGCCCTCACTGTCCTCACTACCCTCACACGCTTCAGACCCCTCACTGCCCTCACATCACTCAATCCCCTCATAAACCCCCAGCCCCGGATCCCTCTGTGCTCCCGTATTTTTACCGGGATGCGGGGCTGGGGGGCTTGGTCAGGGGCGCATACAGCCCCGGCCGTGCATGTGCCTGTGCATCGTTCGACCTAACACTTCTCAAAGTCATAGAAATGCCTGTTTGCCTTCACGTTTGCTTTCACATTTGCATTTCATATGGGAAAGAAAAAAAAAAAACCAATCAACCAATCTGAGAAACAAAACCAAAATCTAATCAGGAGCCCCACTTAATTAGTGAGCTGAGGTAGTCAGTGGCACAGTACCAGGATGGTAAAACAAGACTCACTTCAGATGTTTCCAGTGGGAAGTTAAATGAGGCCTAGAAAGGGAAGAGAGCACAGTTTTGGGGGTTTAGTCCATACTGTACTGAGCACCACACTAATTCCATAAATTTCTCATAAATTTGGGTTTAGCACATGGCTCAGTGCAGAAATAGCATTAAGAGCAGAGGCCGAAAAGCCTCCAAAGGCATGGCTCAGGGCCAGCCAGCAAAAGGCAACATTGACCATGGAAAACAGAAGCTAACTAAAGGTCTTATACCGATTTAAAGCCTTTTCAGTCTGTTTCAAACTGGTTCTGGTCACAGTTTGACTTTTCAACCACTACAGCAGCTCTAAGGTCTGTCCCAAGCTGAGCCAACACCCAAATGCCACAAGAATCAGTTGATTTAGCAGGTTAATTCCCAGTTTTAACACCTACATATTCCCCCACAGGTGAGGTGACATGGTGCAAATGCTGCAGTACAATTTTCTAGAGTAAGATGTTGGAATGGATGCAGACTTTTCACCTGGGGAATATGCATGTTTTGAGGGATTCACAGCTGTTGCCAGTGAGAGGCATGCCAGGCTGACTCAGCTTTTTATCCACACCTCATCTTGTCCTGACTCACGCACAAGTGCTGTCCCAAAGGCAGTAAAAACTCAAAATATTTATTGGAATTCAAAATGAGTTGTGGGTTGTTTCCTGTTTATGAGCTGCAGGCTCCTCAGCCCACACCAAAATGTAACAGCCTCAGTCTACAGCAAGGAGGGCTGTGTTAATCCAGGCATGGAGGAGAGCTCTCCTAACCCCTGTTCTGGAAGCAATTCTTCTGAAGAACTTGGAAACATTTTGTCCATGAAAATTACTAGTGTTGCAGAAAGTGGTAAAGGAGGAGAATGTATTCCACACTTAAAATATTTGCACAGAAGACTGCAGTAATTCCTTTCATACTGAAAGAGCTTTGAAAGTGTAGATTACTGACTGGATTGTATAAATTTGTATCACAGTTCAAATCTTAATCACAAACTAAATATAATAAAAATCCACTAGCTATTTAAATGTGCAAGCTTTTAGAAATCAGAAATTAGATTATTTCCTAGGTTTTTAGCTGGAATAACCTTCAGCTAGTGTTATATGCTATTAATGTGTAATAACCTTATTACAATTGCCTAATAGCTCGACAGTTGTGGAAGAAGCGGCCAGATTTGTGTAGTTGTTGATTTTCCATCTTTCCAGCAGCCAGCTGGCCTGCACAGCCATGCACAGCATTTCTATCCCAAAACATTTTCATTTGCAAAAGAGAAATGCCTTTTCATTTATTTAAAGGCCAGCTATGGAGTCTCTCATAACAATTCTGCGGGAGCAGATGAGCAGCTCCAAGTCAGCACAGGCTCATTCAGAAGTCTGGGAGGACAGACCATACCAGGAAAAATTGGCAGTGCCTTTGCCACCTCCTCCAGCTATGGGTAGAATGCAGGAAGTGGGCTGGCCCTGTGCTCAAATATTTGCTGCGGTTTCTCTTGCTGATTTGATGATAGAGATTTTAAGAGACAATGGGCCTTGCTTTTGCTGGGTCATTGTGAAATACTTCCCTTACAAAGTCGATAGAGCCATAGAGCCTTCCCGTTTGAGTAATTGAAGTGGGAACTGCAGAGACATGGTATCATAGCCAGCACTTTATCAGCTGATACACAGGGTTCTGTTTCTCTTTGAGTGCCTACTGAAGCCTTACAGAACTAACTTGTACTAATGGAAAATTAATTAAATCAATCTTTGAATCATTCTTATCTAAAAGAATAGAAGAGGCTAGACAATCACAAAGCAGCAAGTTTCATGAGCAGAGGTCACTAGCAGAAGTCTAGAAAACTATCAGAGTGTAATTTAAATCTTTTTCTGTATAACTTTGTGCATGCTGGATCCTTTGTGTCTGGTCAAAATTTCTCAAAGCCAAAAGTCCCATGTGATAATGAACAGGAGAGGATTAAATCAGATTTATTGAAAATACGCAGCATGCAAATTATTATTAAAAGCAGAGTTCTCTCTCATTAAATCAAACCCCTTAAAAAACCCCAAACAACAGCCAAGGAAACTGGTGAAGCACAGGAGACCAATGAGATGTATCCACCCTGAGCTGTCCCTCAGCATAGCAGCCTGGCTACAGAAATATCCATGCAGCTTTGCTTTGCTGTTGGTTTTAGGTCAGGCTGGATTTGAGGGCTGGTTGTTTTTAGATGCATGTCTCTCTCCTGGATTAGAACAAAGCTCTAAGGCTAAAGGTGATAAATGAAAACATTTAGATAAGTCACATGAGACTAATTTTACTATGACAGGTTTTGGATGGAAGCAGGATGCAACTTACAGGTTTACACAAGCCTACTGCTCCACAAAACTATTTAGATATTAAATTTAAAAAAAAAAATCTAAGATGAGATTTTATTTCCCAATAAAATAAGCAATGAAGCTGTTACTTACATATCATTTCTGTTAGAGATGTTTACCATGCCACCCCATTTATATAAAGTATGGCCTTGGTCATTCAGATAATTTCATGTTTGAAAGTTATTTTCCTCATTACCCTTCACTTGCTGAAACAATTCAATACTTGTCAGAACATCAAGATCAAACATTGCAAATGTCCATACATCTCTTCCTGTGTCAAAAAGGCTTCAGAACAGTTGCATGTAAGAGCATGGTGCTTTAAACTTATTAACCCTTCTTAAGCCAAAATGTTTAGAATTCCTCTCGTTACTCTTAATGCTGGTGTTGTCATTGTGCTATGGGTTTTTCACTACATGACTGCCAGCCAGGTTGAGAATTGGTGAGTTAATATTTTTTTTAGCGTTCACCCCCTCATCATTATTACAGCCAGTGTATTTCATGTCTTTGTTTTAATAAAAAAGTTCTTTAAAGAAAACTATTAGCAGTGAGCAAGTACCTTTCTTATAGTAATACAGGATGTCCCAGATCTTTTTTCTGAGGGGAGGCCCATGCTGGAGCTTTCTGCAGGGTGGAGAGGAAGCAGAAGGAAAATTACTGACTTGAAAACACCTTATGGGAATAAGCAATTACTCTTAAAACACAGCTGTGGCTATTTTTCCCCAAATTTGCCCTACCTTCTCATCTGAATAATGTTTTTCTCCAGTGTAAGTTTCCTTTTCTATGCATTTCTTTTTGTGCTAGACACTGCATTACCAGATTCAGCAGGATTTAGAAGGTTTTTTTGTGGGTTTTGTTTTCGGTCTCTGAGAACTGCTAAAAATCAGTTAAGCTTAATACAATATATTTATATATATCTTTAGAAAACAACTCACTGCTTGGTATCTTGAACTGGGGAGAAGTGTGTGACTGATGGAATAAGTTTCCTCTTTTTTTGGCAGATTTTCCCCTATTATCCTTGGAAATAAATGTACTCTTAATTTAATTGTTTAATGCATTTTAATTTATTGATCCCTGTATTTCCAGTCCTTTGACTGAATACTATTTGAATATTTCCTATTTAAAAGTTTCCTTCTGATCCAGGTTTCCTACTTGTTTCTGCTTTTGTTTTGTTGGCTCAGTGAAGCCTTTGTTTTCTCCTTTTCCCTAATCTCAGTTTCCTAGTTGGTGTTTTATCTGTGTCACTGAGATTCTCTTTTAGAGTGATATACTTAAAATCTGTCCCTGTAGTCCCCCCCCATAACTGTGATTCAAATCTTACTCCCAAGTGACTATTGCAACATACCTTTTGGCCCTCATTCTCCCCTCTCTCCAGCTAAAGCCAACTTTCACTGTCCCCTCTCAAGTCTCTTTTCTATTTACGTCAACTCTGTACCCCCTTTGACGTCTGCTTCTAATTCCCAACTCTTCTCTCCTGTAACTTCCAGTGCACTCTCTCCTGTCCTTTACTAATCCTGCAGGAAACCTGCCCCTTCCCTGAAGAGCCAGTTCATGAGCATGACACAGCACAACAAAGAAGCAAGACAGAATGTTTGGTGGATTTTGTTTCCTAATACAATTATTAGCAATTTCTACTTGGTTTTCTTTAAAATGTGCCCTCCTATGCACCTCTGCAGTCTGTATTTATTCCATTGCATGCCTCGATCAGCTTTTGCTGTCACTGGTCAATTCTCCCAGCATCAATGCTTACCTATCCTTGTGTAGCTTTAGTTGTAGCCTTAATGTAAATTGCAGAAGTTTCTGGGCCTTCACTTCAGTTTTATGCAGATTTCAAGAAAGAATTGCTGTGAAAAATCAGCTTGCCCTAAATAATTTCGCTTTGCAAATAGTTCAGTCCAAGTGCAGAAATTAAAACTGAAGGTGCAGCTTCTGCTCACCTCCATACCCTGTGCATCTCATGCACCAGAAGTGTAAGCACATCTCTTTAGCAAGGAGATGCAGTGGTTGTATACAGGTTGTGCAGCTGCCAGAGCACCCAAGGAGATGCAGTGGTTGTACACACATAGTTCGACTTCCAGAGCACCTGAGGAGATGCAGTGCCAGTCGTGCATGTGTGCTTGTTTTGGTGCAAAGTCCAATGGCTCCTGAAGGGGAGCTCAAAGCTAAGCAGATTTGGGTTTGGTTTTAGCTGAGGCAATTAAAGGGAAAGTACAGTTTGCTGATGTTTCCGGAGTTGGCAGCATGTGGCACACAGCAGGGTATTTGTTGGTGGTAGCGGTGCTGTGAGTCCACACCAGTGCATTTCCCAGAGCTCATCTAATCCCAAATTTGAAGTTCTCCAGGATCCTTAATGCAAGCAGTTTCTTTCCCTTGTACTGGTTGTACTTATCTCCCCCAGAAGTAGGGCAAGTATTTCTATCATGCTGTCAAGTAAAAACGTTGAGTTTGGGTGCTTTGGGTGTGTAAATGTGAGACTTAGTCAAAGCAATTAGCTGAGTAACCATTCAGCTTAAATTGTTTTCCTACCCAGTTTCCAGCTGTGACTAACACCCACTGTGATACACACCCAGCCTTTTCCAGCACTCACAACTGATACACCGAGCCTCAGCTGCCTCGGGATGGACAATCACACAGCTCATTTTGGGGCTCTCTCCTCAATCATTGCACATCTACAAGTCAGACTTCAACACAAAAGCACACATAATGGGGCTAACACTTTGTAGGCACCAGTTTTCCATTTAAACTTTGACTGTGCATGTTCTTGCTCAAGTACTTCTCACTGCTCTTCACACTGACCAGCTTTGCTGTGTGAATAGAAGCTGCTCGTAATGAAGTCCTAGACAGCATTTTAAAAGCAAGACTGTACTTCTAAAATTGTTTCAAGTCTTTGATAAAATAATTTGTAAACAAGATGTTAAAAATCATAGAAGAGGGAGGTCAGATGAGACTTGAAAACACATTGCTATAATACAGATTAACAAACTCATTATTGGTCAGAAATTGAGGCTCAGCCCAGGCCAGCAAAAGAAAGGCCACAGAAACATCCCAACATCCAGTATCACCTTATTTGTCCTCATGCCATGTTGCACCACTCCTCAATCTTTCCAATTCCAGCTCTTTGCAGGGCTATGCTACAAACCAGATCAGGGAACCTGATCCACTGAAAATTAATAGAAAATAGCAGCAGAAAATAAAAATAATTTCATGATCTAGTTCATGGCATGTGCTCACATCTGGGAGGAGCACTGGCTGAATTCCTGCCATGTGCACTACCCTGGAAATCAGCCTAGCATTAAACCCTGGTCCAGCCTGACCAAGGACATGGAAAAGGTGCCTGTGGCAGGGACCCTGAGGGATAAGGAAATAGAGGGAAGGGCTTTTTTCAGTGGCTACAGGGAACCCTGGGAAAGGAGGTAATTTTCAGCTGGATCATGAGCAGCAAAGCCGGAGGATATCAGTTGGAGTGCAAGTGGGGCTTGTTTGGACGTAAGGAATGTAAGCAGCAGCAGGAGCCTTCGTGGGGAAGGACGTCATTGCAGCAACATGAAAGCATCAACTGCTAACACTGTATTTATCCAAACCGTAAAGAACAATTTTAAATAAGAAGAGGTTTCAAAGCTGTGTTTAGCTGGAAGATCTGTGTGGGAGAGGGGTGGATACCTTTGGACTTTGTTAATAATTAAGTGGAGGAGTGTGTTAAAGCCTATGGAATGGACAGCATGGTAGTAAAAATACCATGACTCATTGAAGCTGGAGGTTAGCAAACAAACCCAAGTAAACAAAATTACACATGACAGATCCTTGTGTAGCAAGACCCATCTCTCTTTAGTGAAACTGAGCCTGAAATGCTCCATTTGCTTCTGAAAACCTCATGACCTTGTGGAAACAATTTGATGCTGAACCTGCAAGAAATAGAAATTGTGTTCAGAACTAAATGAAAATCCAACGTGTTTTCTAAGCTATACATTTGCAACATTCAGCATATTTTCCAAACAGTTTTTTCTCCTAATAATCCCTGAGATAATGTCTTTCCAGTTAAAAAAAGCAAAAATGTGAAGAAACTGTCTTTTCTCGTATAATTTCATTCACTCCAAATGCAGCAAGAGCCAGAAGGAAAATCTGGATATGTGGTTTAAAAGAACTTCTCTAAGGAGCAGCCGGTGAAGTCTGCTTTTCTGTGCACTGGTGTTATCAGATGTTTAGTTTTTAATTGAATTATTTCACGGGTGTTCCCCCATTTAAAAAAATTAAATTGTTACTATCTTTTGTAAATCTCAATATAATTCTCTTCCTTTCTCCCTTTTTACCTCCTGTTTATGTCTTGAGGTACATTTAGCTCTAGAAACTGGCAAACAAAATCCATGAGGTTTGAATGTAGAGCACCAAATACATCAAAGCTGGTCTCTTGCCAGCTGCCTGTCTCTCTGGGTGCACACACACTGGGCTTTGCCCTTTCTACAGCTGTAACTAGAGACCCCAAAAATTCCCAAGCCACTGGGAAATGCTGACAACACGACAGGTAGATCACTGATGCCATTCCAGGAGCCTCTGAGAACAAGAAGCATCATACAAAAATGGTTAATTAGAGTTTTGCACCCATTTTGAGTTGCTACCTGACAGCAGTTGCCCTGATTACCTAATTCGTCTGTGTGCAACTCTGCAAATATTTGTTAGAGAACACAAAATATTTGCTGTTTATCCTGGGGTTCAGCATTAAAAATGTTTGTTTAATGTCCAGGCCGGGATTTTCAAATGTTTCTGATCTTGCAGTATACCTCCAATTAATTTCTATTTAATCTGGAAAGAAAAAAGATCTTGTCAATATACCTGCCCTGTACATCTCACTCGTGTTTACATTCTGGGAGTTTGCCCTTTGGAGCCGTGCAGAAGGTGAAGTGCCCTGTCACTGTCCCACATATCACTGGACACACGCAGAAAGCCTCAGATGCCCTGCACAGAGCGAGGTCCTGTGGCACTCCGAGCAGGGAAGGCAAGGCACTGTTATGCTATCACGGGGTAAGTGAGGTTAGACGGACCGAGGGTGTGAGCGTGCTGACATCACCTAATTACTCGGCACTGCAATTACAGGAGCTGTCTCTCCACTCAGATTTTACAGTTAGATTAGCTATTACCTATGTGCTTCAGCACCAGCTGTAAGTAAAAACAAACCCTCCCCCCTTTTTTTTCTTTTTTGACCCAGCAAAACTCTAATTAGAACACAAAGTGAAAAAGTGTCTTTCATTTTCTTATCAAGGGCAGATTGGAAACTGAGTCAGGAAGAAATCCTCAAAGCCAGGTGTCACAGGTGCCACACAACTGCACTTCATGGTGTTCTGGCAGCAGAGGAGTCTTTTGGGATGATATTAATATTGCACTGCTGTACATGGAAAACCACATTCCCTCCTCCTACCCCTTCTTTCAGGCTCCCCTTGCTGCTGTAAGGTGTTACATCAGTTCACTTGTTTGTTAAACACCACCTTGGAAGAAGGTGGTAAAGCCATGTCCACTTTCTTTGGATATTAAAAAACAGATCAAAGAGTGGTTGAAATACATGGTGGGTTGTTTGGTTTCCCACTGCACCAGTATTAGTTTTATTTCTCTTTTCTTTCCCCCATATTCAAGCCCCTTGATGGGGTCATTGTCCCTCTTCACAAGCATACACTGTCCTTGCCTGCTCTCTTTGTATCAGTCCTTCAAGCCCTATTTCTTTTGCAGACATTGTTTTTCCAATTGGCCAACTCCTCTTTGACTACTTTTAACCTAAATTCTTGCTCTTGTTTACCTGACTATTCAGTTATTTGGTGCTAAATCTTACCATTTTTCTCGACTTTGTAAAGTACTGTTTGCCTATACATAGCTAAAGATCCTAAGGCATTTTAGCAACTTTCATTTGCTCTTAGAGAAAAGACTCAAGTCAGTCATTACCCCACTATCAATCCCATGAACTATATGCAGAAAGATATTATTTATTACTATATTATTACTATTATATACTATTGCTTTTTATTATTATTTATAAATAAAAGTGAACTAGACATTCAAAAAATCAGAGTGGAATTCTGGTATCAAAATGTACTTAATACAGACCCAGTGAATCTCTGATTAAAAATAAAACACAATGCTGAATTTTTACTCCCTAAACTCTGTAAATCCTTGGAGAGCTCAAATGGAACAACCAACCATTTTTTGTTGTTTTTTCTGTCTCTAGCTCTTACATTAGTTTTTCACTCCAGAAATAAAAACTTTACAGCTGGTATGTATATTACACTAATGATGCTTTGATTTAGAAATGCAACTAACAGATGTTAAATTAATCTAGTCAGATTTGAATTACCTTTGAGACGTGGCTACAGCGTTTGCTTCTGGAGGGTATGCACATTTTATTTGTACCCATGATTCGTGAAAGTCAGGCTGTCTTTGGATAAATGATTTCATGTTTTTCTCAGATATCCACTCATGTCCATAAATTTGAAAGATGTGTATTGTGCTACCGGAGAATGTACTTTGAAGTCAGTTTTAAATTTGGTTGCTAATCTGGTGGCCCTGCTTTTCTCTTCTGTAAACAGAGATAAATAGTTTCCAGTTGGCCTCAATCCAGCAAAGCTCTTCACTAAATAGCCTCTAAGTAGAGTTACTTTGGAGTGAAGGAACAAACCCCATATTAAAAGAAAAGATTGATGATACAAATGTATGAAAATACCTAATGCTTCCTGCAATACGTGCAATTTTCTGAATTTGGATAGCTGATCTGGACACTGCTCCAGCCAGAACAGCAGGTTGTACCCAGCGCAGTCTGTACCTGATACAAGGTTTCTGATAAGCTCCTGGATATCAAAGAGATTATTGAACAAATATGTTTGATACAGTAGCCTACTATTTTATATTGTTTTTCCATTCCTCATCATAAGTCATGATAGGACTAGTAGAAATTAGGTTATTCAATTTTAAGGCTTTGCTGCCCCAAGACAATGAAGTTGTACTTTAAAAAATATTCATGTGCCTCAGGAAAAAACCTCCACCTTTATTCCCTGAATTAATCACTTGGAGCAATGCGCTAAGTATACTGAGCCGTTCTTTTTGTGGAACACGAGGATCAAGCCTTTGTTCTTGGCAGCAACATCCTTCATGCCGTGCATACTGGAACCCACTGCTGTTATTTTTCGCTCCTCATGGAGAGCAAAGTGCTCTGCAGCAAAAAAAGGGGCAGCTCCTTCCAGAGCAGCCTGTGCTACAGCAGCAGCAAACTCCCAGGGAGAGCCTGAGGACACGCGGGTCACAACAAAGGTCACAATGAAAGCCTGATGTGGCATCGCCATTCTGTAAATGCTGTGCTGGACTTGGCACCTTCATCAGTTTTTATGGGTAGTGCTCAGACTGAGGCTCAGGATTGGGAAGCTGGTATTAAAAAAGGAAAATAATGGACTGCTGAGATGTGCCAGATGCAGAAACATTGAGGAGGAAAGAAATGGAGGCTTTCAAATTTAACTTTTTTGACAGTGAAGAACTCTGAGTGGAGCTGGGAGGCAGGATGGCTATTGACATTTCCACCCTCTTGTCTCTATCAGTACCCTGCACCCTGTCTACCCCACACCTTCTAAGCAGGTTTTACCTATTTTTGAGGGATGCTGTGAGAGAATAATGTGGTTATTTTTGCCTTGCCAGAGTCACTGGGGTAGAAGAGACACACAGCCAGAAAGTTATTTCATAAAACCCTAACAAAACAGCAAAATTGCATTCTTGCTTTCCTCTTGTATCACCACGAAATGTAGAAATGGCCAACAAAGCAGCCAGTCATGTTTTCCCTTTGTCAGGGGTAGATGGATGCACAATGTGCAAAATTTGGTGTGCTCCAAACACCTGGGCCAGAACTTACAGAGAGATGAAGGCAGCAGCAGAGAACACCTTGCTGCATGCTAACCCTCAGAGCATTAAATGGATTGAAAAAGCACTGTTTTTCAGAAAAGAAAGGACTCATAACCACCACCAGTGGCTTAGCTTTACCAAGTACAGTCACTCAGTGTTAACAAAGTTATTTTTCCTATTTGTCAGCAGGCACAGAAACCTTGCCGGTCTCCATGCAGAACTGTGCAGGCCCTGTAGAGTCATCAGATTCATTAAGAATTCAGCTGTGCAGAAAAAAGCTGCAACCATGAGTGCAGATCTTTTGCCCTCAAATTAGTGGAAATTGGATATAACAAGTGATCTTTTAGATTGACCTTTTAACGCTCAAGATACATACATGACTTCTCTGCAAAATAAGGATGAATGCCCACTTATTGAATTTATTTTCACATTTGCTTGCTAGAACCAGTCCTCTCTCATTTAAAAATATTTCTCTTTGCATTTATCTTATGGCATTACAAGAACACAAAGAGGTCATTTCCCATAAACTATATTTTAAAATCCTTATAAAACTTTGTCTCTACAAATGGCAAAGAATACCCCCCTGGAAACTATTTAAGCCTACAAATTAAATATTTGCTGTTTAAATTTCCCTCTGGTTGAAAAGAAAAGCTGTAGTCCCTCTTCTGAGCAGACAAAATACAAGGCACAACAGGATCTGAGCAATGTAGTCATCAAAGCCACTCAATAAACCTAAATCCAGTTTTAGCAAACCATAGAGTAGCCGTTTAAAGTACTCTGGGAGTAGTTTCGTATTACCAGCAGCTGGTTTAAAATAGTAACACAATCATTGTGCCATCCTCTAAAATAATGTTTTTATCATAACAAAAATATTTGCCTGGAGTAAATGGACATTGAGTAACCGTGGACTTCTATACCCGTGATTGCATTGTGTAAAAACAAAGTGGAGAGAATAGAAAACAAACCTGAGACAAATGATTTGTAAACTTTTTCATATTGCTGCTTGGAGCAGTAGCCGCTCACCCTTTGAACAAAGATAAAAAGACTTACTTCTACTACCAAAAAACCCCAAAGTCCACCCTTCCAAACTGAAATAAACATATTTCTTCCTTATTCCTAATGTGTATGACTGGTACTTCAAGCTTTTTACTCTTAGATTATTTTGTTTTTCCAATTGTTCATAAAGTTAAATCTCTCAAAAAAATTGGAATTGATGTGCTTTGAGTTTTTCAGTGATGAAATTTTATACCACCTGTCACCCTGTCATGGTTCTAAGTCTACTGCACTGAAAGTCCCCTGCAACTTGGCATGGAGCTACAAATTAAATAACAAACTCAAATTAGTTATTTCAAACACACCTGGAAAATATTTTGAAAACATACTGATGCCAGTGAATAAAAGACTGTGCTCTGGGACATATTTAATGATTGTTGTCACCACCACAGAAATCCCTGTAAGGGAATTTGCTGCACTCAAAGAGGCAGTGAAGTAAGGAACAGGCTTTGAAGATCATCTCAGTGTGGTTTACACAAGACATTCTGCATGTCAGGTGAAATACCTTGAAAAGTGAAGTTGGACACTCTCCAGATTTTCCTGTGGAGATGTCTTGAGTGAAAAGCTCACAAAACCAGAAGTTTAAAGTGCTGGAATGGCAGTGATGCTTGGGGCTGATCAGGGCTGCCTCCATATAGCCTAGAGCTCTTTCTTTCCTACTGAATGGTTTCTGACAGAGGTCTGAACCCAAATGTTTTATTTAAGAACGGAAGGATAGCGGATGATTTTTTATCTTTTCTACAGAAAGCAAAATAGCTGGTCTTGCTTGGATCTGTGGAACAGGGGGGTGTCATGGGAACACCTTTGTGAAAGAGAAGGATTAGGGGGAGGTTTAATTCCTTGTGCTGAGCTGGATTTGGGCCTTTCAGAAGCACCATGAATGAGCTGGAGTTTCTGAATCTGTGTTTTCAGGAGACTGTAACTGCTGCTTGCTGAATATCCTTGCACATGCCTTTGGCCTGTGTATCCATCCCCATAAACTCATTTAATGTGTCTCCCTATGGAGATGTGGAGTTGGGAGGCAATAACTTAAGTGGGGTTCTCTGATGTCACCCCCTGTGCTGGCTTAGTTAATTTAAATAACACCTCATTTTAAGCAATTAAGTTCTTGTTTTTAATTAGGCTCTTGTTTCTTAGGCTCTTGCTCAAAAAATCATCATGATCCTCCATAAAATACATAAGTATTGATGAAATGGGCCTACATTTGGACCTGGAATGATTGCTCTACTTGTGTTAGTTTGTATGACTATACACTGCATTCACTGGGAAAGACCCAACCCAATGCAATTTTTCATTTGTATTTTTACACAATGCAGTGATATTGACTGTGTAGTTACTAAAGAGCTTGAGAGCAAGTTGGAAAAATTAATAGAACTATTCCTAGCCATACACACATTGCATGTGTGCCAGGAAACAAGCAAAACCTGATTTCTCAAGCATTTTGTGCGATGGGAACTTCAGCTGGCCACATCCTCTCCCCCAGTTCTTTTAGTGCTATGTCCTTTATTTTCAGCCCTAGACTGAACATTCTCCAGCATCCTTCTTTTTGGGGCAAAGTAGCTGATTTGCCCCCATGCACATGCTGCCTGTCCAGCTGGCAGTCACTTTTGCAGAGACCAAATAATTGGTCAGGCAAACACTATTTGAGTGAGGAGAATAATCATTACTGGTAAAAATTACAGTAAAACCTGCCCTATACCATTCAAAACCTACATGCAGTGAACCAAACCATTATTTTCATTACCATTACTGATAGCTTGTCTATCGGTTTTGGTGCAGCACCTGAATCAATGAACGTTTTCTTTGCCTGTTGGGAAATCCCATCTTTGTACTGCAGATTTCTCACACCAAAATGTAGCTAGATTTTAAATGTTCTGATTTGTGAAGAGCACATAAATGTGTAAATTCGCAAACCATCCTTACTCTGATTTCTGATTTGTCTCCAGGCAGGTTCATTTCTAACCAAGCAGCTCGAGAGGTGATGGCAGAGAGGAGAGCGATAAACACCTGACCTCTAGTGGCAGCTGTCCGGCTTGGTGGGAAGGGACAGGACTGGAAATGTGAGGGGAAAAGGAATTATGGAGTTAACTGGAACTGTGGAGCCTGAACTTTCGTTAGTTGCTTTGTCAGCTTATGTTTAATTACCTTTTCTACTGAAATCTCAGTTCAGAACCCAGGGTAATTCTCTTTATGAAACTTTTCTTCACGTTTATCACTATTTTTAAGAAGTGTGTGCACAGTCTTCCAAAAGAATTACAGCAATATCCTAACAGGTTTTATATCTTCATGTAGAAAGCTTTTGGTAAGTTTGTCACTTTGGTTGTTTTTCCCCCGCCATGCACACACAATTATTCAAGAAACCCATTTGAGTCCTCATTAGACTTCATTCCTGCTCCTCGCTGACACAGAACGTTTCCCCAGTGAAAATACATACTTCCCTATCAGCACTCTGGACATCAAAGCTTTCCTTCCCGTTGGGCTAAAAATACAGCAGCTATTCCATAAACAAAGGTCATAACCTTGCTAATCAAGTGGTTAACCCAAATATTAAATCCCCTAATGGAATAAAAACAGTCTTGTTTTAAACCCCTTAGGATTAAACTTCAAAGTGCTGGTTTACACAAAATTTCTCCTAAGCAAAAAACCATTGTCTGGAAGCTGTGGTTAAACCTACTTTTCATTACAGCTGTGTCAGGCCTTCAGACCACCATTATAGCCTGTTAATGGGACAGTGGCAAAGCTGCAGGACTGGAGCAATGGCATCATTATTTTCCAACTGGAGTTTGAGTAACTCACACTTATTTCCTGAAGCCAGAGTGAAAATGAAGCTATGTATGACTCAAAGAATTCTGTACATTATAAACAAGTCAATACAGACATGATTTCAGGGAAAAAAAAAAAAAAAAGAAGCTGTGATAATACTTTAGCCCATTTAAATGATCACATTAACTGGGGCATAGTGGGGTAAATTTGGGGTTACCTTATGGTCAACAAGTGATGAAGGGCATAGAAACAGTGCTATGCTGTTTAATTTTAATGTTTCTCATAAAACCCAGTAAATTATCATAGTTATGTCAAAAAATCTTGAGTCATTTATATATTTTCTATGCAATAATAAAAAATTGTTGCTATATTTTTCATCTAGTAGCCTCTGAGAATTGGATTTTTCTGCTCTCTGTTGAGACTAGTTCAAAATCTCTGTCCTTACCTTCAAGGTGCTCTGGCACAAGCCCAAGACACCCAATGGTTTGTCCTGCACAGATGTCAATGTGCATTAACAAAAAAAGATGTGAATTTAAAGTGAGTATAACTCAAGCATATATAATTTCTCTATGGACACTCATTTAGGAGTCAGCTGGCCATAATTACCTTAATTCACGCTCAAAATGAATTAAACTGAAGTGAACTAATGGTTTATCAACATGGGAGAGACACTGTACAATAAGCTCGGTGTAAATTCACAATTCATCAGCTGCTGTGCTCTGACTTCCCTTGTGGAAATGCAACGTGCCCTCAAGGTGCCTTTGCATGAGGTAACTTAATTTTTTTAGGGGGAAAAAAAGGCTATATATGGAAGTGTGGGCTGATTGATGGCAGGTGCAGAAGTGATTGGATTTCAATGGTGCTATGCTGGAGAAAAGGTCAGCATACATCATCTGTGCAGTTGAAGTTTCTCTGCCATTTTGGGACCACAATGGCACCTTCTATGCTATGGGGCTTGTTTTGAACTGCAGAAAGCCAAACAGCATTTTTGATGTTTCCATAGCAGAGGAACAGCCAATTAGTACCAAGTGCCTGGTGTACCATCTACTCATATTTTTATTCACTATTCAGAAAATCACCATGGAGGAGTGCAGAGAAGCCCTAGCCATTTCCAAATGAAAACAGCCAAATGCAGCTACACACTAAAATTTACAATTACCAGCTTGGTTTAACTTTACTGAGTATCTCGGTATTAATGTCCCCCTAAATGATTTCCCACCTTTCCTTATTCACCAGATTGAACAGCATTTTCTGTTAGCACAAGCAAAGCAGTAAGAACTATGGAGAAATATCCTTACTTGCAGTACTCCTTTAAATGTAACCAGCATCGTCAGGCAGTCTGTGACATTATTATCCAGTAAGGAAAACATCCCTGGCCCCATTCATTCAGCCGTTCCTGCTCATTTTTCCAGGCACAGAACGTCTGTGCCGTAGCAGGCCTTGTCAGATTTGGAGCCCTTCCAGTACCTGATGAGCATATTAACAGTGCTCCCATTCATGGCCCAGAGCCTGCCAGCTCCATCTAATTTTAGGGAAGTTGCTATTTATAGTTGGATGGCTGCGTTTGCTCTGGTAAAAGCCTCGCCACTGCTGGGTGTGGGGGGGAATTTTATATTTTTGTGCTGTTTT
The DNA here is from genome assembly GCF_009819885.2 of Catharus ustulatus. Lineage (NCBI taxonomy): Eukaryota > Metazoa > Chordata > Aves > Passeriformes > Turdidae > Catharus > Catharus ustulatus. The sequence goes on from NC_046224.1 coordinate 64,433,790, forward strand.
AGTTGGCACATGCAAAGTTCACGGTTGTAATTTACCCAAGTCCAAAATACTCTGCCGTCCTCCCCAAGGAGCAGCGATACTCTGTGTGAGGATTTACACCAGGAACACTGTGGCACTGTTGGCTGCCTGGTTCTCATCCAGCCACGTGCTGGCTGTGTCCAGGCACAGGTGACCCAGAAGGCAGACAGCAGCACAGAATCACGATGTTTGCTGCATTGCTACATGCAGAAAGGTTTCAAGGTCCAAGAGGTGGGAGAGAGGGGGAGAATGTGGGCCCAAATCTCTCTGTGCTGTAACTCCTGTAGTACAGATTGACTGAAGTGAATTCCTTTTGCCTTGTTTCCAAAGAATACATTAATAGCAGTAGTAAAAATCCCCACCTTTGCACCACAGGATTTTGTCAGAATTTATTTACTAGCTTTGCAGGTAATGTTAAATGTGAAGCCAAGTTACAGGGAAGAGATTCCTAACGTAGACTTGGTGGTCAAATTTACTAAAATAGGCTGTTATTGACTTAAGCATTGCATTAACATACCTAGAACTAACACTACACACAGTGCATATGTACAGGCATATGTGTGTGTGTGTGTGTGTATGTGTATGAAAAACTGAGAGAGCTGAGAGGAAATCAGCATTACAGTTCATTTTCTCTTGCAGGAAAAAAGCCACATAAAATGTGAAAACTCCAAAATGATTTCATTTAGAAATACAGTGTTCAAATTATATATAGTCTGGTGCTGTAAAGGTGTATAACAACACTTGGGAAAACATAAGTTGACCACTTCCTGTTCAAAAGATATGTTAATATGTAATTTAGTAATTGATAATTTATTCCCAGTTTTATTGGTATGACACGATGGTGGTTGAAAAACTAAATTCACTTTTTGTATATTGAAATTGGGGTTCAGCTCATGTTAGATTTTCAAAATGAATCCTGTCCTTGGTAGAGGAAGATTCGAGTCACAGAATTTCAGTCAGATTGTAGCATTTTGGCTTTAAAACACCCAAAGTTCATCGTGTCTACTCCTATTTGTCTCTACACAAGGCTTCTGGTATGGGTAATATCCATTTCCTAGATTTGTAGAAGATGTTTGCAGGGGTTGTTTGCTCTCTTTCTGTTGTTGTAACTTGCTGACACAGAATACACATTCTGCTCATCCCTCATTCTTGCTGCTATAGACAGGAAGACTTAGAAGCCGGAACAGATACAACTGTGAGAGCACAAATATAATCCTTGTACTCATCAATCTTAATTGCATTCTGGTTCCTAGTTAATTTGTGTATCACAACAAGAAAGGAACATTGAACCAGCAGAGATTCTGGTTCAGCTGAAATTCATATTCAGCTTGGCTGGGATTCTGCTGAGGCAGAGCTGAACTGGAACTGAACCAGAAAAGCAGTTGAAGAAAGAAATAATGGCGTAATTCTGTGGCTAATGTGCTCCACAGGACAAAAAGTATTCTTTTCTCTATTAATTTGTAGCTGACTGCTGTATGTGATAAAGCCATGCCCCACGGTCCAGAGGCCATGGGCTGGCAGAGGACTGTCATTTCTCTGACATTCAGAGCCAGAAGTGTGTTCTAGCTGCACAGTAATGCGTTCTTCTCTTGCCCTCCTCTCCAGCTCAAAACAGATGTTCCAGGAAAACAAGGAGTTCAGATGTTACTGCAGATACAAACTGCAGTGCTGCCAAACGAGAATCACAGGTAAAGCTGTAACACAGCTCTGAAAGGACTCTAGATGAACAAATATTTACACTGGTTGGAGCACGAGTTTAAGTCAATGAGGATGCACCTTGTGTGTTACTGGCAAGGTAACACTGAGAAATCCTTGCAGCTCAAGAATATTTTGGGGTTTTTTAGGGGTGTAAAATGAGGTGGTGTGAATCCAGAAGGGTTTGAGCTTCCTGTCACCAGCAGCCCCAAACCCTGCAGGGTGGGTAGAGCACAGACACATCCTACTGAAAGACACAGCAATGATGATACCTCACCCACATCTGAAAACACTACAGGGACCAGAGGACGCAGCCCTCCAGTCAGATGCCTACTCCACAGGTTTTTCCTTGTGCACTCAGGTCAAAGGGGCATCACCTCACAGAGAGATTTCCAAATACTTCCATTCAGCCACTTCTGAGAACCTCCTCCATGCACAGCTTTTCACAAAAAAACCCCACCACAATTTGAGAGACTCCTCCTTCCTGCACAGGCTGTCAAATCTCCCTCCTTGCACTAAATCAGTCTTTTGGGGTTGCCTGTCTTTTGTGGCTTTATGTCGTCTATTAAGAAAATCAATTATACTGTCCTTATTGTTCGCATTGTACGTATCTTTGCAGCCTTCCCAGGAAAAATCTACATATTATAGCAGTTCAATAAATTGTACTTTCTCCCACATGTTCTTGTGACCCATAGAGACACTGTCCTGTTTTTCATTGTTATATTCAGGCCCAATGTGGTTTTTCTCCAAAAGTGCCTCCAGTGAAACTTAAAACATCATCACTGTTGCTCTGCACTGTATAAGGGAGATTAAGTACATGGTGACCAACCCCAGAAGCTTCTCTTGCCACCACCTGGTGGGCTGGGGCTGGATTTCGTAAGCACAGAAACTCAATGTCTCCATCCTTCTTCCTGGGTTTTATCTGGCACTGGTACTCCTACTCATCCCAGCTATTTTAGAGCACTCATGAGTTAAATTACAGTGACTTTGTGGAATGATTTTGAATTAATCAGCCAGTATAAAATTAGTGGCTTTTCATATACCTGTGGTACTTGAAGAGTTGGTGAATTTTCCTTTATGGAGACATCTGGCTGGTAGCAAGGCAGGGATTATAACTTCAAGGAAGGCTTTTGCTTATATGCTGAAATAAGACATTTTCCTCTACAGCTAATATTTGCCTTTTTTAGCTATTCTGAAGTAAAGCAATTGCTTCCATCTTTCCTATCCCCACTCCAACTCTTTATTTTTGAGGTGTATTGTAGTTTCTTGCTCCCAAAGCAAGAGCAGCAACATCATTCTTCAGTCTTGACTGATGCTGTGTCCCTAGAAAATTTACACTTTTATAGTAATGGCCTTCCACTCTTATGGCAGTAATTTTGGGGTCTATAAGCACTGACACCTGTATCCAAAGTAAAAGAAAATTTGAAATACTGGATCAATCCATGTCTCCATGTCAAGGAATCTTGACAGCTTTTAATTTAATTTTGCAACTTCCTTACTGCTGCAGTTTCTCTCTGTTGGTATGAGCCAAAGCAGTTGAGTTATTTTGTAATTCCTTGCTGCTTAGAACATTTCTGATCAGTGGCAGCCAGCTGGCCAGCGGCTTTACCTATCCATCTCATATTTCTGAACATTACAGCTGGGCTTCCTAATTTGCCCAGACACTGTAGCTCCCCAAGAGGTTTTATCTTCTCAAGTCTCTATCACCTGTAATAAATTCTTGGGAAGCCACCTGATGATAATGTTAATATTTCTAGAAATCATCCAGCTCTTGTTTAAGACTACTTTGGTATTTTTAAAGTTTTGTGTGACTGTCAGAGGTCAGTTTCTTTAGCTGCAGTAGTTAATCAGCTTTTAAAATCTTGCCTGTTATTTCCACTGGGGAGACTGACAAAGATATCACCTGTACTTTCCTTTTTTAGACAAGGAGAACATCAGTTCTGTACCATCAGTTCCATTTTCCCCCAACCAGACCCATTATGCATTTTTTTCCATGAGCATCTCACTGTGCCTTTTAAGATTTCATGCTGTGTAATTAATTTTGAATAAACCCTTCCCCTGAAAGGTTAAAATTAAACCAAGCAGCTAAACTGCTCACATCAAAGCCAATACAAATAAGCCTCCACTGGGGACAGAAGGAAGTAGTTTTGGAACTCAGATTTTGGGGGGAAAGAAGCATGAAGTCGAAACAGAGATATTTAGAAGTGCTGAAAGGGAAAGTAACTTCTTTCAAAGAGCAGCTTTATATTAAGTCAGTAACACTGGCTGCAAAAGAATTGAAACTTTGTATAAAGGCACTATTGTACATGGAAAACTTGTTAAATAAGTAGGAAAGGAGGAAGGAAGACGTTAAGGCAGAATCATACTGGGGTTTGTAAGTTAACGTTTCAATGCTGTTTTTCATAATTTATACTGCTTCTTTAGGGACTTTCTTAAACAGAATTTTCTCCTATTTTAGATGCCTCAGTTTCTACCTTTTGACAGGGAGCTTCACGTGCATCTCCCAGATTTTCAGACAAGTCTGGCAGATTCAGATTCAGACAAGTCTACCCCAGATTCCCAATGTCTGGAAGCTGAAGTGTTTGTTTTGTAGTTGGGATGCATCTGTAGATAGAACACTTCCACATCCATCCATCCATCCATCCATCCATCCATCCATCCATCCATCCATCCATCCATCCCTGCGGTGGTTGTAGATGTCTCAGCCTGATCATTCTTCAGCTTCTCATCAGATTGATTTGATTTGATTTCAGCTTGATATATTATATTAATCTAATATTTAATTTTTCAGTCTTGCCATCTTTAATAGACACACTGACAGTCCTGGCAGTGCTGAAACATCATCTTCTGAGCAGCTTCTCCGTGTCTCTCCCAAGCCCTCCTTGCTAGTTCCCCTGAACCTCCATCTCCTCTGGATGTTTACACCTGCAAGTCAGTAACAGTGTTTCTGAAACCTCTTTTCCCCTGACTGTTTTTCCATGACTGCCTCTTTCACAGGAGGAACTGAAAAGCTTTGACAGCTGCTGAATATTGAATTGCAGGAGATCCTTCTGCTTGGTTTGCAGAATCTCACACTCTCAAGAGTTCAGATACTGCTTAAGACAAACTCTCACTCTGAAGACCAATTCAAGTGTAGTTAAGCCAATGCATACTCTGTCCACTAGGAGATGTCCCACTGAGCAGGAGGGATTTGTATTTTAAAAAACTCAAATCAGATTGCTTAGGCTCAGCTTCAGACTCTCTCTAGCATCAGATTTCTATCTCCTGACTAAGCCAGCTTCTTCCAGTAGAGGTTCATTTTGCTCCCAGCTCAACTAATTATTTTTCCAACCTGATCATGTTGCACATATGCAATCTCAGTTGAATTTCCATCACCTGTTGAATCATTCCCTGTGTCCTCCCTTCCTTCTGCTTCTAATTTTCTGTTCTCGGGATTCCCTTCTCCTTTAGGAGAGTATGGACAAGTATCATCATAAGGGTTTCATTCTTATCTTGACTGGCAGCACCTTTAGCCCACTAAAAATTTGCTTTAGACACAGTTCAGCATTCAGGGCATTAATTGCAAACACCAACTCATCAGCGCACATCCAGGCCTCACTCTGCCTCCAGGAACTTCTGTAGGCTAGGCAATGCAAACTTAAAATAGATAAACAAATAAATATTTTAGTACACCAACTCTATCATTCAACCAGAAGGAATGTAAGAAGAGACAGGTAGAATTTTCTCCTCAGAATGTCCATTAAATTTTGTCTTTTACAGAATTTTACTATGCTTCGAATATTGGGATTTCTTACATGATTTGAACTCATTTCGCACTGCTTTACTTCTTTTTTTTCTCATTTTTGTATAAGAACCCTACAATAGGAAAGTTAATCTCTGTTTCTGGACTTGTTTTGGTACGGAAAGAAATTATTCTGTATATTGAAGGTGAATTTTAGATTGTTTTTTATCCTTTTATTCCAGTATCTGCATGAAGATATTGATCAGGTCACAGCTACTCAGGACTTTTTAGGATGAACCTGTAATTTAATGCCCACTTTTGGCCCCCCAGCTCAAAGGAGTCGAGGCAAGACATCAAAACTACAGTGAGGAAAAAAGGAGGCACCATGTTCATATTGTACCAGGTCATGCCATATGTCAAATTATCAGTGATACAGCTTAACCAAAATACACAAGAACTGACTGATTTAGATGTTACACTTAAACATGTGCAGTGGTCTTAGTGCTTGAAAGAGGTATTGGTTTTGATGTCATGATAAATAGAACATACTGTGATGATATAAACATGAGAAATAGAGTAACCAGTTCAAAAATAGAGAGCTGGGGAACACGGGAATCCCAAGGTCAGTGGGATCTGACACACATCTCCCCTTTTAGCAAAGTGACATCACTCACCCTATTTGGGATGGCACTTTGGAGGAAACCTGGAAACTCAGGAGAACACCCATAGCTGAGAGCTTCTCAGGCAAAGCCCAGGCTCTGAGGAACTGCACCTGGGAAATGGCAACAGCAGTGGGTGACTAACAAAGCACCAAACCTCCTGCAAACTATTTCTAGCAACGAGTTTATTTGTTTTAACCATGTTCTGTGTTGCAGACTAAAGGGGTGCTGCTTACTTTTAAAATGTGAGTCACCTGAGAAATGGGTTAAGAGGAGGCAGTTTTGTGGTGACTGTCAGTGCTGATGTCTGCCTTACACCTCACAAGAGCCCAGGCTTCTAAAAACAAAGGTGCTTCAGATGCAGACTCGTAGCCTGTGAAATTCCCAAAGAACATGTGGGCACCAGCCTGGTTCAACTCTCCTTGCTCTAGAAAGGGCTTACAGTGTGAGCAGCAGCAAGCAGCTGGAGAACTGGAGAGAATGTTGCTCTGCAAGTTTAGAAGAGCAGGTGAACTACTATGCAAACTGTTGTATGCCTTCCAAAAAGAAACAGATCACCAGCATCCCTCCTGAACAAACTCAACAAAATCCTCACACCATGGGAACCTCACTACAGCCCTAGGCTAGAAGAGAGATAAATTCCTTACCTCAGATGGAGAAATAATGATAACAAATCTGAATGGAAGAGAGCACACCAGACCTTCTTTTATCAATGGACAGAATGATTCTGCAGCTGGAGGCAATTACAATGCTCACCCAAGAGAGAAAAGGCCCCTGTTCTTCACTTCTGGTACAAGACCAGGCTCTCAGTATTAGTCACTGGCTCAGAAGTCACTCGTTGGCTGTAATTACAGCTTCCCTCCCCTTGCCAGCTGTTTCATGTTGCAGTTTGAGGCAGCATTTAAGGCAGGCCATGGTCCTGCAGGTGACTTCTTGCAGCTCTGCCCTTGTGCTTGAGACACCTTGTACCTGCTGCAGGTCTCACATTATCCATCTGCAGGCTAAGGGCAAGGCCTCGGTTTTTCTTATGCACTACAGTTTAGGAATAACTGGTGAGTATCTGTGAATAAAGCTATGAAGTAGAACTGCTTACAGCATGGCTTTCCTTTTCCCACAGTCCCAGCCATGGAATTGGGCACAGCTTTTGCTCCGTGTCTCTGTGAAAGACTATCACAAATTATTCTCCTTCAGCACTGGAAACAGAGGAGCTCTGCAGGACACCACAAACCTGGAAAACCCTCAGCTGCTGCCACAGCAAGAGATGTCAGCACACAAAAAGCCTGCCCAGATGAACGTGGGGTTCCTACCTACCCTGATGCTGTGTGTCTAAAATACATTTAATTCACCAGCAGCATTTTGGGATTTCCTACATGTGCTAAATCGTAATGAAAGACATCCGCTGATGGCAAAGTCTCTGGGCTCAGAGGACTATGCGGGGTAGGGCTGCCTGAGACAGCCCAAATCCACTAGAGACTGAAAAGGTGTGAGCAGTAAATAAAAGGAAATCCTGGATCACTATATAGTGTTCAGCTCCCACACTTTGACCTCCTTTGGTCCTTTCTATATTTTGTTAAGATCATATTTCTTTACGTGCTGCCTGGCTTAAAAGCCGTCGTAAATCTGTGCCATGCAGCAAGAATAACACGGAAGGCACCGTGTAATACAAGGCGCTCTAATTCCATCCCAGGCACTCGGAGGGAGCCGTAAATCAGTTTGGAGAGGCCTTAGACAGGAGAACTGGGGGAAGGCTGGGAAGGCGGCCACAGCCTGGCTCCTGCCACTGCAGCCCATCCGCCCTGAGGTGAGCCCACCTGCCTCAAAAATAAAGGGTTCTGATGTCCCCAGACTCGAACAGTGATCAAACGACTTTGAATGCGCTTTGGGGAGAAGTGCACCTACCTGCCTGTGGTGGGAATGCCCTGTGGGATGTACCACATGCTGCAGGTGGGAGCAAGGCTGGGCAAAACACCACACCTGGCTGGGCTCACCTGTGGCCAAGGCACTCTCGTGTCCCGGCTGCAGGCAGGGTGAGCTGCACCAATGTCGTGGGCCTTTGGCAGCTGTACGTGAGCGATGGCTGGTTTGGGGTGTGCACCCACACACTCACCCATACCATGGGAATGTAGCTCCTCCACTGGAAATTTGGGAAGAGCTGCAGCAGGGGATATGCTGCCATATTCTAGACAGTAAAATATCATTTTCTTTGCTTTAGTGGGAAAAACTTTTTTGTGGAAGTTTTCTGAGGAAGGCTTTCCTAATAATAATAATAATTTTGCTCAAGTTTAAAAAAAAATTGTGAATAATTTTTTCTTTTTTTCTGCCAGTTAGTATAATGTGATGGATGTAATATTTTTATAAGGTTCTTTGTGCTACAGTTATAACTTACTAAATTTTGGAAAAGATGAATTGCAAAGGGGAATGGAATGAAAACATATTTGTCCATTTGAACTTCCAAACTCAGACTCTAAGTTTTGCTAAGATGCAAGAAAAAAGGTAAATAATTGAATCCTGGGTCATCAATCATCTTATTCTATCCATGGTAAAAAGCAAAAAAGAGGAGAGAAAAAGAAAATACAACCGAAGTTGTGGCCATGCTGAAACTTAGGAGGAAAAAGTTGAATAAAAAGGAGGAAAAAAGTATGTTGCAACCATGAGTATCCTATGCCAAACCTCAGCGGAGGTCACTGGAATGAGTCAGCAAGCCAAGCCTAAATAAAAATAGGACCTGTGGGATTCCCCATCTGATTTTCAAATACTCACTATTACACTATCATTTGTCAAGCTTGCAGTGTAGTTTTTTACCAGATGTGAGAAACACAGTACCAAGTCCAGGCTGAAGCCAGCAGAAGAGTGTATGCTTCCACACACAGGAATAATCTGCTTGGGAAGGACCATGAAGTCTGAGACTGGACTGAAACCTCGAGATCCCTGAGTGCTGTGAAGTGTGTTTTAACAATTTTGTCTCAAGTGAGATGTTCAAAGGACCTGTCTTACTGTGTAAAGGAAGGGTTAAACTGCCTTTTTTTGACAAAAATGAAATGCCAATTTACTGTATCAGGTACAATTTTATTTGCAGTTTAGATGTTTACATTAAGAACCAACTAAGAGTGGTACTTTTTATTTGTGCTACTTCAAAGTGCATCAAGTGTTTCTCACTCTCTTCCAAGCGTTAATTAACACCAGATATTAATGTGTAAACTGCTGTTCACTTTCAGCTGAATGAGAAACCTTAACACACTTTGTTTGCTTTATAAAATCTCACTTGGGCCACTTGAGGATAAAAATATTTTTGTTTACATTTCTATAAGCAAGCTGGACAGGGAAAACCCAGAGCAAGAACCTCTGGAACATGAACATGACACATGAGGGATCTCATTTGCAACTGTCTCTTAACCTGGTTCCTTGTTGGGTTTTGATTTGCGTTGGAGACTAGGCAAGAACTGTATCCCATAACCAAACAAGTCTTTATACCATCAAATGTAGCATGGCTGGTGCTCATTACTTTTAACTGTACAATTAACAATTGAAAGTGTCCATGTGATTTAGGAACACAGATTTCTTTGGAAACCAGTGGATATTTTGGCTAGGATCTTTGATACCTTTGTCTTGCTTTGTTAAGCAGTGCTGGTGCTGATTTTTGGGGGAAATCTGAGCATGCATGTCGCTGAATCCCAGATCCTCACAGACATTTTTCCAGGCTCTCATCTCCCAGTTTTTATAATGGAAGTTAATACCTGGATGCCTCCATGGATAACCATTCATGAGTCACATGGATCAGAGCAATGCCAATATACCTTTAAAATGTTTTGTTAATGTTCCTGCCATTCAAGATTAGCGTGCCACTCTTAGGGCTGGGCAGTTTTGGCCACCAGAATAAAAAAGACCTGAAGTTCTTAGAGAGCATCCAAAGGAGGGACACAAGGATGGTGAAGGATCTGGAGGGCCCATATGAGGAGTGGCTGAGGGCTCTTGGTCAGTTCAGCTGGAGAAAATGGAATTAGCGGGGGTCCTCACTGCAGTCTGCAGCTTCCTCCTGAAGGACAACTCTGATCTCTGCTCTCTGGGACCAAGGAATGGCTGGAGCTGGGTCAGGAGAAGCACAGGCTGGATATCAGGGAAAGGTTCTTCCCCCACAGGGTGTTAGGCACTGAACAGGCTCCCCAGGGAATGGTCACAGCCCCAAGGCAGCCAGAGCTCCAGGAGTGTTTGGAGAACTCTCTCAGGGATGCACAGGGTGGGATTGTTGGGGTGTCTGTGCAGGGCCAGGAGTTGGACTCAATGATCCTTGTGGGTCCCTTCCAATTCAGCATAATCCACGATTCCCTGAGTCTACTGTTTACCTCCCAATGCTGGGACCAGGCCCCCTGTGGGAGCCCTTTCTGAGCCCAAGGCTGGGCTTTCTGAATTTCCCAAGGAGCACCAGCTGCAACCACAACTGCCCCTCCAGTTCAGCAAGATGGGGTGTGCCATGTCAGCACAGACTGGCACACCAGTTACAGTCTTACTGGGCTTTTGGATCCTACCCCAGTATAAATACCCCTTTCAATTCTCCCTTTCAGCAGAGAACCCAGGAACTACTCCTGTGTTCCATGGTTTTGCCTTTGCTGCAACCATGGAGAAGAGCTCCAGCAGCTGCACTCCAGGGTACACACACAGGGGCAAGGCTGGATGTTCACAGGTGGGACTGGCAGCTCATGTTATTAGGGTAGTTATTGGGGTTGTCTGTAAATGTCTACCTTTGCTTTAGTGTTTTGCAAAATGAAGTAAAAAGTTTTACATTGGGTAACTGGTTTTGGAGAATAAGGAGGTTTCCTCGTGTTTGAAAACCCAACAAAACTGTAAGAGATAGAAGAGGCAGAACACACATCCATGCAGTGGAGATCCAAAGTTCAATGGTGGCTTCAATGTCAGAGAGCAGCTTAATGTCTTCTCTGTGGCTTCTCTCAAAACACCACACACTTTCTCCAGGGCACAGAAGGGAAGCTAATAACTGAAATCCTGGCCTCACAGAAAATCCTACATCCACCAATTTTTACCTGGCCTGTTATAAGCAAATGTACAGGCTTTGTTCCAGCAAGATGTATTAAGCTTCTGCTCACCAGTGAATACTTGCTGGCACACTAAATCAAAGAGAGATGTTCAAGCAGACACACACTATATAAAAGTGCATGTCATGATACACATTTCTCATGTGATGTTATGTGTACTCATGATGTAAGTTCTTTCCTCACACCTGATGTGTGCAACAAACAGCGTGACATCTCAAGAAGTGGTAATGCTGACTGGAATTAAAAAAAAAAAAAAAAGCTGTTCTTCCCTTGTGATTCCAGCAGGCCAAGCTGCTGCTTACATTTGGATACAAACACTTTCAGTATGCAGTTCTGGGAAACACTCAGTGCCCCTGAGTTGTGCTTTCGAGTTTCTGGTGGAGCGTCATTAGCTGTAATGACAGCCACTGCTAAGGACAGGCCTGATTATCTGTAGGCTCACACACTGCCAAGTACAGGCACATGGTTTTGCATTTACAGTTGATCCTAGAGAGGAGAACACCATGGATATTTTTGGCCCTTTATTTTAATGGGATTGCCAGAATGACTAGAATCTGAAAACTCACAGCTCATTACCAAGAGCAAAATGCTGACCCAGGCAGAGCCAGAAGATTTGAAAACTGCTTCAGAGTTGAGATGTAACAGGCTGCTGTAGAATGTGGACAGCATTTTCCCTCTGTTAACCCCACTGTCCCAGAGAGAACATTCTCTCTGTATTTACAGAATGCAAGACTGCAATCCAACTTGTTCTGCACTCTGGAGAGCAGCAGGATGCTTTAGGCTACACACAATGCAATCGCTACTCCAGCTTGTCTCACGTCCACACTGCAGCCTTGAGGCTGCAAGAAAGAGCTCAGGACCTGCAGTGCTGTGTTAGGAGATGCACAGCCAGAGGAATGGAGATTAAAAACCAGCCACAGTATTGCCTGTTCTCCTGTGGGTGTTTCAGACATGTACCAACTTTCCCCCCTGTACTAGCAGCCTTCATCCATCTCTGTGAACCCAAGTCAAAAAGCATTCCAAACCTTTGGTAAAGGTATGAACTAAAGGCCTTGTTTTGAGGTGTGGAATGACCTCAAACAACACCTGAGTCCAGATAATGTGTGGTACTTTTGGACCAGAGAGGCAATAAAATACCCACTTTTGCTGCTGACTGTACCATGAGTTATTCCATTTGCTTGCATTGTGCACGTCACAGCTCTCCCAGCTACAGAGATGAAGGGAAAGCTTCTCAGGGAAGGTGGGCTGCCTTTGTGCAGCGTGGCAGACAGAAGCACAGGATTACAATTACCTTCAGTTCTGACTCCAGTCCACAGTAGCAGGCTGCTGTAAAATCAAAATACATACTAATGGTTGTACAAAACCAGTCTGATACCTCTGCTCTCAAGGTAACCTTAATGCTTATCTATTTTTGGGTGTATTTTGCATGTGGGAGAATGATTTCTATGTCTACAAACAAACTCAGCACCTTGTTGTTATATTCCCCTTCTTCCACAGATTTTTCTTGTAAGATTCTAAAGTTCATATTCTCAAAATATCTTTAATGAGCAAACATTTTTTGCCCACAGTTTTTCAGATGCAATTTGTGCTTTTTAGATAGCAGAGAATTATTCTGGGGGTTCTAAACATCATTAAATGTGCTTGCTATGAGAAATGGAGGGACCAAATATATGTCTGGTTTTGGTTTTTTAGTTCTCATTCTTGTTTTATATTGTTACAGCTTTTTCCTTGCAATGTAGACCTTATCTGCTGAAGAATGCTGTGTGATTTAACCTAGTACTATCTCTAAAACACTGCAAGATTCCTGAGGGAGAGGTAAGGTAGAACTAAACCAGGGCACTGTCAGTAAAATTTGTTGCACTCAGATATCAAGGAAATACAAACTTCTTGAATGCAAGTTTGCAGCATTTTCGGAATAATTTCCCCCACTAACTTCATCCCACTCAGATGAACTAAAAATGAAACAGATCAAGAGCAGGCAAACTTTGAAATAAATAAAACTTCTTTAATTCACTTTTTCATGATAAAGACTTAAAAAAGGGTAATTATTTTGCAGGCAGTTACCAAAAATCTACACTTAAAATCTGAATTTAGAGCTATTAGGGACAGGATAGCAACAATTGTATCTAAACTTACTTTGCTGGTCTCAGAAGCATATCTCAGGAGTGTACTTTAGCTCTTGTTTCTCTGTGAATTAAGACACTGATGTTGTTATGCTGCCTATCAGGGAAGGCAGTAGGTTGTATAGTTATCTCCTGATTGGGGCAAAATCACTACCCTGAAACCACACAACCTACTACCTCATCCTGTTAGAGCATCACGTGCATCTTCTGAAGGAAACATTTCACCACTTGTAAGTAAATTACCTTATCACTCTCCAGCCCACACGTTTCCTAGCCTGAGAAAGGCCACGTGTGACCTCTCAGCCCTTCTCCACGGCTGTACCTGCGAGTCAGACAGAACTGGTGGAGACAGGAGAACTGCAGTGGCAAACACTGTCCCTCCCAAAGCAGCAATATAATAAAGGTGAGTTAAATCAGTGTCCAAAACTAACTGAGGAGACCTCTTACTTTGAGTTCCAGAATTTACCAGTTCCAGGGCAGAACGTGACTGACTGGAAGCCATCTTCTTAGGGTTTTGTCCAGCTCATCCCTTTGTAGTTTCTCAACCAGCCTACACCAAGTGGATTGAAACAGCATCTGAATCAAAAGTACCATTTTATATTTAATATGAACACAAATGCCAGAAAACAAGGGGAAAAAGGATCAGCTGTTTCCCAGTAGCCACTCCACTGTGGACTGGGTGGTACCTCTGTGTCCTGGCACTCACACCCCACCTGTTCTCCAAAAATTCCAGAGGGAAATGGCTTTTGAGCCCAACTGGAAAATACAGGAATCTAAACACTCTAAGGGTATTTTTGTACAAGAACCAAACATGTAGACAGAGCCAAACAATAGCACAGTTGAAAAATATCTGCATTGTCTTTTGGAGACATCCAGCGCTGACATCACAGCCACTTCAGGAAAGACAGTAGATTGTATAGTTATCTGACAGGCAGGGCATAGCCCTAAAACTATACAACCTACTACCTCACCCCAAAGGACAGTCACACTCTGATCACAGGAAGCACAGGCTGTATTCCCAGACAGCTTAATTGCTTGGTGACAACCTAGAAGACAAAAAACTCTGGAGACAAATGTTGACAGTCTTGAATTTGAAACAGTTTGCTATATACCAGTCAACATTCTGCTTAATGAGCTCCAGTTCCACGTTTGAAATGTTTAATAGATTTGCAACTTGTGAAGTCATGTCAGTGACAAGATACACAAAGGAAACAGGATACAGCATTCATTTTTAATAACTGCACTTGTGTACTTCCAGCTCCTACATGACTGTAATTTATCAAACCAGTTTGTCACTTCGGAAAAGGCATCGCTATGACTTAGAATGGATGCTGAATTAGAGAGATTGTTTAACATGCTTCCAGATACTCCTCCCTTATCCCAACAGGGAAGAGCTGAGGTTCTCTAAATGAATTTCCCAAGTTCTGATAGGTAAACTCCAAAGACTGAGCAATGAATTTGTCAAGACTGTGAGGAACTGTGGCCTACTCAACAATACTCCTAACTGACCAGTAACCCAGCTCTGGACTGATGACCAAACTGAACATACCCCACTGTACCACACAGACCTTGGTTAGGGGGATTAGCAGAACTGCCACTACAGCATCAGCTTCTGTAGCCTCAAACTTATACTTGAGGAGGTTGTTATTTGCTGTCACCAGGTTTGATAGATAACAACACTTCCCATTCAGGGCAGATCTAAAGAATGGGGGAATAACTGAGATATCAGTCTATATTCTAATATAAACACTGCTTTTATAAATAAGCAAACATTTAAAACCAACACCCTACCTTAATCAGCGAACTAACCTTCTGCTAGCTAATTAAAGAACACAATAAATGCTGCATCCATCAGCCCCACATAGATCAAGGAGAGTTGTTTCCCACGGCAAATCTCACCCTGAGGGCAGTTGGTCACACTGCAGGGGGACAGGGGGATGGAAGCCATCTGCCCTGGCTTTCAGCATCACTAATGTGGGGATCTGAAAAGAGAGGAGCAAGACAAAACACACAGATCTCAATTGCAATTCACTGCACACTGAAGGAATTGTAAGGTGGGTGAGAGCACGTGCAAAATCAGAGAGAAGCTTCCTTTTCCAGGAGAACCACCCACAGCACCAGCTTTCCCATTCACCTGTTACTACCACAATTAGACCATGGCCCATGGGGACCTCGACTCAAAGAGACAGGCAAGAGAAAAGTATAGTGAAAAGAGAGTAATTTTTTATTAGAGTGACTTGAATGTTAGGAGCATTGCAGAGACAGGCAGAGAGAGGTGTCAAGTCCTTCATCTTCGAGGAACAAGCACTTTTAAACAAAGCAGAGAAGGAAGGAGAATGCAGATATTAGATATCAATGTCAAATGTTATGCCATCAATGTCAAAGGTAATTTCACTGTAGTGGGCTGAGACCACATAGAAAGAGGTCACTGGTTGCTGTTAGCCGCACATGGTGCCATTTTTTGGACAAAACAGGACAGGTGCAACTCTGGCCATGCTGAGATCACTGAAGGAAGGAAGCACTGTCCAGCCCTGTATTTCACCTCTTGGAACCTCAAAGCCCTTGCAGGCCAAAAAGGGTGATATTCTTTCAATACCATATTGAAGGAATACCTTGAGAGACTTCAACATTTCATCAATGCAAACCTCCGCCAAAACTGGTACCAGAAACCTTCTATAAAGCTCTCAATAAAGAACCCCTTTGGAAAGCTCTCCAGCAGAAAGCTCTATAGTCTCCTCTATGTACTTAAGGGTTTTAAATCTCAGAATTTTCTGAGTACAAGCTTTTTGGAATGGTCAATTACATTCCCAAGAATCCTCTGAAAAAACCCTACTCTGTACCTCTGTTTTTTAGACAAAATATTTAAAAATAAACAAGTTCTTTATGCATGCAGTCAGAGATCTCAGTATTTTTTCTAAGAGCCAAGAATGTGAGGTGAAGCTAAACTTCTGTGCAGTTTCAGCAAGGCTGGATATATTGCACAGTCACCTCTCAGAAAGTGTTTTCTGTGTAAAATAAACCCTATGCTTATACCAATAGAACAGCATTACATAATATAATTGCAGGAAAGCTGAGTATTGTGTGACTTTAAAGTGTGACTTTTTGTAAGCATCTACTTTATAGTGGAAGGATAAAAACAACTTTCAGAATAGCAACTCTTTATGCTGCATGGTCCAGTGAAACCTGTTCAAAGAACCAGTCTGGCTCTAAAAAGATACATTCACAGTAGTGAAAAGCCCAATCTACCCCACAGATCCATCCAATTCCAATGACAGGGAATTTTGGATGAAGAACCTACACTTACTCAGTGACTCTAAGAGACAGAAATATAGATTGAAAGAAAAGCAACATTCTGGAGTATATTCTAGGGATTTACACTTTAATATATATGGACTTCACACTTGTGGGGGCAATACTAGGTGGGATACTGGAAAATGCTCAACCCTGTTGAAAAAATGGCAGACTTTAATTATCCATTTCTAAAGGATGCTCTTATTTTCTGTGATAAAGATGTTAGAGATTATTTTCTCTAGGTGTTCAGGTGATACACTGTATATAATAAGATGATATAATGTTATACAATGTTGCCTTAATGTATATTTTCCAACAAAAGTAGTAGCTTCTTAATTCATAAGGATATAGAGATAATTACTTGTAAAATACCATAAACTCTGTGTAACACTATTTTCTATAAGATCTGTTATTATGGGTATTAGTAATACTCATTAGCAGACAAAAATGGAAAAGAATATACTTTATCCAATATCTAAAATTAATTTGTCTTCTGTTCTCACAAGCTGCCCATAAACTCATTTTAATTGACTAGATCACCAAACAAGGATGAACTTTAAAATACTTAATGAAAGAAAAATGCATGTTCATTTTCCTTCTATGAAGACGACAGGCACAAGAAATTGCTATCTGGCAAGAGTTCTGTTTCTAGTTTAACAACTGTTTAATACTAGGAAAAATATGACATTTCCATATTCCAACTCTCACTGAAAAATGTCTTGGAACTGATGTTAATAAGTACCTCAGCAGTCACTTTTCAAAAGGCAGGAGGCCAAGTCTGCTATTTCTGTGATGTTACAAGAAAGCAGACAGTTTTAAAGCAGGGCTGTTATATAACTAAAAGCCTTACTAATGAACAGACTGGGACAGCACAGAACAAGCATTTTGCGATTTCAAGGTACCTTCCCCAAGACTTTGTGAGGATTTACAAAGGCTAAGCCTCCCTGGCTCCCAGGAGGAAGGAAATGCCCTGACTGTGTGTTCTTGGACTGCACTGTAATTACCAGGGAAGAAGAGGGCTTGGAGACCTTCTGAGGCAGGGACATTCCCCAGCGAGGTCTGGGGTGTGGATGCAGGCCAGACCAGCAGTTTCCAAATTCTCTGCACACAACGATTGTCTTCTGGCTTCCCAAGTGATGCACAGTCCCCACTCTGCTCCTACAGAACACTTACTCATGGTTAGAAATGGCACCAACATTTTCAGGAAGAGCCTTGTGGGGGAAATGGCTGAGGATATGCCAGGGTGGACAGTGCAGCCAAGGGAAGCCTCCTGACCAAATTCAGCAGGGCTTGGATCAGGTAAGAGAACTGCCACACCCTTCTGGGGCAGGATTGTGGCAAAGCAGTATTGTGGCAGCTAACTTTCCTAGAGATTTCAGGTAGAGATTGCTTACAGGAGGGAAGGATTCCGTTTCCTTGGATTTATGTATGATAAGCTCCACACAGTGTATTTTAAAATATAGTTTTTAACTAAATAAAATGAAAATGACACACTGCCTTCATATAGCATGCAAACTTCAAGAAGAAAAAACACTCTACAAACACAGATGTGACTCTTGTGAAATACATATACTGCAATCTCACTCATTACTTAAATAGAGTTGTTTCTAAAATGGCAAACAGCAGCTCTTTCCCCAGTTGTGAAACTTTCCTATAATTTAATAATACAGGACAGATTTTGCCTGAACTTCAGGCAGACACAATGGGAAAAACCCACAGGACCAGACGTTCACAGCCTTCTCCATTCAGAGGAGTTGCACAGGAATTTCTAAGGCTCAGTCCAGGAGGGCTCCTCCCCTGCACAGGTGTCTGTCTTGGCTGGAGAGCATTAGCTGTGCCCAGCAGCTTGCTCACATCTTCACGCGGGCATTACTGAGGCCAGGCTGTAACTAGGGGAGCAAATTTATCGCTCTGTCCGTTGTGATCAAGCACAAAAGGGGGGTGAATTTTGGCCATGACATTTGCTCATCTGTGGCACTCCTCCGTGCTGGGACAGTCAGGTGTGCTGTCCTGCTTTGCACAAACCATAGACACAGTTTTGCAGGGAAGCATTTTCCTCAGTTTCATCAGAGAGACTTCTTTAAAGAAGGGGAGCAGTTCACACTGAAATCAACAGTACATCCTCACTTAGCCTCAGTGGCTTTGAAGGAGGCTTGATTATCCAATATAGCACGAATTATGAGACACAGAAGTTTAAATGACACTACTGGGTGTGTAGCAACCTTACACATCAGAAAGTATTTAGGGGCCAATGACTATCTTCACTGTCTGTTAAAATCAGTTCTGTAATTTTTGTTCACTGTTTCACTAATACATGGAGCATCACAGGCAGTGCAACATGGCTCTTTATAATACACAGTTTTATGTATTCAGTGAAGCCATTGTCATTATCAAACTGTTTGCAAGTATTTGGGAAAAAGGAGCAGCTGTGAAATGAGTCAGAACTCTCTGGCTAAATGTCTCTGAGCTCTGCAGTAATTTTTGTATGTTTCTTAAGTCTGAACATTTCATGTATTGGGGGGGAAAAAAAAGCAACAGAATGTAAAAACATCTAAATACATCAGCTTAAGTAAGTCCATCTCCCATACTGTAGCCTGACTACCAGCCAGACATGCAGAGGAACCTCCTCACTCTTGTGTGGAACCGTACTAAAGTCAAGGAAATTCCTCCACAGAAACGACCTTCCAGAAAAGTTTTACAATGGTCATCAGAAAATGTGATGTGCTAATGCCAGCTGCTCTAACTCCTTGACTGGGTGTAGGGAGGTCTGACAAGCAGCAGATCCATGGAGCTGGGGTTGGATGTGCCACAAAGGTGTTCTGCATCACCATGGACATGCTCTACACGTTTTGTTAGCATTTCATACACCTTCTGCTCTGTGAAATGCCTGGAATGTTAAACATGCTTCAAAATGGACTGCATTAGAGAAAATACAGTTTTCTGTTCAAAAACAGATCTCATTTTTCTTGGAGGTGGGATTATGTCTTCTGCTTAGGAAAACTGCAGTACCTAGACTGACAAAATAGTTATTTTTCTCTTGCATTTAACTCTGCATTTTGCTTATGTACTACTCTGAATGCTAAAAAGCCATAAAAGCTGGTATTCCAGAGAATGATGAAATACTTGATGTCTGAAAGCCTCCACAAACACAGAAATTAAACCAAGGCTAAGCACTGGCAGCTCTGTATGTTGCACTTATGATCTTAGGCAAATAAACATTCAAGGATATATATTTTTAAAAAAGTAATCTGTGAAAGACACCATGGAACTGTTCAGTGTATTACAAGCTATTCATTTGTAGGACTTATAGATCAATCTCCTGTTTTCCTAGCATAATCTTTCCACCTCCTGGCTTCCCAGCTGAGATACTGTGCTTGCCCCCACTGTATCCCTGAGCTCTCCATGGCAGAGATGAGGACCACCAGATCCTACTGTCCAGAAATCAGGACAAGTCCAGAGTCCAGGGGAGGTGCAACCTATGTGGAAATGGTAAATCCATCAGGTAAGTGAGATACACCTTATGAAAAGAAAATTGCTATTTTACCATATGTAAAAGCAGAAGTGCAAAGGCTGGATTATCTGGGAAATGAACCCAGCAAGAGGAGATGAAGCTGTGACAAATTAGGGGTTGTTTTTCATTAGGAAAAGAGCAAAGAGAATGTGTCAGGTTTATTTTCTCTCGGCAGATGATGAAAACAACAGTAAAAGGGGCACAGAACACCTCTCTTACAGTATTTCCTAAACATTCCTCAGTTATCTCCATGCTCCTGGGGGGACTGTATTCATGCAGATCACACAAAAATGAAATGTTCATTTCACTAAATATTCACTAATTTTTGGATGTCGAGCAATGGACCTTTTATTTGAAAGAGCTGACATCACCTGGATTTGCCTTAACATCTCCGAACACAAAACTTAAACTGATCACCCCCATCTTTGATTTGGTATGTGATACCAAGCTCTCCAAAACTGCACCTTTCCCACTCCTCCTAAAGCCCTGTGAAAAAACCAAAAAAACCCAGTACAGTCAATGCAGAGAACAATCAGAATCACAGTTTTCCAGTCTCTCCAGCTAAATATTCAGCCATCTCACAAACAATTATTTGAGCGATATTTTAAATTCTTTTTGGATGGAAAATGCCTTTACTACACAGAGTATCTTAAATAAGCCATCTGAATTATAAGTCACTTGGATTTGGCTTTTTAGAATGTGCAATTCATACAGTGTCACACCTAACCTATGTGACTCCACTGAGAAAGGGCTATTTTTTTCAGTTCCTTACAGAAGCTAAGAAAAATTGAATAGAGTCACATCTTCTTAAAACAATGCCATTCCCAACCTCAATCCACTAATTTTTTTTTTGGGGGGAAATGGAATTTTCACTCTGAAATGGATTCAGGTCCTTTAAAATAGTTTTTCTTTAAAAAGACATGCAATAAACTAGTATGTGCAAATCCTAACTTAATTAAGCACCAAAAGAGAATGTCTGTCAGGGTAAGCCTCAACAAGAAAATAAAATTAATTTTGCAGAATGCAGCCATGCCAATAATTACAGTTGGTAAAAAAATGGTTTCTGGCCTTTCTCCCATAAGGCTTTCATTTTAAATTTTAGTCCTCAGGGAGATCAAGCAGCTGACAAGTAGGAGTGAATGAATTAGGGGTCTGGGAGCCAGGAGTAGGTCAAAGCTCTGAATAAGCTAGTGTTACATGGATTTAGCCTGAAATTCTGTATTTACATCAATGCACCCTTACATTTGCCATCACCACAAACAGGATGAAGTTACTTGAGTGCTCATGAAGAAGGACCTTTATATGATGGCAGACAAGCAAAATCCATCCTTTACAAACTGTTCCATTTGTGATGATCACTTTAGAGCCTGCAGATATTGAAACTGCAGATAACCTATGGAAAGGTGCCGTGAAATCACTGTTCTGTGTAGTATGTTTGTTTTAAATTATTGTTAAAAGCCTAAAGTTCATTTCTATCACAGAACAACGTTCTGGAGTCTGGACTGCATTTAGGGTTGAGCCAGAAGCTTGGTTCAACCTGACAGTAAGCCAGCAGAGGCCTGGAAGTCCGCATGCATTAACACAGGGAAAGTATTTGTGCAGGCAGTGCATACCCAGGCTGCAGTTTGTTTCTGGTTACTTTTGGGGCTTGGGGAGGGTGTGAGGTACAGATCTGATCAAACAAGCCCATTTGCAAGAGTAAGTCTTGTCACTGATCCTGCTAGACATTTTTGTGTCCCTGTCAGGGGTCCTCCAGGACTTTGCCACTTGAGACTCTGCCAGTTATTCTGCTCCCTGTCTCCTTTAAGTGATTGTTTTTCTTTGGTCACCAGCACAGATCCCTGTGCACTGCAACAACTTTGTTATCACCCTAGGATGGGATGCTGCCTCAAGTTGTGTCATGATTTCAGAAGCACTTGTGCTTTGTCACAGTGACTTTGCCTCTGCTCTGACCAGTTATTTTCCATCTGGAGCATTTCAAAGACACTGCCAAGAGGTTTACACACACGCTTGCTCAGCCCAGCTTTACCTGAGTCTTTAAAAAGCAAGGGGGAACCACTGAAAATTGCCATTTTCAAACAAGGGCCCACCTGTGCCTGTGTGCTGAGGGAGCAAAGCGTTGGGATGAGTTTTGGAGCACTGGGATGAGCGGGCAGTGCTGCTGACATGGCACTCACTGGCACGAGAGGATTCCTCATGAATTCCAGGCTTGGGGCTTGGGGCTCAGACACACAGCACTGCCTGTGCTCAGCTCCACACAACCTTCTCCTTTCTCAGGTGACAGGAGCTCTCCACAGATGGACACTAGTGTAGGTCTTTGTACCTGAGACTAAAGCTTTCACTGGTTAAACATTCATGAGTGGGCTGAAGTGGTGGTAGAGAGAGACCAGATCTTGCCAGAGCTCCATGGTGTGCTCAACTCTCCGTGCCCATTATTCATGATGCTGTTGCTACAGGCCCTAATTTTACATAAATGGAAGTCACAAGAGAACTGTTACAAGGAGCAAACAGTAAAAGCACAGGGAAAGAGTCAGTTGGTATTAAAAACACAGTTCAGTATTACATTTTCTGATTGTGAAGCCTCTTGGGAGTCAAAATACGCAACACATTTCCTCTGAAGAGTAAGAAGCTGAAACCTAAAATTTTGTAGAGGGTCTTTACAATCAATTTCTTCATGTCCTGTGCACAACTCCATTCCAATTCCCCACATATGAAAAATACATAACCTCTTAGCTCCAAATTAATGTGCCTTACAATTCCTTTTAGCTCCTATTTAAAATCTACTAAATTCTATTTTGGCTATCATGTAAGCTATTGCTCTGCACCTGCTCAGGGATGACAGACTTCAGAATTTAAGATTTGTTGTGCCAGGAGCAGATTATACCTTCTCTGAAGACAGAAACATGCACATGACTAGTACCGACTGAGAAATACAGCAAGCAGACTTGGTGCAACTGAAATAATTGATTCCCTTCCCCTTATCAACACAAAAAGATAAGAGCCATATAAAAGTACCTGTTTTTCTATCTCACAGCATTTGTAGCAAACACACTGGACAGTATTTCAATATTTTCCTGTTGCAGAAATAAGCTTTAGGCACAGAATCCATGACATGTAAATTAAGATATACTTCACAACACATATCTTAGTTGTGAAAGTAGGTCATGCATTTAAGGCATTTCTAGACTCTTGATGTAAATATTTTGGAAATATCTTTGTGTGTATAGAATAATATTTTAATTATTTATCAGACTTCATTCTCTAAGAACACTAAAGGAACAGATATTTCTGACAGTCCTCATAGGGTAGTTAAGCACTTCTTTACAACCTTTTACAACTTTAAGTAGTGCACATTTTGTTCTTCGTGAAACTGCATGCTTGAAGCACACCTCAAAAAAGTTGATGTAGTAGAAAAAGTCATTGTGCGAAGATCTTAGGCTGCACAGGTAGGGAGCCTGACTAAACAATACCATGACATTTTCCAGCACTTACTACCTTGTATTATTTTGGGAGTCTCGGAATTTCCTCAAGACTGATGTTGGGTATTTGTTCACTGCCTCTGAGCAAGTCATTCCATGAGCGAAGTAAAGAGGGAAAAAAAAAAGAGAAGAAAGTTAAAAAGCAAGAGTCTATGTGTTTGTGATGTGGATTGAGTTTCCAGGCCAGAACTTTTATCAGGAGAATAAAAAAAACAGAGGCAATTTAAATCAGCACCACTATCAATTTATCCACTAGGTGTCACAAAATAATCATGCAACCAGAAGAAAAGCAATTATATGTAAAATGTGTCAGTGTACTACATCAATGAAGTGCTGCTTTGAAACGAAATCTGTGATAAGAGCAGATGCAGGAAAATGTCATGGATCTCATGAATATGCATAATCTGTCAGGAGTGTATGGGAACCTGAGCCATGACACACAAAAGCTGTTGCTAACCATGGTGTATGTCATGTAATGGATTTACATACAAGCATGTAAGTGTTCCATTAAAAAAAAGTCTTCCCAAATCCTAAAAGCAGTATTACCAGTCCACAGAACTGCAAGATTTATGTTTGCTTTTTAACGCTCTAACTACTGGAAAAATGTGTTGTATCAGATTCTCTACAAATATGTAAAAATCCCTCATGACTACAGGGAAAAAAATGCCAAGAAAACAAGTTCTGAAGGCTAAAACATATGAGGAATAAAAACATAAATATTTTATTAATATTAGTATAAAATCACCACAAATGCCAAACACTGGAATTGGCAATAACATGTGACAGACACTCCTTAGATCCAGACTGTTCTTTTGGAAGGGCAGGGTATAAAATTACCAAATGGCTCTGTAACCACTATTTTCCAGAAATTAACCTCTATTGCACAGCCAGTATTTTGTTCTTAAATATTGGCAGACCATTTTGAATTCGTAATTATGCGTACACCTGCACTCATCCAAAACACTGAGTCCATGAAAGGATTAAGGTTGGGCTGTTGAAACAGGCACCTTGGTTTCCAAAATGGTTCTTTAATAACAGTAACTTTTCCTCAGAGCTGCATAAAATTTTTATGGGCCAAGTAGACTCCAGCATGAATTTATCATTATATGTACTCACACATAATCCAGACAATTAAAAATGCTGTAATCACTGGCATATAGAACATTATGAAGTAGAACAGGCTGGTTAGATAAGAAGAGGAAACGTATCCTGGACATTTTTTATCGTCCAAACATAACAGTACCAGGGCTTTATAAGCTCTGCTGCCAAGTGCCATTGCCTAAAGACAGCCTAAGCAATATCAGAACCCCCTCCCCCTTGAGAGAAAAGCAGTAAAGGAACGTATGCCCTACCAGGGCATTGTATGTTTATACTGCAGTTCATATGTTTTATCCTGGTTGTAAAAAACGGGCTTTTCCAGGGTGTAAGCAAGCTCCTATGATAAAGTTCAGATTTTTTACACAGTCTTTCTCTGTCAGATGAGCTGTCTAAATGTCAGAGCTGGCCAACATTTTCCAAATCTTGGAAATACTTTCTTATTTGGTGATAGTAGGGAAGCTTTTCTTCCGTGCAATTTTCCTTCTTTTTTTTCAGTGACTCAGTTAAATACTTTTGCTTCCAGGACCACAGGTACAAAGCTGTTTGTTTCCAAAACTAGCATAACTTAATGTGTATATGCTAAAGGAGTCTGATGTTGTGAAATACACATTCAGAAAAACTCAGAGCTATTCTCTCAAGTTCTCCCCACATTAAAACCATTATCTAACTTTAAAGAACCCTTCAGTGATGCCCATTCAAACTGGTAGAATTCAGTCTCCTGAAGGCAGTAAGAATTCTGTTATCTTGTGGCAAAGCTGTGACTTCCCTTTAGGCAGAGCCATACAGAAAAATGCTGAGGTAACATAAACCCCCAACTCTTTGATGTCAGAAGGTGAACGAGCAGATGTACAGTATTCTTAATTCCAATTAAAGAACTTAAGTTGCTCCTTTTTGTTCTTTCAGTGGTCCAAGTCTGCAATATTTTTTTTAGTCCTTGTTGTGAAAGAATCAAAGAATGACAGAACCATCCAGGTTGGAAGGGGCCCCTGAAAGCATTGAGTCCAACCTCCTGTTCAAAGCAGGTCTAATTATTCAGGTTGCTGAGATACACATCCAGCTGAATCTCAGACACCTCTAGGGATGGAGAACCCATAACCTCTCTGGGCACCTGTTCCAGCCTTTGACCACCCTTTGGTCAAAGATTTTCCTTGTATCTGACTGGAATTTCCTTTGTTCCAACTTGTGGCTGTCAGGCCTTGTTCTATTGCAGTGCAGCTCTGATCACTCTGTGATCAGGCAGTGCTGGCAGCACTGCAGGTCTCCTCTCTGTCATGCCCTTCCCTGCCTGAACAGACCCAGCTATTCCAGCTTCCCTGTGCTCACCACATGGCCCAGCTCTGAGGAGCCTGGTGGCACTGCCTGGGTCAATGCATGTGAGACCTCACAGTGCTGGTGTCTCTCTTGGCTCCCAAGCTGGACACATCATTGATCAGAGGGATGGAGCACCTCTGCTGGGAGGAAAGGCTGAGAGAATTGGGATTGCTCAGCCTAGAGAAGAGAAGTTTTGGGGTGACTTCATTGTCCCAGTACCTGGAGGGAGCCCACAGGAAAACCAGGGAAAGACTGCTTATAATGGCCTGAAAGGGGGAATGGCTTCACACTGACAGAGGGCAGGGTCAGATGGGATATTGGGAAGAAATTCTGCCATCTGAAGGTTGTGAGGCACAGTGTGCCCAGAGAAGCTGTGGCTGCCCCACCCCTGGAAGTGTCCAAGCTGAGGTTGGACAGGGCTTTGAGCAACCTGGGATAGTGAAGGGTGTCCCTGCCCATAGCAGGGGGGTGGAATGAGATGAGTTTTTAAGGTCCCTGCAAACCCAAACCCCTCTGTGATTCTAAGGCAGTCTCTCCAGTACTGTGAAGAGGAAGGATCACTGTTCTGAGCCATGTTTTGCTTATGCAGTCCTGGATGCAGTTGGCACACAGCTGGAGGGTGTTAACCTGTGCATAAGGACACACAGGTCCTTTTCTGCAGAGCTGCTTCCTACACGACTGCTCCCAGCCCGTTTCATTATGATCTTGCTGATGACAGTATCTACACCATTTCTCAAATTATCAATATCAAAAGGTATTATCTTGTTTTTTTAATTTCACCTATCTTAGGCCTCACTTGGCCTTGAAGTGCCGTGAGCAGAACAGCTTAGGAATGTGAATGTACAGCAAATGTGCTTCCCATTAGCTCTTAATGCCATAAATCTAAAATCCTTGATACTACTGTTAGAGCAGTGCTTCCACTCAAACGCTAAAAGAAGCTTTAGCAGGATAGTAAGACTCAGCAGCCACACAAGACACTTAACCGTTGTGTAGCACAGCCTTGCAAATGCATGTGGATCAGAGGTCCTGCCCTTCTGCATCACTATTTCACTTACAAGGGAATAATTTTAAATTACATTAAGAACTATAATCATATTCTACTATCATTTACTTTTTCATACCCTCTGCCACTAGAAATACGCTTGAAGATATCCATCCAGCCCCAAGTGCACTATTCTGGGAAAGTTTCCATTTAGATGAGAACATTTATGCTCATAACTACATGATTTTTTTTAAGATTAATTCAATATGAATAACTGGTTCAACTTGGTGTCTGTTCATGAGTGAACAGTTGGAATGAACTGGTTAATCATTGTTTGCCTTGTGCTTGGGAGAATCAGCACTGAAACAGAACCCTTTCTGCAGCAAATAAAGGCGCGCAGAGCACTAAAGGAAATTTGTGTTTTCAGCAATGGGGTGTTTTTTAGCACTCCCCATCAGATTTCTTGGCCAAAAATGAAGGCAGCCCCTTTCAGGTATTTGTTGTTCTCAGAAAGGCTCAGAATTCTCTAATCTTTCCAGTCCATTTTATTAAAAACAACTCTAAGTTCTTCTAAATAGACAACACAGCACTTAAAACGCTGTATTGAGTCAAAAAGCACATTTGCCTTTTCACAGAAAAACATCAACATGAAAAAATAAAATTGGTTGACTATCTATGCTGCTTTCTTGGCTCATCTTCCCCATCTGGTGTGACTGACAAATGCTGTGTCATACTTGGAGAGGGAATGAAATTTCCATTTTTAGATTTTGGAATCCAGGAGTTCCTTAAAAAAACCATTTGCTTCAAAATGAGGAAAAATATATGAGAATGATGTAAAAATGTTCCACTTAAACACAGAAAAGTTGATGGGAAAAAACACTTCCTAAACTGAGGTTTTCTTCAAATACAGATTCCTAACAAGTGGCAAAAAATATCAGAAGAAATGATGAGCATGAGAAAATCAGTACTGCTAGGCTCACTCTGCTATCAAAAATCTAGCATTGGGAGCCATAATTCAGGTTATTAAAAACATTTTTTAAGATTGATTAAAGTTCAATTTAGAAACATCAACAGGAAACTCAATGGCTCCAATGTTCTTGATATTGAAAGGGCTGAAGACTGCAGTCTTCCAGCAGAAAATCAAAATGTGTTCTTCTAGGCCTTGCAAATACTGAGTTCTCAGTGTATTCAGTCATTCAAAAAACCTGTCAGTGAAAAATATTTTTCCTTAAAAAAACTTCTTAAAACAAACAATGGAGAATGGTCCCTCCAACTTGTTGCTTCAGTCATGCATTTCAGTCATGCATTTCAGTCATCCTCCTTTTCTTTGCAGATATCCTGGGGTATTGAATCATGGAATCACAGAATGGTTGGGCTTGGAAGCGACCTCAAAGATCATCCACTTCCAGCCCCTGCCATAGGCAGGGACATCTTCCACTATCCCAGGTTGCTCAGAGCCCCATCCAACCTGGCCTTGGACACTTCCAGGGATTAGGGGCAGCCACAACTTCTCTGGAAAGCCTGTGCCACAGCCTCACCACCGTCAGAGGGAAGAATTCTTTCCTAGTGTCCAATCTATATCTACTCTCTGACAGTGGGAAGCCATTCACCATTGTCCTGTCATTCTAGTCCCTTATCCAAAGCCCCTCTCCAGCTCTCTTGGAGACCCTTTGGTACTGGAAGGGGCTGCAACGTCTCCCCAAAGCCTTCCTTCGAGTTGTTTTATCTAATGACTGGGGAGATCTACTGTTGCAGATTCCTGAGACTTGTCAGTTGTTTGCTATTTGAGATAACTGGTACCAACAGAGGTCTTAAAAAGAGATTATCCAGTAAACCTTTGGAGACTAATGGTCTAATGAGCACAACAGGACTCTCTGACTGTTCTGTTGGGATTTTCCCTCTGTTACAGCTGGCACTAAGAAAAAGATTTAATTAGCACAGAAGAGCTGCATTGCCTTCCAAGTACTCAGCAAAAAATTGTTGGAACAGGAAAGGTGGGAGAGAGGAAGGTCCTTTGGGTATGAAGGAATTTGAGTGAGCTGGATTAATTTACCAACTGTATTGGTATGTATGGACCACATATTTCTTTCATAATCTTGAGCAAATACTTGTTTTTAGAAAAATAAGCTCAGTTCTTCTAGCTTTTTAAGATGCTGAAATAACTCATCAGACTTTTCAAAGGCAAACTGCAACTCAGCTGTCAGTCTCCCTGAAAACATTACAAGCTGACCCACAGTGAAGGCTTTTAAAGATCTACCCCCATCTGTTGAGGTTATACATCATAAAGTATTCACAGCCATGCTTCACTTCCACCCCTGTAAATTACTGTATTCCTCCTCTATTGTGTTGAGGAGAACAAGTTCGTAATGTCCATGAACCAGCTTTGAGAATCTTCAGTGCTACGATCATTTAAGTACCTGGACTGACACAGGGCACCTGTTTCACAGGAACCATCTCCTACTTCTGGCTTTGACAAGAAGGGAATTGTGATTCTACAAACCCCAAAGTCATGATCACAAGATGCCACAGATGCCAGGGTAGGTTGTTATAAACTCAATGAGGAGTCTAGCCTTTAGTTATGGAAATGAGGAGGGCACTTTTCACTCCTTCTCTTAACAAGGACAAGTGTGTCCCTTCTAGCATGTGTCTGTATTGAGTTTAACTGTTTGCTGTGAAGGCTATTAGACAGTATCTCATTATAAAGCAGAGATGTTTAGAGCAAGACCTGGCTTTCCTTTCTAGATTCAGCAAACCTTTCTAGATTCTTTGACAGCCTCAGGACACATAACCAAACAATTCAGATGCTGGTTTTGAGAGATGAAAACTATGTCAATACAGACATCTAGCGTATCTTCAGAGTCCTAAATGTGTCTTAAAATACCTGCATTTACCATAAAGGTCTCTAGCTTGCTTAAAATTTAACTAAAACATTGGACTTGGATGCAGTAGGATAAACGGGTCCACTCAAGACAACACTCCTGGTATTCCAGATCACCCTTGTAGCATTCCCTCAGAAGGAACATAAGTGTTTCTTGAGCTTATTATTACAGAATAATTTGCTTCTCATTAAAGTGAGATTAGTACAGGTGAAGACATGAAATACCTGCAAAAGTTCTCTCTTTGATCACGCAGCAGAAGTTGAAGGTCAAAGGCCTCGCCAACAGGAATTTCAGACAACTGATTCCACATTCTGCAGCTGTTGCTTCTCAGAAAGACCTGTCAGGAAGACGTATCAATAGTTTTTTCTGCAGGCACGAAAGAGCAGAGGGAACACAGATTAATATTGCTAGAGTATCACCCTTAAGCTGGGCAGGAATCAATATCATTCTTAAGCTGGGCACAGTAAAACATCTCATGTGGGCACATACTTTCAGCCTATATCTATGCCAAGACACTGCACTCTTGTAGACAAAAGTCAAGACAGACATAAGAAGTCTATACTCTGATTTTTTGCTATGGATACCTCCACAACTGGGGATCATGTATTTTTTATATATGTATTTTCCATGAAAATCAACAGCCTTTCTCTAGTATTCAACTCCTTATTGACACTCCCCACTTCACCACATCAACATTTTATTTGAAGTATCAGTCATAACATCCCATCAAAATTTAATAGCCACTTTCTATAATTGAAGCGTATTAACTCTTGGTTTCACCTATGCTAAGGTTTATCTTTCTCCTTCTTTTAAAATTCTAATGATATTAAAAATACAACACCATTCTACAGCATGACTCAGAGTTGCATAATATTTCTTTCTTCAGCTCATGGGAAAGGAAAGAGATACAAGCAAAGGCAGAAGAATTTTCTATCCAAGTCTGTAGCTTTATACTGAATCCTGAGTGTCAAACCAACAGGGCTTTTAAGAAAAATGTCAACAACTGTAACTGTTACATAAGACATAGTTAGAAAAATACTTTGCAAGGAAAAATGACAGTTTCTGTCACTTGAGAAGATGATTTATACTTCAGCTTTAGAATGCAAGCATGTGACCTGACATTTACTAAAGAAATCAAAGAGATGTTGAGCAAGATTACAAAAGGCAAAGCACTGATTGCCCTCTACCAGCAGCTCCTCTCTGTACTAGAGAAAGATCTGCACAGTCCTCTCAACATTATGCAAAAAACAGAAAGGGAGGTCACAACAACAGCTCTCCCTGTTGTCACTTTGTGCTGACTTGCTCCAGTTACGAAGGCCATCTGGTGCTGTTTGAGCTGCCTTTGTGCCTTGTGTCTCATGTTGTTCTTTATGGACGAGAAGGATTCACAGGTCACATCAGCTGTGTTTTAAGTTTTTTTGCAAGTGAATTTGATGGTTGGAACTGTGCATAAAGAGTGTATAGCTGTTGACAACAGAACATGGTGAAAAGGATACCAGGTGCAGGGGTGTCCATATAGGAAGGATGGCAGCTCAGGTGAGGTGGGCTTCCTTACTGGTTCTGTGACACACTTCCTGCAGAGCTTGAAGTGGTTACATAAGCCCTTTGGGGCCCAGTTTTACCACATCTTAAATGGAGATCATAATTCCTTATCTCACAGTGATACTGTGAGTATTCATTAATGGGTTCAACTCAATGCTGGGCAGATGGTCAATACAAATTTCATGCAGCACTGAAGTAACATTTAACCTCAGGACTTAAGTGGCATATAGCCTTGTGCTGGTCTCTGAGCATTCACTGGATAAATATTAAGCATTCACTTTACTGAAAATATTTGAGAGGCAGGAGTTGTTAGTAGTGCTGATTTTGCATCCCTTCAGTTACAAATTTTCAGGATGATAAATGTAAAAGGACACATTCTTCAAATGCAGTGCAAAACAGGTACTAAGTGCATCTCCTTGTGATGGTAATAAATGAGGAAGAGAAAATGCTAACACTGCTGAACCAAGTGTACAGTGATTTAAATGTGTCCATGAAACAAGCACTTTAAGTCTCAAGAATGACCATTGACAGCATCTGGAGGGATTTCAGTTTAGTGTTGGGAGAAGGGCTGTTTTTACTGGCCTCAGCCAAAAAAACAATTCATTGAATGTGATTACCATTTACCTGCAGAAACACAGCCACAATTCAGCACAGCAGTGAGTTTAAAGGTGCATCTCAATGATATTTATAACCATACAAATATTTGCTTTGCTTGCTGTGGCAATCACACAGAAGAAAAAAGTTCTTTTCCAAACATCTTTCTCAAGGTTTCTGAGGACTATTTTTAAACTTTATTGCCACAGGTAATGTACCATGAAGGCCTAAGCACCAGCAAGAAATGCATCTCCAGTGTGATTACTATGCATACCTTGTAATTTCCTCTGCACAGATGACCAGTCTTCACTTCTTTCATTTCTAACTTGGTTCCTCAGTAAGTCATTCTTTCTGTTTCTAAAAGAGACAGAAAGAAAGAAAAAAAAAGTTTTATGTGTTATCCTTATGATGAAAAACGTGAGGAACAGACATACAGATACTAAATACAGCCTTCTAAAGTCTTTTCTGCAGGTGAGGAATGTGTTTCAGAAGAAGGCCAGTGTCCCACTGCAAACTTATTTTGGAAGCCTTAATTGAGGGTAAGTAGGGCATGAATGGCACTTTGTAGAGGGATGACTTTACCCTCAGGAAAGCACTCTGACAAGATTCCTGAGACCAGTCAATTTAATGGCTGCAAACCTTGAAAGCTTTGAATAAAAAAAGGCTCTTCTACTTTCACAGCCAAGTGAATTTAAAGAAAAGTTACCAGATAAAAATATTTCAACCTTTACCCCATAATATCATGCTTGTTTTCAGACCTTCAAAATTACTATACCAATCACTAGTAGAAAGATTAATTGTGGTCAGATTAATTGACCAATCATGGACATCAATGCATCAGGTATAAATCAGTCCTAAAATGAAGTATTCAGCAGTTTAGTCTCAGTAGCTAGGGACACTAACATTTTTGATACAGCATTTATGTCAGTAATTCCTTTATATACGCTTTGTAATCATAGTCAAGTACAGAAACCACCATTTCATATAAAAATACATGCAGTATGGTGAAATAACAATTCTTGGTTTCTTGCATTGTGATGGTGATAGAATATATGATTGTATATATGTAACAGTCCATTCCAAGTCAATCCTCTTGGAATATTACTTTCCTCCAACAAAAGACACCTCCCATTTTTGGCATTTCTCAGTCTCTGACCACCATAATATCCATGTCCTTCACAACCCCTTTAGAATGTTACCTTCCCAACCTCACAGGAGAAAAAATACTGCCTTTGCTTACAGAACAGAAAGGTAGAGAGGATACAGGGAGAGGATACAGCTCACGCTAATGTCTCAGTTAAGGTGATATGATTGTACAGTGTCCAGATACAGACAAGATCCTTCAGAGAGAAATCTGCAGTACACCTCTAACATACATACCCTTAGGAACCTCTCTTTTTCTCTCTCCATAGCAGCAGCTTAGGAATAACAATTACCTACACATGCTACTAAATTAGATATAAATGCAAGTGAATATTCTCTTCACTGTCAAATCTGAGAGCAAAGTCCTATAAAGACTTAAGCATCCTAAAAATTAGGATTGGGTTACCCACTGTGAGATGATACCTGGCCTTGGAATTAAAGGTGGTAAGGAATCAGAGTTCCTCACACAATCTACAAGGAGAGGAAACAGACTGGTTTATCTTTTTCAAAGACACCACCTTGGCACTGTTTTGTTTTGCTTTAGTGGTCAGACACCACCTCCTCTTCCTCAGCTCTGTAGGTGAGGTAATGCTTTGCTCTCTGTTTAACTCACTTTGAAATGTGCCAGTACATCTGTGTACCACTCTGAACAGCTGAAAGAATTTATTTTAAATTGTCACTCAGTTTATTAATAAAGAAGAAAAATGCATATGTATATTTTTCCTTAAAATAGAATATAGGTACTGTACAAAAATGTACATGAAAATAATCTTTAGCCTCAGTCAGACATCTGGCCAATGGGAACCTACAGGCAGAAAAAAGTCCAGACACAAGATGGGATAGAAATGGTACACATAAAGAAACTCTTCAAACTTGACAGCCTTAAGGCTGTATAAAGAGCATGTGTTGATACAGTGCCACATTGAGATTTTATAGACATGGTTTTCAGACTATTCCATTCTTACAGTAGGCTACAATCCTGCAGATGTTTAGACATGAAGGACTTTATTCAGTCATGTCAGTGTTTTCATGACTGGGTCTTATTAAATTTCTTCTCCAGAGAGTTAATAAGAAGGCCCTCTCTCTCAGACTGGCTATAGAAGAGCAACAGTTGCCAGATATATTTCTGTTGAAACATGAGAATGCACAACAAGAAACATCATATTAAACTTTCATCCTGACATGCACAATGCCTGTGCTCCAGGGCCTTCAAGGGCTTACTGAAGTATAGAACTCAAATTAAATATATGTTTATTTATTAGTCTGAATGGGGACATAATTGAACATCAGGAATATTGTTCCCAAACAACAAACATGATCTTCTTTATCAAGAACTATATTTTAACGTTGTGGGTAAAAGCAGAAAGAGGCGAATAGCAGGAGCGTGTTAACTATGGTATTTGAGGCAGCCAAGTGACCCAGTCTGAGAGTCAGAGAACGAATGATAATGCTGGTCTAGAAAAGAGTGTGGAATTTCCTTTGTACTCAATATCTACACACCAAGACAGTCAAGTTTAAATTGACATCTAGTTTTGGCCCAGAACCACCAGAGCTGGTTGCTCCTCACGAGTGCAATGCACCAAAAGAGGGTGCTAATGATAACCACAGCCATTAATGGCTGACACTAGAAATCAGTGTACTTGGTTTAACTCAACCTGGCTATGTACTTTTGAAAGTCAATGGCATAAGCCACCCTTTACCATGGCAGGTTGCAATCCTACAGGATTGCTATTTCAACTCATGATTGTTGAAACTGTACTCTTCCACATCATGACAGTAGTGCAGTATTGAACACCAAATGCTGTAGAACAGACACTTGGCGTCTGCTAAAATGGAAAAGCACCAGCTTACTGTAGAGCAATGCAAGATGATTCCTTTGTGGGAAGAAAGGAGAAATTAGCCTTCTGATTGATTAACATCCCCCATCCCAACAGTGACTGACTGGAACCCCACTAAAGTAGAATCTCCACGAAATGGTGCCACTGATTCCATTTGGGCTATTAACCTTTTCTGGAATACTTCATATTTGCAAAAGACATCCTAGGTCTAATAACTACAGTTATTTCCTGTGCCCATAACCTCTGCAAATTTTTGTGACACGATGCCACTTCAACTAACAACAGAAAGTAACTTCTACAATCCAAGTCCTCAAAACACCAGAATTACATGCTGAGTTGGAAGGGACCCACAAGGATCACCGAGTCCAATGCCTATAAAGACGAAAAAAATGGGGTTTATGTTGATATTATTAAAACAATTCAGTCAAATCAAATCCATTATTGAAAGAAGCAGGTTAATAAAGTTATTAAGAGTAAGTTAGTAATGAATTGCACTTGTACACTCTTGTACTTACTGTCACTAAAGACGAAAGCCCTTACAAATAGATTATTTGAAAATGGTTGGAACCCATGGGCTTAGTCTCAGACTTGTCTGCTGTTTGTGCTGTGCCAGTCCATATGTGATTGTAGATCCAACCACACAAATGCAGGTTTTTGCCTAAGATTTCTCTGACCTGTTGCAACTGCATTCCATGAGGATTTTCCACATGCACTGAGTTCATCAACCACAACACTTCTGCCTATTTATTCCATATACTTAGCACTTGTATTTTTTTCCATAAGCACAGACTACTAATTACTGCTGGAAACAACACAGTAGGCCAGACAGACCCTTCTCTGGCCCCGAATTCTTACCTTCTTCTGATTTTTAACTGAGGACACTGTTTCTCTCAAAGTTTTGTTTAACATACATGCATATTAAGACTGCCACATGCTTCTAAGGCTACAATTCACAATCAAATGCTGCAACATGATATGGGCAGGAAGAACATCACTGCAGACACAGAAGTGCTGAAACTGAAATAGAGCTATTGGAGTTCCTTCAGAGTCTCTGATTCACTGCAGCTCATTGCCACTAGAACTGCAGCCTCCTCTTAGTCATCAATACCCGGTGCTAGGATTCATACCTTACTGGAAATTTCCATGGAAAACTTTTAAAAACAAAACCAAAATGCAGACATTATCAATGAGGCCTTGTGAGAACAATTATGAAAACTCTGAACACAACAGCAGATATGCCTGCTTGCAGATATTTCAGTGCACTCATAGTGTAACAGGAGCCACACAACTACAGGGAGGGTGCTCTCTGGAAACCACCTGTGTGCAGGTAAGAGCACCTGAGGCTCCTCAGGACCTGCCTGGGGGAACAGTAGACTTTCCTTAAGAGCTTACTGCTCTTTTACACAAAATACGGCATGGGCTAGAAGTACTGGCAGGCAGCTCCCAATGTGTTTGTCAGGAAAACCAAGCGAGGTGGCCAGAAAATACATGGCTTACTGGATATGCTAAGTTTTAGTGCCTCTGCTGAATCAGCAGTGGTGTAGGATAATGATTTTGATCCTTCTTTGTTTGCCTTTAACAAGGAAGATATATAACTCTTGACATAAACTGTATTGTAGAATGTGCTGAACAAATATTTCATCAAAGGGGAAAAGTTTATCTTAGAGTCATTTTGCTGCTGAATGATTTATTAGAACTCAGAGCCAAAACAGGTAAAAGCCCTAAGGAAGTGCTGTATCTTTCTAATAATTCAACTCTAAGAAGAGTTAAACTCTGCATACAGGAGGGCTGGGGTTTGCTAGGAAGCAGAGTCTTGCAAAACAAATAAAGATTTCCTACACATATGTCAATGCAATTCTCTGCGTCAATACCTGAAAAAGGAGCAGGCGTTAAAGAAATGCACACTTAAAGCCATGACTAATGAGGATACTTCTGTATCACAAAGTCTGGATTAGCCAGTGAATCTTTCAGACAATCTAAGTTGAAAAATAGCATTTGGCAAGGTCCACTGACATCTGCCACCACTTTCTTTAGGCTCCTGCATTTTCCGAAGGTACCGCCTGCGAGCTGCCCTGCAGTAGCACAGCACAGCAACTGCAGACAGCAGGGAATGCAGACAGACATGCAAAGTGTTTAAAATAGGAAACACAGGCTCTGTGCTGGGGGCTGGTACAACAGGTGTATATATATATATTGGGAGCTCATATTAATGAGGCTTCTGTTACAAATGTTGTGGTGGCTGGCAGCCTTTTCAGAAGTAGATGGGTATTTTGGTTAAAGTCAGACAGAGTAACCTCGTAGTAACCTCTAGTCTGGCTCACAGCCACAGGGAAGATTCTGAAGGACTGTCCCTTGGTGCTGCATTGATTAGATTTCTTCCCATAATACACCCAGTGTTTTTGCTCAGTAAACCTTACTAACAACTGAATCAAGAATAAAGACTGAGAGGGGAAATAAAAGCTGATCTCCATGTGAAAATGGTCCATAAAATTAACAAGGTTCTCAGCATCAAGTAATTCTGTCTGCTCTATTGTGTCCAGAAAGTCAGAGCCTGTAAAATACACATGCAAGTATGAGAAGAAAAAACCCCACCCATCCAGCAAACCAAACCAAACCAAATTAAAAAAATCCCCCAAAAATCCCCAAAACCTGAAACAAACAAAACACCCCAAACCAAACCAACCCCAAATAAACATTCTCCCCCAATTTATACATCAAGTCAAATATTTAAAGATATAACACTTAAGATAGCTAAAAGCTTAACTCCCCCCAGCATTTAACTATCCCCTTGTATTTTAAATATTTTTCTTTATTTCCATATTTTATACATGCATAAATGTTGGATACCAGTTCTGCTGGCAAACACATTTCCCCAGTCTTTTATTGTGTTGTGGAAGTGCTAATATACAAGTCTTCTAATTTCTATGTCTTGCAGCATTAACAGTGCATAGAAAGCACCTTTACAAAAGCAAACAAAGAAAAGCCACGCATTCTTAAATA
Organism: Catharus ustulatus; assembly: GCF_009819885.2. Taxonomy (NCBI): domain Eukaryota; kingdom Metazoa; phylum Chordata; class Aves; order Passeriformes; family Turdidae; genus Catharus; species Catharus ustulatus. Next base: position 64,471,722 of record NC_046224.1, read on the forward strand.
AAACGTGGATGATAACCTGGGACATGCCAAGTCTACAGGTAATTTTTCCTCTAAGAACATATTGGGGATATGATAATCTCAGAACACTTTCTAATCTAGATATTGAACACAGAGAGCGCCCTGTTGTGGATCACCAATATTTTCTGCTAGAATGATCCTTAGTTGTGGAAAAGGAAACCAAACCCCAAATCATTATCACTGGAAAGACAGCTGTAACACTGAACATTCCAAATGAACAGCCCATTCCATTAAGAAAGGAACACTACTTTCTATCAATAATGAATCATCTAGGTTCTGAATAACAATTACAACATTCATGTACTTGGTAATTCATGTAAGAAAAACTATGATCTTTCTAACATAAACATAACATACTACCAAGTATTAGAATTGAAAGGATGAACAGCATTGTCATGACTTCAGCTATCCACACTGCATGGTAACCAATGAAGTAAGCAGACTAAGTATTTTGCAACATCTAGAGTAAGATGGGAACATAACACATAGGTCATGTGGGAATACACAAATAACTCATTCCTATCTTCTGTAATACCACATGCTTTCAGGAAGGGCTGTTCCCCCAAAATGGTCAATCTAGATATGAAGACAAGTATGGTGTGCAACATAATTTATAAAGGTCTACAGCTGTAGCAGGATACCAGACTAAATAATAAGTAGATCTATTCATATTTTCACAACTGCAACCTAACAAGTTAGAAGCAAAGGAACCCTTCTTGCTACATGAAAGCAGGTGTCTAACATCAAAGGGAAACAATGGTAAGGACCTTAAAATACTGTCATTTGTTTGAAGTTTTCTCCCTGAGATCCTTTAAATGAATGACTCTGGTAAAGTAGTGTCAAGAAGACACAAAATAGCCACTTAAAAAGACAGCACTACAAGAAGCCTAACACAGCTGACGCTGAATGTTAGTAAACCTTTTTATTCTGGAAACATGGGCACTGAGAGTTTTACAATTTTGTTTAAAAAGCTGGTATGACAACTTCTGAACCTTTGCTGTTAACTATGATAAAGGAATGAAAGCTGTCATCCATCTGGCACTAGCTTGTATTCTTACTGCCTCAGGGGTATCCAAACACTGGGCAAACTAACTACTTGCAAAAACTTGCAATCTATGTTCAGAAGAGAAAGACCTTACTTCAAAATAATAAAAAATATCAAATAGAAAAAATAATTTCAAGAACTTCATGAAAGAATATGAGATTTTTCATGGAGGTTCTTGATACCTTTTGGAGCTTAAAACAATTTGTGCATATATATATATATATATGGTATATTTTGCACAAATGGTTCTTCAAATACTGAAATACAACTGAAGTTTTGTCAATGCCATGCCCTTCCTATATCCAACATTTGCTTTCCAGAAAAGGGTCAGTAGAGAATCAGATATTTGATAATGCCCTGCTGTGGCGCTCTGTCCTCGACCACTCAAGCAAGCAATGCATGGAACAGCAAGATAAATTCAACATGCACTAACCACAAACCCTATAAGAGAATCTTTCATTTGTGCCATATAATTATAGTGAACAAAACCCATACATACTTATAAATATATCTGACATAAAAATGTGCAATACAAAAGCACAACATCAACTGTATCAACATCAGAATGAAACACGTAATGGGAGGAGACCTAAAGGACCAGACAAACACAAAATACAAGCCCTCTTTACTGCTACTTAAAAAAAAAATCCTTTCAGATACTGCCTAAGATACCAAGGCAAATGATTTAAAGAAATCTTGGCTCAAATATCCTGCTTGCTGGGACAGCTGTCCTAGGAAGGATGCACTCACATCTGCAAATCACAAATTACAGCATTGCTGCTAAGAATGCCTAAGGTTAGGAAGGACTATCATAAGCTGCCTCGAACTTTCAAGGCAGTTATTTTGAATTACTGGAAAAATGCTTATTAATCCCCTAAGGAAGCCAGATTTCAGACACCACATAAAAAAGCTCTTCTGGAAGAGGAAAGCAAACCTTATTAACTCCTAGTTACACCTTCAGAGAATTGAATAGAAATCCAGATGTCTTAACTCTGTAATCTATGATCTGTGTCCAGATCATCTGTGCTTTTGGCTCCAATTTTACCTCAACTAAACTTGCTTTCATTGAGTTATTTTTTGTTATTTAAATACCTATTTGTGGAGGCTACTGTTCAAATGAAACCAAAAATCTTTTTCAAAACATTATTTATCTTGAGGTACCAAGAATGGTTGAAATTAATTCATCACTTCTTGGTCCAATGTAGTGCTCCTACCAGTTTAATGACTGAAAACAGTGTTTCTTGCTAGTCCTATATTAAAAAAGCAAAGCCTTTGATCAATACAAGACTGAAGGTCAGTCTCAGAAAATAAGCAACCCATGAAAAAACTCACTCATGAGAAAACCCACGTGGAAGTGAAAACAGAGGTGATGTAAAGGTATGCTCTTACCGTAGCTGGTTATTTGCTGGAACATGGTGCTGATACTTTTATATTCAAGTTGTGTTAAAAATCCTCTCAGTTAATATGCTGTTAACAAGTCTGAGTTACGTATTTCACATTTTTATCACCAGCAACAGTAACAGGTATATTTGCAGTACACTGGAGGAACTTCAAAGTAATTTACAAGCACTAATGATAAGGAAGCATTAATCCTTATTTTGCAGATGAGGAACAGATGTACAAGATTCTCTTGTGCTTTTGCGTGAATCACTGCAGCAGAGGCAGAAACTGAACTTGAATTACCTACAACCTCAATCACCTCTACATGAACAGTTTTCTGAAAAAGCATGGCAGACATGAGACACCTTCCAGAGAAGTAAACAGAAAGCAGTAATTTTCCTTGTAATCCCCTTAAAAGGCAGTACACAACTCCCACTTCAAAAGCCAAAACCAAACCCCCAGAACAAAACAGCACATGCTGTATTTTTAGAGAGAACTTTAATTAGGCAGGGCAGTTTCTCTGTCCCGCCTTGCTCAGTTCATGACAGCAATCCCTGCCTGCTAATCAGTCTTGTTTGGAGGATTTACTCCTTGTTATGTAATTCTAGATATTTCTTGCAGCATTGGGCTTTTAGTGTACTTAGATGGGTAAGAAAGAAAGAAAGCAAGAATGACTCTACAGGAATTTCAGATGCTTTATTTTTACTGGCATACACATCGTTTTCTGAGGTGTTTGGCACTAAGGGTGCAATGTATTAAAATGATTGATTGATAGCATTTTAAAAATAGAAGTACTGCTCTGATACTGGGATTAACTATTATCATTAAGATATGGCAGAATTTTAAACAGCTTTGAATTTGCACCCTCCTGTGAATGCAAAGTGCCCTTCCCCATCCCCCTTGCCCATGTTACACACACAAATCAGAGGATTTCATAGAGAAACAGAGTAAATGCCACTAGCTTTGCTCCTTATATGGGTAGTACCACATCCCTTAGACAACAGGAACAACACCACAGTGTCCTTTCAATTTCTGTCACACACTGTTAGTTTGCTTTCAGGCATATTTGTAGTCTACCCTGCTGCTTTTTCTCCCCTGAACAATGTTATGCGTTGCTCTATGGGAGAAGCTTAATTACAGCTATTTTGAAGGTTCTTATTTTTAAATATCCTATATTTTCTTGATCAAATCTTGGTTATTGAAGGGCTGGAATAAATTTGGAATAAATGACTGTGCTGGATTTGACTGGGGTAGAGTTAAATTTCTTCCCAGCAGCTGGTAGTGGCAGTATTTTGGATTTGTGCTGAAACACTGCTGATAACACAGGGATGTTTTAGTTATTGCTGAGCAGGGCATGGACAGAGCCAGGGACTTTCTGCTCCTCTCCCAGCCCACCAGGGAGGGCCTGGGGGGTACAAGAAGCTGGGAGGGTACACATCCAGGACAGCTGACCCCAACTGGCCACAGGGGCATCCCAGACCATAATGTGTCACTCCATTATACAAAGTTAGGAGGAGGAGGAAGGCAGACATTTGGAGTGATGGTGTTTGTCTTCTCAAGTCACTGTGACCTGTGATGGAGCCTGGCTTTCCTGGGATGGCTGAGCACCTGCCAGTCCAAGGGAAGTGGGGAATGAATCCCTTGTTTTGCTTTGCCTGTGCACACACTTTTGCTTTATTTTTTAGTCTTTATCTCACCCCACAAGTTTTTGCACTTCTACCCTTCCGATTCCCAGAGCCAAGGCAGGGAGAGAGCGGGGCTGAGCTGCACCTGGGGTTAAACCACACCGTGCCGTCATGGGGTGGCCCAGCACAGTGTAAGCAGGTTCTGACTCAGAGCAGGGTGAGTGACTGCAGCTACAGGGAGACCCTGCCAGCAGCACATTCGTGCCAATAGAAAAGAACAGTTGATGGCATCTACCCAAGGTCAGCTCCTCAGATTTGGGAGCCTGTTTTCTTCCAGACACTGTAAAGTCACTTGTTTAAACGCAGCCAGTCGGCAACAATTAAATGCCTAAACAAAACATGCAGATTTGGTGCTCCTTTTGAAATCTCCCCCACGCCATGCCGTTTATTTTCTACTCCTCACAGTCTTAATTATCCAACAATCAGGCCACAAAATGGCGGTGGGAGTGAGGCAGACATTTTGTAGCTGTCTCATTGAACAGGACAATGGGAATGCGCCGAGGGAAAGGCAGGGACCCAAGGGGATGAAAGGAGCACGTAGCTCTAAGACAGCCCAGCTTTTAAGCCCTTTATCTCATTTTATAGCAAAGTTAAAGCCAAGCAGCGCTGAGGAGCCACCTGACAGCATTTGGCCACTGAGCAGGCAAAAATACAGTCCAGGGTAGCCCATTCCCAGCCGTTTCACTGCGGTGAGTGCAGCTCATCACCCATCTGAGCAGAGACTGTTTTCTGGGAGCCACATGGACTCAGGACCACCCATTGACACTGACTCAGTCACTGTAATCTTAACCACATTCTTCCCTTGAAAGTGCAGACACCAATGTTTTCTATTACAGCCCCAGGAGCTTCACAGTCTTCTGCACAGCTCTGAAAACACTTGCAACATAACATGCAAATGAACACTTAAAGAATGGAGCCTACACCTCCATCTCTGCAAGTGACTTTTGATTCAAATTTCACTGTTTTGTGTGTAATAAGACAGGGACAGCTAAGAACAAATAACACCAGATCTGATAAAAACAAAAAGCACCAAGAATTAATAAGCACGTTTTTTCTTCAAGTGTGTGTCCATCAGATTCCTTGTAAAAGTATTAGTACTTGATAGATCCTAAAACAAATATGCAAATCTTCAGGAAAAAACTCATGCACTCAAAGCACATGTTACTCATTAAATATTTAACTACCTGCCAAATTACTGGTTTAGAGATTTAGATATTACACAGTGTTTCCTGAGAGAAGAAAACACAAATCACCTAAAAAATAAAACCCCAAACCTACAACTTTCTAACACAGAAAAACTATTGTATAAATAAAAAATGGCTGAGGGGATTTTGCTTACTTTTTAAAAATGACACAGAATAAGCAAAGCAGTTGAGCTATTGGTGTATTTGGAAAGGTTGATAGATGTAAAAAAAATCCCAACACCCTGGGATTATATAATGCAAAAAAACCATCATTATTAATTTTCATGCAGCTCTGATTTTGAGGGATTTGTAATGTCGACATGAAACCACCCAAACAGGTAAGAGAGATACATTCCTGTACAAAGACATGCTGAATACACAGGTACTGTTCCCTCTACTCCACTCCTGCTCCAGTGTGATGCTGCTACTTGATATCCAAAGGACCAGGAAGAGGCAACCCAAGGATAGGAGACCCTTCCCAGAGTGCAGGTGGCAGAGTGAACCAGCTACCTGGATAAGCAGTTGGAAGAAGTGTAATTTGAAACTTCATCTCTTGGAACAAATGGTAGAAAGTCTGACCATATTAAAAGAAAAATACTCAGCCCCCAGGGACAGCAGGGTAAAATATTCTCAGAAAAGGGAAGAATTCAGCCTAGAGTTGGCATACGACACGTTTCCCAGTAACCCATCTCTAAAGCTACGGATTTAAAATCAACCTGGATTACAGTTGTCCTTTGCTTTTGTTGCAAACTCCCAAAATTGTGGAAAGAATTCTGAGTTTTGTTACAAGCTTGAAAGCAGGTCAAAGTTTAGGAAGAAGTTCCCCATAGGTTGTGATCCTTCAGAGTTAAGATAAATCTGATCTATGCTGGGAGAAAAGAGCTCTGAATTAACACAGGGCTTTATACTGAAGTGTGGGAATCTTGTGGTTTGACAAAATTTCCTTGCAAACCCAGGTAAAGTTCAGTGGTTTCTGTGATATTTCACAAAGACTGTCTGGATGCCTTTGAACTTGAAACTCAGAGTGGAATTCGGCAGCTGCAAACTTAAACACAGCAAGACAAAGATTAAGAAAAAATGTTTGCATGAGTTCCTGGGAAGAATACACTACATTTCACCTGCTGACACTGGAAAAGCAGAAATCTACACACCCTCCAGTTCCACTTCAATTTAAATAAAGACAGTAGGAAGGGGTGGCAGAGGCACATTTATTACATTTTTGACTTACCTAAGAGAGGTGGTATGAAGGAAACAAAAGAAAAGGACTGTAAGCAGAAAAAGAGAAAGGTAAAGTGAGATGATTACAGACAGATGAGAATAAGGATTAAAAACCCACCCGCAAGTATTGGGAAAAAGGTTTAGAAATCATACTAAAAATCAGGGAATGAGAATAAAAAGACTAAGCATGTTACTTATGGCATGTTTCTTTGACATGTTTTTTTCCTTAAGTGTAGAAAACTTTTTGAGCAGTAAAGAATTTTGATTCCACTGTTAAATCCCTAGAGAAAGAGAAAAAAAATCCTAGGTTTTGTCACCACACTTTTGTTCTCTGGGGTTCCACTTCTTTGGTGAATTACTCCTTAGCCACTTGGAAATGCTGGAAATCACATACACTGATTCCATAATAATATTCCCTGCCACCCCAAGTCTCCAATTATCCTTTAACTAAGCAAAGCTGTAAGAAAAGTGGCTGTTTGTATAAAATGGTCAAGCACATCACGTTGGGGGCATTCCCACAATGGTGCCATTTCTGCCTGAGGGAAGTTTGGGAAAGGAGGAGCAGAAAAATATTTTGGGAAGAATCACGAAGTATCACATCTGATTTTTTAATAATATAGTTCTCTGCCTGGTTCTGACTAATAGATATCCTAAAGGAGGAACTTAATAGTTACACACACAAGAGAAACTGGGATTGATACAGCTGTGAACATACAATGACTGCGGTTTCTGATTGCAAACCCGGACCAGAATGCTATAGCAAAAAATCACCTGGATAAAATGAACTACAGCAACAAACCCTGGAATGCTTCTTTGTTAGTTTAAGAAATACTGGAGACACCATTATGACCTAATGTATCTTTACATACATTCCTTCTTTGTCCATCATTTATGTAAGACCAATTGCCGTGACAATTGAGAGAACTGCTTCACTAAAGGAATGTCCCCTTATATTTTAAATACTGCTGGTTCCTGAGACAAAGAAATCCACCCCACAACTCCAAAGACACAAAATAATACAACACAAAAGAAGCCAAAGACAAAAAAAGAGAATCCTGCAGACCAAAGGAATTTTGTGGGGAAGGTGGTATTTCTGGTTCACAACGCCAAGCACAAACTTGCTGCCTTTTATAAGCTTTATTACCAACACCTCCTACACCTCTAACTTCATCTGTGTCCCCATGGCAAACCAATCCAAACCTGTGTCTTCTGATTGGGCTCCAATAAAAGCATAATGTAAGTATTGCAAGGATACAGCATAATACAGTGCTAAGAGCTCTGCACCCACTGAGACACCTGAGAGCAGGTGAAATGTGTTGTGAGAGAGGCTCATAAGGGACCCTCTGCACATCTGAGCAAACAGCCTCTGAGGAGGGATGTCTCTGCAGGACCAGGTGAGTAGACATGGAGATGTATTGGCTGCAGATATAACCAGAGCCTGGTGGGAAATTCCGGGAAGGAAAATGTAAACATCTTCTTTCAGTGCAGTGGAATACTAACTCTGTTTTCCCTGCACACTGCCATTCTTCAGACAGGGACTTCACCACTGTGCACTTTGTGCTGGCCTGGAAGGACTTCTGCCTATACCAAAACATCACCCAGACCACTAAGAGTTAACAGAAAATGTACAAAAGAGAACAATCACACATTGTCACGGGAGACGAAATTAAATATCCCAACAGACATTCCTGTTCATATGACATTCTGGCCAACAGCCTCCTCAGATACTACAGCGATAACAATGCAACTACTTTCATTACTAATGCAAATTCAACGGGAATTTAACGGGGTAAGTAGTTTAAATTAGCATTTTCTTTTAGGAATTCTGGGCTGGCAGCAGTAACATCTGTCTCTCTGAAGTGACAACAGAGAGCTTAAGCTTCAGGTCTGGCTGTTCTGCAACATGAGGCATTGCATTACTAACCCAGAGCTAGGTAATCATTCTCCTGCCAGTATTAATGAATTTCTAGCTACCTCAGAGTCCTTCCAACTAATGAACACAGGTACCACAAGTGGCAGAGCAGGAGGCTGGGCCCTAGTCCTGATTCCTTGTGATGCCACATCCAGGCAGTGCCTTGGGGCATTCCACTCTGGGTGCATTCTAAGGTGCAATTCTGGCACAGACCTCAACCTAGTCCTCACTCATGCGACAGTGACTGCCCCCAAACCCAGCCCTGGGCTCCCAGGCTAATTGATAGTGGCACAACCTGGCTGGATCAGCAGCTGCTGTGCTGCACCAACTCCAGTTTCTTTACTGCTTTGCCCATTTCAGCACTGGGAGTACTTGTCCTTCAAAAAAGGCTCCTAGAGGGCTTGCTCACTCCCAGGGAAAGCATGCTCCACAGATGGAGAGCTTTCTGTGAGAGGATGAGGCTAAGGTCCCAGGAACCTTTGTGTTGGGTTTGTAGTTAACACTTCATGCTGTCTTTTTTCTCCTCCCCATAAAGTATTTCTTTTCTGAAATCCTTTAAGAACTGTGTTATTAACACTGTATTTCTGATTTTACACAGAAGCTGATTTTTGAAGATAATTTGCAGCATAAATTCTGCCCAACTTATTCCATATATATTTTTTACTTTTAAAAGAATCCCTCTCAGCCAAACTATGTATTTTTGAGTAGGAATTACCTACTTTAGAATAGACTACAGTTTGATGTTCAAAATTTCCATCTTATATTCCTTTGCAACTGTGACAGAATTAATCTCACATCTTAATGGGAGTTTGCCCTTAATAAGAAAGCATTAAAACAAGCCAACAATAAGAAGGCCATTCTTTTGCTTTTTTCCGGTATTTTCATAGCGACAAATGGATCAAACACAAGATATTTTTTAAGGCTTCCCCCCATCCCCCTTGTAAATCATAAATGATTTGGTATATTTAATTCAAAATGAGTTCCCTGTGGATCAGGCTAACACAACAGATTAAGAAAACCTTCCCAAACCATGATACATCTTAGATGGAAAAGTACAAAAAATGTTCTTTTGCCATTTCCCCTCCTCCTTTTTCAACTGTTCCTCCTTCCCCTACACCAAAGGACCAAGGTCTCAATGCTAATTAGTCCTATTCTGAGGCTTCAAAACACTGTAGTACAGATTTTTTAAAATAAATGAAGGCTTTTAGACTATATTCAGAGGAAAATATTCAAGTGACTATATATTTGCTACACTACACTGATATAGCTGGTATATTTAGAGATAGATCCCACCTGCAAGACAAAAAGCAAAGGGAATACCTGTGGTTTTTGAGTCTGCACAAGTACTACTTGGTGCCTGTTTGTGAGAGGCCCAATGCACTGTTACTCTTGCATCTGCACCAGTTTTAAACCCTCCTAAGCAAGGTCAGGAGACAATTCCGCCCAGGGAGAGGTGTTTGCAAGACCTGACCAACATTCCCATGCAAGGGCATTGGCCAGACTCTGAAAATACTCCTTTGCAATACTTATTTGTCATAAGGGATTTTATTTGCAGACTTGAATGTCCTTTCTCCTGTCCTTCTCTCCTTACTGGTTACACAATACCAAGGGCTCCTCAGTGAAATGTAGAGCACAGCTGTTCACAGCTGCTTTAACACATGGACACCAGTCTTGTTACTGGAACAGGTTGGGAATTGGTTCACTGCCCCACTAAATCTGTCTGATGGTAAGTCCTGTTCTTGGAAACCGCTTCTGTAGGAACTGCAAGGTCTGGTCCAGCTGTGGGCAGATGTGAGGGCAGCAGAGGCAGGGGTGGCAGTGAGGGCCCTATGGATGTGGCTGCACTACAGTTCCAGTGCAGAAGGGTCCTACCTCCCTCCTGCAGCTGGACCAGAGAATGGAGGCCCACAACTAGAAGCAAAAGAGACAAAACAAGCTCTCTGTTTGATAAATCACTAACTCTTCCAGCTGGCCCAGGCAGCTGTGATGTCCTGCCCACCAGAACACCACAGAAGCAGCCTGGGATCACCACTTCCATAGGTGTTGGGTACCACACTTGGCCCTCATCCCAACAGAAACTGTCCCTTCCAAACATTTTTGCAAGAGTGGTAAAGGTAGAGACAAATTACTTACAAATAGCACTGCAAGGTTTATCAATGTCTTTGGAGACAGAGGCCAGTGTGCAGCGTGAACACACAAAGGCTCAGGAAGAAAAAGCCTCGGTGCAGCTCTAAAAGACTGTGAATTTCAGCTTTAGCATGGGCATGATTTTGGTTACTTACTACATATTTGAAACAATTGAAGTGGTTTTTTTTTTTTCTGTGTTTGCCTTGGATCCAGCTATTTTTAAGGTCACAGTCCCTGCTAAAGGAGGAAACTGTGTCTCTGAGGTATTGGGCATTAAACAGAGGAAAGAAAAAGGCACAGAGAAAGTAGCTGCCTTACAGAGAGAACTCAAATATTTTGTTTCCTTCCTTGTTCAGTCTGTAGTCAAAAAAGAACTTCACAGTAAAAACTAACTCATGTTTTTTTTTAAAAATGAACTTAATTCTGAATTCACAGGAATTCTTTACTAACTCCTGGAATCCTTCCCTGATAAATTACAATATGAAGGGACATTCCCACTTGCAGCTTTCCACCTGGCTTTTGTCTCAGAGCACATGCTGACCACTCACTCCCCTCTCTGTGGTGACACATGGTGGCACCTATATCCAGTCAAGTGTTATGTGCAAGAAGTCTTCAAACCTGGCAATACATATGAGGGGGTGGAGGGAAGCAGCAAATGTTTTGAGAACCTTGGAAAAACCAATCAAGACAGAAATCAGACACTGCAGAGGACACATATTTTGCTGTGACCACAGACTTTTGTGGCAGGAACCAGAGGAAACCAGTGCCAAAGGGATGGTGTGGGAAAGGACAGGAGCAAGCTGACAGGCTGCAAAGACAAGGAAGGAATTCCACTCTAGGGAAGAGCAGGACCTACTGATACCAGACTGCAGCCTGCCCTCTCTCTGGTCCAGGAGGTCACACAACACTTTACCACAACAGAGCTGCACTCTGTAGCTTATACCAGGAACTAACCCTCCTGGAGCCTCAGGTCTTAAATAATGCAGAGAAGATCAAAGCCAGCAGTTATTTAAAAAGAGGCTTCTTTTATAACTTATTTGCTCATTTGCAAAATACCAATGTTATTTATTTAAGTAGCTATGACCTTTTTTGATCCACTTCTAACGTAAATGCTCATGTGTGGTTGTCAAAAGAAAATCATGATAATAAAACACTAATAATACCTCAGATCAGGAGTAGCCCAATTAACTTTGCTGGGATAACATCCCTATAGAAATGGATCTGTATTGTACCTCTTGAGGCAGGGGTTACAGCTGTTTCCAATGTCCCAGGCTCTGCACTCACAGAAGACAAATGCATTTGGAACCATTTTGCAGATGCTTTTTTCTCATGCAAGTATCATGAGAAATACACCAAGATTTTGGGAATCCCTCCTTCAGCTGGCCTCTGCTGTTCATGTCATATACCAGATTATGGTGGATGCCTGGTCTCCCAGCTGTAGTGCTAATAAATATTTTGAGGTGCAGAAGATGTCTTCATGGCTCTAATTAAACAGATTAAACATGTACATGCAGGGAACAGCATGTGCATACCAATCCAGAGGACATGTAATGTCCACTAGAATTGGAAGTTTCACTGGAACAACATCAGGAAGGTCAGAAAATGAAAGAAGACTCTTCCATGCCTTGACAGTGGTGCAACACTAGACATCATCTGTTCCTTATTCAGATGTCAGAATCAAGATACAGTGGTTAAAGAAATGTCATTAGTATCTATTTATTACTGGAGCCAAACTGGGATATACAGAACAGCAGTTCTTCAATAGAAGATTATAAACTCTGGGGAGAAAAATGGGGATGGGGAGGTATATACAAGAGTTTTAAGAGTGGAAAAATAAGAATTTATACAAGTTACTCCTTCAAAAAGGGCATGCTCTGTCTCATACCCAAGTATCACAGTAAGGATACACTTTCTGTTTCAGTTCTTTCTCAAATCTGGGACATTAATAAAAATGGGACAGGAACCCATGAAAATGTAAGATAATTTTCTCTTCAGAAATTGTCTTTTAGATGCATATGCAATTTACCTTTAGGTGATATCTACATGTTCATACAGAGCCTCACTTGAGTAGGGTACACACCTGTATTTACTTTCCAGTGACATCAAAGAGCTATGCAGCCTTTTTTTTAAAAAAAAAAAAATCACCTGCACAGGTACTCTGTAACACACGTGTTAACGTAAGAAAGCGAAAATACACATCAGAGCTGACTGCTACTGGTGGGAAGGGAAAATGTGTGACTTCTCAACCCCAAGTAAACTCATTAGTAGGCTTTAATAAAGTCAAGCAATATTGTTAGCTGTATTAGCACCACTAAAGAACCCTGCAGAATGATAGCATCAGTACATTTAATAACTAATAGTATTACAGCCATAAGGTTACCATCTTAAAAACCAAGCTTTCAAGAGTTCAAGAAAGAGATTAAAGCTCCATAAATAATATTTACACAGTGAATACACAAGAGTTACATATATATATATATATATATAGGGACTTGTTTTAATTTTAATTCTCCTGCAATCAATACGTATTTTGGAAAGCAAAGCAAAACTCCTCAAGCAGATGATATTCTTCAATGTTGTGTGAACATGAGAATATTCCTCTTGATGTGCTGAGGTAATGCAGGCTTACCAAGAAAGAAGTTCTAACTGAAACAAGTGACTTATTAACTCTGAAAGAAGGTGGAAGTTGCACAGATAGGAAGAGCACCATATTGTACTTGACCAAAACCAGTATGCCACGCTGAGGCACTGTGGAGTTTTCCACAAGCTTAGGCTGTGGCAGGATGTTCTAAGCCTTCCTTGTATGGGGGGTTTGGTCTTCTAGGTCTCTGAAGGAAGAAAGACCTTCCAAAATGTGAACAGTCTACTGTGCTTTTTAGCAATGTTTCTTGAAAACACACTTTAGGTACAAAAAGCAGAAAAAATCTCTGTTACTACAAACAATCACTTTCTCAACTTCTTAGTGCACATTATGTGACTTACCAAAATACATCTGGTTTTAAGTCATACTACATCAAGTCTCCCTTGGTGGCTTTGATGTCATATCTGCAACAGCCAATGGTTAACAGATTCTGATTTGCATGTTATCAGTGACACTGAAATAAAGAACAGAATTTTGTTCAGAATTACGTTTATTCTCCATGCCTCAAGCAACACAAGCACTTGTCAAACTTCAGTATTGATGCATTTGAAAATCCCAGTGAGCTGTTAAAGACAACATTCTGCTCATCAGAATCCAGTACCAAATGATTAAACACACAATGGACCTAAGGCAATTTTAAAATAAGGTCTCATCTACCAAATCTTCTAACTGGTAGCACTTACTGTTCAGTTGATGCCCAAGAGTAAGTCTGGAGTCTGTTTTTAGTAGCGTGCTGTTCAAAACATCATCATTGCTTAAAAAAACTGGAAAATTTTCTATTTATGATTCTCAGGATTTTCACTGTGACCATTTAAAAAACTTATGAAAAAATGCCAGAATGTTGTAGCTGAATTTTGTCAGAATGCAATGCAGCAACCCGAAGTACCCATCTCATTTAGCTCCATGGTCTTGATTTTATACATTAATAATCTGATCACTATTTTTACTAAAATCAAAACTGAGTCCACATGAGCTGATATTGGAGAAACAAATCTCTGTTACTGCATGGCAATGTCAGAGATAGAGAACACAGTATTCTGGTGGGCACTGCAACAGTTGTAACTTATACCTTGGAGCTTTCAACACTGACTGTATTCTCACCTGCTGTAAGGTCCAACAAATTATGTGATGCAAAAATATCCTTTTGCATTGAATGCAAGAGACTAACTGGTGGGAAAAAAATCATCTATCTGTTGCACTATGCTTTTTTAGCTGGGAACAATCCCAAATTGCCCCTCAAGACTGTTCAAAGGTTGTACCAGAGTTTTTCAGAGCATTCAAGATAACATAATTTAGCTGTAAAATCCCATTTTGGATGCAATGTTTGCTATATCTGAAATTACTGCAAGCATCCTAGAAAAAGAAAGAACACATCATCTTCCTCTGCTAGAAAGTTGCTAAGAAGGTAGTTTTACCTTCAAGAAACTATGACTGCTCTTATTAAACAGAACATACATAATCATGGTCTTTTCTGTCATCCTTAGGTCTTGTATCACAAATATCCAACCTGAAAACTGTCACTGGCAAAATGGCTTTTAATCCAGAAGGAAAACACACCCTTAATGGAATCTGGACTGTGCTTTACTGCTTCTAAAACTTCACAATGTACTGATTCCAAGAAGAGATGGGCCTCCATTTTGGTAAGCAAGTACCAGCTTTTTAACTGATTGTCAGCCTGCAGCAGCTGTTGCATTATTCACATGTTCTTTTACCTTGCCCAAGGTGAAGCTCATTATTCTTTAAGGACTAAAGGAGTTTTTATGGGGCTTGCTAGTAGCCAGGTAGGGGCCAGTCTTTTCTCTTAAGTAACAAGCAACAGGACGAGAAGAAACAAGTCATGCCAGTGGAGGTTTAGGTTGGATAACAGGAAAAATTTCCTCATGGACTGTCAAGAATTGGAGCATGCTGCTTGGGGTAGTGGTGGAGTTACCATCCCTGGAGGGATTTAGAAGGTGTGTAGATGGGAACATGCTTTAGTAGTTGCCTTGGCAGTATTTGGTTAATGGTTGGACTTGATATGAGAGGTATCTTCCAACCTGAAGGATTCTATGATTCTGTAACACTATGACAACAAAATATAACTTAATTATCACAGAATCATAGAACCACAGAATCACTAGGTTAGAAGAGACCTTCAAGATCATCAAGTCCAACTCATCCCCTGTGACTCCACCACCTCCCCCGGCAGACCATTCCAGTACTTGATCACTCTTTCAGTAAAAAAACTTTTTCCTAATATTGAACTTGTATTTCCCTTGGTGCAGTTTAAGGCTGTGTCCTCTTATTCTGTCAGTGCTGCCTGGAGAAAGAGACCAACCCCCACCTGAGCACAGCCACCTTTCAGGGAGCTGCAGAGAGTGATAAGGTCACCTCTGAGTCTCCTTTTCTCTAGGCTGAACAAGCCCAGCTCCCTCAGCTGTTCCTCACAGGGTTTGTGTTCCAGACCCCTCCCCAGCCTCGTTGCCTCCTCTGGATGCGCTCAAGTGTCTCAAGGTCCTTCCTAAACTGAGGGGCCAGAACTGGATGCAGCACTCAAGGTGTGCCCTCACCAGCGCCAAGCACAGGGGAAGAATGACCTCCCTGCTCCTGCTGGCCACACCATTCCTGATCCAGGCCAGGGGCCATTGGCCTTCTTGGCCACCAGGGCACACTGCTGGCTCATGTTCAGTCATCAGTCGACCAGCACCCCCAGGTCCCTTTCTGCCTGGGCACTGTCTAGCCACACCATCCCCAGCCTATAACACTGCAGGGGGTTATTGTGGCCAAAATGCAGGACTCGGCACTTGGATTTATTAAACTTCATCCTATTGGACTCTGCCCATCCATCCAACTGTTCCAGGTCTCTCTGCAGAGCCCTCCTACCTTCCAGCAGATCAACACATGTGCCCAGCTTTGTGTCATCTGCAAGTTTACTAATGAAAGACTCAATACCTTCATCCATGTCATCAATGAAAATATTTAACAGAACAAACCCCAGCACAGACCCCTGAGGGACACCACTGGTGACTGATCCCCAACTGGATGCAGCACCATTCACCACCACTCTCTGGGCCTGGCCATCCAGCCAGTTCTTAACCCAGCAAAGAGTGCCCCAGTCCAAACCATAGGCTGCAGCTTTTCCAGGAGTGTGCCGTGGGAGACACTGACAAAAGCCTTGCCGAAGTCCAGGTATACAACATCCACAGCCTTTCCTGCATCCACCAGATGGGTCACTTGGTCATAAAAGGAGATCAGGTTGGTCAAACACCACCCACCCTTCCTGAACCCATGCTGGCTGGGTCTGAGACCCTGGCCATCCTGTAAGGGCTATGTGATGACATAAAGTATAAACTGTTCCATAACCTTACCAAGTACTGAGGTCAGGCTAACTGGCCTGTACTTACTAGGATCCTCCTTCCCACCCTTTTTTGTGAATGGGAGTCACATTGGCCAGCTTCCAGTCATCTGGAACCTCCTCAGTGTCCCAGGACTGCTGGTAAATGATGGAGAGAGGCTTCACAAGGTCATCTGCCAGCTTCCTCATCACCCTGAGATGGATCCCATTCGGTCCCGTAGATTTACGAACATCCAAGTGGCTCAGCAGCTCTGTGACTGCCTCCTCCTGAAAGACAGAGGGACCATTCTGCTTCCTGACACCATCTACCAACCCAGGAGGACAGCTGAGGATAAGCCCATTTGTCTGCTCCTGCTCGCCGTGCTCCCTAGAGTCCTCTTTTAATCACCCCACCGCTCGCTGGAGGAAAACTCTGCCCTACACCTGTATGGTTAATGAGAAATTATATTCCTGAATTTCTAATGACATAAAGCGGCATTAATAAAATAGTCTTAGGACAAGCTAGGGCAAGTAGTCACCAAAACACCAGAAAAACTATGTTCTGACACAGCTTAAAATATATTAAAACCATTCAAAATTCAGCTGATTCTATCTTCCAAGTCAAAGGGAGCAAAACAGCAGGAAAGGTTCACAGGTATAATTCATGGTGCAGCTTTCAGTGAGCACCTGTGACGGCAGACACTGAACAGGCACAATCCTTGTTACTCCTCAAAGCACTGCACAGAGAATGCACAGATGAACTGAAGAATCACACCCCAGGATGTCTGTGTGCCTAAGCAGGCTTGCCACAAGCACAGGGAGATGAGGAGAATCCTTGCCTGGGCGGTGACAGTTGTGATAACACTCACAGTCTAGCTATGAAGAGTAAAACTCTCCACAGGGTGTTTTATCGTGATTTGATCTTTAAGGGAGAAGTAGTATTTAATCTTGGTAATGACATTTTCTAGGAACTGTTTCAGAGACATTCTTTCAAGTGAGAGACTGAAATGTTAAGGGTTAATCACTCAAACAATGGGCCATTTGCCAAAGCAGCAGGTGCTTTCCTGAGCCCCCCAGACAGAGGAGAGGAAAGCTTCTGGGGGTGTGGTGGGGAAACCTCTGGTCTGCAGAAGCACTGCCCAGGGGCAGAGGGGTGAGCACCCACCACCTTTGTTCAGCAACAAGCTGGTTTTGAGGAGATAAGAAAAGAGGTCGATAAGAAGCAGATCCTGTGAGGTGGAATAATGCTTCTGATCATGGCAATGTCCTCCCTTACACCAGCTAGTGGCTCAGATGTAAAATTCCACCGACCCCGAGGAAGACATTCACACAGAGAGTTTTCATCCTTCTCAT
Source organism: Catharus ustulatus (assembly GCF_009819885.2). NCBI lineage: Eukaryota > Metazoa > Chordata > Aves > Passeriformes > Turdidae > Catharus > Catharus ustulatus. The sequence continues at coordinate 64,489,598 of NC_046224.1, forward strand.
GGGGGGGCATAACCAGCTCAGCTGCACTGACCTGAGAGGCAGGCTCATATCTTAGAGGGTGTCATAAACCGTCGAAGAGCCCTGAAATGTCCCCAGACTTACTTTAGTGCCTTCACCAGTGAACTGCTCATGACCCACAGGGTTGTATCACAGTGTAACACTTCCCACGCCCCCAGGGGAGGTACCTGGGAATTCCCACCTGAACATTGAACCCACTGCACTTTGTGTTTCATGGATCAAGACTGAGACCATCACCTCAACCAACAGACACTGAAATTGCAACAATCAGCTCTTGTCACTGGATCCATGGGTGGTGATATCCTTCCTCTCCACTATCTACTCTTATCCTTTCTTCTTTCTTTTCCTTACATGTTTTCTTAAGTGATATCTTTATACTTTTATATTGCTGTTTTTCTGTAGATACTAATCAAAACAGCTACATACCTTCTTTCCGTTGCAACCAAACGGTTCTAAAATAAACTTGCTGTCTATCTCTCTGTCTCTCTAGAAACACAGTGTCATTTCACTCTAATCCACCCCAAGGGATCTATTAACAAGAACCACCACCTTCAGAGGTGGGTCATAACACTTCCCTCACCAAAATTATTTTTATTGTGATCAGTACAAATTAGGCTCCCAAGTGTTCTTACACACACAATGTCAAATTGAACTGATCTAAATCTATTTTCTTTGCTTCACAGATTTTTCTTCTACAATGTATATATATGTATTTGTGTAAATCCATATTCTAAACCTTATTCTATTATTTTAAATAATAGCTAGTAGTTGTAAAGACAAGATAAAATAAAATACAATAAATTATAACAATCTCTTAAATTATAAATAATAAATTAAAAAGAACAACAATATTCAGCTTCCACTGTCAAACCTATCACTTCAAACTGCTCTGCTTCTATAAGGAAATTAAAGTTTTATGCCCCCAGTACTGGGAATCCAATAGGAGCCTGATCCTTTGCACATGAAATGCCTGCCTTTGCCTCAAATCTCAAAGCCAGCTCTGTTCTGGTTCTCTCCTTCCCATTCCATCTGTGTACTAAGGATTCCTTTCCACTTTCCTTGGCCCATTATAACTGATACACATTTAACTATGCACATACATATCCATAAAATAAATAACATAAATAAATTCTTAGTTTTTATCCTCTGAAATGTGAATTAAGGAATTGCCTTTGGTGACAGTCTGCTCTTTTGTCTGTGCATTACCAGCAAAAGAAAAACAGTGCTCAATAGATTTCAATCAAGAATTAACAAGAGGAATGAAAAATATTTTAAGCAGTTCCTTTTCTTCACATGCTCAACTAAACCAAGCGTGTCTTCTCATATTCATGCAGGCAGACACAGTTTTCATACAATTATAAATAATCACTGAGAGTATCAGCACAGTAAAAAGTTAGTGGGGAAAAAACACATAAAAAACCTTTCGGTTTTGTTTATTTACCATTATTTCACAGCACTTTTTCCTATCATAAATCAACCAGTTTGGCATTGCTAAAAGAACCTTTGTCCAACAACAGCAGGATGAAAAAAAGAAGCCTTGGAATTATTTTTATTATTTTTTTACAACTTACTATTTTCCAATAAACTAAAAGCAAACCAAAATGGGGTTCAATATTCACATGGCATTTGACATTTTATTTCCTGTATTTCACTGGGGGAAAAAAGGGCAAGCTAAGCACCCCCCACTTTGGCTCTCCCATTTTGGTAATTCCTCACTAGTGTATGTATCTACAAAAGACTTCATCTGAATTCCAGTTTAATCTCTCCCTTGACTATCCTGGAGACATTCTGTTTAAACACGTTCTCATTTTCTTCAAGTTTTGTCATGTGCTTCTTCCCTGAAGTGCAGTGTGTTGTCCTGAGAGGGTAATACAGGTAACATTTAATACCTAATTGTAAAATAATAATAGCATTTATCAACGCTGAGTTCCACTGGCACTACTAATTCTCACAACATATACCCACATAACTGAGGCCATAAGCTCTGGTACTCCAAAATCCATTTTTAGATCCAGCAGCAGGGAAGGATGGAAAGAGAAGTCCCCTTGCAAGCAGACCAGTGACTAAACCAAATCTCTGTTCTGGTTCTGACAGTTTCCCTTAGGATTTTCTCTCACTCTCCCTAAAATACAGTGTTTGTGCAATCACAAGGAAGCAAGAAAAACAAAGAATCCATAAAACACATCTGAATTTCCCTTTCAATGGCAGTTCATTTGCCATTTGTAGTTTTGCACTGAACATTCACTAATTCAACAGCAAAAGAGTGGATGATCCACAAAGTCTTCGGGGAAGTCTTTAATTCCTATTTCCTCTGTGTAATTGTTGATAAAAATATCCTCTGAGTAGACACCAGACACAAACAGCTCTGGCTACAAGGTTTTAGGTGAAATAGGTAAACTATACAATATATGAACTAATACATACTGCTAATGCAGGTATAACCTCAAAAATCACAAGTTCTGTCTAAAATACACAGAAATTCATTTTACAAAAAGATCACCACCTTTGCTAGTGGAATACACTTCTTTCATCTGAAATGTTGCTGCATTTTTCAGACACCTGGAATCAAGCGGCTGCTTTGCCACACACGCTCCAACAAACACTATTTCGGCAAGTGTCACTGGAGGAGCCCTCATGTTAAACAGCTTACTGGAGGTTTGACACCCAAAAAAAAAAAAGACCTAAGAAAGCCTTCTTATAGTTGAACACATATTTGCTTCAAATATTAATATAATGCACCAGAACAGTGCGACATTTATGAACATCTGAAAACATTCCGGCCATGTGGAAACACTATGCCTGCATTCTACACTTTTAAGTTTTATTTTGCTCTTAATTTTAATTATCAAAGCAGATGGAAGTTTAAATATTGAAGAATTTAAGCATAAATTCATTAAACTTGTAAGTTTATTTATGTAAGCAGAGAAAAACAGAAAACTGAAAACAACTGCAAAATATTTTCGGTAATTGAAATAAAGTAACTGACATTAACGGAAGGGAAATCGGTATTTTGTTTTAATATGCAATTCTAATATAACACCTACTTAGGGTGGCATTTGAGAGCTCACATAAATATTTTAACATTCTAAATTGCATCTTTACTGAACTGTATATAATCACATTTATTATTGCAATTTTCACTGAAACAGAAACCTGGTAAACATACATTTAATCTCAGTACCTTAAAGCAGTAACAGAGCTGTACCTTTGCCTGCACTCTATGCCCATCTTCGCTGTGCCCAGGACTATTTCCAAGTGGAAATGACCCCTTAAGCTATAAATGCACAGTAAGATACATAACTGGCTACATGACTGAAATGGCTTCCGGAAGGAGGAGGCAAAATCTGAACTGTCACCTCCAACTTTGTTTCTCAGTGACATGGAGGCAGACTCCCACAAATAGCTGAAAGTTATATTAAGAGATTCTGTGATGTCCTGCCAGGGTCTTTACTAGGCTTCTAGAGTACAAAGGTCACATATTGTTTATTTATAGATAAGGAGGATACTGCACAAACCATGAGGCTTAGGAAAGCTTGTGCTTCTAAGCTAAATAATTCTGTGAAATAATGCAATGTACACCACACTTTGAGAAATTAATTAAAAGGTGTCTCCTTTAACTAGTTTTGATTTGAGAAGAAAAGACACATGTCTAAATCTTGCTCAGTTGGGGCAGAGCTTACCTTGACTTACTATTAAAAAGAAATCTACCAGAGATTCCTCCTCCTTTTGACAGACTGAGCAGTGTCATGATGAGGATTCCTTTCACTGTGTATTTGCAGAGCATTTGGCACAGCTGTATCTTTTGTCTGTACACACAAAACTCCTTTCTCCTCTGCATTTGATGGTTGGATTTGATAACCCTAGAGGTCTTTTCCAACCAAAACAATTCCATGGTTCGTGTAGCAACTGCAGATGCTGTAAGTACAATGCTATGTGTTCACCTTCAGCTGCAGGGCTTGGTTAAGGGTTGATTCTCACCCCAGTCCTGCCAATCACTTGGTCAAATCACTCCTGCCTTGCCTCTGCTCCCCTGGGACCAGGTAGTAGAGCGCTAATGTTTGCCAGACAGCTGTTGTGTGCCTTAATTATCTCCGCAAAGAGAAACAGAATTACTGCAAATTCTCGTCCAAGGACATTAAATGCATGCAGTGTCTGTCATCAGCAAATCAGTCAGTATTTTGAGTGCATACAAACACAGGCTGTTCTCTAACAAATAAATATTTTTTCCTCTTTTCAGTTAAAGAAAGGACTAAAGTAGCCCCAGTCCTGTAGTGAACCCTGCTTTACCTCCCACTCCTTGTTTATTAACAGGCTGGAAAAAGAAAGCATACTGTGCCTCTCTCTCCAGACACTGTTTTTATTTGAACATTTCTGATTTTCAAACCTGACAGAGCCTTTAATAAGACATAATAGGCAAGTTGAATGTCAGTCCCAAGAGTCAGAAAAACACTCCATTTTAACCTGTCTGAAATGCAGCAAACATCTTCAAGAAAGAAAACTAATTACTTCAGTATTCTGTGTTAAGACCCTTCTACTGTATCAGTCCAAAAAACAGGTGCACACTTGATATATATGGCCTCACTGATTTTAGAAGTTTATATTCATGCTTTTTGTTTAGGCTGCATTCAGTTTGATTAAAAACAGTATTTTCCCAATTCAATTCAGATATTAACTGATTTCTTACCTTATCTGAAAAATACATCTAATGGGGATGTTCCTAAGGCAGTGAAGCTGGTCATTGCTGGTCACTCCTGTCCCACAGAGGTGAGGGTTATGGTTTCCTGTAATGATGGGCAGGACCATTTTCTCCATCTATTGACTCTCACAGTTTCCTTCCAATTTTTGCTCAACAGCAACACCTGTGGGAAAAATAATTCCCATTTTTTACTGCTTCCAGCATCTCAAGCTACTTTTGACATGGCTTTTGATGGGCTGCATCTTTCACTGCCATCATCACTGTCCGCAGCATTTTCTTCCTGCCCCTGCTATCCTGCTGCCCTTATTCCTCTCCATCCTAATGATGACTTTTAAGTCATTCTGATTCCTTCCTCTTTACCCTCTGTCTATCAAAAATACTCACAAAACCCCAGAAAGATGTTTTGCTTAGACCCTGGGTTAAATGTCAGCATCCACATTTATCTCCTGCAGTGAAAACAGATTTTCAAAACAGCTTCCCTATTTTCCACTGCTAGTGACACCACTAGTGACAGATTTTCAAATGAGCACAGCATCAACCTGTTTCTGCTCCAATTCATATGATCAGATATTTGGAATAGCTCAGGGCCAACACAGTTAAGCATTTTTCAAAGTCCAGTCTTCTGTCCTGCAGTCTAAATAGGACTTCAGAATTTTTGACATTGAGACCCTAATCTTTCAGTGCCCCATTAGGTCATATAAAAAAGAAGGTATTTTGTCTTCTCCCAAGCTTTATTTTTTCCTAAAGAATTTAGAATATAAATGGATCAAATATTTTATTATACACAGGTTATCTTGAATTTTAACCTGGAACTCTTCTCATGCAGAGATACCACTGTTATGTTGTATAATGTCATGCATTATATTTATTATATTTTGCCAAAAGAGAAGACTTGACTTTTAAGATAGTTCACTTTCAGTGGAGACTAAGATTTGCAAGTCCAGTTGTGTTAAGAAACCTTCTCAAAATAAAATCTAGTAAGGAAAAATTCCCAGAGACAGCAAGACCCTACTGTAATTTAGTTAAAATCAGTCTCTCAATTATTATGATTTTGTATATTTGTGTGGCTGGTCATTTGGTTTTGAAGGAATAATCTCATTAGTCTACAAAACCTGGTGAGCAAATTGTAATCTTAACACTTTTCTCTTTCCATTGTTTTCCATTTAAAGCTGTTGCTGTGTTCTTATTTCACAGAGGGTGCTATGAAGGACAAACCATGCCTGCAGACACAGCGGCTCAGGCAGCTGAAGTTACTGATGTATTTATTAGCCCTTCCAAGGAGATCTTGTGTCTCAACACGTAACAGACTGCTGATCCATGTTCTTCCTGCCTTCTTTAGATTTCAGGGTTCCTCATGCACCTTTAACTCTCTCTACCCATTATTTCTCCCTACCATTCATCCCCCTTATCCCTGGCAAGCAGAAACATCCCAGAACACGTTGATCTCAACAAGCTCCCAGTTATAATCAGGGCACTACACAAAATGAACACTACCCAGCACAGGATAGCAAAGTGAAAAGCATATGGTGTTTATCCACCAAACAAACCTCACCATAAGTGTTGCAACAGGATTAAATTTTACAGAGAGGTATCTCCAGAGTACCCAGACTCTCTACCCCAGGGCAGCTCAGTCTGAAATACACAGAGGAGTTAAATGTATGCTCAAATGATTCCTTAACTGGAACCCATCAGGAGTTTTTCTGCTATTACCAAAAATGCCCATGCTTAAAACTGTCATGGCTGCTAAGACTTAACTTCTCTTGAAGCACAGACCCTTTAGGTTATAATTATTTCACTCAACCTGCAACCTGGTCATGGATTATTACTTAACTGTGCTATATCCACCACACTAACCCAAAGCCTAAACACCAATTACATTTCAAGAATACAATCTTAAAAAACCTTTTCTAGTTTTACTGTCAGATTCTGTAAGGCATCCTTTCACCTCCAGCTAGCTTGAGGTAGTTTCAAAACAAACAGAAACGAAGTGGCTCTTCACAACAGGTATGTTATGCTGTAGGACTACTTGTGAGGGAGGCTGCAAGGCTCACAGGGAGGTCAGGCAAGTTTACAGAACAGAAATCCACTTCAGTTGCTAATGAGAAATAAACTATGCCTGGCTGCATGTTTCTCTGGGGTGGGGGAGCACCAAGAGATCACTTAGCTGAAATATGATCTACAATTTCCTTGTCCTTACACACTTCCTTAGGCATTTGGGTTTGGACAGGGCTGAGGACAGGTGCCAGTCTGAGCAGCTGGACAGTCCTACTGCTGCAGGATGAGTCCCAGCACTAACCTCAGATATTTCAGCCCTTTCTGAAGGGAACTCTCACTCCATGCACACTGCTGTGGAGTGAATGATCAGCAATAATTAAACAAAATGCACACTGTTACACACTGAGGTTTAGCCAAATCCTGTTTCAGCCCACTGGCTCAAATTGAGCAAAATTTTTTCACAATTTTTAAACTTTATAATTCTAAGGAAAAAGCTAGCCTTTTTTGCAGTTCCACCCAAAACTAAACAGCTCCAGCCATAGTTAAAGAATAGTAGATGTTTTATGAATTTTTAATGCAGTTTATTGCACTTATATATTCCAAATTAAATTTAATACATCCAGCCAAATCAAAACTGCTCTACTGATCACCTCAAGTTCTACTGATCCATTAGCAAGTTTAATAACTTTTAATTCAACCTGTCCACCTGCACAGATGAGTACTTAGTACTCTTAGCTAAACCATGGAGCAAAAACCATTGAATATGAGAGAAACACACATTTGCATCTTCTTCACTCCTAGTAGAATCAAATGTAAGACGAAATGCCAACAGAAAAATTTTTTCAAGAGGCTGCCAACTGATTCTACAGATTCAGCTAAAGTGCAGAATTCAGTGCATTTACCCAAACAGATTCTCTTCATCTCTCTGCAGAGGATATAAGAACAAAATTAGAAAAGGGGCAGGGGCCATGGTTACAGTAACACAGCAACTTCACAGACTTGTACAGGCCTCTGTGAGCAGCTGAGGTCTTTTTTTCATCTTTCAGGTGAGAAATTTCAGATACTGAATCTTGTAATGGATTATCATTTTGCCAACTGAAATTTCACCCAAACACACTTGGCAATCAATTCCACCAATTATAATCCATACACAGTGCCTTGGCTGCAGCTAGCTCAAAGGACGTAGTTACTTAGAAACATGCTTTCAGTTTCAGGGATGAAAAGCAAATCTTCATGTTTTAAGAAAATTGTTGAATTGTTTAGATTGAAGGCAAAAATTTTGCCTCTTGTCTTTATTCTAAGCAATGCAGCAGTTTTCTTAAACTGCTGAAAAGAGCCCTGCATTACCAACACTGAAAGCAGGTTGATATGGCTTAACCAGGTGAGACTATCCTTGAAGTCTGTGGTCTGCATGTACTGTTGCAGGCTCAGGGTCAGCCTAACTGTTGTTTCTTTGTTTTTCTAGGTGTAGAGAGAGAAAAGCTGTATCTCTCAAACACAGCAACACTTGTAAGTAGCTTTGTTATACTTTGTTATAATTTGTTTAGAAAATAGTGTATCAGGGTAGTGTTAGAAACATGAAATGTTTGCAAAACTTAATGCAAAAAGCTTTAAGTACATTTTTCCCCAAAGAAGGAAAAAAATAACTTTCTAAAATAGCTTGTTACTCAGTTACCCAAATCATATACAGTCTGAAACTTCTAAGAGGAAAATCCGACTTTTAGAGTTTTCTTATTTTGAGGAATGATCACTGCCTGAAATTCAAAGTTTATTTTCCCCATATTGATGAGTTCTCAGAACATTATGGAGGTCAGTAATTCTCATCTAAAATGCTGGATGTTTGATTTGACCACCACGTATGGGCACAGAACAAGTCCGTAATTTCAACTTACAGAATGTTCTTCCCATCTATTGTCAATACAACTGGTGTAAGTCTTGTTTCTCCTGCCTTTAAGTGATAACTCTTTTGAAGGAACTGCATAACTGAGCAGTAAAACATTTTTTAATGTCAAGTGTACTTCTTTTTAAAAGGGTTAAAAGTATAAATTATTTAGATAATATTTAAATTAATCTTCTTACAAGAAAACAGTATCACTCTTCAAAGTTGCATAGAAACCTTTCCTAAGTCTACATCAGGGGATTCTGACAGCAGTTTCCTGTTCTTACAGAGAAAACTGTAGTTCTAAAGTGAGACTGAGGACGTTTCTGAAGGCTAATGAGCTGGCTCAAGGTTCTAAAACACTTGGTAGAAAACCAAGCATTTTCACCATTGACTTTACTTTTTTGGGATGCCATGACAAGCAACTATTGCACTGGAAGTCCAATGTTGGAAAAAAAAAAAGTAGTAAAAAAAAAAGTTGAAAAAAAAAGTTGAACAAAAACGTTTAAAAAAAAGAAGAAAAAAAGGGACAAAATACTGAAAAGACTAGTAAGAAGTACTAATAATACAAAATACTATACCATCATTCAGTGGTCCCATGTGTGACATCTGAATTATGTGCAGCAAAACCTGGTACTCTGGGATTTACTATCAATTTTCCATATAACTTATCTGAGGTTCTCTCAGATGAGGCAAACTGCATGAAGTCCCAGAAGCAGTTGGGTAGCAGAATCTGAAAGAGTACATCAACAGTGTCTATGAACCAACTGCCAAAACCACGGGAATATACACATAAAAAACAAGGTGAATAAATATCTGAGAGCTGACAGAGTGTGTAGTTGAGGAATTAAAATAATATCCACAGTGACCTTGCTGTTTACTTGCATCTGCTTTTCAGACAGTCACATATGATACAACATGCAACAAGAGTGATTTTTCACATATCAGTGATATAACCATTAAATATATACCCTTAGGAGGTACCTCTGCTTTTGTGGGTTTAAAATACTTAATTATGAAATTAGTTAATTATAACAGCTTAATTATTGCAATGAGATAATGTAAGACTGCAATGACTCTGCAAATAAAATGTTTTCTCTGAATGTACCTTGGTATTTGTGTGCTCTGCAAGCACAACTCTTACCTTTACTCCCATTAGCAGCTCATTTGCTTCCCCCAATTAATCAGCTACAGAGCTTCGTACAGCCAACCTCTGCCCTTACATCACCATACAAACATGTATGTAATTACTTGCTGCCATTAAGCTGTCACTTTGCACATCTATAGCATGTCTGTCATCACCTGCTCACATGGAGCATGGAAAAGGAATCACACAAGTGTTCTCCCTGCCTCAGAGACACAGAACATAGACTCAACAGAGCTGTGCTACTTTCTCCTAAATGTATTAATAAAACAAAAATCTATTTTCCTACTATATAGAAAATTAATTGTTTTATTTCAGCTGTATACAAGACATATACACAACCTAGAGCTCACAAAAATCCTTGAGGCCTGGCAAGTGACACAAGATCTCCGGCATCTCCGGAAACCAAAATGAATTTCTTCCTTACTGCAGGCCTCGCCCAGGACCTCATTCCTGAGGTCACTGGGAGTGTTATAATGCCTTAGCCCATCAGTAGAGGAGGGGCAGTTCACTCTGCTCCAGTGGATGTCAGAGTAGGATCCTCTTTCTCCAGCACTTCTCAGATATCCGTCAGTGCTCTGGGCAGTAACAGATGGTAAAATCTGACCTGGCTAACAGATGTGATGGACAGAAGCATCAACGAGTGCTGAACTTGGAGCTCAACTCTACCTTTTCAAAGCTGGCTCCATCTTCAAGTTGCATGGGGGCATTCTGACCAAACAACTTTCATCTTTCACATGACTTTTTGTTTATTTAGTAATTTTCTCACCCATTTTGTGTGAGTTAACAAGAACAAGAACTGCAGAGGACACCACGTGTTATGCACCAATTACTGGTGTAGGATATGAAAGCACAAATACCTGAGTACCTTGCAGATTAGTCTCCAGTGGCTCCTCTTTGTGTGCTCTGAGTTCATTTCACCACATTATTGCTTCTTCTTCTTAGGGCAGCTCGAGACAGACATGCTGGAACAGCAAAAGAAAAAACCATCTGAGTTTGAATTTAGTCAGAAAACATAGAATTAACACAGCAAAAGTCAAAACATCATCCTTAAAGTACTGTTACCCCCTTCAGTCTATTTGACTGATAAATGTGACATACACTGCAGAACAGGTAAACAAGCAACAGCAAACAAACCATGTCATCTCATAGGAAAGGATGCAAAATATTTGCAGTGTTCCTCTAGAAATTGTTTTGAACCTCCTGAACTGACCCACCCTCAAGTCTACTGGCAGTGCTTGAAGCTTTGCTGGATTTAGTGGCTACTTTGCCAACCCTTCTCCTGCTTCCCTTCTTTAGTTGAACCAGAAATGTGTTTATGTGTTTAACATAAGTACACAAATATTGCAACTTCACATAGAGCTGAGTGAGAACAGGAATGTCACAGAATGCCCAGAGTACACTTCATTTCACCTTCTTTGGTGTTTTCCTTGATTCTGCTCATCTTTCAAAACTCCAGGCAGCCCCACCAACCAGGTACTGCCATGGGCAATATCAGGCATGAGTCCAAGTCTCCTCTAAGCCCTGGTTCTCCAGGTCTCTGCCTCTCCTCACCATTCTGTCCATGGCAGATTGATCAGACAGCAGCACAGAGGTCTAATTAAAATCCAAATCCAGCAGCAAAAGACCTACATGCTTGTTTCCAGTTTCAAATGCTTCTTTCTCCTAAGATTTTGCCTTTCTATGAACATAAGGCTCTACACATCCATTTCAAACACATCTACTGTGCATGTAAAGTATTTTCCATAAAGGTATTCTTTCATTAAATATTGCTGAGCTTTGGACTCTTCTGAGTATTGATGCAAGCCTGAGATTTTCAAAACTTGGGGCAATGTGATTTTAGAAGATATAATCTTCCCTAACAGCAATTTCTAAAGATTTTGGGTCCCTCTGAAGATTGCTGAACCTGATCACTCAAAATCACTCATTGTTTTCCAATATTAAGGCAAAATAGATTGTAAAAAAGGACAGAGTGGCCAATATTTGGATGAGATTAAATGATTTACACATCAGAAACATCCCTTGGAGTTCAAAACCATGTCCTTTACTGGTAGGCAAATTCTGCCAGTAGCTGCAAGAATATAATCTCCCTATAGTAAACTGTAGGCTAGAGTGGAAAATTATAGATAAAGTAAATGCTGGGCACTGAGTAACTGCAGGAAGTCTAAAGCTGAGGATCTACTAATTAATCTTACTTCTATCAAGGTGCAACAAGAATAAGCTGAGAAGTGCAAAAATGCCTGAGAAGGCCCCAGGCTCTCCACAGCTGCAGAGGCACCTCATTGTTCTGGAGAATTTTAAAGCTGATCTCACATGGAGGGAAGATGAGACATTAGTTTTGCCTGCCATGCTGCTGATGCAGGTGTCTGGAAGGCATATTTACCCACACATTTCCCTTCATACATGGCCCAGTGCTGTGTTCCCCTTTTCAGGGCTGGTCAGGCACAGTGAGCAGTAGGGTGTACAGGGAACAGGGCAGCCAAACTTCTGCTGGCTTGCAGCAGGGAAAGCCCCGGGGAAAACTCTCTTTAAAAAAGGAAATATCTTCCTTGGAGTTGTTCCATTTCTCTGCTTTTCACAAGGAAGTATTCTAGACTTCATAACTTACTGGTGATTATCACACATTCAAACAGCAGCTGATACTTCACCTTGCAGACTGAACGGAACCCCCAGGACAAGAAGGTTATCACTCCTTCCACATGCTCTAACACACATTCAAACAAAACACTACCAAGCTGGAGGGCAGTTGCACACTTGTTTCTCTGGACTCTTTCTCTGGATTTTTGTGGATGTGTGAGTGCCTGAGTAACAAGCTTATGGGACTCTTCCTCCAAAACCAAGACAATTTCTCTCTGAAATGTGCAAATGATATGGCACCAAGTTCTTTGATTTTAAATTTGCATGGTACTATGGAGTACCATGCTTTCTCCTGCTCTGACAGAAACTGCATCATGGGTTCCTTGCAAATTCCCACTGAAAGCAAGTGGAATGTTCTCACTGGCTTCAAGGAGAGCCAGAATGGCTTTTGTCTTATTTTAAAGTATAGCAAATGATATCTATTTCCTTGGACAGCATAATATACCGTACTTGGTAGATGAAAAACTGCTTGATTAAGAAAGAGGACCCAACATTTCTCTTTTTAGTGCTTCAAGCCTTTCCAATGCCTATGGCCCTCCAGGAAGCTGCACTACTTTAACAGAGCAGTGGAGGAAGAGAAACTGGAAAGAACATAACTGAAATATGAGTAAACGACCTAATCTGCAACATAGATCTGTAACAAGTGAAGTGCAAGACAAGTTTCATCTCCCCAGCAAGTAGCAGAACATTTTTACTCAGTATTAAAAAGCATGAGCACTTTACAAGTTCATATACTTAAAACATGTTGCTCGTAATTGGGTCAAGTGAACATGATTTTTTCCCCGAAGTTTCCTAAAGCTCTCGCAAAGTCCAGAGCCTTCTTTTTGCATTTTCAGAGAGAGAAAAAACATTATGAGAAATCTGGGTTGCACTACACCTTCCTTTCTCAAGCAGAAGACAAAAGTGTCATTCTCACTTCAAGATTAACTTTTATTACCTGGGATATTACTGTGGCTTTCAAGTCTAATTTAATTCACCCCAATGTCAACTGACATAGCAAAATCTGACCTTTCTTCACACAGCCTGCAAAAAAGAAACCCTGGTAGGCTGAAGCACACAGACAGGAGCAAATACCTTTATCTGTTTCACGATTTGCACAAACGCACTCTTTGAAGCCTGCAGTGCCCACCTAGTAATTCTGAAAATCCAAGCCCTGCACATTACCACTGACACTTTTACTACAATATTTGCTATTTGACAGAGGGATGAGATCCACAAAGAATATCACTTAAAAAGAAATTCTCACCCATAAAGTCACTATCCTACTCCATAGGTCTTTTCTCTGCCAAATGCAACTGGTCCAAGTCTGTCATCATTTGTCCCATCTGCCTTTCCAGTGACCCCGTACCAGCAACCTTATGCAGGTAAATCCCCGAGGAGCTTGTTCCAGGAAGGGCCTCTAATGTTGCATGTGGAGAGGGCAGATGGGATTTGCAGCAAGCCACAGCTTGATCATCCTGAGAAAATGCCACTCCTTAGCCAGCCCTTCTCCTTTAACACATGTATGGCGGGCCTAAAAAGCCCCTAATGCAGAGGAACAGCCCTGCTTGGCTGCACAGGGGCTTTAAAGGCTGTAAAAAAATCAAATGCTACGTGAATGACATCCAAGAGTCACAGACACAGCCTTTGTTTGTGCTGAATGCAATGATGATGATTTGAAAAAGCCGAACTTTACATTAAGAATCTGACTGAAGAGATTTGGACTTGATTAGAGGGTTTAAGCTACGAGATGTTCCTTACAGTAACCCAATCCAGCTCAATGAGACAGTCTATATCAAATCTATATTGCTATTTTTATTTCCACAGTGGAACTACACTACCAAACATATTGACTTGAGCTGGCCACAAATGAAAGTGCTGGCAAAAACAATTCTGAAATAATTTAAATTACATAAAATGCCTACGCTGCTCTGGTATATTCCATCAAGGAACAGTTCACAAGGCTCTGCCTTGAAGTTTACACTTATTACTTACATGTACAGAAACCAGTACTTAGGAGAAACCATCTGTATTTCAAATACAGGGGACTGAGGCATGGAAAAAGAATTATGTTCATCCTCTTCTAAGAAACAGTGCAAAAAACTATGCAAAGTAAATACATGATTTGTGAACTATTAACCATTGGACTTTTATTTTCAGTTCGACGTTTCTTTCCTAATCCTTTTAGGATTAGAATATCATTAGTCGAATTGAAGATGATGTGCCTTTATTTCCCCCTTCCCCTCAGAGCAAGGCCAAACCAATCAGTGGGTGTTCATCCTGCAAATCAGTCTCTGGGAGCAGTGTGCTTTCCTCAGCAGCTGCATGCTGGCTTCATGGCTGAGCTCCACTCAGCTGCTCTGCTACTTGCCACTGAAATGCAGCATATCAATCATTTGCAGTGCTCACGAGAATTAGCACAACACAAGTCTAATTAGAAACTAAACACTGTGTTATCTGCAATGATTTGGAGATGGAGTAAGCTGATATTTGTTTTAGGAACCCTTCTTGCTGCACAGTAGTTCATGATAGCACCCACCTCACAGCCCATTAGCAAATCAAAATATTACACTGCATAAATACTACTCTTTTCCTCTTTACAGAAGGCCCAGGTCTCAGAAGCCTCCATTACTGAGCACATGTGACTTGGTTATATTGGAACACTGTAGGAAATGGAAAGCAGCCCTGATGGTCCAAAACCAGCAAAATGAAAGCCAGTATACTGTGTACTTTGGTCCTGTCTCTAGAGAAGTAGCCCCAGTTAGCCTCCAGACATTTTACACTGCAATACCTATTGGCAGAACCAAAGAAACTCTATACTGCATGACCCTGTGCATGGACAGTCCTTCTATGCTGGGTCGATGCCTTTCCCTCCCTCTTTCCTGGAGAAAACAATGTAGCCCACTATAAATCCAGACAGCACTACTTCAAGCTTTAACCTGGAATCCAAACATGAGCAGAGGGAAACCTGGCAAAGAGCTGAAGCCAGAGATGTACATGCTTAACAGCAAGAGAAGGACATGAAAGGGTATGCAGCTGTTTTGCTGCACAGCTTCTCCAAGAGGGAACTGGAGAGCACAGACCAGTTTCTCACTTCTAGCTGAGATAAACATTTACAAGCCATTCATTTTAAAAAGGAAGCTATAACATTAGGACACGACTTTTATTTCAGTGTGAAGGCAAGCCACTCCAGCTCACTGCACTGCAGACATCCAGGAGAGATCCACACTGTTCCACTGCTCTGTTATTGCAGACATCCAGGAGAGATCCACACTGTTCCACTGCTCTGTTATTGCAGACATCCAGGAGAGATCCACACTGTTCCACTGCTCTGTTATTGCAGACATCCAGGAGAGATCCACACTGTTCCACTGCTCTGTTATTACAGGTGGGTTGGATTTTATATTCAACGAGGAAGGTGCAATTTTATGGCTCTGTGGAAAAATCTTTAAAATGCTGGCGGGTAGATGTCTAATGATGCCAGACTGGTGCTGCAAAACATCACACTCAGATAAAGCACTGAAAACGTCTGTGTGCCAATGAACGAGCATTTAGGCAAATAATTCTAAACTGTGCATGCAGATTTGGTGTCATTACACTACTATTACAGATGCCTACCCTGCTTTTCTTCTTTTAAAAGAGTGTAATTCTGATGCTTTATCATTAGCTTTCTAGCTGGAAGCCGATAGAACTTGAAAGACAGCAACAAAAGACACTGGAAGATTAATTTACAGAGAAAATCTGCAGATTTTGAAAAGCCACAATCTAATTGTAGCTTGAAAGATGAAACACAGTTCTTGTTTGTATCGCATCCCTCACACTTCCCATATGGATTTATATGTGCAGACATTTTTTTTACTGTGGGAAACTATCAGATATCAGTTTGTATTAATTGGGAAGCAGATATTTATAGCAATTTCTTATAAAAATTGAAGTAGGTCAAAGACTGAGATGTGGTAAGTTTGGGCTTTTGTATCCCAGCCAGAGACAGCTTAATAGGTGGATCTCCTGCACAAAGCTGAATGCTTCCTAACCTTTGAAAGGGCTATCAGCAAGTTTTCTAGATTAGCTCTTCAACACTGTCATTTCCAGAATGACCAGTGATTTTTAAACCTTGGCTCACAATCTTTAAAAAAAAAAGTAATATCCATACAAGCCACAACAGAGTCTAGTAATTCTGCAGGAAAAAACTAAATCCCAAACAAATAAAACTGTACAAATATATTAAAAGTCAAATTCTTCCCTGTTGTGAAACTGGCTTCTTATCACTAAAAGCCTTAAGTGGACCCTCAGCCTTAGCTTACAATTCCTCTCAATCAGGAGACAGAGGAACCCCTCAAGAGGTTTAGTTCAGGCTTAGAAAACAATTCATTCCAACACCAACTGCAGAGAACGAAAGCTCTGGAATGTGCAATTCTGAAAGCTTGAGAGCATTTTTTTTTAAGAAGCACCAGACACAACCATGATTTGGAAATACTGTACCCAATTGGAAAAGGATTTTTGCATTATTTAATAACCTGGAAACATGCTAATGTTGTATTTAATTTCTGAAAACTGCAAACACTCCTTAGTGAAATGCTTTGTGAGGTTCTAGCATTTTCAGATAGGCCACTCACACAAATGTGATTTTTACTAGAAAGTTTTTTCCCATTCTGGAATACTTACATTCCATTGGGTTTTTTCTCAATAATAATATGTGCAAAACAAATATTTCCTGTGATTCTAGGAACTGCTTCAGACACTGAGACTGGGACTGCAATCCATATCCATAATACGCTCTATTGATATCTCGGATCCAAAAGCACAGATGAACTTGAAAATCAAAACTAGTGCTACTCTCTCATCAGATCAAAAGCAAATAATTAGGAACATGTTTTAAAGCACCTGGCTGGCACCCCAGTGAAAAATGGGGTACAGATTTTTAACTTCAAACAAAACTCAGTTTTAAAAAATTCTAAGCAGGTACAGGAATTAGCTGGGAGCTTCTGCTGATTTTTCAGTTGACTTCCAACTGAGAACATGGAAGAGGTGAAATGACCAGGCCTGCCATGTCCTACCCATGAACTTTCAAAGAGGGCATATTATTATATACAGCTCTTAAGGAAAAAACAAAAGACAAAAATTCAAATTTAAAGCAACACTCCACTGCTGGGAACTTATTTATAAGCATTATGTCAGCAATTATATCAGCATTAACTTACAATCAAAATCACAAGAAAAAGTAAGATGAAAAGATGGAAAGAGAGACTTTGGGAAACATGTAAAACTCACAAAGTTTTCTTTACTTAATTAAAGAATGGTGCTGCCTGGCATTGCCAAGCTCTGCCAATGTCTCTGGCATGTGTCTGATTTTGCTGTAAAATTCTGATTTTAGGTTGGTTTTTTTTTTGGTGAAATTTACTGTTCCTGTTTAAAGGGGTTTTATTTCCAAGAGATTAATGAAAATGATCTAAGTTGAGATGGCTGGAATCATTAATAGAGCCCAAACACAGTTAAGAAAGGGGGTGCCTCTTTAGTGCAGAAAACTAGTACAGTCCATCTGCAGTTTAACAAATCAGTAGGATCTTAGTGCAAGGTTATAAAGCTGGATGTTTTCATTCTAGGCTGGCTTTCAGATTATAAACATTATGAACTCATTTTTTCTGAGAATAAATTGCCATAGATCCAGGCCAGTCTGGTCAGGTGGAAAGCAGCACAGGGCAAGACTCAGAAGTAAGAATTTCAGTTAAGTCAAAATACATTAAAAAGGTATGACTTTTATTTTAAAAAAAAAAGTTCATACCTACATTACATAATGTATATATGTATGTTTTAGATTGTCCTGTACTTCTGGTAATAACTGTGGTTATTGCACAGAGAACAGTAATTTGTCCAAACCAAACCATAAATAATTAAGGCCAGGATTTTGACATCGGATCTGTGTGGGTGGATTTTTGCACCCCCGCGGATTCAATGGCAGGATCAAAGATTAGGAAAGCCAGAAATACACTCAGAATGTGAATATTGCTCAAGTCCATCACCTGGCATTTCCAGTGTAGGGAAGGGTCTGCTTTCAAGGGCCTGGGACAGACATTTACAGAATAGCAAACGATGGCATTCTTGTCCCACCCTGCTTGTAGAAGCCAATTCCTACCACAGCCACCTCTTCCAGTTACGAGTTAGAGCTAGGAAAACGCAGAGCTGGTGCTTGGAGTTTCACTTCTCCTGACTATTCTAATAAAATAAGTTTAGCCTAAACCTCTCCTCTCAAGCTATATATTAAGTTTATATTATAGGCTTTTTTTTTTGTACTTCCTAAAAAATAGCGTTCTTTTTTTCCCCAGCTGTTCTGAAAGTAATCAGACAAAAACAACACTGATTTCTGGTGTTTATGGTGTGGGGCAGGGGAGGATCTGCTGCTCCTGCTGAGGAAGTTGTGGACGGTTGTCACACAAAAAGTAACTTGATGCTATCAAATACCCTGGTTTTCCTTGAGAAAAGAGAACTTGTTGCAGTAACATTTGGGAATCTTCACTTAAATCATCATCAAAATACAGCACCCATTCATATGGAATAAAAGGGAAGATACTATGGCTGACATTAAGGACAGAATCAGCCCAGATGATGTTCCCCACTTGCCTTAATTTGTGGGAGAAATTCAAAGCTTATCAAAAATTCAGCTGATTTCCATGGAAACAGGATTTTAACTTGTGAATCAAAACTGCACAAGGGCCAAAAATGCCAAACACAAATTATAAAAATATTTTTCCACATTGGGATTCTCAAAATAACAGGCAAATAGCTAAACAGAATAGAAATAATGAATTCACAAGGGACTAATTTTTCATCATCCACACTATCATTTTTTGTATAGTGCACATCTACCTATATATGCCTGTGTTTTGAATATTTCATTAAATGTCCTAATATTAAAATATTAAGGTATTTTTATGGTTTTAATATCTCTAATAACTTAGAAAACACATCAGTATTTAGTTCAGCATCTCACCATCCAGTCACAATCTGGACTTAAACTTTGCTTAAACTCTGTTTATGGAAACAGCTAAATATATTTTTACTGAGTATCCCAGTGGAAACATTATCAATAGCATTCTCTCCTTCAGAATTATCACTTCACCTGAATATCCACAAAAAAGGGACAATTATTCCCCTGGAACTCGTTGGGAGTATATGATTTCTCCAAGCAAACAAGGCTCACCGTTGTACTTTTGTCTTTGCAGTAACTCAGGCTCTTGCAATAAATACTTGCAGTAACATTTAACATTGGCAGTGACAAAGCAATATAAGAACTAGATTATTTTGCATTTTTCAGTATTTCAGTGCAGGAGGTTTTACAGTCGTCTTTCAGTTTACACAATTTTTCATAATCTACAAAACAAACATAAAAGTGCAAATACCCAGTTCAGCCCAAGGATAGAGAGCAGCATGTGGTGTTCTGCATTATACCAAAACTGCTGAATTTTCTGACATCTGACTGCCTAGGAAGAGCTTTTTCAGATCACATAACTTGGAGAAATTTTAAATTCTCTATAAAGAGAATGTGAAGTGTTGAGGCTCCGACACAACTCAGATTTTTAATTTGTGAAAATAAGAGAAAAATTTTAGCAACATTGTTTTTCAGCTCTTAAAATAGTGAACAGAATCCCTTCCAAACTGAAGAGTAACCAAAAAAACCCCCAAAACAACAAAACAAACAAACAAACAAACAAACAAAAACCAAACAAAAAAGGATTTAATTTAATTTAAATTACTAGGAGTCCTTCCATTCCATCCTATGACAATTTTATCTGGCACATAGGTGGTGGTTTGTTAGTTTTTTTCTTCCAAATATCTTTACTATTTGATCAGATCTTCAAGATAGTGGAATATTTATCCACTAATTTTTCAGCTTTATGCCCAATTTTCTTTTTTAATAAATAGCATGCACTGCAGATACATATTGAAATATATAAGAATACTTCAGAACTGTTTATATGTTCTGCTGGGGTTTATTTATTCTTTCTACATAACCCTGTGTTTAAAAAACCTTCAAAGCATGCCCAAAATAAAACAGTGATGTTATGTATAATTTTTTTAAGTCAAGAAATCATGGTTTCCTAAAGATAGCTTCTAATGAAAGCCAGGGGGTTTTTTTACACCACCTTTACTGATGCAATTATATTTAATCACTGTTAAGAGTCAAGATTTTTAGCAGCTAGATGAAATATACTGGATTAGCTTAATAGCCATATCTTTCTCAGACTTTCTAAAACCTGTTTTTCTTTCCATTGAAGCAGAGAGTGAGAGGATTGGAAACTTCCAGTGATTCTTTTGTAGGCTAAAGTGGTTTAACTCTGCTCATATAAGAAGACAACTCTAATTCTCACGGGTCAAGAAAGAGAACAAACAAAAACTACATTCCCTCTCTACATTAGCCAAAAGCACATATTGTCAGAAAGAAAACAGGACAGAAAACATTAGCTGCTGTAAAATCCTTCAGGAAATTTGAGACCCAAATATTTCCAAAGTTTTATGAAAAAGAGAGCCCATGCACCTAGAGCTAAACTGGATGAATCCATCACTTGACTCAATACCCCAAGGAAAATGTGGCACGTAGTATATTAAGTTAATAAAAAACAAACAAATGTACAGCTAATAAGTCTGAAAATTCAAACCTTAAGTTCCTCATTATAAAAGCCACAAGTGACTTTCTAAGCAGGACTACCCAAACCACTATGCTGAGTCCCCAGGGACAATCAGTTTTCCTTCTCATCTTCTTTGCTGCTTTTGTACTGATGTATAAAAGTTTAGTTGTCTGGGGCTCAACCACTTTCAGGCAGCTTTGAGCAGTCACCAGCCTAGTGATGAGATGACCATACGTGATGAAAGGACAAGGTTAACTCACAGTTTCGGAGTTAGTGTTGGTGTTTCATGTGCCACATGATGAATAACAACATGAGAGGCCCCTATTCTTCTGAAATATAATTGGCTTTTCTTTAGAGAATGGCGTAGAGAAACACAAAAAACCGGGGTAACATTCAGGTCACACTCAGACAGATTGAGTTCCTGGTGCCTCTTTCAAACCTTATCTTCCTTCTTCTCCTCTCTCGGAAATGCAAATGGATCACCCCAACTTTCCTTTTGACAGCTGTGCTTTCCATGCAAACATTTGGTGACAAACTAAAGATTGCTAACCCAGAAACCCATAAGGGCTGGCTCTTTGATTCCATTTTCCTTCAGACATGCTGAGCTCCAGAACAGCCTGTTGCTTTGTCCACTGCACCAATGCCCTGTCACTGCCCTGTGGTTTCCTTCTGCCTCCTGCATCCCTGCCAAGGAGAGGAGAGCCTGCTCAGCCAGACACCACTGACCATTGCTGAAAGGAACTCTTGTGGCTCTCTTCCCACCAGTCCCAAATCTCACTGCACTTCTGTGCATTGCTCACAGGTTCATCCCTCTCTTCCCCCTCTCCTGGACTCTGCAGTGTCCTGCTAAAGTGGCTGTTGTATTGCTCCTCTTCCTGGACAGTTCAGCTGCTCTTATTCTTTGATTCTTTCCTTTAGGGTTAGATGTTTTTTTCTCAGCAATTCCTCCTGTAAACTGGAATCACATGTCCCACAAATGATCCTGTCTCTAATTAGGAGATCTTTTATGTCTCTAATGTACATGTGCGCGCCAGAATTTTCCACCACACAATGCAACATCTATCCTCTTCTCTGCTTCTTGCTTTTGGGATTTAGAGAAAAGTATCCCTCTGCTACCTCCTGTACATTTTCCTCAAATATTTTTCCCAGCTGTTCCAGGGTTTGTGTATTCATTCCTGGCAGTTTTATTTCACTCTTTCATTTTGTCTGGTGAAAGCATAAGAAAGCTCTACCTTCATCTTGTCATTTTTATCCCCTTTGTCAGGCTCAGGCTCATACACAGACACAGCTCTTCCACATGGGCCTGAAATCTTGGTCTGGGAGTTTTGCGTTCTGAGGGGTCTGGTTCCTTGCAGGGGGTTACTCTGCCTACTTCTAGGTGCCCTTAATCTGATTTTTTCCTCTCTGTGGATCTCTCAGCCAGCCTGATGGTAACCATACTTCCATGGCATGAGGGTTTCGTATTTTTGCAGCAAACTTTAACATGGGTATTCAGAGAGCTTTACCACCCACAATATGTGGACATTTCAGTCAGGTACAAAAATCAGTAAAATACCCAGTGTTTCAAACTATGCTCCTCTTTCTAAGTTCCAGTTGGGCTCCCACAGTCACTGTGACAGGACTTTGCTCTCACAAGTTTGTCAGACACTTCCAAATCTCTTCACCTCCGTCCTGCCTAAGTAGTGAACTTTTTCCTAGACTTCTGACACCCATGTTTAAGAAAACTACAATATTCTCTAATGGCAAATGTCCTACAAAGAAGTGATGGTGTCCTTCAGTCCCAACTGCAAATAAACATTCTTGCTTGCAAAAATCTGGAGGCAATGTTTGACCCCAACAAATCACCTGGCAAAACAATTCTCTTCTGCAGCACAGCTCCTTGACTCTGCAGCAGACACAACCTGTCTCTGTATTAATTCACTCCTCTAAGAACTTCTAAGCTTCATAAGCTGAAGGGAAGTTATGTTTTAATTATGTACATAAGTTCTGAGAAATAGTCAGAGGCTGTGCTCTGGGAAGATGCTCAACCCCACAGGAACATAGTACCCCACGTCCTTGATGCTGTGAGGGGGCTTGGAAGGTGGGAGCTCCTCACTGTCCTAGGCTGAGTCTCCAGCATAGATGCACCTGCCTGAGGCATCCTGGTGCTCTGTGACCCTGCACCCTCAACTCAGGGCTGGCAGAGGCCAAGAAAGGATTCCTAGCACAGGCAGCGCGTCCAGGCGGGTCCAGGGGGCTGCCACACCCAAAGAGGCACAGTACCCTCAGGTCACAGACACAAGCACAACAGGGTTGCACTTCAAAGGAGTAAAAACTCGTTTAAAGTGCTTTATCAGAGCAAGTGGAAATTCTGCAAATGACGATGTCAGAATTTAAATTGTTCTGCTGGGTCACTGTATGCTTTATTTGGCCACAAATACCACCAAGCCACTCTACCAAATGACACTCACATCCAGGAGAGCAAAGTGCTGGGATTCAATCTGCTGCTGCCCCTCTTGAAGGCTCAGTGAGAGCAAATTTTAAGAGCTGAGTTCTAAGATTTGGGACTGGTGCAGGCCTTTTTTTTTGCAAATGCAATTTTAAGGGTTGATTTAATTGTTGCTAAAAATAAGGTAATAGAAGGGTTCCGGTCTTGCACTATAATGAACTGCAGGCTCAATTGTTTGAAGAAAGAAAATTGCATTGATGAGACTGGATCAAAGACAAACAAAAAAATCAGTTATTTCCTCTTGAGGGTAAAAAATTTGGGAGGCTCACGCTTTTTCAAGCCGCCCTTACTGTGGTTTAGAGGCAAAGAGATCTTGTAGTCAGATTTGATTTATTAACAAAACAACAAGGAAAAAGAGAGAAGTGGGCACATGAAGACTCCAGTGTCAGAGAATACTCAAAGAAAACCAAATGTAGCAGTTCCTACTACAAAGTGGAACATGTGCCCAAGCTTGCTTTGTTTCAGAAATGAGCTGCAATGCAGACAAGGGAATGGCATTTGTAACAGCTATGACTGCCTGCCATCCCCAGGCAGGAAGCCTCCTGCTAAACTTCAGAGGCACCACCATTTTTAATTCCTTGCCAATGTATACACTTGTCATGACTGTTGGGATGCCAACCATTTCATGACAGAATCCAAAGAGCAAGAGTTTTTAAACCAGGGAATACTCGGAGCAAGTTATGTCAGTCACTATGCCTCATTCCAGAGTCTGAGAATAATACATGGCACAGCCATTACAATTAAATCTACATACACTTAAAATTATTTAGTCTTTCATGCCTTTTTAAAATGACTGCTTATTGTAGCCAGTTTACTAAATCTGAATTTTGTGGACACACTATTTCCTTATTAAAAAAGTATTCCTGAAATTGAAAAAAAACAGGAAAGAAAGATCAGAGACCCCAGGTAATTGCTTGAATTCAGGCTGTATGAAACCAGTTTTATAGATGCATGTCAGGATTACATCAACCAGCTCAGGAGCCCTAAACTTGTCTGTGATTTGTGAAGCTCTTCCAAAGAGATCTGAGTGGTCACATAGTATTGACTGATCCTGTCAGGCTGCCACACTGGATCTAGAAAAGGGAGAAAGATCACTGCACTTTCCTTAAACTACTATCCTATAAGCAGTATGAATTTAGGGCAGTGTGTGTGGTTGTGACCAGCAGCTTCACATTTACACTGAAAACAGCATGTCCTTAAAACTTACTTTTCAACAGCAGTGTGCACTCTGGAGTTTTCACAGAGCGCAAGCGGTTCCCTCCCATAAAAAAACAACAAAACAAATTTTAAAATCTTCAACCAACTATAAGAATCATATTCTATGTATTGCATGCCTAGGTTTAATCAAAGAATACCAGATGTTACTGCAAAAGGGCTCCACTACCTTCCTTTAGCATTTCAGCTTTTCCTATTCTGCTACCCATCTCAAGAATTGATATAATTCCCTGACAGACACATTGGTTGGAAGAGCCTGAAGTCTTTGAAAATGTGAGACCAAGGGAGACAGAGACCTCAGAACTAGTCAGGTTTTACTCAGCATCTGAACTGGGTTTCTTAAAAGCTAATGTCCCCCATCTCAGACCACCTGAAGACAGAGAAGGGACAGGAAAAGGGGGAATGACTTCACACTAACAGAGAGCAGGGTTAGATGGTTATCAGGAAGAAACTATTCCCTGTGAGGCTGGTGAGGCTCTGGCACAGATTGCCCAGAGAAGCTGTGGCTGCCCCATCCCTGGAAGTGTCCAAGGCCAGGCTGGATGGGGCTTGGAGGAACCTGGGACAGTGGAAGGTGTCCCTGCCCATGGCATGGAGGGAAACTGGATGGTCTTTAAGGTCCGTTCCACCACAACCCATTCCTTGGTTTTGTGATCCTGTGGTTCAATGTAAAGGAAAATTTAAAGACTGACCAGAGGTGTCCTGAAATTGTCCTGTTAAAAACAGTACACCTTTTCCCATCCAGTTTAACAGGCACCAGTTCCAGTTCCAAGCAAGGTGTGTGGGCCATCTCCTGGGACTTCTTCAACCTGCTAGCCATGGGATGCCCAGGAGTGGGCACTCACCATACCCGATGAGGATACCTGGACACAGGCATTTCCAGACATCCCCCTTCCATCTAGAGCAGGTTTGTAAAGTAAGTGGGGAAACTCACTCATCTCATTTCATCACCTACAGAGAAATTACGCAATTATGCTTCTGGGTTCTTCAAATACAGGGATATCAACTTATTTGATGTCTATCTGTCTGTCTGTCTATCTATCTATCTATCTATCTATCTATCTATCTATCTATCTATCTATCTCAGTTATGCTTTAGTTGTGTATGGGGCTTCCAGAGGTAAGAATTCACATATGCTAATAATCATTGTTTATTTAAAAATTTAAGTCATTACTAATATAAGCAAGTTATTAGAAACAGAAAATAATATTATGAGACTACAAAAGTACTTGGCAACCTGTGTGGTAATTTAAAAAAATAGGATATTTAAGAAAAAATTAAGAACATGACCCATACCAAAATCTTCAAGAAAGATCATGGTTTGCTCAAAATACTCTAAATTAACATTACTCCTGTTCTGCCTCTCTCCTAGTTACCCAGAGAGTTTAAGCATCCTCTTATGCTATTTCTTGCCAGATCTTTTTGTTCCTTAAAATCTTAAAATAATATTTCTTTTTTTCCCAATGTTTGATAGAGCTTTTTCTCACAGGACCTCCTGCACAGGAATCCTGTACAGAGACAAAGAGCCACATACTGAAAACCACTGCTGTGTTTAACTAAAGCTGTCGGCGCTTTTTAAAGCCCATCAGAAATGGGACTGAATTCTAAAGAACATACACTCATCTCGTGATCATTTTTCAGCTGGAGATTGAATCAGCCAGCTGACTGCACAAATGAAGATTTTCTTTAGAGAAGAAAAAGGTTATAGTTAAAACACAAAGTTTTCAGAGTTTAAAAAATGCCAAAGGAAAGGCTGTCCTCTGCTCAGGAAAAGTGAACTGTTATGATTGAACTTGCTTATGGCAGCAAATCTGAATAATATACTCAGCACTGAAAGTCCACCCCAAATATTTTAAATTTGGCAATATTCTAAGGAATGGATAACAACAACAGTAAGAGGCAACCAGGCTCTCCCACAATTAACTTCCCTTGTTTTACTACTCTCATTTTAGTTGGACAAAGTCAATACCTTTACAATTATCTAACTTTAGGATATGTATTAATCTTTAGGTTACATACTGTATTTCTACCCCAGCACATTCCTCCTCTGGGAAAAAACAAAAAGAAAAAAGGATTATCAGTCATTTCCTGCGGGCTGGAAAGAAATCCAGCTTGAAAGGCTCACAAGAGCAATTCAATATTGGAGCAACTGCACTGTCCATTCTCTGTATTCATTGCTCACCAGCTGAGGGAAGATCGCTTGCGTACAAGGGCATCTGCTTTTCACAGGTGGGTCTGACAAGCCCAAATTATTCCATTTCTTGTGGAATTACAAAGAAAACTGCAGCTGAGAAAAAAAAAATCCCACACAACCAAACTTCTTTCTTCACCTGAACACATCCAAATTTACTTCCAAGCAATTTAACAAGCATGGAGTCAGCCTTTCCTCTCAGCTATTATTTATTGTACACAATGATGACTACAAATTTATTTTAATTATTTTTGACAATATCATTGGGTATTACCTGATTTTATTATTAACTGGGTTTCTTCCTCAAAAAAGGAAAAACTTCACCCTCCAGAGACTTTAATCTTAACAAGACTTCATACATTAGAGTTCTTGGAATAGACCACTTCCTTAAAAATACATGAGGATCAAGTTTTAGAAGATTTTAATTTCATTTCTGATCTTGCAATTTATTCTGAGGTCTAGACCTAAAGAGGTACATGTATTACTAGACTTAGATACGTCAGAGGTAGCAGTACTAACTCACTGTTTTCTTTATAAGAACAACCACCTCTAAACCAGACTGGTATTTTTTCTTTCTCTCCATTTTTTAAAAGAAGATTCTTACGATATTTGTGTTTTAAATTCAATGTTAAATATATGGACACACAAATGTCAGGTTTTAAACACTGCTGTCACCAACTAAAGACATAAACCAAGACAAAAATCATCAAACTGGTAACATTTCCTCAATAAAAGTCATCCCTCTAGATAATAATTAGAGGCCTCAAAACTCCTGACCCACACATACCTTTTCATCAGATACACAGCCCCAACTGGTGACCCCAGCCATTGCAGAGATAAATGAGCTACACAGCCAATAAATATAAGCTGGTTTCTACCAAGTTTGATTGAGAGGAATGAAATCATAGATGCTCTAATGGGCCTCAGAGAAACTGTGTTGTGGCAACTCTCACACACCAGTGACTCCTCAAGACTGACATTTCAGCTCATCTCAGAGATGACATAAAAAATGTACAACCCCTGAAGTTAAAAGGTCTGCCACATACAGGGCTCTGCCCTCAGACACAGGCAATACATATTTATATACATATATGCATGAACACACAGGTTTCCTATGCAAAACAAAATAATATTTTGTGCCAGAGTTCCTGGGCAGCTTTTTCATGTGCTTGATGTAATCCCCAGTAGGGCCATGCAGGCTCCAGATCAGCACGATGGATTCCTCAGCCAAACGGTAATTTACAGTAGTCATTTCCAGAAATAGGACACTGATGTAATGGTTACACAAGTCTTTGCCTGTGTTCATTAATACCTCTGGTGTTCTAGGGTGCATAGTGTGGTACTTGTGTCCAGCTATCATTCTTATCTACAGCATTTGGAGTGATAGCAAAGAGTGAAAATAGGCATGCTTTGCCTTTATTGCAGAGGCACAGATGATGGGAGGATAGGGGATAACCAGATTCAGTAAATAAATAAACAAATGAATCTGCATGCTGTTGATTCCCCTACACTTAATACTGTGCATTCTACCACAAATATTCTCTTTGATGCTTACAAGAAAGATGAGCTACAAAGGCTGCAAGAATGCTTATGCCCATTACTGTCTCAATTATAAACTTGTCTGTCTATAAACAAATGAAAAATAATGTCTGTTTGTAGGCCCAGGCCAAACTCCTGAGGCTATAAAGCGAGCATTCCACTACTTGTCATTTGTCATAAGCAGCATTTTATACTGCCCTGGATGTGAACACACTAACAACTGTGCCCAGCACAAACTTTGTTTAGAAAACAAAGTTTCTGGAATGTGTTTTAGTTTTATATATACATATATATATGTATACATATATATATATATATATATATATATATATATATATATATAAAACAAGCCAGAGGAAAAAAATCTTGTTAGCCTCTGGAAAATGCTTCTTATATAAAATCCTATTACTACAGTCACAGAGAAGGGACCATGATGACATCCCAGCTGCCTGTTCTACACTGACAGAGAAATAAGAAAATACACCGGAAGAGTTTAATTCACTGAATGTAAGACAATGGACACCACTACAGAACACAAACCAAAAGCACAAAGGACAAGCAATGGCATAAACTGCACACAGTGTAAATATTGCAGTTATTTCTCAGGAGTTAAGCAAGACAAAGTACATTGTCCTACTCAGTGGTTCCTACTTTCCCTGCTTACGCTAACACTTATTTTTCATAGTTAAACACTTCTGTACTTTGACACATATTTTCAAAAGAATAAAGAAAACATAAAACATTCTTTAATTTTTTAATACTAGGAAATTTCTTTTATATATTTATATATATTTAATTCTGGCAGTAAACTTGAGTTTATTGTTCTTTCTGCTTTGATTATTTAAACAAATATTGCACTGAAATTTTCTAACAATGCCATTGCTCCCATAGACAGGGGTCAATGCACAAACAGGATACTTTGCCCTAGAATGATACCTTCACACTTCGCACCAGTTTCTACTTTGCAACTAAGTTGCTTGTTCTTTATTTTTAATATTACCTTACGATTCAGAAGATCTGCAGGAGTCCTGCAGACAATGGGATGGAAAACTTCTGCTTGGTGAATTTCATCGTGCATTTTGAATGATGGTTCAGATGAGTAAGATCTTTTCCAGTGTTAAAATAATTTCTCCTGCAAAATTTACACTCCTGATAGGGTGACTACATCCAGGCTGATATGCTGCAAAAATAATAAAAATAACAACTTTCACCACCCAGAAACAAGCAAACATGTATCAACCAAAGTGGTAAATGTCTGTAAGGGTTTTATTTTCCCTGCTTTTGTAACTCTGGGGGCAGAATATCAATATTAGCTGTAAGAGAAAGGCTGCCTGCACACTGCATTTAGATCTTAAACACACAAAGAGGTATGTAGACCAGTGAGAGTACTGAAGTCAGAGTTTTGCAAAAACAATCATTTTTTTAAACTGGGTCCAATGTTGGACCTGTAAGCAGGGAAGAACAAGACATTTTTTTGTGCACATATTTTAAGTTTGCAAGGGCAGCAATTCTCAAACAATCCCCCAGACAACGATTTTGTTCTTTTTGTATCCTCAACCTGCCGCTCGCTGCTCCTCTCTCTCAATCCATGTGCTTCCCAATGGCACTGCACAAAGTGGTGCTCTTGTCAGGACACTGTCCTGTGCCACCAGAAAAAGCAGCAGTTCTCCAGCTGCTCCCTAC
Source organism: Catharus ustulatus (assembly GCF_009819885.2). NCBI lineage: Eukaryota > Metazoa > Chordata > Aves > Passeriformes > Turdidae > Catharus > Catharus ustulatus. The sequence goes on from NC_046224.1 coordinate 64,519,686, forward strand.
ACAGGCTGGAGAAGCAGAGGAGTTCCCTGCACTGGGAAAAGAGACAGAAGGAGTGCTTTGAGCTGCACACTGTGTGCATTTCAGTGCAGCAGGAAGGACCCGTGCCTGCTCTTTGACTTACATGTCACACAGCCTGTAAAATAACAACAAACCTGACCCACTGAACTGGCCAGTGTAGGGCTGATATCACGGCCTCTCAACAATCTTGTGGAGTATTTATCACCAAGTTTTTCTGGCAGGCAGAGTAGCCATGGCACAGGCTGAGGTGGTAGCTCACTTGGTAATTGCACAGGTTGTAAACTCATCCTGGAGACTTCCTCAGGACAACTGTGTCCTACATCCAGGAAGCCAGAAATGGAATCGACATTGCAAGCTTAAATCTAAGATAAAACTCCTCAGTGGCTGCAGAATTATCACTCTCAGCAGCCAAGGGTCTCCTCCACACAGCTCAGCTCGGCACAAGCCTGTCCTGCACCTCGTGCTGCTCAAGGGACCCACTGCGGATGTGCCAGCCTGGCCCTGGGTGAGCCACACCTCATGGAGGCAGGAATTCCTTCTGCCCTGCTTACACAATGCTTGCAGACACTTCAGACTCCTTAAGCAGTATTTGAGTAGCTTGACAATTTCAACTTTAGTGGTTATTACAGTGCAAGTTTTACCTGTAAAAATGCTTGTCCCACACTGGATAAATATGTAAACAACCCCACTCCGTATCTTTAATAAAATTAAATGTATTTTTGTATTTATAGACAATAAAATATATGAAATACTAAATGTAACTGCACCCATGTACAGTACACAAACTCACAGCTTTCTATAGCAATGCACATGCTGTTGGATTCATCAAGCAATTTCTATAGGGACAGCGTGATTAATTTCAATCCATACTTCTAAACACGTGTCTCAGAGCATTAATGTATACTTTAATTACTGTGCCAAGCAGATGATCACATAATAGCAGCTATCATTTCAGAACTTTACACACGTGGTTCACTATTCGGATAAAACCTTCTTAGATGAACATTTGCTTTACAAAAGCAGCAGACTCTTGATCTTATCAATGTTGCTTTATTTTAAAATCAAATCACAATTTCATGATACTCAGTATTGTTCTTAAAGCCTTGGTTTCTGCAGTTATGCAATTACATGACACCTAACAATTTTTAAGATTAAGCATATCTCTAACTGTTGTATTTTATGCTTAAAACCTCTATCTCAGCAGCTCAAAAACCACTCTGCAAGGAAACTCTACAGTGCTTTAATATCTTGTAGCATTTAAACTATGACATGATTTTTGAATCCAAGCTAATATTTTTCTATAATAGTACCTGAAATTAGTAATGCCACTCTATAAACCCAGGAATGTGCTGTGAAGGCCAAGGCCAGCCAACAGCATCAGCTCCTTGCACTGCTTCCAGCTGATGGTCAGCAAAAATACCCACAATCCTTAAGGGGCTGGACAAGAGTGCTGTGGCTCAAGGGAGCACCCCACCTGTCCTGATGCCAGCATCCCTTGGGACAGCAGGGTCAGCCCCAGCATTGTCCTGAGAGGCTCCTGTGTCACTCCCCAGCCCGTGGAGTGATACTGCAGTATAGGCAGAATGAGAGGGAGCCCCAGGATCACCATCAGCCCTGTGAGAAGGGGCTAAGGGACCTGAGCGGGCTCTGCTGACAGCCTCTCCACACCCAACAGGAGGCTAGGAGAAGCCAGAGCCAGGTTATTCACAGTGGGGCATGGTGGGAGAAGAAGGGACAAGAGACAGAATTTGAAATATGAAAGGTTCAAGTTAGAAACAACGGAAAACCTTTCTGCCATGAAGGCAGTCGAGCAGTGGAAGGGGTTGCACAGAGAAGCTGTGCAGTCTCCATGCTTGGAGGCTTTCATGACCTAACTGAACAAAACCCTGAGCCAGCTGGTCTCAGCTGGCCCAGCTTCGAGCAGGAGGCTGGATTAGATGCCTCCCAAAGTCCTTCCACTCTGAAGGATGAACCTATTACTGCCCTGTGCTGTTGACCACTGCAGACTAACTGGAATATTCTCTGGAGCCCATCTCTTCTCAAAAGATTTTATTTACTTCGTTCACTTCTCAGAGACCCTTACTCTTGACACCCTTCAGGTCCTGGAGAAGTGTCTTATCTGACATTTTCCCCCTCTAAGAGCCAAGAGCTTCAGACAATTGAACTTCAAAGTATTTTAGCAAATACTCTATGGTTCATGGGTTGGTTGTGGCCTTAATTGTTGCTATACAATGAGTAACAACACACACGCGCACACACACACACAAAAAAACCCCCCCCAGCATTTAACATGCACAACAAAGAAGTGAAATACCTGTTAATTTTTTTTTCCTCATCATAACAAAATCCAATTTAGTTTAGGACATTTTTCCTTATCTTTTAAAATGTACAATTCCATATCTCACCTTGACACATCTTTTCTCACTGGGGTAAAAGCCACTGCTGAAACTGTTGATATAAATTCATTTCCATTACTCTCCTCCCGTGTATGTTCTGTATTTTCAGCTCCCAAAGCATAGTGCAGAGATCAGGAAGAGCCCTGTGGCAGCCTCCATGCAGAACAGAAACCCAGAGCCCACTGGTAGCCTGGCCCATGAAGCAGATTTCCACACATGGACCTGTTTTTATGGCTACTGGAATGCTGAGCATAACACCACCAACAAAACCATACACAAAGGAACTAAGAAGCAGCAGTGCTGGGCTATCTAGAACCCAAACTATCTGACATTTGAAAATGCTTCTTAGGCTCTTACATGAGGTCCTGGGACATTTTGGTACACAGACCTCACTGCTCAAGTTTGAAAACAGGACAGAGAGAGCTCACTGAAACAAATCTTACAAATGGTTTGAAATACACAGCTGTAACAGGTGACGCCAAAACAGCCCACACACACAGTTAGCACAAATCTACCATACTCTTATTAGAAAACTACCTTCCTAAAACAACTGCTTTAGCTCCTGGAATGCTTCTGCTTAATTTCTTTGTCTTGTCCAGCTGGGTCCTAACTCTATTTTGCCAATGTGTATAATTTCTCCTTACAAAATATCAAATGGAGAAATCAGATTCCAGCCTCTGGAACCAAGATATTACTGATCTCCATAAGCTATTAAGGGGTTTCAAATTATGGCAAACAAATCCCTCAAGGCTCACTTAGAAAAAAATATAAAAACACAGGTCTAAGCTTGCCAGACTGTCTGCCTCTCACATTCACAGAAACCCGCCTCGGAAGAAAAAAAAAATCTTTATTATGTATGAGGTACAGACCATCTGCGATGGGCTTTGAGAGCCAACTTAAAAGTGGGGGGGAGGAGAGTGTTCCCAACTGCATTCACAGTCAGTGAAGAGCTTGAGACTCAGCAGCTGTCTGTGAGCAGGGAAGAGGTGGTGGGTCAGGATGAATGAGGCTGCACAAGACCTGCCAGGGTCAAGGATGGAAAGGCACATTGTTACACACAAACTGTGTGTAGAGGCGTATGGAGAACAGCAGCAAGAACCAAGAAAACCTCGTGGAGACAGTAAGATCATCCCATAAACAAGGTATTCTAGGAGTGCTGCTTCCCTGTCAGTGTGGAAAAGTAAGGGATGATAATATTATTCCTGCAGTTGTTATACAGACCACTGAATGCCTCATGCCATGGGAAGTAAGAATGGCAACAGCTGTAAATTGGTAGCAGCAAAGAATATGGGAAGGCTTTCTTTTTCACCGTTTCTTTTAGAGAATTATACACATCTTTCCATTTCAATCTTTAAAATTTTCATAATTCTTTTGACACCTCTTTTCACTACTGCATTACACATATCTGTATTAGCCATTTACTGTTACGCATACTGTACAGCTCAATAATGTTTCATTTCTGAAAAGGAAAAAAATTACTTTTTAAAAAAAAATTAACCACCAAAGCTAGAGTTAGATTTAACCCTCCCCACCCAAAAAATCCCAAATCCCACAAGAACATTTTCTAACATCTGGCAGATTGCTACACCTTTGTGTGTTCACAGCTCAACAAACAGGATAGTTCCTTTGGCTGCAAATGAACTGTGACCAGGTAAATATAAGCAAACCTTTAAAAGTGACTGTGGCTGATTCTGTAAGGAAGTAAATCTATGTACATCTCTACTCAAACCAAAATCATCACAAGTATTTGTCCTGTTTCATAAAATTTTACTGGCCTTTTTAAACACTACAAATTAAACCCTGATATCACTGATATCCCTGGCTAAAACTCACTCGTCCTTGTGGGGCCAGGCTGTCACCTGGAATGTCAGTGTGTGTATGGGCTGATCCTGTAAATACTTACCAGTGGTGGAAGGGGCAGTGGTGAATCTCGCTGTCACATACTGAAGTGCCTTTTCCCAGCAGTCTGTTCCACCTGGCTGCTGGAGATGAGGGCTCTCCATGCTGAATCCATGGGCTCAGACCTCAGGTGCTGCAGCAGCTCCGCAGTGAGAGATGCCCTTTCAAGGGCCAGAGCTGGACCTGTGGGTTTGCAAAGAGGCAGTTCAGGTGCGGGTGCTGCTGAGGAAGCACTAATCCCTAGGGAAAAGGTGGGGTGGGGAGTTTGGGGCAGTAGCAACTCAAAGCAGCTTCCAGGAGGCTTGCCAGAGGTTGTCTGCCAGTGCCCCAGCTTTGCATCTGCACAGAGCCTGCACATGCCGGAGCCTTCAGAAACATCCTGCACAGGAGGCTGAGGCCTGGTGAAAACAGGCACCTTCCAAATGGGCAGGAGAACATCACTTTCACTTTGCTCACGCACTACAAAGACCGGGAGAAACAGTGCAGGAGTGCAGTGCTTAAATTTGCTCACTTATTTAAAATAAGGTCAATTCTGCATACCTGTGCAGAATTCTGTAGAAGCTGTAAATTTGTAGAAAATCTGTAAAGAATTTACTGGCTGTGCCCCTGCAACTCCACACTGGTCTGCATACACTTAGCATGAATTCAGATGAGCCCTTGCTGTAAGAATGCCTTTTTACCCACCTATCTAGGAATATGGTTATGCCTAAGCAGGGAATTTTAAGTTGTTTCCCAGACTGTTCCTGAATCCAACTGCAACCTGTTTATTTTGACCTCAGTTCTTAGAAACTGTTGATGCCACGGTAGAAATATGCTGTGTGTTCCAACAGGCAACAAACAGTCCTAATGAGAGCACACTCCATCTGTGCTGCCAGCGCACACAGCCTCAGCCTATAGCTCGGATACACTGGAGCTGAGCGTGCAGGGATCAGCTCGTGCTGCGAGGGACGTCCTGGCACGGCAGAACTCCCCAAACCAGGCCTCCGGGAGAGTCCCGAGGCAGCCAGCGTAGGCACCAGCAGCACTTGAGCTCTTCCCTCCCTGTTCTGAGTTTGCAGAGTACAAGCTTTCACGTTTTTTAAATGTTTCAAAACTACAGAGTAAAGAAAGCTGACTCAAAAACTGCCCAGTGCTCTCAAAAGGTAGGAGTTAAAGCGCACAGAACATATGGCATTATTTACAGCCGGCTCACACACTGAATTCAAGGGAATTTTCCATCAACCTCATACTCTGCAAAAGGTACATTACAGAAAAATGCATGTGGGGATCCTTTAATTTCTCTTGCATCTTCTCTTACAAGATGCAGCTGGGGAGCAACACCCACTGGTATTGGTAGCATGAAACGGCAATCCTTTCCTGTTACCGAGGTCTGGTACAAATTACCATGGATTTAGAGGCACTATATAAAAGATGGTGCTGATTTGTTTCTAAATTTGTATCTTGATTAAACTGTCAGCCTATAGCACAAATACAGATCTCACCTGACTTTAAAATTCTACAACAATAAATTATCCTAGAAGTGCAGCACAATTTGAAAATGCTTATAAATACTATGCTTTATGTTTAGATTTTACATCTCAGTCATGCCAAATCAAATGGAATAGAAGCAGCACTTTAGATTCAAACTGTAAACTCAGTGTCTTCCAAATGAAACTGTATGTGAGGGGAGACTGTAAAGCATGATTTTAAAAGCCACCAAGGTGGCCAACAGAATAACAACTACATTATTATTTTCAGAATTATTTCTAACTGCTTTATGGTAGACAAAAAAACAAATATAAAGGGCAAAACTCACATGCAAACTTGCACAGGTCAGATCAGTGTTTTTCAGCATTAACCATTGCAAACAGAGTAGAAGTTGGTCTCATGCATTAAAGTAGAGTCATTTACTCTAGAACAGCTTCAATGATACTGAATATATTTTAACTATTCAGAATTTCAGCATCTAGGATTAGTGCTGTAAACACATATAGGCATTGTGGTCTAATGAAAGAAAAAGTCAACACAAATACAGTGCGGCAAAAGTGAGATCAGCCATGCAGAACTTCCAAAGAGTAGCTTAGGAATTAAACTACTATTATTAAAGCTACTGCTATTGAACTATGGCTGTTAGAACTTTCATAATTTATTATTTCTGCATAATGCAAATATTTAAAGACAGATCAGTTTTCCATCATTATTACAAGCCACTGTTGTTCCTAAAGCTTTTGCTTTTTTAACCCATGTTCTTGTATGTTTGAACACAATTTTTCTACTTGCTTTTACATGGTATCCATCTAAGAAAAGAGCTATTCTAAATTAACACACACCCTTCCAGAGAAGGAATATATGTTAAAAGTATTACATAGTGAAGTTCAGGCATATTTTTGTACTCTCAAAAAAGGGTAATTGATCCTCCCTTCTCCCCAGTTTCAAATGTGGAACTTGGCTGCTATGGGTTCTTTCCCACACAAATCAAGCCCTAGCTCTTTTGAATTGAAACAATATGGGATGATTATTGTGGGAAATTTTTTACTGTTACTGTAATTTAAAACTTTCTGTACCCAATTTTGCATTTTCTATAAATCAAAAACCCATTTCACTTAGGGCTACAATTAAACAGAGGAAATCAAAGACTAACTTCTAAGCAAGTCTTGCTATTAATCATAGGACAAACTAGTAGTACAACTACTTTTACTGCAATTCCTTTCTGCCTGAGAACTACATTTTCATCTCAAGCTCTTTAGAGGAGACTGTGCCACAGATGAGACAAATTAAATAGAGGTATGGGAGAGCTGTTGATGCCATGGTAGAAATATGCTGTGTGTTGTTGCCATGTGCTGTTGAAGATGAGCCTGGCTAGCAGTCCAGCACCAGCACAGGGCTACTTCAGAGACAACTGCTTGGGGTCTGACACTGCCATTCCAGAAGCTGCCATGCTTCCTCCTTCACCAGGAGCAGCCACGGAGTCACGCTTCTTGCTTTACATGTCTGAACTGAAACCAGCATCTTTCTCCTTTTAAATGAAAAGTTTACAAAAGCAGTGGATTTCAACACTGAAGTTCATATTGAAAACAGGACACACAAGAGCAAAATTAAAATCAGAGTGCAAAATAAAACCGTGTGGAATATGGAAACATAGGTAATCTGGTTTTTCAAGCTGGAAATCAGATGATGTATTTTTATTTTCTAAAATAAAAAAAAAAGCATGTTGATTGCTAGACAAAATAAACCATGAATTCTCAAATTAACAGAAGCATGTTTTACCCAGCTGTCCTTATTTTTTTTTCTCTATCTCTGCTTCTCAAAGAAAAATTTTTATGTCACTTCTTTCTTTCATATATTTTAGGGAGAGGTTTAATGTCTCATGGTGTTAGTCTTTGCAAAACTCCTACAGAGGTATACAAGTCATACAAGTAATCACATTATTTACAGCAGTATATCTACAATAAGAGTAAGTGATACCAGTAACTTATTCATAAAATATATGCTCAAAACAAAAATTGGCTTCCAGTTAAATAGTCCACAATGTGGATATTCCATGCTAAAGAGGAGCCTTTTACCAACTGCAAAGTAAAATTCAACTGCATATTGTAAAAAATTCCACTTTTTAAAATCAGACACAAAGAAAACAGCTGTGAGGAGTCTGAGGAGTTATTGGAAGGGCTTCTTATACAAACAAAACAAAACCTTCCTAACACTGACTTACAACTCTAATGTGTCTCAACAAGACATGAATGGAAACGGTTTCACCTCTGAGCAGAACTAGATTTCAAAAGTAAATTACTTACTGAGGCTATAGATTGAAACATTGTTTTACCATTGATTTTCTTCCTAACGAAGATCTCTCACATGCTTTAAACTCTCATTATCTCTGACAATGAACTCCTGCAGCAATCAACATATCTGTTTCTCAAAAAGTGCACTGAAACCATGTCAGCCCGGCAGTGGCACCAGGAGCTCCCAGGCCTTTGCCCCAGGAAGCTGAAACCTGCTCATCCCTTTGAGCACACCTTTCACTAAGGACAACAGGGAATTTCCTCTGCCTCCCTCCGATCTGCATCTCACTCAAAGACAGGAGGTGCACAGGAGCAAAATAATGCCTGCAAGCACAGCTCTGTCTACCAGGAATGTTGGAAAGACTAGATGACAATTGACCTAAAGAGTAAAGAAGAAAAGAGTAGGGAAAACACAAAAAATCAAACACAGAAGTTTGGAAATCTTGTGCAAAGAGCATGAAAAATACCCAGAGCACTTACTTCATGTAGATAGTTACAAGTATAGTCCACAGTCCAGACTGGAACACCTACACCTTCTCTTTTTTCTGTTTAGGTTTATCACACTAATTTCTCCCATTTGATTTCAACTGATACTACAAATGAGGGAGTGGAGCTGCCTGCCCCAGCCGGCTTACACTCCCCTGGTGCTCAGGACATTCATATGCAGCTGGGCCTGGAAGTGTGAATGAGAGTCCAGGACCACCAGTTACCAAAAGCACTCCTGAACCGGCTGGAGACACCAAAATAAACACCAGCACCACAACTCAGGGGCCCAGCAGCACTCACTCCAAGATTTTCACAGCCATTAATAATCAGATTATAAAGCTGCCAAACTGGGCAGAGGAATAGTAGGAAACATTTCAGAGAAGTCTGGCTGCAAGACTCCTGTATTTCTACCTTTGGTTCAAAGCACTGGATTGCCAGTCAGCACCAACAGCTGCGGATGAGGGGAGAGGGGATGCATTGGAGAGGTGGAGAGGACGTGGAGATAGAACATAGAGAGTCCCAGTCTGGGACTGTATGTGGGTGCACAGGTCAGTCCTGTGCATAAGCACCTGCGGGATTTGGTTTTCACAGGCACATTTATTAAAAATCCAGGGAAAAACTAAACCCAAACAGCTTTTCCAGTCTTTCTGAAACACCCTGGCCTGCTGGAGCTGTCCACGCGGTGGAACCAGCGTGGCTCTGTGCTCTCAGTTGCTCCTTGTTGAGCACCCCGTGCGTGTCTGGGGCACTCCAGGGTGGCCATGCTCTTGGGGAATGGACACAGGACACAGAGTGACCCAGACATCTGCTGCTCCAGCCACTGCAGTGCCCAGCACCAGTGTGGACAAACCTGCCTCCTGGCTCCCAGAAACCAAGCTCCCAGTGCAAACAGAGGAGAGGTTGCTGCAAAGAGAAAGAAATCCTAAACTCAATTACATTTAAGCAAGCAGTAGGATAAAAAGAATAGAATTATCAGAGGGGAAAAGAGCCAGCAAACAACACATGTAAAATATGCTTGTGTCTTTATTTTTAAAAGTTGCCTCACAGCTTTCTGTTCTGCAGGGAGCACATAAAATGTTAGGATTTTTAAGTTCTAGTTTTCATGGTCATTGTTTAGTATGCTGTTTGGGGGCTTGTTTTGTTTTATAGATTTTTTAATGCAATGATCTACCTAACCTCCCCATATAATCTTAAAATGCTATCAACATAACAGATTTTAATTACTTGCACAGCAGAAGCCTAAATTGGAGGACTAAGAGACCAGGCAATTTCAGAGCATCTTTCTCCCAAGCTGTTCTGATCCGACCTGGACTTTTACTTTGGGTATATTGATGCAGATGCTGAGTGGATTAGTCTCTCCTAGTATTTATCAATGCATAAAACAGAGTGATTAATTTATAAGATAGTGCTGATGAAAGAAACCTCATGGCAAGCAATACATAAACTTTCCACTTTGGTAAGGAATACTAGCGAATTTTGGGGGGCAAGGCCCAGGCTTGCTAGGCGAAAAACTCCATTCAAAGACAGTCAAGGCCTAGAAGAGCAGCTACACCCCAGATCTAGACTACAAGATGCCCCTTCTGCAAGGGCAGCGCTGCACCCCTCAAATTCTGCAAGCTATGCATTCTGAGCAACTCTCCCTTCCCAGAACAGTGTTCTGCGCTATGCATTTGCTGTACATGGTTTATTCAGACATCAGCTGTTTCTCACAGCAGAAATTTCATGGGCAACACCAGATTTATCTCCAAATTACAAGGGGAAGTGCTGAGGCAGGGAAAGAGTTGAGGAAACTTGAAGAGGCTCTTACTCTTATACTCAAGACTGAGTGAAAAAGAATCTCCCAACTTCTCACTCACTTTTTCAGACAAGGGCACCACAATTCCCATTTCACCAAGGCCTAATTTCTGGACAACAGCAGGTGTTGATGAATAATTTACAAATTAAAGGATATTATAAGAAAAGATAGAAAAATTACTAAATAAACTGTGTTATCAAAATAATCTGCAGTCCCAGAAGTGTTAATTATTCTTTGTACCCATTATTTCTTCCAGTGGCTTCTACAGTAGTATCTCATAGTACACAACAGATGGAAAAATCCTGGGGGCTATCTAAGCAGGTCTTACACTTTAAACTTGAATTAGCCATCAGCATGAAGGTGAAATTCACTCTGTGAAGAGTGGCTTTATTTTTTTAAATTGCATTAAAAGCAATACCCACCCAACAGCCTCTGGTCACCTCTGGAAACTATTTCCTGAGCGCTCCACAGAAATGTTCATACAGAGCCAGAACAGGGGCTGCAAGTGCCCTGCCAAAGTGGTTTGTCAGCTTGATCTCTAGGTGTTAATTGAATTGTAAGACTTTTCTATTTGTTCTTCCACTACTTGCAACCTTAAAACTAATATACACAGTTAAGGTGTAGGCCTAGTTTTTCACAGATTAATGTTGAGGAGAGCTCGTTAGCACTTCCTGCTGAACCTTCACTTGCTCTTCCATTTAATGTTTTAGGTTAGATTGTATCTCAGGAGGAACACACTGATGATGACAAGGGAAGTTACAAAATTCAGGAACTGGATACAAGTGCACTCACGCCCCTTTTCCAGGTGAAATCCAACCCACCACCAGGACTCTTTGGCGTATTCAACTTGGCATGCATCGAAAGTTAAAAAGCTTGCAGCAATTATTTCAACAACGATGGACTTTCAGTGCTTCTGTGTCCGGCCCAGAACCTTATATGGGTGCAAACCAATCATATCCAACTGACACTGTAAAGAAATCTATTTTGGGAAGAGAATTATGCTCATACTCAAAGTTCCTTCCAACTTGATAAAACTGATTGCAAGACGTGGCCCGCAGTGCCATGGACCAGAGACCTGCACCAGCAAGGACACACATACAGGTGTGGTACCTTCCAAAACATGAAGGTCTCCTTAGAAAATAACACCTATTCTATGTCCACTCTAGCCTGCTCCTACAACAGGTACAACCACCTCTCAACTGGGTTTCGTGTCCCAAATCAGCCCTGTCCTCGACACTCCTTGCTCCCAGTTGGCTGCACCTGCAGCCATGTGCTATTCCTTAAAAGATTTTAATTAATTAATTAATTAGAAATCCTTAGTCTTCTCTTAAGCAACACTGATGAGTTTTGATTCCTGAAAGCATTTTGAGAAAAACAAAATGCAAGCACTAGATAGATATAATTTTTATGCTGTTACATGCCACTCCCAAAACCATTTTTTGTTACAGAGAAGTAATCACTACTCTAAATGCTAAATAGCATCTTAAATGTATACATGTGAATATTGTACATGCAGCTTCACTTCAATTTACACCAAATAGGAGTGCACTCCTACAAAAAATACTCAGAACTCATACATGAGACATATACATAGTGGAGTAGGTTATACTTTAAATGAAATAATTTTATAGAGACATTCAAAGGTACCAATAAGACAGTAGAAATAATTGTTTTAGTATAATTTAAAATGTAAATGTCATGCAATATGTAATTTAAATGTAAATCTGCACCTTAAACCTTCAATCCATCAATGTAAATCTCCATTTAAGAAACAAAATTTCCATGTGATCATGTTAATTCCTCCTTCTATAATAATTATAGAATGAGAAACATATAATCTTCAATTAAAAACTGCTAACTAGCTATCTTCATAACAGATTGAGTTGAAAAACTGTTTTTATAAAATGGTTACTAATAAAAATAAATTTTAAAATGTTAATTATTTATTCACATAATAACCAAGCAATCAAAAAACCCCTATATGTCACACTGCATTAAACCAAAACTAAACCTCATGATGAACCCCTGAAGCAAAATTATGTATGTCCTTTGGGCCTGTAACAGAGTTTCCATCCATTTTGCGATGTGATCAATTCCTTCCGTGCACCCCGCAATTCATAAATGCTCGCTGGAGTAGGAAGGTGCCATGTTGCTTAAAACCAGAAAGCAGGACTCTGACACTCCTTTGGTAAACTGGAAAAAGCCACAAGGCACAAAAGCTCACTGCCCAAATCTGAAGGTAGTGCAGAACGTAGCGTTCTTTAAATGCACTTTAAGAGTCATTTGAGTTCAGGCTTCCTGCATCGGGTTTTTAAATTAGTGTTAGTTGGATTTAAGAGTACAATCCAAAACCCTCTGATATCTGTGGGAGACTTTCCACTGACTCAGAACTGGATACACTATTTTGTTTCCTATAGACAAATTAGACAATGCATCTTATCTGCCAAAGGTAACAAAGCTATCATGAGAACTCTCCTTTCCTCAAAAAAAAAAAAAAGAAAAAAAAAGAAAAAAAAGAAAAAAAAGAAAAAAAAAAGAAAAAAATTTTAAAAAAAATCTGCAACCAGAGAGAAAAATAAATATATACATTAAAAAAAGAAGAAAGTAAAGAATGATTTATCAAAGAGAAAAATCTTTTTAAAATTATACTTGCTGTATATACAAATGTAGAAGTAAATATAACAGAGTTCTTTGTGTTTGGGTAGCAAAACAAATACAGCGATCAAAATCTCTTGGATGCAACAAAACAGCCTTCCTAGTCTTTTACAGACTGCATTCCAATAAAAAGCAAGAGCAGCTCTGAAAAGATTGCCAATGCATTTAGAAGTCCATGTCAAAGCTTTGTGCTCACCAACACAGAACTGAAACAACTGTCCATCTAAAACATTGTCAATATTTGTAGCTGCTTTATGGTTATTACATCCTGCAGATGAAAATGCAAATGAACTCTCCCATAGAACAAGCCCTCCTCAATCACCTATGCTACTGTGACTCCATGAGACCAGTGACTGCAAGCAACGCTTTAGAAATAATAACGTAACTTTGTGTCAAAAACCAGCGTTTGCTGATCACTTTTACAGGCCGCTCAAACTGACTCCTCTCTGAGGAATTAACTCCAGTGTAAAACACCTTGGCCTACCAGAGCTGTGAAAAAACAAAAACTCTCTCCTCTCTCATATTTCTCCAAGCCTCCCAGTTCAGCGGCCTGTCCCCTCAGCATTGAAATAATAGACTTGTTGTTGCTGCTACTTGTTTCTAGCTCCTGAGATCAACTGTTTGCCGGGTACTTTCCTACTTTTGAAACAGCATAAAATGAGAAAAAAAAACAGTGAAAAATAAAGAAAATGAGACCAGTCTAAATAGTACTATTTTTTCTAATTTGGCACTCCAAAAATATTTGCCCCTGTAGTTATAAAACCATGTGAACTCTTTTATTATTGAAATCGTAGCTGCCCTCTCCTCTGGAAATGTCTGCTTACATTGACAAAAGAACTTCAGGAGCTGAGAGAATGCCACAGCAAACATATCTGTATGAAGGTATCTGAATAAATGGGCAACATGCAAAGCATCCCTCAGATTTAAAGTGTGGCAAAATATCAGTCAGCAATTCAAATGCAATCAATCAAGGGCTGAAGAAAATGATGACTTAATTAATATTTGATAAAGGTATATTAGTTATTATAATAATAAATTCATTTTTCCTTAGATCCTCTTCCTTCCCCTTTGCAAAATATTCGATCGGTATGCAAAGCAATTTACTTTTCTATTTGTGCTTTATAAATTTGAAAAGAGCAAATCACTTTGAAACTCCACACAGATTGGACAGGAGCTAAATGTTTTCCTTGGCAGATAACAGGATACGACGGTTGAGGTTAATTTAAATTTACGTGTGTAAAAATAAACAGGCATTGCCATCTCAAATCTATAGACTCCTTCCAAAAAGGCTGCCCTAATTTAAATAAAGAATGCATAAGGTAATGCATCAGCTACATACCAAATATTGACCCAACATTCCCTCTTTTTTATTCATAGAACACTCATTTGGAGCACTAGCGAGATAAAGCTCTTCGGAGCACCATCCTGCCTCCCTCCTGCCTTTTTTTTTTAAAGCAAAACAACAAAACATGATTCATGCTTAGATGTGTACTTTGGAGCATCATGCCTAGACAATTTTTATGAGAGTTTTGAAAAGTTTTGTGGAAGACCCTGAAAACCACTGTAGCAGTCAAATCTTTATTTGAAACTATTATGTATATAGTCTTAATCCAAATCCCATTTGAAGTCGGTGGAAAAACCCCCGTTGCCTTCAGAGGCCTTTGGATCAGATCCTTTGTTTCCAGAGGTACAGAACAGCAAATTTCAAACAAGAACGAGGAGTATACAACTACTAAATAAATGGTAACACTAATCTGTGAAAAAAGACAGTTTTTCTAAAGGACAACTCAAAATTATGAGATCTCATATTTGATGGTCTATTTTTTTAATAGGATAGGCTGCACAGGGCCTGATCCTGGGCATTTTATTTCTACATATCCCTCTACAACGCGTTTTGAACAGAATTATATTCTGTTGTGGAGATCATAAGTCAAATTTAAATAAAATTGGAGATTTAAAATCTCCTCTGTGAGTGCAGAGGGATACCTATGAACAGATTTCTGCACCATTCCTAAGAGAATCACAGGCTGGTTTGCTCTCTAGTGAGAAGTTACAGGCCTGAATTATTAGCGATTCCACAAATGTGCACACAGACTATGTTAGCGCATATCTGGTGGAGAGGGATTGCTCCAAAGCCCATCAAACTCAGCTCAGTAGAATTCAATGTATTGTGGCTCAGGTATGGAGCCAGACGCATAAACACGTACAGATCTGCACAGCCCAGTACAGTTCACAGCAGATAAACTCATGACTTGCAGAAGTACGTGTGCACTTCCGAACATCTACCCGTCCATTTTCTAGCTACTGGGATCACTGCTGGGGAATGTCTATTGTGCTGGCTACAGGGATTCCAACTTTTTGTCTTCTGGCTGCAAACGTGAGTCTAGCTAGCTGCATGCATACTGAATAAATGAACACTTATCTCTGCAACAATCAAACGCGCTGGGCGAGCACACGCTGCACGAACACGCATGCGGCTACGAAGGAACACGCTCCACAGTGTGTCTTATTTGAGAAACAAAAGACATGCAATCATATTTTTAAATTATTTCCCCCCCCGCTTCTTGGACAGGTACAGGAGCCATAAATCAGCATTAGAACTGTGGCAGCATGGCTTTGTTGTGCATCTCAGACCTGCACAAGCACCACCACTGCAGGGGGAGGAGGGAGGGCTGATTACCGGCACCTGCTTCAAGCTGCGAGGGACTGATGCAGTTAGCAGGAAAAATGCCTAATTAGAGCACATTTCCATTTTCCTGAGGGAAGGTGTCACAATCACAGGCCTGCCCCTGCCCTGAGCACCCATGTGCATGGCAGACTCTGAGCACCAAGGCCCTGCCAAGGTTTATGGAACATGTGGCACATGGACGGAGGCCGAGTGCAGCACAGAACCCATTCTGCTCACAGGGGAGCTGATGAAGCACTGAGTAGATGTGAATTACATTCTGCTCGCCACCCCCCCCACCAAAAAAATCTGTTTGTTTCTTTTCCTGAAGAAAACTGGATGAAACAAGGCATTCCTTCCACTCCTTGTATTTCTCCTTAGCTGATACAAAAGGTGTATGAATACTTGGTGTGCACTATGAGAAGACGGTGCTGTACCCATAGAGCCACACAAAATACAATCCAGCCTCACAGTCCTGCTCATCTTATATATTCAACAAGGACGGGAACCCTGGATTTCACCCACATCTCAAAGAGCTAATTCCCACTCCATTCTCTTTCCCTTTCTCCTCTCCACCTCCTCCTCCCTTTTCCCTCTCCTTTACCCACAATAAAACCTCTCTTACCCTGATCCAAACCTGGCAACATTCATCTGGACAAAATTACAATTAATTTTAAGAAGTTTAGCCAGACGGCCCACTTTGCTGTCTCTGGCAGTAAGGATCCCATGGCAGCCCGCCTGCCTGCAGATCCTGTTCCTGTGGGATCACTGCTGTGCCATGCTCAGAGCACAGCTCTGCCCAGCACCCCACACCCCTCCCAGGCCTACAACACACGGACCTTGCCCTGGTGTTCCCCTCGTTCTCCACACTAGTAGGTAAAAGCCAGATTTTCAGCCAAGATAGGTGGGAGGTTTGGAAGAGACAGTTCATTTATCAGCAACTTCTTAAATTTCCTTTTGGAGGACAAAATTGCATTTTGAGGATTGAGATGAGGGAGAAACACTCATTTTGCCCTCAACTCGCTCTATTCTAGATTATTTTCACTCAATTATTACCTGAAAATATACAAAACTTCATAATTATTATCTGAAAATATGCCAAACTTCATCCTAGCCAGCTATAAAAAAAAATCTTTTAATTAAGCCAAGTATTGTCTATGCTTTTCATTTTTCATTCCATGCACTAAACATTTTGTACGAGAATCTTGGCACTCCAACACAAAACACTTTCAAAATGTAAATGTTCTAGCTCACATGCATAATTTCTGAAGACATTAATCTGAATAGTTCTATCAGCAGTTATATTTCAAGTTACAGACTAAAAATAATTTTAATTTTAAACCCTGAAAATTGCCAATCTAATGAACAGATTTTAATCCCTCTTCAATTAACATGCACGTGGTCTTTATACACTGCTATGTTAATTTTCAGCGTACTTACAGAAACCCTCACTGTGAAATAAACCAGGCAATTCTGCTTCTTTTATTTTCAGAGGCAATTTCTAGCAAGCCTTCACAAAATAAAGGACTAATATATGAGAAACAATTTCATATTCCTTTAAGCTAGCCCTCATCAACAAAACAGTCCCCAAGTGTTACAACCTAAGGATAAAAAAAAAAAAATCTTCTTTAGATAAATAGCATAATTAGGAGCAATATCGCCGAGTACTCTGAAATTTCTCAGTGAGGAGTGTTCAGCAGTTTGTGAACCCTCAACTAATATTTTATTCACATTGTAGCATGTAGCTGCTACAGGCCTTTAAAAACTACTTTGAAGAAATTAATTTTAGCTATCACTAAGCCATATGCTCCTAAATTCCTTTCTTAATCTACACAGTTCACTAAAACATTCTCTATTTACTTTGAGCATGATCAGCCAATAAATACTGCTTTACTACTTACAGTTATGAGTTGTATTTCAGTTTATGTTGCCATAAAACACTTCTAATGCAATGCCAATATGGAGATGGTTTAGATACAATGCTGTCAATGGACTGAATTTAAAACTATTTTTTTATAAGTCTCTAGGTATTTTCAAATTATTTTGGTTTGGTTATTTTTTGGTCTTTTTTTTTTTGGGGGGGAGTGGTATTTGTATGATTTAGGGTTTGGGGTTTTTTTTTTTTTTTTTGGGTTTTTTATTGTTTTGGTTTTTTGGGGGGCTTTCTTTGTTTGGGGTTTTGTTTTTTTTTTTTTAGAGAAAACCCCCAAACTTATTTGTATTTGGTCTGCTATTTTCTTAAATCCTAGACATAAATAAAATTAACAGGAAAATATTAAAATATTTTACACAAGCCTCGCATTTTTTCCGTGTTCAGAAAAAGCATTTTGGTTTAGAAATATATATGAAAGGACTAGTTTCCTCATAAAGTGTCCTAAAATATATTTATTTTCAGATACTTTAATTTCCACATAGATTAGTCTACATAAAGAATTGAAAATACCTATTGTCATAAGTCTGGCAATTTCACAGTAGTAATAAATCTTAAGTGTTTAACCGTCTGTCAAATTGCACCTAACTCAGTACATCTCTATCCACATGCTACTTTGGTCTATAAATGGCATTACTCTAATATTTAAGTATTCTACTTAAAATAAATTCCTTCATTAACACCCGAAGAGAGAGTGGGAGTGTGCGTGAGCATGGGCCAGGGTGCACACGTAAAAGATAAAAAGAAAACACACTTTTGGTGCTTAGGGACCTTTAAAGGCCTTGAAAAATAGTATTTTTAAAATATATTATAAAAATGATAATTAGAAACAAATCCTGAACAATTCCAGGTATTAAAAAAATTAAAAGATGAATGCTGAAAATATTTACATTGAAATTTACCTTGCTAAGAAAATCAGGAGACGCAATTGTGATGAGATACAATGACTGAAGAGCATCAGATAGTTACCTGCAAAGCCAGGAGTTGAGCAATGACACCAGGTCCCTCCTCTCGTATGTGTCCCTACAAATAAACCCCATGCACTGGCTGGTGGCTACGTTACAGCTGCTCTGCACAGGGATGCTTAATAATGCTTTACACAGTCCGAAATATTAAATAAATGTAAGAAACTTGCACCGCCCAACTTTGTTTCTTCTCTTAAGCTCTCTTCTATTTTTATTTTTTAGAAGGGAAAGGGGAAGCGCCATTCAGGAAAGCAGCTATATTGTGCTCAATGAAGGCAGGACTGGCACAAGTCCTAGAACATTTGCATTCAGAAATAAAAGCTGTGATCGACCTTTGTCTGCTAAGAAAATGAAGCTTGCTGGTTTTAAACAGGCTAGCGAAGGGATAGAGAGGGAGAAGAGAACCTAAAAAACAGCAACAATAGCAAATATTAGTCTATCACATCCTTAATAGGCAGCAAAGCGATCCTCCCGAACGAGCCTGGACCTCGCCGGGCTGATAACGCACTCCTGGTTAATCATAAATTATCAGGCAGACGCGAGCCAATGTGCCGATCCCCACGTAGTTCCCGAAACTTGATTTTCCCACTTGGCATCCCCTGCGCTCCGGCGGGAGCAGCTTACCCTGGCAGGGCGGGACGGCGGCCCGGGAGCCGCCGATGGATGCGGCGCTGGGTGTTCCCCTCGCAGCTCCGCAGTCCCCGGGAAGGCGGGCGGGAGGCTCCGGGCGAGGCGGCGCATCTGCGCGGCCGGGCAGGCCCGGGAGGCGGCCTCGCCCCGCGCCCCGCACCGGCCCCGCCGGCAACAATGGGCGGCTGCGAGGGGTGGCAGGGACGGCGGCGAAGGGAAGGAGCAGAGCAGGCAGAAGGGAAGGGAGAAGAGAGGGGAGGGAGGGAGGGAGTGAGGGAGGGAGCGAGGGGGGAGAGACGGAGGGAAAGAGAAGGGGAGGGGAAAAAAGAGAAGCGTGTTAAGCTTGTCTGGTAGTTAACAAGTCTTGAATGAAGAATGTTAGCAAACAGACAAACAGCATGTCTGATGCATGCTAATAGTCCTGGCTTCACCACTGACAATATGAATAATTCAGTAGAAAGGAGGGAAAAGAAGAAGCGGGGGGGGAGGGGGGGGGGGGCGCGGAAGAAAAAAGAAAAAAAAGAAAAAAAAGCATCCTCCCTTCACGCTCCCAAACGTCTGCAGAGGAGACGGGAATAAAAAGTGTGCCGCAACTTTCTCCTTCCCACCCATCGCACAGAAAATATTCAGCAAAAAGGCCGGTCGGGCACCAGCCCTTTCGCCAGCCCTGCCTCTCGGAGATTTTCGATTCCTATTTTTGTTGCCTATTAATTTCCACCCCCCCTCCCTCTTTACCGCCTATTTTACTTCTTTTGTCTGGGAGCTGGCACCTGTCCCAGAGACGGCATTTTACTGCACATCCCCTTTTCCCTCCTCAGCAGAGAAAAGGGCGGGGGGGAAGGTCTGCAAGGACGAAACTGCCTGTGCACCCCCTGCCTGCCCAGACATCCCCCCCATATTTCCTTTTCAGCCATGGTCCAATTACAAGGGGTTTGGAGGGATATCATACGCCCTATTTCACATGGCGCAGATACCTACAGCCATTAAAAATATATTTCTATGAAAGAGAAAGGCAGAGAAAGCGAGAGGCTTGTTCCCTGAGCAGCACTGTGCACTGGGACTCCGGGGAGGAAAACCACCAGCAAAAGCCCTCATCCTCAGAGCACACAAACCTGCAAAGCCCGAATCATTGCTCAGGCAAAGGAATCCATTTCCTTAACAGAGGGAAAAGGGAGTGAGGAAAAGGGATGAGCGGAGGGACGAGCCCTCGGCGCTTTGCCCTCTGCATTGGGATGTACAGCGCAGGAAAGGCGAGAACCAGCCCCGCTCGGGAACGCTGGGAGAGGAGGGCTCAGGCAAGCAGAAGAAAAATAAGATCCTATTTGCAGCATTTTTAAAAGTTCTGCTCTGGCAAAGGCCGTCTGAAGGGGAGGCCCTTGCAGCAGGAATGCGAGCAGCAGCCGCCTTTCCAGAGTCCAGCCTCCTTCTTGTGAGCGACTGGAGCAGTCTGGCGGAGGAGGAGGAGAAGAAGGAGGAGGAGGAGGACGTGAGCCAGCGAAACGCAGCGGGCTGGAGCTGATGATGAAAGCGGCACGGCCCTGCGCGGACAGGCTCCTTTCCATCCCCCGCAGCCACGGGCACACGGACACGCACCGAGCCCGGCCCCGCTGCGACCCCGGCGGGTCCCCCCGCGGGCCGGGGGCTGCGATGGGGACGGCGCCGCCGGGAGGGGACCCGGCACAGAGGCAGCGATGGGAGGAAAGGCGCTGCGCTGGAATGTAAATGCACCCACGCTATGGCAATATGCTTGACAGGGCAGTGCGGCTAATGAAGCTTTTAATTGGGGGAGGTGGGGGTGTGTGAGGGGGTGGTTTCTACGGAAATATCTCCCGGGATTAAACGGAGAGAAGAGGCTCCTCTCTGCATTCACATACCTACACCACTCTGCGTAACACAGCGGTCTGCAAGGACCACGAACTACAGCACGCACACACACACACAAAACCAACTCAAACCTACCGAGCTGAAAATGGCTATTTGAAAAAGTAAATACTGTATGTGACAGAAAAACTTCGTGATTTTGTTTTCTCATGCCCTTACTTCCAAACCAGCTGCACAGCCAAGCTCAGGCTGCTTGGCCCTTATAACTCTCTTGGCACCGAGTCAAAAGCTGATAAGCATTTGGGCGAGACAGCTCAACTGCTGTGCTGGAAGAAAAACAGCTGCCATGATTGCTGTTTGATTGAGAGCGCTCGCACACACTCACAAAAAACATACCAGGCTGCAAGGGCGGACCACAAATGCCTGAGGATTCAGCTTCAGAAGATCAACATACATTTCCTTAAAAAAAAAAAAAAAAAAGAAAATATTATATAGTTTTGCCTCCATACAACCTCTCCTTCTTTAAAGAAAACGTGCTGCGTGGACTTGCTTTTCTTCTTCCCATCCCCCCTCCATAACCTCAAGCAAACTCAAGGAATTGTGCCAAAAGTCCCGTTGCTAGTTACCAAGTGCATTTTTTTAAACGTCCCTTTGATACTTCTTTCCCTCCTGCTTGCCATGGAATATGCAAGTAAGATAATCTTTCCATTACTTACAAGAAGTAATTAAAAAAAAACTTCTAGCTCAGCGTTCCTTCCCCCCTTTCTCTCTTAAGGGGCAAGAGGAGGGAAGCAAGGGGGAGAAGGATGTTTTTTCTCTTTGCTGAGTCCAACATTTGGCTTTTTCCATTTGTGGCAGATCACTGTAACGCTATTGTAAAACAACTTCCTGCCCCTTTTGGCTCACGTTCCAGAAGCTGCTAGGCTAAGTTCATAGCACAAACTTTTTTCCCCCTTGCCGAAGAAGAGAGACAAAAAAAAAATTCCTGCAAATTATTTTCCCCATTTTCTGGCTAAGGGACTCACAAGGTGAATTGATTGCAGCTCTTTAAGAATGTTACACAAGAGACGTCGGTATCCCAGCTGGATAATTCATAAGATGAAAAGGTGGGGTCATTATAAATATATGTCTGTGTGTGTCTGTGTGTGCCTGCATTTTAATTCTGTCATTTTGAATTGTAAGTCTCAGTACCATCAGGTGGATAATGAGCTAAGCTGCTTCATCTGCCGTACTAATTTGTATATCTATCATAGCACAGATCATTGGCTCAGTACATACAGCCTCCTACTTTCCAATTGCTTTTGTGTGCTCTAAGGTGACCTGCATCTCTCTCTTGTCTCCCTCCTCTCCTCTAAACGCTCAGCCTCATGAAAATACCCACTGGAAGCTCCCAAACCCTCCCTGCTAGAAACGGGAGATGTTGCAGTCTCTCTGCTATAAGCCAAAAAGGAAAACTAAGGCCTCCACAAGTTGCTCTCTCACGGTCTCTCTCTCCCTCCCTCCCTCTCCCTCTGTTTCTCTCATAGCAACAGCATTTCTTGGTGCGCCTGCTTTGGCATACATCAGCATTTCCACCGTCCAAGTGTCCTTTTGCGTCACATCTCGCCATTTCATTCAGCCAATGAAATCTCCTTCTTGCAATAAAAATATATAGACTTTTTCTGTTATTGGTATATTCAAAATTTTTTTTCATGTGCTTTCCTAACAAAAAACGTTGTCAAGCATCTGATTTGCCCTGCACTGGGGGGGGGAGGGTTTGGGGGGGTGAAGGTGGAGAGGGGGAGGAGACTGTACAAAATTCAACCTTGAAGAGTCTTCTTTGTGGAAAATATGTTACCGTAAGAAAAAAGGGATTACATAGTTACTTAAAGTCAGAGTTGTCCCTCTCACTTACTACTGATTTTGCTTATGCTATCATTGCTTTCCTGATGTACTTTTAAAGCAGCCAGGCAGCTTCAACTGATTCAAAAAGTCAATACCATGTATGTCTAAGTTTGTAAAATATTCTTCAGGAAAAATAATATATTAATTGATATTTTATTCCACTAAATATTGATCATGAGGTGATAGGAAAAGCTGCAATGTAAAAAGGAAACCCACAGACATACGTTTCTATCCCATATAAAGTGTTGCTCTCCAATGCACTATCCTGCAAAATGGAGCGGAGGGTTTCAGAGTCAGAGGTTCTTTCCAAGATTTATTTCCTTCTTCCATAACCTCACAAGTGCAGCATTTCAGTGCCCAGCCCTGGTAAAGATGGTGACAAAGACCCTGTTCTACAGCCCAGGTATCCCGGCTGGCGAGGCAGCCGTGGAGCTGCACGCCCTGTGCCTGGCACAGCCAGCCCTGCCCAGGCTGGAACAGCAGCCTGGCCACGGAGCCCAGCTCCAGCCTCGGGCCTGACACCGAGCAAGTCCTGCTCTCAAAATACACTCTCAGCCAAGTCCAGAGGGCACAGGGTGGCACATGTGGGTTTCTCGGAGCTGCCTGGCTGTGCTGCAGCTCCAATGACTCCTGCCGTGGCAAATCCAGGCAACCTCTGTTACCCATTTCGATCCAGCCTCAGATCTCCAGAAAATGCTCAACCACCAGCATTCTGAGGAGAATACACATTTCTTCTGTAAGCAAAATAGAGGTTTTATGGTTTTCTCTTACCAACTTTTTTTTTTTTTTAATGGTGTGAAACCACAAAATGTTTCTAATATTTATTTTTAGGGGAATTATAGTAAAAGCATACTAGAGACTATCAGGACACAGTTGACAAGATATTTAAACAGTAACTTTCCCACAAATATTTATTTCAGTAAAATGACACCTAGTAATTCTGACCTCTTCCTAGTAACTTGCATATAGACTGTGGATGCAGACAGACAATGTGCATAAATTCTGGGTAGTTAAAAAGTAAAAGCAAGCAAAATTTCTGGACAACAGCCTTAGCAGCAGACAACCACAATATCCAGCTAAAACTCTTATCTCATTTTTGTTTTAAAATAATGGCATGACATTCCTGATAGTATTTCTTTTAACAGAATATGCACAGATGAGAAAGTTAACCCTGCACAAAAAATCAGAGATTACATGTAATAGTGCAGTCAACAACTTTAAAGGCCACTGAAATACAAAAGACAGACCTATTTTTTAGGGAAGGATCAGACTTACATACACAAATTTCTTAGCTCAGAGTGTTTTACTTGTATTTAATCAGCTTTCTGAATGACTTTCCCCCTTTTTTCTCAGACGTGATTTTTAGCTCCCTATTTATTTTCACACTTTCTATATAAAATAATACAGATCTTCTTGTTCTTCACTCTCCATACCTGCCCCTTCCTTTCTCATTTTTTGTTAATGAGAAAGGAGCAGAGGTTCATCCCTCCCTTTGCCTGCTTCTAATGGGGATAATTCTGGTGCATTTGGAGGGTTAAAAGTGCCTCGCCTTTACACAATTGTGGCTCATATTCATCCACCCAAAGCTTCTCTCCCTCAAGGAGACACATAAACGTATTCTGTGTTTCACCACAGTTGTGAAGTAAGACTGAAAGTTGTCTAACCTTAGGTTACTGCAGTACTAAAAAAATCAGGGATTCAGGAAACAGGAAAACAATTACCTCAAGTCCAGCTTGTAAGCTTCACTTAACAGAAATGGAATTCCAAAACGGGATGTGGAAGAATTATTTTAAGATTCATCATGCCTGAATACATTCAAATTATGCAAATAGTAGTAAGAGAGTATTTTCACACCACAGTTTATACTATTACAGAATTTTCTATCTCCTTTCTTTTCCTTTATCACAAGTTCTGTCTATTGGAAGCTCATTATAAATACTCCTGCTGAACACTAATTAATTTTAATTTGCTTGTATTTTAACTCAGAGTGGCATCTCTTTCTTTCCTCTCAGTTTGGTATGATAGAGACATCCACACTGAGGTCACCTCTAAATAGACCATGATTTTTTTGCTCTCCAGATAATACAGCTCATTTGCAATACAGGGTGGTTTGTAATCTAACAGCCTTCAGAAATATTTAATACAAGATGATCAGGTACATGTTTAGTTTGTTTGGGTTTTTTAATAATCCAATTAAACATATTTCTATTTTATTTTTTAAAGATTAAATTATCCAGAAAAATGTAAATTCCTCTTTTTTATTTTATTGTATCATTAAAATAATTCCAGTCCAGATTATTAAAAAAAATCACCAAGAATAATTTTACTTAACATTTAGACAGCTTTTGTTTTTAAAAGACACTCTCTAGGAATTAAAAATAGTTAAAATCTATCTAGAAAAGCAAACTCTAGATTAAAAAAAAAAAAAATTCCTGAAAGGACCAGTCTGGGCATTACAGGGATGCACACTTCAGAGAAAGGACAGCAATCACATATAGTGCCATTGTGCAAGTCACTTAGGAAAGTTCTGCTGGATAACTTGCTTTAATTCCAAAGGATCAGAGGCCTATTAAATTATGAGGGAAAAATATTGAAATACCAAATAGACAATTGTGAAATGATCTAAACTGTAAAAGCAAACTGAATGAGGATGTATTTCTACACCCTTCCCCTCAAAACATAATGAAGCATTTTGCAAAAACACTTCCTCCAGTACACTGTACTTTAACAATAGCGTTGCACAGAAAACTTGGCATTAAACTGGCATCAACGTAAGTGAAACTCTGGCACTAGCACAAGAGGTTTATTTTTTAATTTGATTTTTCTTTTTCATCAAGAAAAGAGGTAGGTTGTATCAGCAGGTTTTTAAGGGTGCTACCGACCACAATTCTGTTTATCTTGCAACTTTTTTCCCCGTTTTTCTTTTTTTTTTTTTCTTTTTTTACTGTACTGTCGCCTCGGGACTGCAGGTGAGCGGCGGCCCTTGGCTGCACAGGGGAGAGCCTGATGGCAGCCGGGACTCCCGGGAGCCTGGCACTCCTGGTACCCCCGGCAGCCTGGCACTCCATTCTCGGCAGCCTGGCTCTCCTGGCTCTCCCGGCAGCCCGGCTGTCCTGCCCGCAATGCCGAGCGTGGCCGGGCACTGCTGTGTGCCCGGGAGCGCTTCAGAGCCAGCTCTCCCTCCTCTCCATTCACCTCTGCTCACAGCCGGCTGCCTCGCAGAAAGGGCTGCTGCAGAGTTAAAACAAAATATCTCTCTATATAAATATATATGTAGGAAAAAAGGAGGGAGGAAAAAGAAAGGGAAAGTAACACAGCAGGAAAATAAAAATAAAATGTTTGGTTTTAGAGAATGGTAAGTTGCAAAAATAAGCAAATACACATGATTAAATCTTCTTTGAAAACTTGCAATTTCCCTTTACATTATAAATTACTTAAAGGTTTTTGAACTACTCAAGAGCTGTCCAGTGATCAAGTTCTTTTATATCTATGTTTAAATTACACCAGAGTGCAACAGTCCTGAACAAAGCCAATTGCAATGTACACAAAATTTTACAGCACAAATTCCTTTGTGGATTTTTTGGTAGTGAAATGTTTGCAAAGATGAAAAATTTGCATAAACTTTAAGAAAAAAAAAAAGGGGCTTCCATTACAGAATCACTTTCATAGCATAGTTGCAATTACTTACTACACACAGAGACAATCCAAAATGGTTGTAGATACAGAATTCTGTTTCTGAGCTGACTGTTAGTATCAGATGTATTTATGTCAACAACTTCAGCTCTACAGTTCAAGTTGCCATTTCTTTTGAGCCCATTAAAGGTAAAATATATGGTACATAAGATGCACCTTAGATTTGCTATCTAAAGGATAACTGGAATCTCACACAATAACAGTATATGGGCACTGATCAATTTAAATCCCTTTCCATGAAAAAAAAGCCCTCCTAGCATGAACAATATCGACACATTATTGTTATAATCAAATATAATAGCAAGAGAATAATGAACCTACTGGAAGTATTAATGTATTTATGCAGCCAGATAAATACAGGCTTCTACACTCCTGGGATCAGCTACAGGTATAATATATAGTTATGAGAAAAGGACAGTAATTTATAGAATTCGTGTTCCATGAATGATGTCATTTGAGCCTTTTGCCTTTCTGTGTTTCATGTCACACCTACTGGAGTTGTCACACATGAATTATTAAGTTTCATGTATTTTGAAGGGATGCCTGAAGTTATGAACTCATCTTTAACACGCTGCTACGTTCCAGTTTTAGTGAACAAAACGTCCTGCACAGATGCTAAGGTGATATAACTAAAGGTCTTTTCTCTCCCTGAGGACAGAAAGGGCCAGTTCCAAGGCTTGAGATGAGGCCGTGCTCCTCCTGGGCTGTCACTCCACACTGGAGTGTAAAGTAGGTTTTAGAAAGGAGGGTCATTTTGGTATTGCCAGCAAACCAGAAATTTGCGCAAAAAATATATTTCCCCACCCCCCAATTTCCCACTTTGCTGTTTCAAAGATGACCCAGCATCCCTATGATTACATGTATGCCATATTTTAATAAAGGTGATTTTACTGAAAATTATTACCAACACAAAAGCCCTTATAAGGAGAAGGCCAAAGGAAGTTTTTGCTATGTTTTCTACACTAATAAAGTGCAGCATGAATACTAAAACTAGCATTGCAAAAAAAAAAAAAAAAAAAAAAAGGGGAGGAGGGGGGGTTTGTGAAATTGTGAAATCCTGCTTCCAGACTTATTCAGCAAACTATGTTTTCCAGTTCATCCCTGGAGATGTCTGTGACGATCCATGAAAATTTCAAGTTTCAAATTTAGCATTTTTTTTCTTAGGGCCTAAAAGCATTTTACTGAATATTTTAGATGGCTGATCAAAGCACTGAAATATTAAAAGATCAACTCTTAAATGTATATTCCCAGAAAAAGTTACCAAAAGAAATAGAATGCAATGAATTTTTTTGATCCACCAAAATTTTCAAAAAAATTGTACGTTTTTTTCCCTAATGCAAACAAGTAACTTAGTAAGAAAACTGTACAGGGAGAAAAACCCGGACCTTTTGTCTCTTGGCAACAGGAGAATGTGACTGGGTTTGACGTGGAGAAGTCTCCCTGACTCAATTAGAAATACAGCTGTTTTTCAAAAAATTTTTAAAAATCAAATACCAAAATTAAAGTTGATGGCTGAAGCTCATATTACTTCCATCATTTATCTGTAATAAAATTAAACAATTCCACCTTCCCCCAGCAATCATTTCAACAAAATCACATACTCTGTTCCATCTGTACGTGGGTGCAGTATGGGACACCTGGATACAGAGTGTATGTATGCAGTTATAGTCTCATGTTACCACAGTCCAGTAAGTGTGAATACTACTAGAATAAGACTCTAAATTAATATTGTTTATGTATTTCTGCACATTAGAAATTACAATATTTTTGTAATGCAGCCTAAAGATTACTAATGAAAGGTTACATTTGAATTACAGCAGGAAAATCAATGGAAGGCACAGTTCAGGGCCATTGTTTTTCTATTTATATAAATAAATGTAACATTTTAAAAACCTTAACACAACTTAAATACTGAGTAAGAACTACAGGAAAGAAGGTGATCATAACAGCACTACACCAGCAGGAATTTCATCCCTCTGTGTTTCCGTAACAACTCATCCCTACTCCAAGGAACAAGGCTCCCTGCTCTGGGACCTTGCTCCCACACCTGGAAGCACGAGGGAGACTGACACAAACATCAGGGATTTCACTGAATAAAGCACTGCATGCAAAGACCAAAATGTTTCAGCCTTCAGCTGGCAGTGCCCTTAGTGTTCAGCTCAGAGGGGAAAGCAAAACAGGTACTTCAGGCTCATTGTGGAGACTTGAAAAAACAGTTTTGCTTTAAAACTGCACTTACATGACTGTTTTTGTAGCAAACGGGGATTCCTTGCTAGCAGGGAAACATTTCCATAGGAGTATCACATTTACAGTATTATTGTTCAGGTTTTACTGGCCAAAACACTAAGCAGTCTACATTGAAAATCAGAAAAGGCCCTTTTGTGACTGAACTACTGCACAATTCCAGCTCATCTTTGCCTTTCCCTAACAGAGAACACCATTTTGAGGCTGTCATGCATTTTTCCTTCCAAAGGGGTTAACGCCAGTGGAAAATGCTAGGATCCTCTTACCACAGAAAAACTGAGCAATGCAGTTTCCCAGAGAAGCAGCCTTTTTATTTTTACAGGTGCAACTGACGTCTGTCTTGTATTTTCTGCTCACCCAAGTATTAATTTAAAAACCACACACACATGAATGTATGATATGTAGCTATCTGCACCCAGGTAGCTTTTTTACACTTTCACATACTTCTTTTTACTCAAGTATTTAATGGAAAGAGGCAGAAGAATAGATTTTGACGTAAGACAAATAAGAAAATAAGCATTCACTTCAAATGAATTTTGCTGAATTACACTAGGCCTGAATATATCCTAGTATTTAGAAAAATGCTTGTCTTCAAAATGTAAAGAACAGGCTTCGTAATTTTCATAGCACACCAAAAGCCTGATCAAACCCCATGCTCTACAGGACAATTTTTAAAATTTTTCATGTTTCCCCTCCTTAAATGAATATATTTCAGTGGTCCAGAGAATCAAGGAAATCAACAGGGAAACAGAAATGGTTTCATATTAAAAGCAGTACAGACAAGTGTACACCAGTTGCTAAAGAGAGAAGGCTGTTAAATATGAATGGCTCCTACATGGTTTTCACTGTAGGGGTCACATTCGGAAACAATTTTGATACCAAAATTAGAAGCTCATGTTAAAATTTCAGCAACATCTTTGTCTAGGAAATGAAAGTAATCTTACCCACCATTAAGCTTTACCAGGTACACTAACTAGAAAAATCAGTGCCAGAAACAGTAATGCTGAGGAATTAAGTTCACACAGTACAATAAACTATTCTCTGCTCATTCTAGCAATCTAAACCTTGCCACAGATAAAGCTCTTTTTTAAACAGTAAAAAAACAGAAAACTAAACAAAAAAAATCCTGAGAGGTTTGAGTCAGGAACATTCAGAGCAAAAGCATTCCACAAGGTTTCCTTCACTAAGGATCTTTCAGAAAGAGGTACTTCTACAATGGCATCCTAAATTATCATACTGCATGCTGAAATGTTTAACACACTCTGAAAAAAAATTAGCTTTCCCTTTCATCAGGCACTTCCTGTAGTTATTGCAAGGTTCCAATAAGTTTCTAAAGAAAAAGGAGAATTTTAAAATTTGAATATTGGCTGAATATTTTCTTAACTTTTTTCTTTCGAACGTCCAAGATGCTATCCACATTTTAAAATTCTACTACAGCTCATTAACTCCAAAGAAAGCACAACCATATCAATGCTTTAAGGCAAGGAAAAAAACCCAAAATAATGCAAATAGCGTTGCCTTGAGACTCCTTTTATTCTCTAAAATCCCACAGATAACAGAAAAGCAATACCAGTACGGAAAAAAAATTATTAAAGGGGATTTTTGTTAGTAAACATTAATTTAACTAAGTAACATGAGGGAGCAATAGACTTATGTCAACCTGACAATATTATTTTTAGTGGAAAATGGATAAATAGACATTTCCACTCTATCTTCCAATAAAAAATGCAAAGGTAGTGGACTTTGTGAATTTGCTGCAACAAATAAGACAGAGAAGGGCTGGTTTCAGTATTGCTGCAGTCAGCATCGCTGCTCACATTTGGTTCAGCTCTGAATGCAAGTTTTCACTCAAAAGGCACGATGGCTTAGCTGCTTGGCCACTTCTTTTGTTAAAAGAGCTCATTCTGCTGTAATACAGAATGTACTTTTAAGTCTAAGAGTAGATTATTAGAAGGGTTTGTTTAAATAATTCAACTGCAAGGAAACTTAAAGAGGGATGTAAGGTTTTACTTGAAATGACTGGAATGCAAAGATGCATTTTTACCTTAATTCTACTCATGTTGACAGCCACAGAAGTCTCAAAGTTTATGATTGTAGTGTTACTTATTTTCGTGATGGCAACATTACAAGCTCCCCCCAATACACTCAGATCCCTTGTGCTCAGTTTTAACCCTGCTGTGTTTTACACAACTTGGCTGTCATCAGCAATTAGGGTTTTTTTAGTTTGGGGTTTTTTCTGATAGAAGGATGAAATGTGGAAAAGCTGTACACTGACTGAAGTTATGTGTTTACAGTTCAATTATTTTTTGACCAAAAATTGTATTTCACAGATTTTACTACTGAGCAAAAAGAGCATACAGATGAGAAAGAACCAACTTTAGGTAAAAGGTGGTGATTTTCTGTATGCAATTCTTCCAAATATTTTATCTCAGCTTCCATGTTTATATATGATCCCTAGTCACAGCAACTAAAAATGAGATGCATCACATTCTGCCATCAGTTACTTTCGAAGGAAAAAAAAAAGAAAAAAAAAAAAAAAGAAAAAAAAATCCCAGCCTTTTTGCATAAAATCAGTGATGAAGCTGAGGAAGTTCTAGTTCTCTCCAGCTCAGTACCCCGTGCTTGTCATGCTTGGCCTCACAGGGTCCTGTGTGT
Organism: Catharus ustulatus; assembly: GCF_009819885.2. NCBI lineage: Eukaryota > Metazoa > Chordata > Aves > Passeriformes > Turdidae > Catharus > Catharus ustulatus. Next base: position 64,551,180 of record NC_046224.1, read on the forward strand.
GTGTGCACTGTTGCAACACACGGAAGTTATGGAAAAGGTGCTGAATACAATCTTCTGGGACACAGCACCACATTTCCTTACAGGCTGAGAAACAAGGCTCATTCTGAGACCTCAGAGGCCCAAGTTCAATGCTGCAATTGCCATGTGCTTTCTCTCTTTTAAGGGAAGAAATCGCTATTTTTCACTAGTCTGTACTTCTTCTTTTGGAAGAATCCAGTCAGGGATTAAAAAAAAATAAATTCAAAGCAATAAATTAATGCAATTGAATTACAGGGGGAAGACCCAAGCAATATATTTAGTTCAATGAGGTTTTAAGTGCCATGGCCACTGGTAATTAAAGAGCTAATACGACCACTTTGAAATAGTTTGACTTTTCCTCCGGCTGCAAGCGCGGCGCCCTCGGAGGTTCGGCTGAGGCAAACCTGATACTCTGCCATTCTCCGCCAGCACGTGCCAAAATTAGTTCTCCATTTTGTGGTGGCCCTCGGAGAGCAATTCCCATTGAGAAGTGAACAAAGGCCGTGACCCCGGGGTCAGAGTGTAATGCAGGAAGCATGACCTCCCCTTTGTTCAGAACAGCACTGTTTACTCTGCCTAAGTAAAGATCACCAATACATTAACTAAAGAGGATTAAAAAGGTCATATCCCTAGGGATGGAGCTCACGCAAGTGGCAACTCTCTTCAGTCACTAAATCACTGGACTTCCCCACCTACTCCCCCTTCAAAAAAGAGACACCTTAAGCTGTCATGGCTCAGTGACACATTATTTTCAGAGCAAAAGTCTGTAAAAATTCATGTTTCAGAACCAGGTTAATTTCTGCAGAGCTAGCCACCGGCTTGAAAGTTATTTTTAAAGTTATCAAAATATTCTAAGTGAAAACTTATCATCTCATTACATTTTTAAAATTTTGTATCTCTTTTTGAAAAATTCTGAGTTGATTTATAAAATTGACTGGGTCTTAAAGTGGCTATTAAAAAGTGCAAATAAGTATTATAAATAAAATTCTTAAAATAGGCTGTACTCTGTGGATGGGCAGAGAAGTTGCCTGTTGCTGTAGACAATTGCTAACTCCATAATGGCTCACTTGCAAAGAGAAGAACAAGGAAAATAAATTGAAAATATGTTGCCTATAAGATTTCTAATACGCTGATAGCTAAACTTTATCAGGCTAAATAAGCACTTATTTTGGCTGTTAAGATTTCTCTTACCAACTTGTCATGGTATCTTAGAACATCATTATTGATATGGATATTAAGAGAAGCATCTCTTGAAACACCTAAATTAAATGCTGCACTGGTAAAAAACAGCTAGACAGCATGTGGGAGTGTCTCCTTTCCATTCTCATCTCCAATCCACTGGCCTGCTGAATGATCCCAAATTTGCTTTGTACCTCAGTTTCCTCATCTGTGATGATGTGGCTCACTGGGATGCAGATGTTACCATCAGTTAGACAGCCACAATAGGAGGAAAAGAACACATAGAAAAGAGTGGTCCAGACTAAGATATTTTGCCTTTATCCTCAGACAGAGGCACCTCTGATTAAGCTGAATATTATGTTAGAGCCTCCAGAAGAAAATAATAGGAATCAGGCCAGGCAAGATTTTGATCAAAGTCTTCGGTGCAGGGAGGTCAGCACCACACACTAATCCCACACAGGGTAAATGAGCTGGAATCAGCATGAGATCATCCATCACCAGTAACTTTGAGAAGAGGACCAGGACTGGCCAAAACTCCAAAAATCATGATCCTAGAGTCCCACAGAACATGAACCATACAGGTGGAGGGCTGAGAGGGCATCCTTCCATTCTCAGACACTTTGTGCAAAATAGCTATTTTTGGATCCATAACAACATGTTCACCTTTGTAGTTTCCAGCAGCATGAATTAATGCAGGACGTGCGGCAAGCTGGGATCTCGTTACACCCAGCCTGCACTGGCCCTTCTTCACCCACCACTGCAGCTCCTTCTCCTGTGCTTTCTGATCAATTCTTGCCTCAGTAGTACGAGTCAGAAACTTACTGCAGATTCCAACACAGACAAGAGCAAAGAAGGAATTTCCAAAATTTCCAAACCCCATGTCTGCACCGTGATGGGTGGTATTCCTACTGCAGGTGGGTGACTGACTGGCACTTGGGGTAACTCTCACCTGTCCAGTTCTGTGCCTGAAACAAGCAAATCTAGTAATACACTTTCCTGTGACTGCTGTTCCCTGAAATCTGATATATAATAAAAAGCCCAGTACTATCATATCAGGAGTCAAAGAAAGAAAGTGGAGTCACAAAGCCTTGACAACAGGTTTAGAAAAGGTTGCGTCCAGGACAAAGCAAAAATGTACAGCAGGTATTTAAAATAATGTTGTATGTTCATCAGATCTTCCCATCAATTCCAAGGAAACACACTGCTTTTTGGCACAAAAGATTATGCAGGAATAACATAACCGTCAGGAAAAAATGGGTAACAAAATCTCTAGACACAGAAGAAGCAGGTGGGCAAGAGCAATGTGAGTACTGAGCAAAGCTTTGTATCAGGCTGAAGCAAAGGGGTACCTATTCCAAAAAGCACTGGACTGAAACAACCAGAACAAAGAATATACTTAGACATTAAGATTTAAAAACGGAGATTGCGAGCATAAGGACTGAACCAGTGGCATAAGGACAATTTATTGACATACATTAGAAGCAGGAAGACTGCACAACAATTGTTTGGCAAGTCTGAAATAGTACTGGGAAACAAAGAAACTGAAGAAAGAGGATGAAAAACACCACAGAAAAAATAATGGCTGATTATGACCTTGAGTTATTTAGTTATGCAGAAGAGGAAACTTGCCTTTTCTCACCCTCTATGACCATACTAACATTTCTTGTTAGCTGGGTTCCTAACCTGGGATATTCATAAAAAAATACCCACTGTTTCTTCCAGTGGAAATCCCTAGTCTTTTCAGTTCTCTTTCACACAAGCCAGCAGTATTCCCCCTTTAAGATGGGAATCAAAAACAACACTCAGGAAAGTGAGGAAATGAGATGTCCCTTCTCTTGAACAGGCCAACAGAAGAAACATGATTCTGTGACACAAAATCCTTGCATTGTCCATCTTTTGGGGGGATGAAGAAATCTTGACCCTACCTTATATTCTAAGATATGCCCCTCTATCTCCTGATGCCCAGAAATCCAGACAAAAAAAAAGGTACCTCTTAGGCTAAAAAGAAGTTTTTAGGTTTAATACAGATGAAAAAATCTATGATATTCAAGTCATGAAATTGTTCCCTATGGTCCTTTCAAATAGCAAATCCCATTAATCAATTATTTTGCAAGTAAGAACAGCAGGTAGCAAAACAGAAAGTGCTGAAATAGAGGGATAAATTAAAGGCAAGCCATTCTGAGGACAGGCACAGCCTTCCAGAACCAGCCCAAGGTTGGAGGCAGGGCTTCCAACAAAAATCTGCACTCTTCTATCAGGAATAAAAGGACAGCAGTCCTCAAAAATAGCCACAAATGATGATCCAGATTACATGCCAATGAATTCTCTGATTTAGTAAACCGTCTGGAAGGCTACTTTAAAAGATTATAACTTTAATGCCTGAGCAGGGATTACATAATGGGGAGAAAAACAACATTGATAACATAACGAAAAATACGTCCTTTTTAACTTCGAGTGCATCCACAGAATTTGTTATTATTTATTTGGCCTTTCCAAAGGGCTTTGACAATGTGACCCATGAAGAAAACACAATAGTCATTACTGGAAGTTGGAATCATGATTAAAAACAAACTAAAGCGCCAAAAATAAAATGTACAAATGAAAAGACGCTGACAAGAGAAATGCTAAAAGTTGAATGCAGAGGCCATTCTGGTATCAGTTTTTAACTTTAGTTCATGTCTAGAAATACCAGCTGTAAAATAAAGAGTGGCAAAAATGACAAGCAATGGGAAAGTACTGGGGTACTGAAGGGTTTAACCAAGCTGAGTGAATTTGAAACACATTAATTTTTTTTTTTTTTATAACTGGTAAGGAGATCATATTGCAACATATCCCTCCTCCAAGGGGAGGACCTGGGTGCCACCATAACAAATCAACAGAAACTTTCAGGGATAGGCAATAATGTCAGGTAAGTCAAGCAGGAAAACAGAGTCCTCTATTGAACACATTATCCTTCTAATATCTGCGTGCCAAGGAAACAGCTTCCTGGGGAATGCCAATGAGCCTTTCCTCATTAAAGCTAGAGAAGTAACAGGAGTGCAAGGGCAGTGTCTACAACAGTGTAACCTTTAAGAGACCGTCATATATGAAAACACAAAGTGATCAAACAATTTATGTTAGCGAGCACATGAGCAACAGGGAACACAAGAGAGATACACAGTCTGAAAGTCAGGATCCATAGTCCAACTTTCTCACCCACTTCCAGTGTTGGAAGGGAAATGATTCAGCTAAATTAAACAAACAGTAAATTCAAACTATGGGAATATATTATTTTTCAATGTGCAGCCTGAGCATGTGAAAATCAACGCCTTGTTAAGGGACATCACCAGTAATCAGAAAGAATGATTGTAACCATAGCCTACAGAAATACAGCCTTGGATGGGATTGTTTGCTGGAAAGACCACGTGGACTTTTGTGCAAAGCCAAGAGACCTGCCTGCCCCACTTTCTGACAAGGACAGGGTACTCCAAAAGGATCTGATGGTAAGACAGTGAAGGTGACCAGCAATCAATCCTTTGTAAAAAATGCTAGGGTAGACTTGGCATTAATTACACCATGGGCCTGTTTCAGTGCAGTAATTTCTACTTTTGTTTTCTGCAGCCAAAACAAATTGCAAAAAACCAGAGAAGTTCACTTTAATGCAAAACGTCTCCTCCTCTAAGCCAGCTATGGTGCCTGACACAACGTTGCCAATGCATCATTCAAACGTCACAAAAACACACAAAAGCGTGCATGTTTACTTTGCCACCTGGTCTCCCCCCCGCCCAAATAATTAGCAAGAACCTAAGACTTGGTTTTACTATATAAATGTTGCAAATAGCACTCTTCTCTGTAACATGTAAATACACTTCCTTTCTTCTATCTTACTATCTTTTTTCCCATCCATGCATCATTGTTTGCACAACCCATTTAATAATTATAAGAGTCCAAGTTGTGTGTCAGATCCTGGGAAATTGCCACTCATACAGTGGTTTGCTACACTCAGCCTTTGGTCTTGTGGCTAACAATTCACCCAAGCTGTAAGAATACCTCACCACAACCCACACGCTGTCACTCTTCAAAGGAAGACAAGGATACATAATTAAGAGATGATGAGCTCAAATATGAGACATGAGATGTGGAAGCAGATTCTGTAACCACACCGGTGAGTGGTTTTACTACTGAAGTTTCATCAGCTCTGTCTTTACTTATGATCTCAGTAGAATTCACATGTTTTCAAACTATATTTGCAGCAGCAAAGGGAGAAAAAAGGAATGCTTAAACTGTACCACTGCATAAAAATAGTTTTAACATCAACTGGTCAGAACCGAAATTGTAAATCAGCATTACTAACAAATTGCCCTTGTAACAAGCAGGGCCTATGTCTCAAAAAAAAAAAAAAACAAAAAACAAACGAGCACCCAGTTTTGCTAACTGTCAAAAATCTCATCCCACAAGAATTGTAACCTGAAAACAGTCTCGTTTCAAGACCTTATGATGCTGTAATTGTGGCCGTATTATAAAAACCTATAGACAGAAGTATCTGTGTGTGTATGTGCCAGCTCGGGGACTAAAGGCACAACGCAGAGTGGAAATAAAAATTCAGATGTGGGTACAGATCCACTCCAGCATGCACAGGATCAGTCCCTCACTGGCTATTCAGAATAAACAGAACATCAAACTACTTTTCTTATTACTCTGCAGAGCTGAAAGTAGTTTTTGTTGTTATGACTGATTAAGGAAACAGTTGAAACATCTAGAGCAGAACAAGATGTTAATAAAACTACCAAACTCAAGTGAGGACCACTGACCAGCCTTCCAAAATAGGCATAAGAAATAGCAGGATTACATGCTTGCTTGTTTTCTGATTAACAACAACAAAAAGAGGAATAATTCCGTTTTACCTGTAAGAAGTCTTCGTTGTGTGCCGATGCAGGACCACATCTCTACAAGCCAGGGACCCTTTGCAGGGCCAGAGCCTCCCAGCTGCAGCCACACCCTCCTCTTCCTCATTTTTTTCCACTGACCATTAAATACTTTCCAAGTCAGGCACTGAAAAAAAAACCCCAAAACAAACCCCACATTTTTAATGGACATCAGATACCACGTTGCTGATTTAATTAGACAGATAAGAAACAAATAAATATATTTGCACACACGCCCATATTCTCTTTCAAACAAATTTGGTAGGCCTGATTTGAATCTCTATTCAAACCACAGGAAAAAAATAATGAAAATGTGTTCTATGCTGACAGCAGAACTAAGCCCTCTGGCTATCTCTTTTTAGAGTTTTATATGACATGTCCATTAGTACCGGAAAAATTCAGTACTAACAGGGGCTTTTCAGGAATCTTCAGATGAACCTACATATTTTGTAGCAGTAACAGATGCCAGCACAAAGCAAACTGAGAGAGACATCCCAGAACTTGTCTCTTCAGGAATTCTATGGATTTGACACTTAAGCAGATCTATGACTTCCAAAAAAGAAAAAAAAAAACCAAAAAACTTTCCTGGCTCATGTATCACTCAAACTCTTCCGGGTAATGACGATGCTGCATTGCAAATATCAGACAACATGTCCTTATTCTACTTCATACAATTTATTAATTTATTTTATCCACAATTCGGCAGCACACAGAACTATCTGGAAACTGATTGTTGCTATAAGCTGTTTTGCATATTTTATGCCATCTTCTGTCTTTAATTCATTATTTAAACAACTGTAGTTATACTACTTTTAATATTCTATTTAACCAGAAAATAGTCAATACAAATTCAAAGTGAGAATGCAAACTTGCCCCATAGCTCAAAAACCTCTATTTATTTTCAAATAACCAGATCCAGCATTCAACAACAAAGCAGAAATACAATATTCAGGAGTCGGCAACTTAAGCTCAATTTTTTTTTGCAAATAAGTGCACAAAGATACTTTTGTTTAACTATCATTAGGACTGCTATTATTCTTGCTGGAAGAACAAATTAGTGCTAAAATAAGAACAGAGGTTATGTTGAGATGTGTGTTAGGGGATGCCAACATACCTTACAGGTAGTATATTAAATAATGCCAAATCCAAAATTATTTTGTAAGACCAGGATCTTCTACATATTTATTCATGTACAGTTGTACACCCACAGAAAAACACCACTATAAGCAAGTGATACACTTCACTATTAGTCGAGGTGTTTGCAGTTTCATAAAGTCCTACATCCTAACAGGTTTCCAATACACAATTCTGAATTCTCAAAGCCTGCATAATGCTGTATTTGCACATACTGTAAAATATGTATAATTGACTCGCAGAGTACATCAATACTGAAGTCTTTCAGACATGATTATTCCTAAAGAAATCTTTGTTCTCTAAACTGCAGAACATTAGGTAAGACTGCCATTTATACCAGAGCGCTCCATTACACCACTGACTTCTAAATCCAAATACACAATAAGGGAAAATGCTAGCACATTAGTATTTTACTGGCCCACAAATTCCAACCCTTCCAAGCCCTCCCATCCATGTATTCCATATCAGAAAAGCACACTTACTCCAGACTGTCTGAATTCTTATTTACGGAGATGCTCTGCAGAAATCCAAGGGTTAAGAGAAGAAACAAAACAAAACCCTAAACCGAACCAACAAATCCCACCACATCAAAATGCCCAGCCATGCTGCAGTCCTTGCAAGAAAAGGAGAATGTTCAGCAGACAAGCGCCTAACAAAAAGCAAACAGAGAATTTAGTGCCGCTATTGCCTGGATACCAGTTTGGGATTTAGGCAGCCTTGGATTACAAGGACTATTTCCTTGGAAATCCAGCCCACAGTTCCTGCACTGTTTTCTACAAATACCACATCCAAACTGTGACTAAACACCTCATTATGCTTCTCCGGCACTGTCTGAAGCACACACATTGTATGATTTTCTGGGGCACCTAAAAGCAGAGGGAAAAAAGTGGCTGGATTTTACCAACCAGTAATGAAATGATGAATAAGTTCCCTGCAAAAGCTTGCGTGATCAGTAAATCTTCTTCCACACCCCTTTTGTCCTGTGTAGGCAACAGGTGACAAAATACATCCCCAATCTTCAGCTTTACAAATAAGATAATGTATGCAGACTATGAGACATCTGCACTGTAATATAGCCTTTTAAAATAAATTTAAATTGAATGAAGAGACTTAACCAGGCCTCTACACTGGCTTCAGAAAGTAAATGCTTTTCTTAACGTTTATTTGTAGAGGTTTCATTTAAAGAAAATACACTCCTCACAGTTACAATCAATAACTAGTGACTTGAGGTAACAATCTGGTATTGACAGATCTTAAAAGAGAAAATCCAAACTGCATTTTCAAAGGAACTACGTGCCTCAAATATTTCACTACAATCTCTTTTTCCTTTTCTTGCTAATTGATCTTAAATATGTAGATGAATTATGAGTCAATAACCTCCAATTTTCTTAGCTCTTACTCCAGACAAACATTATATTCTGATTTATGAACATCTGAAATATTTAATTTGCTGTTCATGGCATTTAAGCAGTTAATCTAATTTATGGGAAGTAAGGATTCCACATTAAAGACTCCTTCTACTTTCTCCTTTAAGCTTCACCAATTCAAAAGCCTTTTCCCCATCCCTTTTTATTTAGGAAGAGTGTCTCTTTGTGCACTGGACATACTATGGTAGCTCAGGAGGCCGTGGCAGTTACATGGTTCCTTTGACAGTCCCCATATTGCTCATTAAATAATTTTACTCCCACATATACACATGCAGCTGGTAAAGGGATGACTTTGCTGCATTCAGCTACGTCTACACTTCCAGAGCAAGCCTCGAAATAAAAAAAAAATCACTATTACAGAAATGATTCGCTCCCATCACCGTACACTTCCCAAGTCTCTGACTGCTCATGCTAAAGCTGTGATGGAGCAGTACACCTGTGTCTCTTATGGCTAAAAATCCACAATAGGCCAAAAACGTTTCAGTTCTGTTAATATCCACTTCTCAGTCCGTAATTAAATAGAATCTTTCTTTAAAGAAAGGATTCCCTAAAATATTTTACACGCTTACAAACAGTTTTCTATTTCCGAAAGATTTGCAATTTCATCCCTTTGCAAAAATTCAGCTGTGCAGCACCAGCGAAGAGCTCCGGGTACAGCAGATGGTTAAAATTCTGCATCATTTTTAAGAGCCTAAGAGAAAGCACTGCCTTTTTTTCGGGGGAGGGCGGGGGTGGAGGAGAGGAGAGAAAAAAAGCTGAGAACAGCAATTTGCAGCCCTCTTTTTTTTTTCCTTGACAGCAGCAAGCCCCGCCTCAGTCTGGCCCTTCCTCCCAACCTCTGCTAACCTAAAAACCAGCGCCAACCTGGCAGCGGGCCAGGGATTCAAAAGTAAACATTATCCTCCTGCCATTTTTCAGTGCTGTTTATCATATCCTGATCCCCCTCTTTTTTTTTTTACCCCCCTCCCCCGCCGCCCCCCCTTCGCCATTGCTGAAATCCCCGTCTCTGCGCCCGGCTGGTTTCTCTCCGCGGCGACATCCCTGAGTCCCGCTGCGCTGCGGCAAACCTGCAGGACGCGGTCCGAGCGGGGCCGCACCAGGCGCGCTCCCCGCGGCTGTCCCGTGGGACGGGCTGGCTGCGCTGGGACTGCCGCCCATCCCCGCTCCCCGCACAATGCACTCGCCTCTCCCAGCGCTGCAGCAGCCGGCTTTTGCCTCCGCGGCTTTCCCGTTTCCTTATTTAATTGTGAGGGGAGTGCTTAAAGACCAGAGCCGTCCACGAGCGGCTGTGAGGGAGCCGTACGGCGCTGCACCTGACTCTTTGTTATCCCGCACTGCTCATCCCCGGTCCCTTCCGCTCCGCGCTTCCTCCTCCCACCTTGGGCTGCTCCTCGTTTATCAAGGCTCCGGAAAAAAAACCAACCCGTTAGGGGTTTTTACCTAGTCGTGCACTTGCATGGTGTGGATAGCGGGCATACCGGCAGGAGGAGGAAAGGAGATTGAAAAAAAAAAAAATAGAGGGGTGGGTGGAGTAAAAATAAATAAAAAATAGATGCATAAGGAGAGCGGGATGGTGCCGCAGGAGCCCCCGAGCCGCCGCTCGGGCTGGGAGGAGCGGGCGCGGGGCCGGGCGGACACGGCCATGTTGTGCGCGGGGTCAGCGCGGGGCACTGCGGAGCGCTGCATCTGCGGGCCACTGCTGCTATTGCCCTGTTAAATCCGCCACCCCCGCCCCCTGCACATTCCCGCCCGGCAGAGCTGGATCTGCGGGTTATTTGTATTATTTCCCGTTAAATCCGACCCCCCCGCCCCCTCTCCAGCCGGGGAACGCCGGGCTCGGAGGCTTCGCCCGCACCCTCCGCTTTCCCCTCTGCTGGCACAGCGCGGCCCAGCCGCAAGGTCATGTGCCATCGGCCCGGCGAACAAAAGCCCTTCCCTCGTTATTTATTTATGGATTTAGGGCGTGTTCCCGGTGAGGAGGAGCCTTTGTGCGCGCAGGTTTCACACCCACCGGGGCGCAGCGGCCGCGGCTCGTCCAGAGGCGCCGCGGGACAGCCCGCGGGCTCATTAATAATTGCTCGCCATCTCCATATTGAAATTGCGGAGCAGCGCATGATTAATTAAGGAGGGAAAAAAGAAAGAGGCGAGGGAGGGAGGCCCGCGCGGGCCCGGCCGCGTTAACCCCTTCGCGCCCGGGAACTGCCCGGGAATATTAATTAATTCTGCTGTTTGCGTGTCGTTAGGCGGCCACGTGAGGCCTCTGGCACAGGCTCTCCAGAGCCGCCGACTAATGAACAGAATTTCCTGCAATCCGCTCAGCAGCAGCTTTTCATTTGGGGAAAAAACCCTACCAAAAAAAAAATAAATCTGTAAATCTTACCGCGATTGTAAATTAAAGTATTCTCACGCAGTGAGGTTAAAAGAGTATTTACAAGGTTATTTATATACAGAGATATTAAAATCCTACGAAATGCGTAATTTAAACTCATCCGAGTACTCCTATCATGAAAATATTTCCCATTGCAATGCTGTGATTAACTCTCACGCGGAATGGCAGATCCTCAGACAGAAATGGGAGTAATAAATACGCTCTATACAATAGTATAGTAATCAAAATATCGAAGAACCATTTTTCAGCGCGCTCCAACTTCAGACGGCTGTGTCTCCCCCGGGACTCGGTCACCTCCCTGTCCCAGGGCCGGGGTTTGTCCCGGGCGGAGCCGGGATGTCCGAGCGCTCCCGGAGGCGCTGGCTGCAGAGCGGAGCAGCGAAGCGCTCGCACGGCACCTCCGCTCGCCCGAGGGGGCCCTGGCTCGGGGCGCGCTCACGCGGGGCCCGGGGGCGCGCACAAAGACGGGCACGCGCGGGTCGCACGCGCGCTCCCGTGGCGCTGCGCCCAACTCGTACCCCCGAAACTTCCCTTCCCTTCCCTTCCCCACTGTTTGCTGCCCCAACTCGCCGCCTTAACCCTGGTCCTTTTGTAATCCTTCCCCTGTTTTACATCCAGCTGCTCCAAAATTTCACCTGTGACTGGACACTTATTCCCATTTCATCTTTAATTCCCTTGGTTATTCCTTAGCATCACTTACAGTCTTCAGCAGACAGGCCCTTTATTTGGCTTGGGGCCGTGCAGAATAGACGGACTGAGCACTAAACTAAAGCACCTTCTTTTGTGAAGCCAAGCACACATTAATTTGACTTATTAACCCCTCTTTTTTGCGGACTGTGAATTCTGGCTGTCACCTGCTGGGTGACTCCAGCAAGCCGAATTCATCCAGGCACAAATCAGACCAGGTTTGCTCCATCTCCTCAGCATGCCCAGTCTGCAGCACGGTACCAAATTCATCCTGAACAGCTGTAATCCCATTGGCACCAATCAGCACATCCATGGACATTCTGCCCTATGACAGAAAGGACAGGCTACAAACACAGATTCCTTTATAGGGCCCCACTTTTAGGACCTGGTAGAAATAGTAACTAGTGCCAGCAATTTTCCCCATCTGCATATTAAGAGATGTGTGTTTGTCAGAGTCCTCCCCTTTCCTGTAAAGCATTTGGTGACTTGGACAGAACTGAAACACCAGTGGGCTGATCAGGGATGACAAAGTTTTGTATTTTTTCTTCCTACTGCTGAAATTCTTTAAAAGTTTTTACTGGCTATGACCCGTTTATCCTTGTAATAGGTGAAGCCACATTGGGCAACTCAACGGAGTCATGCTGTGACTGCTACTGTCAGGAACACTTTCATCCCTTCACAGATCAGTATAAAGTATACTCTGCTGTGCAACATGAAGAGCAACTTGTTACACCTGGAAGTTTTGCAACAAAAAAGCAAAGTGCAGACCAAGCAAACCACAGCCCATAAAGACTTCGACAGGCAGGCCCCAGTTCTTTAGATACATGTTTGGCTTTAGAGGCTAGAGAATTCTGTGGAGATATAATCCTAATTAATATAATTAATTAATTAATTAAATACTAATAAATACTCAAGTCAAAGTGAGTAAAAGCCTTCTCCTTTCTTACAAAGTTTGCTTAGTGTTGTCACAAGAGCAAATACCAAAAAAAAGCAAAAGTTGCATATAATAAAATGTTCCTAATTTTCAGTGTCCGTTACTGTTTCTCTCTGGTTTAAAGCAGCAAGGCATTGTCAGAGCTAATACAATAAACAATCAAACTCAAGGATGGAACATAGCAGTAAGACACTAATTTCTCATTTATAAAATAATTTTCATAACATGTAAAAACATACTTTTAAAGTAATTAAAGGTATACTGAGGGTATTCAAGATGGAAAAGTAAGTAACAATTTTAGCATATTTTTTCTCTACATGTTCAATTACAAACTTCCCAGCATTTTGAAGGCTATGGGAATTGGTTAGTGATTCCAAATTCCACATGCTGGTTTGAAATTCTCTCTCCACAGTTTGTAGCTCAAAGGGGTATGAGGAAGCAGCATGGTTGAATATTATTAAATTCTAATGGAAAAAATACTCCCTTAAAATTCTTCACTGCTTTATTAAATGATCCAAAAAAACGAGAGGTGGGGCAGGCATAACTGCCAGGTAGAATGATTGCCAGATACCTCCTAGTGGAAGACTACATTTTCAGTTGGTTAAAGAGTTTGCCAAGCTTCAACTGTTTGGCTGAAACCTGGTGTGCGCCTCGGGGACGACTTGTTTGAAAATCTTCAGCCAAACATCTTAGGCCTTTCTGAGAGGGAGCCTATCAAAGACTGTTTGGACATGCTGCCAAATGACGGAAACCTCTTCTTTGAGAAGCCCATGTTTGGAGAAGGGATTAGGATGGGAATGGCTTGGTAAAGAGGTGGAGTTTGCTGCTTCACTCTGGCCAGGCTGCCAAGGTGAGAAAGCCTCAGTTTGTGCATGCTGGCCAGAGGCTTCCTGAGGTTTGACAGAGAAAATCTGAAAGCCCTCACTTTGACAAATCATGCTGCACGTGAGATGGAGACAGACCTGCCTGACATCAGAGCTCTGTCGTTCTGGCTGGGATGCTGAACTGTCTGCCTGGTGCCACAAATCCACCATCCTCTGCTCTTAATGTCTCTCCTGTGGCATCCAGACAGCCTAGTGCAATTTCCTTGATTTCAATATGGAAGAACTAAAACTATTAAGCCAGAAGAGAAGGAAAAGAAGGGAAAAGGGCATCAGTAAAGTGACAGAGACTGGCAGAGCAAGGGAGGCAAGCTGTGTGCAGAAGGTGAAAATAGACTCTTTCTGAACAGGGAAGCTAAGACTATTTGCAAAAAGAAACTGGCTATCTTGGCTGGGGAAGCAAATGGGAGCAGGTAGAGAATAGACAGTGCTGACAAGGCAGGGCATTGTCAAAGGAAAAGAGGGAATCACCAACAACTGTGCTGTTTATGGAGATGCTTGAAATAGAGAATTATCTTCTTATTGCCATCAGATGGCTCAAGTAGTACTGTGGGATGGTTCAGAATATTCTACTCCTGATGACTCATTTGGATCTTAGACTGCTACAGTATAAAAATCACTGTTCATGCCATTTCCTATTAACCCCTCGCCTGACTTGCAAAATACAACTTGCTCAAGCATGTGCACTGACACACAGACACACGGTACACATGTCAAAACTATATTGAAATAAGGGTTAATCTTGTTCAAAGAGGATTAAAGTCTATAGAATCAAGTAGAGAAAAACAGGGATAAAATCTGCTGTGACGCAAGCAGCATTTCTTGTATACAGCCCTTGTTTGTATGGTACAATTCTCACTCTCAGGCCTTCCATCTTTCCTGCTGGGGCCCAGCTTCAGGAACTGGATGAAACAAAACAATGCCAATATTGGTGGCTACCCTGTTTTGTATTCTCCTCACTAACAAGGTGCAGTTCCATGTCTTGCTTGCTGGATGCTTCTCAAACTACCCATCAGAGTCTGAACTACAAGGCTTTTCTGTGGCACTATTTACCACTCTGGCCCTTGGATGCTTCTCAATTCATGTTCATGGAAATCCCACGAGCTAAAGGAGAGATACTACCCTCATTTTAAGAGTAATATTTTGGCACAAGCATCCCCTCTATCCTGGGAGCTCAAACTCCTGGTAAAGCACCGCAGATACTGGCACTGTGTGCTGGAAGCACCTTGCCACTGGATCCCACTGGCAGAGGCAAACCCTTGTCAGAGTTCACAACCAAGGAGCATGTGAGGAACCAACATTAACCGACTTAAAATTTCAGTGTGTTAAAAACAGAAAGTCAAATACCTGCCCTCGTGGGTGTCTGCCAAATACACACCCTTAGTTCCATACAAGGCACAGTTTTAAAGCAAGCACTACCAGGCACTAGGAGGTTAGGGAGCATTTCCCATTATCCCAGGTTACTAAAACTGGTTTTCTCAGCAATACAGTGCTAGAATACAATATAAAATAAAATCAGTTAAAAAAAAATATTTTCTATCATATCTTCTTTTTAAGTAAGTATTGAGATTGGGGAAGGTTTGACTCATAAATTTTGTACAGTTGGCAATTCCAGCAATGCTCTAAGGGGATGTAATGGGCTGCTAAGCATTGCTGGTTTGTTTCCAAGCAGACACAGCGGGCACAAGCTGAGATCCACAGCTTCTGTAACTGGTGACAGCTCAGGGTCCCCATGGGCTCTCTTGCGTGTGCTGAACTGAGGGCAAGGACTACCAAGTGACCACTGAAACCACCTGACAGGCCAAAGTCAGGTGTCCTTTTCCTTTGGCACAAAAGGAAAACTGGGAGGCTGCAGGGAATGCACATTCCTTTCACACTGCCTGAGGCAGGAGGATCCAGGTCAGGGCAGCAGGGAAGGCCACAGTGCACTTACTGTCTGAGTTTGTGGTTATTTGGATTATTGTTCCTGTAAGACTTTTTTCAGCTTCTTCTGAATTTCCATCCTTCTTTAGTATTTTCAGTGTTTTGAATGCACCTAGAGCTGAAACTCACAACTCCAAGAAACCTGTAGTAACATGAACGTTTATGCTAATTTTTACAGGAGCCTTACACATTTCTAGAAGCAATCCTCTGAATGGGATAAATCCAGAAATCACAGGCAACATGCCTTGCACAGTCAAATGGGAGAGTATTTAGAAAGAAAATAGTTTTTCAAGGTGAATGAGTCTGGCAAGAACTCACTGCAAAGAGATTGTACCATAAATTCCTTCTTGCACAGCACAGGAGACTTGGAGCCCCAAAGGGCAGCTGAGACTTTGGCACAATAAGCTTCTACATTGCATCATAATGATGCCAACAACAACGACCTTGCACTAAGTGTGGTCAGATGGCACCTTCCAGAAGGACACATGGTATGTTTTGGTGAAGAGCACACAGTTGCCTGAATACATGCAAGACACAAATTATTGAAACTCTGGTAATGGGCAAAATGTTGCTATTTCAGACACAAAGACCAGCATCTTCTCAATGGAATGATGGTGGCCTTTTGGGGTGAAATATTCTTGGCACGCTGTTATAACCTGAAACCAGCCTCGCTCAGGGCAACCTTGACCAAGGCTGAAGAAATTATTCCAGGAGAAAAACAGTTAAAATACTCCGAACAAAATCTGTAAAGGACTCGAATATTATTTTGAAGGCATTCTTCTGGTCTGGAGAAAGGAAAATTCAAGTTCCTCCCTCATTCTTGCCTCAGGTCAGGACTTCTATTTCATGAGAAATATAAAAAACTGCAATAATCGCATTCTGGAATCCTAAATGACCTAGGCAGAAGAAATGTCCTAAATCAACAGGTACTGTTGGCTAATGTGTGAGCATGTTCAATGAAAAAAACCAACAAAAACAAACAGAAGAACCTGAATGTGAAAGCAGCTCTTTCGTTTTCCTACAGAATGATGGATTACTTCTGATAAAACTTGTAGTTTACAGAAATCTGTTTCTTTGGAGGAGGTATAACTCACCCCCTTGTACTCTCATAATTAAGAGAAAAATGAACCTGGTAAGTGATTTATTGATGAAAAAGTAGGGAAACTAAGAGTCAAACTTCCTGTGTTCACATAGGACACTGTTAATTTTGAAAGGAAAGGCAAAAAAATTGAGCTTAAGAGATGAGAAAGTACTGGAACTTCCTTCTTAATGCCATTTCCAACACTCAGCTGCAGGTAATCCTCTGCATAAAAGTCATACTCTTCTTATGTAAACCTTGTAACAGCAGTATTCATATCTTCCAGAACAAGACATAAATTCTTAGAAAGTAAGGCTGATACCAAGTAGAAAAATAATGGAAGAAGTGGGATAAACCCCCAGACATTCCTCTGTTCAATGGATCAAAAGGTCAAAATCAACCACCCAAATGTAAACCAACCTAGCCAAGTGTTACTTCCTAGCTTTGGTTTGTTTTTGTCACAACATTGTTACTGAAACATGGATTTTGGTTGATGAATTTACTTGTAGCATAGGACTTTATGACAAGAAATGTTTCTGCATTTTGTTGTATGTCATTAGTTTCCTCCCCATAAACCATGCAGGCTGTCACTCAAAGATACCTTCCATGGTTTTTTTTAGTTTCAATAGATTAAATTTTGAATTACTTTAAAATACAGAGTGAAAAATGAGCTGGAGTGGTGAAATCAGGGTTAATTCAATTGCACTTTTAAGGGTATCCTGACATTTGAAAAAGTGGCCAAGCACATTCTGCCTGCTTGTTTTGATACAGATACATCTGTTAGGAATCCATGCAAAAGCTTGCATGGGACTCCCAGGATTGTGTGTGTTGTAAAATAAATCTGTATTGGTCTTCTCCCAACCTAAATACATTCATGACTAAAGCTCTCACATGCAGATAGAGATCTAGCAAATCAAAGTATGTTTCCAGGAGCTGTGACTTACTGAATTTACATACAAAATCTAACAGGTGATGAAAAAAAAAATACATGCAAGATTACTTGAACTCTACCGTAATACACTCCTACCTTTAGGTCTTATTTTATTGAATGATTCATGCCTTATTGGCTTCTCTAGATTTGCTTTTATATTTCTGCCTTGTTATTTTAAGATGCATTATCTTTAATCCAAAACCTGACATCCTATCTAAACCTATTTAGAATTTTCTACGATTAAATCTCATTGAATGAAGATTAGTGAGAATTATGGCTCTTTCACAGCACAGTCTGAGGAAACACACCAACCACAGCTTGGCATAACCCAAAAATTCCTTGCCCACCTTTACATTTTATAACATCAAGATGTGAAGCTATAAAATGGGAGGGATTTTTTTCTTAACTGAAGAAAACCAATGGGAGGCACACTGATTTGTGTTCAGCATGTTTCTGACAGCAGAAAGCCTTGCAGTTTTCATACATTCATGCATTATTTGTTCCACATGCAGAGCACAGGACGTGTTGCTTCTGTAGAGATGCTGACAGGGACCCAGATCTCAGGTGGGAGAGAGCTCAAACCAGGACATGCCTGAACCACAGACCAGTTCCTCTGGAACTTGACTGCTTTGCAGGAAATTCTCTGATTTGGAGCCACCACAGATGGCTCAAAACTCTGGCTGCACATGCAATTAGAAGAAAATTAACAGAAAATTGCCATTATTTGGGGAAGACCAGGGCAATAACTAAAAAAATCCACTGAAGCTTTTATAGCCCATAATTTCTGTTCACTTCTGATAAAATCCCACTTCCCATTTAAAAACGCCTAGAAATGATTTCCTTGGTCATTTAAAGAACCTGGAGCGTACTGTGTGGTTTGAAGTTATCTGAATTCCTGAACTTCGAGGTGGCAGCAGCAGACAGGGACTCTGAACTTGGGCCTGACCGTGTTGAGTGCTTAGCAAAAACAAGGACTTTGATTCTAATGCCTTTTGAGCAACAGCCCTTTTTGCAAATGAAGTAAAAATCTGACGTATTTGTAATACGCAATCTCAAATTTTAGTTGCAGAAAAAGCATTTAAAAGTTATTCCTCTGCAGAGTAGTTAACAAGTATTAATTCAAAAAACCCACATTAACTTCATCACCTTGTTGACTAAAACATTTTTCTTAGAAAAAAACCCCACATATAACAATTCAATCTGAATTTTCTCCCAAAGTTCTGAGTTAGTGCATGAATATTTCTAATGGAAAATCTCAGTATGCCTTTTCTGCAATGAAAATGTTTAAAAGATAAAATTCTGTGAAAATATTTTTCCTACATTGCTAATTCCGCATAATTTAAAAAAATCATCTTCTCATGCTCACTTTATTGAGCTCAGCATTTTGTAAATAGAAAAATTTAAGATTAAAAAAAACCCATGAGTATGAGGTTTGTTTAATAAAAGTACTTCAGCTATTGGTCAGTTATTCAGTTACATCAGAGTACATGGTAAGCAAGACTCCATTCTTTGAAACAAGAGCTTCTGTGTTTGAGGTGTATTTTAGTGGGAAAAGAATATTAATTGCACTATGAGTTGTTGATTTATTGAACTGTAGAGGATACAGCCTCAGACACTACCTGAACTGCTTCCCACCTGAACTGTGCAGGCTGCTGCTTTGCCAGTATGTAAAAGTCTCTTTAGTTGAATAAGCGTATTTTCAACATTACAACGGGTGTAATACACCTCTTCCCCTTGATCAGCACTTCATGGGAGCTTTGGTACAAAAAGGCCCAAAGTTATATATGGGGGAAAACAGGCATACATAAACATAAAATAAAAAAGTCTCTACAGTATTTTCCACCCTCCAGCACCCTCCCTAATAAGGGGCACGGGAGAACCTGATGCCATGAGGAGTGTGAGAGTCCCTTGGGAGTTTCAGGTCCCTTCCCCTTCCCCTTCCCTCACTGAGCTCTCGCAACACTCCATAGGATGTGTGCCATTTTAGGATGTTTTCTTTCACCTGAAGTGACCTCAGCGGCTCAAGCAGCACCTGAGGAATGGCTCTGTCCCCTCTGCCAACCACTCCAGTGCCAGGAACAGGAGGTGAGAGAGGGGCTGGCCCCAACTCTGCCCAGGAGCACCCTGCCAGGGCAGCCCACACACTATGAGAACACTGCACCAACCACCTGAGGCTCAGCAGGACACCCAGGGCTGCCAAGAGGATACAGGGAAAACATGTCAGGATGTGAATGTCATGGGGCCACAGGTCTGATCTTCTCCCCACTCACAGACCTTACTCCTCAGGACTTGAAAAGACTCAGGATTTGTGCTGGTTTTGGCTGGTAATTACATTTCTTCCCAACAGCTGGTAGTGGCAGTGTTTTGGATTTATGCTGGAACAGTGCTGATAACACAGGGATGTTTTAGTTACTGCTGAGCAGGGCATGGACAGAGCCAGGGACTTTTCTGCTCCTCTCCCAGCCCACCAGGGAGGGCCTGGGGGGCACAAGGAGCTGGGAGGGTACACATCCAGGACAGCTGACCCCACTGGCCACAGGGACATCCTGGACCATATAGCATAATTCCAGTATACAAAGCTGGCCGGAGGAGGAGGACGAGGAAGGAGGTGATATTTGGAGTGATGGTGTTTGTCTTCCCAAGTCACTGTGACCTGTGATGGAGCCTGGCTTTCCTGGGATGGCTGAGCACCTGCCTGTCCAAAAGAAGTGGGGAATGAACCCTTGTTTTACTTTGCTTATACACACACTTTTGCTTTCCCTATTAAACTGTGTTCATCTCATCTCAGGCGTTTTCTCACTTTTATTTTCTGATTCTCTCCTGTGTCTACAGGCATGAGGGAGTGAGCAGCTGCATGGGAATGAGTTTCCATCTGGGGTTAAACCATGACAGAGTTTCTCACACAATGAAACCCTTGTTCAGCTGCAGAGGGAAAGGCTACTAAAGTGACAAAGCAGAATCCGTATGAAGCAAACTACAGAAGAAGCTTCCCCGCCCTTCTCTTTCCAGGTTTCAGAGGAGGTCCTTTGCTGGGCTGGTCTAAACACTGGTAACTCAATGAGGATCAGGCTGTTTCACATCATCCTGGGACCTGGGTTGTGCAGGGACAAGGCTGGAGGCAAATACCCCTCTGAGGACAGCTCTGATACAGTATGGTTATCTTGCTGGAGGGAAGACACTGTCCGGGCTTGAGCTGGCATTCAGTTTAACCATCTGATATGGAAAAGCAGAGCATGTGGTTCAGGACTGCAAGCTCATACTTGTTTCTAAGTCATCGTCAGCAAATACCCAGTTCCAAGCTCCGTGGTGAATATTTGAACACTTACATAGACATTGTGCAAAAGAAAGGAACTTTTAAATGGAAAAATGGCTGTATGTATCAATCGTGGGGTAAACATCTTCCACTTCAACAAAAACCTGGCCAAGGCAGTGGTCAAGGTATGCAGAAATGTATGAAAGTACAGTGCATTATTTTCAGCTTACAGTCACCATTTTTTAAAAATGGGTTTATTTGTCATTAGTTATCTGTTACCTGCTCTCCAGAATTTACTACTGATATTTACTAGTACTACAGGAGTACTTGAGATCTCTTCTGAATTTTAGGGCACTGCTGTGGTATACTGTGCACTTTGGAAAATGTACAGATATTAATGAGGAGAAACACATTACAGGGCAAGGCTGGGAGCAAGAGCAGTGGTTTGAGGGATGTGTTGAATCTTTGGGGAAGAAGAAGAGGCTAAGAAATAAACTTAAATGCTGCCTTTAAAACAAGCTTAGTAACTCAATGGGGAATTAAAATCGTATCTCTAAATTCAGAAGTCCCTTTAATTCAAGAGGTGTGTGATTTAGTGCTACCTGTCGTTATTTCAACCTTAAAGTATCCAAATGTTGGCAAATATAATATCAATACGGGACAAAGAAGAACAGAGCTATAACAACCATGCAGCTAATCAGAGTGTTCTCTGAAAATATGAAGATTTTCTTTTTAAAATATAAGTCAAAACTAATCATAAGATTAGTGCTGGAACACAATATAAAATAAAATCAGTTAAAAAACCTATTTTCTATGCTTTAATATCTTCTTTTTAAATAAGTGTGGTACTTGCAGCACAGCTGGGCTAATAATGCCCTTTTATGTTGACTGTGTGAGGCTGATATTTGGAGCTATCACTGTAACAGTTACATTTGCTTCAGATGATCAGGAACAATTAAAATGTTTAATTTGAAAGAAAACATGCAACTCTTTATTTATTATTTAACTAATGGGAGGGGCTTTGATCTATAAATGTTCATCTATTATTTAGAAAGGAAAATGCAGTACTGTGGGTTTTTTTCATATATCAGATGATTTTCTTATCAGCAAGGGCTGAATGCAACCATTTATAAATTGACAAAAACAGCTTTTGAAAGGTAGTGCAGCATTTTCCAAGTGACAGAATGTCTCTGAAAAAGAACACATTATGCCTCAAACATCCCTTCCCCAAAACACAGTATTGTAAATAAATAGCATTATTTCAGGCAAGGAAGCTATGATGTTTAACCTGAAAAGATGTCTGTTTTCTGACTACAAGCATGATATGTAGAAGGTCTGTCCTGGAGCTTTCTCTACCTGCTCAGGCCCATGAAGGTTCTTGAGGCCTTGGCCAGGGTATCCTCAGCCAGAAGGATTAGACTGTCAGTGACTACTTGGCTATTAACCAAGCTTTCTCCCACCTCACTTTTTGGTCAGCTTAGGCTCATTCTCCTTGGTCTCTGGTGCACTCAAAACTATACAAAAGAAGTCAGTTTTTCTGCAGGTTGTTCTGTCTATGTCCTGCAACCCATTATCTTATCATGTGTTATGTCTTTCTGAGGTTGCAACTTAGAGTGTTCATTTGCACAGTTTTACATTAGAAGAGTTCCTGCTGAGATGCCCTAAACTCTACAGAACAGAGTTCCCCAAGCCTCTGGTTTCTTTATCTTCTTGGGAGGCTGAACCAGGGGTGACACCTCTATAGCTGAGCCATTTCAAACTCCTCTTACACTTGCCCTCTGCTAAGCAGAACTCAGATGTACTGAAGGGTGGTGGTCTGCATGCCCAATTCACATGGAATTTTTGCAGAGCAGCATGCTAGCAACAGATCCATCAAGCACTGCTTGTGAAGAGCAACTCCCAGTCTTCCCTGCTAACTACTAGTTGGAAGGCAGAATTTAGCCAAGATACAGAAGTTTTAAGGCACATCAGGAGGCTAAAAGCACAGCACATATTTGTAACTTTCCATTCAGGGTGTAGATTTACCAACTTTGAAGTGCCAGAGGATGTTTATTGTGTGTATTGTCTATAAAATAACATTACTAAAGCATCTTCTGCTTTCAGAAGGCTGCAAAGGCCAGTACAACCATCAGCAGAGAACAGCCCATGTTCTTTATACATCCATAAAGTTTTCCAATACACTTGTTGGTGAACTTGCCTGAACTCCATCATTATATGCAAAGCCAGTAGCCAGCAGCTATTCAGAAGTGCTCAGAAAATGTAGCAGTTAGCAAGTAATTTTTCTGTTTTAAAATTCTTTCAAGAACTAATAAACTACAATAACAATAGAACCTTTGACACTCTTACTCAGACCAATGTTTGGACATCTGACATGCTCCAGTGAAGTGTGACAGCATCTCTCACCAGCCCCTGCAGCTGGGAACTACTTGGATGGACACACTGTCTGTAGAGGCAGGTGGAGAACTTCCCATCAGGAATGGGAGCACAGGGTCTCCACACCTTTCCCCTGCCAGTACCAGAACTCCAGGGATGCAGCTGGTTCTCACTCACTGCCAGTGGGAATTACACCTGTGAAATGATCTTCCAGATATTTCAACCCATGGAGCATTTAACTACAAGGTATTGGTGGCATAACCAGATTTATGAAAGTCACCTTGAGTTATGCAATGCTGACAGAAATGCTGATACAACCTACTTTAGTCTCAACATTTTAACACCAGTTACTTTGGTTATCAAAGGTTTTGCTGTGCAAAGATCAGAGTGCTAGTAAGTGTTAAACTCCATAAAAAAATTTTTACATGTTTCTTAGGCAATGAAAAGCTACAATTTTCCAAAGTCTGGTACCTCAACACTTACATACTTGAAGCTGTAACCTGCACTCAAATGAGTGTCACCTGAGGACTTGCTATTCTGCCAAATTATCTGATCCTCAAACTGTGCCACTGATTCTGGACTGAATACTGCAACTACTGTATTTCTTTATTTAGAAACAAATAATGTATTTGTGGTAGATAATTACTTTTCTGTTACATTCCTGCCCTTCTGAGGAAACAGAAAATTTTGCAAGTTAGAGAAAGTCATAAAAGAGCTGGATTAATGCAAAAAAATGCATGAAAAGCAGTTTCTTTGGCTGATACCACCCTACTGCTAAACAAGATAGCAATAATAAATCCATAGCATGTACATAACACTAGTATGTACACCTGGAAGCTTATGTAAAGAAAACATGTTCATCAGAAAAAAGCCAACTACATTTGGTTCTTGGTTTTGGTTCAGTTTTGCATTGTTTAGAAGTGCCTATTTTTAGGTGAAGCATTGTAAAATGCATTTGAGAGCAAATTATTCACTTGTATTTCTTGTGCAACTTAAAATTTTCTAGCATCAGATGCACACAGAGAAAGAGTGACTGCAGAACCAGAGTCACCACCATTAAAAGTAACTGAAATGCAGTAATAATCTTTCATGGCAATTATTCTTTGAGTGATCCCTCCACACGATATGTCTAGCTAGAGCTTTCCCTCCAGCAGTGGCCCTCTGACCTCACCAAGGGAAAAGAACACTCTCCACAAGACATGCCAGAAGGAGCCCAACCAAGCATGGCATCTCCCCCTTCAGACATCAAATTTACTCAGAGTGGTCAGAACTGGCCACGTTCCAGGCTAACATTCCCTGCAAAGTAAAAACACTTTGGTTATGTCAAAAAAATCCCAGAGGGTCTATATACAACACCTAACTCAGTTGCATGTTGGGCAAATACAAATCCACTAAATGCAACATGTGCAAATCTCCCTTCTAAAGAAAAAAAAATTATATATGAAATGTATATGGTTGGCAAGCCCCTCACTGCCTTTCCCACAAATTTACTCAGTCTGTGGTTGCACCTCTCACAGGTCAGCTCTAAGTGTCAAAGCTGGTGCTAATGTGGCAACAGCAGGAAGGGCATGGAGGGGTCAGGCTGACCTAGACCTTGATACAAGGAAAGAAACAATTTTTCTCCTGTGTCTCACCAGTTTCCCACCCTGAGTTCATCTCCAGGCCCCCATATGCCATCACACCCTTCCACCCTCCACGCCAGTGGCTTTCAGCTCCTGCACACAATCCAGCTCTGAGTGCCACAGAACAGTGCACTGGGACAGAACCATGGTCACAATTAAACCCACTTCTATTAGATTTGGTATCGTTAAGTGTACGAAACATCTCCTTCTTACAGGGGGAAAGTGGTGTGAAACAGAGCACAACAATATTGGCAAGAGAGATATTTCTTATGTGGCACAGGCCTGGGGCTCCTGTGCTCCTTTCCACTACCTCTGTAAGGGCCAAGGAATTCAAAATGTCCTTTGTGCAGGTTCTGTGTGTGCCTTCGATTTGAACTTCAGCGAAGGGACAAACAAACAGAGCAATCGAAAGCAGTCCTGTCCTTCACCCCAAGTCCTCAAAGAACCCTTGCTCAAAGAACTACTTGTGTTCACACTAGAAATATCCTTAAACTCCTGTGTATAGCAGAAATGAAAAAGGATTATCAGGCAGTGCCATGATTTCTGCATTAATATAATTAAATTAATTTCAAGTAGTGTTGCATAAAGTAACCCATCTGCTTAGACATTTCATTGTGCAGTTAGTCCACATGGATGTGCACCAAGTAGTGAAGTACTATGCAAAATTCTATAGAAGTTTAGGCTATAGATTGCTAAATGCTTTCTAAAGAGTAACTATTTTAAAATTAATTGGTTATGTTCTTAAAACTTTCATTGCAAAAACTAAAATCAGCATTTACTTTTCTGAGAATCTGAATTCAATGACAGAAATTGTTCAGAAGTATTTACTATTTTAATGGGTCAATGAAAAAATACTGAGATAAAATAATAGCATGGGATAAAATGAGGAGTAAAGCTGTGCTTAGTGGGACAGTACATCTTTGTGCTGAGGCCCATGGGACAGAAAGCATAACCAGAACTTTTCATAATGAGAAATGGTCACCATAATAAGGGAATTCTTCATTACATCAGGCATGTCCTTGGCTTTTCCAACACCATTTTCTCAGTATAAGTGAAGATTACACATATGTGTCCTGAAGCAGGGGATGGAAGGGGGTGCATTAAAGGCAAATTTGACAGGAGGAAAATATGGGTGCTTCGCAGGGATCCAAGTTCTGTTTGTTAACTGAACTGGTCCTTTCGGTTTCCTGAAAAAATTGGTGAACAGAGCAATTGGTGAACAGAGATGAGACTTCCCAACAACTGACTCCAATAGTCTCTCTCTCCCTCTTCTACCCTCCATCACAGAACACTCCTGGCAGTGATCAGCCTTTGCAAACTGTAGTTCCTGGGCACACTGCTTGGTTTCAGACTTCAGGTGGGGAGGAAAGGGAAAGAACACAGCATAAAAAGGGGATCCTGGGATCAGCCAATATCCATGTCAGTGACCTGCCACTGCCACATTCCAAGAGGCAGACATTGTCAGGTTGTCAGCTCCTGGGACATGGAAGAGGAGGGAGGACAAGCTGCCTTGGGATAAGGGCCTCTCCTGGCACAGGGATAACCTCCCTGGGAAGGTGAAGCTCAGTGGGCTGTTGGCAGTATCAGGACACCTAAATACTTGTCAAGTTTCCTGGCTTTCCTGGATGTCTACAACTTCATATTGAAGTGTATAATGAAACAAGAAGGAAAAGGGCCATTTGTTCTGATACTGAAATATCCCACGTATCCTATCTCTCAGAGTTTATTACAGAAGTCTGAACACAGCCATCAGCCCCAAGGCAAAGCTATCAGGTGCTGAAAAACACCAGGGGAGAGATTCACAAGGATAAGATCTGTGTTGGGGAAAAAAAAGAGAAAAGGTAGAGGAAAACTAAAGCGCCAGGTAAGAAAATCCCATGTCCTTTTTTTACCTTAAAATAAAGCAACTCTCCAAGGCTAATTTATTATTTTTTCTCTCTGGAAAACTGCAAACTCTGAACAACCTTATCCATGGGGTTTCTCACACTGCACACACCTAATTAAAGAATTTGTCATCAACCAAAATTACTGCGATATGTCAGTGGTCTGCTTGCTCCTCTTCTAAAATCTCAATATGCAATTTCTGAATTTTCCCTTCACTATTCAAAACCAATTCCACAAAACAAAACCAAACCCAAAAATCCACCTATCAATCATGGCTGCAACCACCAGAAAATCCACTGCAGCCCAGAACTAACAAGGGCATGCATCCAAGCTGTGCCTGCAACTTTGGCTTTCACTTAGGAGTGATCCAAGGGGTTTAGGAGCTGGTGGAAACCACACCAATAAAAGCACAAAGTAACATAACAGCTGCGTTTCTGACATTAGCATTTGTATAAATACAGCATCTTTCACACTAGGTCAGAAAACAGTATGTATTTTTATAAAAATAAATCTGTTTTCTACAGCAAGCAAACCATTAGAGACTCTTCAGTTTGTGTGCTTCTCACCTCCTTAAAATTCCAGAAACAATGGAAGAGCACATGCGGATGTACACACACACACACACACACACGTCAATTAGAAGAAAAATGCCAAGAAATGATTAATGTTGTATATCTGATACAACATGAAAGAATTATTCACTTTAAAGAATAAAAATAATTGCCAGAAAGAAAGCTATTTTCAGTGCACCCTCTACCAAAACACTCAACAGGGTTTGAGAGAAAAAGATAAGAGATATTGTTTTTATTCTAAAATAAGAATATAGTTACATGTTTACAATGTAGCTGAGATGCTTTGTTGCTCTTGATCTGTTTTCAGCGCTAGCTACAAAGAAGCTTCCCATAGGCTACGTCACACCCATGATTATGAAGATACTAAAATCCCAGAAAGAGACTTATCAAATTACCCTTTGATAAACACGGAATGCTTTACAGACACATCATTACCCACCTGCATCTAGAACTTACCGCTAATGAAAATAATTCGTGAATGAAAGAGCTGTTTTGTCACATGCAAAGTGCTTTATGCCTTGCAAATTGTTGGGAAAAAATAGGTAAATCCTCCATCCCCCAACCCTGTTGTAATTCTAATATGATTGAATACAGGTGCTAAAACCATACTATTTTTGTATACAAGAGTCATAACTGAGATGCTTATAAGTATGAAGCGCGTGAGCAAGTTAGAAAAAATATTTGATTCAGATAAAAGGCTGCAGCTAAAATTGCATTTGGAAATTGCATTTCCTGGCATCTTTGTCCATATCCAAATTTTAGCAGTGTTTTGCTTGGACATGGTGGGATTCAGCCTACGCTTTCTCTGGGTAGATGGTCCTCACTCAATCACTGTATTAAATATTTATTTGTCCATTCTGAAGCTAAGACTCACATTAGATTTCAGAGAATTACTTCATTTGCAGTCAGGTTATCATGGTTGCTTTACTAAATACTAAAGCCATAGAGCAGAATGTCTCTAATTGTGGAAAACATTCTTAATAAATCAATCATGGTTTCATTTTAAAAATTATTTTACAAGTGGTAAAATATTTTGCTTAATAAAACAGTTGAAACTGACTGAAATATTTATTTACTAAAACACACCAAACTGGCTTTTTTAAAAGTCAAAAAACCCTCCAACCAAATTATGACATGTTCTTCTCAGATTAATTTCCAGTGACTAACAAATTTATGCTGTTTGCACCACATTAGTAGTTGTGTAGGCTGAAAAAGGAGGTCCGTAAATAATTTTTTTTTTGGTGATTACTAGTATTCTAACTGTGGAGTCGTTTTCAATTATGCCAGACTA
Organism: Catharus ustulatus; assembly: GCF_009819885.2. NCBI lineage: Eukaryota > Metazoa > Chordata > Aves > Passeriformes > Turdidae > Catharus > Catharus ustulatus. Next base: position 64,579,660 of record NC_046224.1, read on the forward strand.
TCTTTCCCTCAATACTTTATGTGATTTTTATGTTTATTTTAGCAGCTACTTTTTCCCTGAAAGGTTTACTATTTTGTAAACATTTCCATGTAAAGCATGCTTTTGCTCTCTGCATGTGTCTTACCCAAGATGGCATTTAAAATAACGTTCCCAACTGGATTTCCAAGGGTCAGACGCAACTTGGCAAGGCGGAGACAATGAACTGATTATACCTTTGCGTTTGGTTTGGGGCGATTGTTTGCAGCCAGTGCAGCTGAAGAGTTAAAGCCATGTGCTGAATTTAAATCTATAAACATGAACGATGGTGCCAACTTGGCAGCGAATCCTGCATTCAAAAGGATTGGGGCTCCCTGGCTGCCCCAATGGAGGCAGGAGGAGGAGGGGGAGCTGCTGCCTCCCCAGGCTGCACATGCGACGCCCCCAAAGAGCCCCTACCTTGCAGAAAGACTCCAGAACAGAACAAGAAAGGTCACAGTTTGCATTTCAATGAGCATATTAAAAGGAGATCTGGCATTATTTTATTCCTTCATAAGAAAATTCTCAGATCTCAAGCTACAGCTATAAAGATAAGTGGTTTTTGTAACTGAGTTAACATCAGTCCAACTCAAGCGGGGCTTACGGGTTTCAGGGTAATGGGCTACAGTGAGCCAGCCTGGAAATGAGATGTCAGCTCCCAGCAAAACTGCAATAGTATCCTGCACAATGCGTTCAGACACACCATTTAAAATTCAAAATGCAGCTTGGAAGGAATCGAATTACAGCGGATAAATCTATATTTCATTTTAAGAACTGCAAAAGGCCATACCTTCTCTGAAACTAGAGAATGAAAAACAAACCTAAGGAAATGCTTTCTTTTTAAGTACGTTTTTTAAGCTTTGACTGCAAGCTCTCAAAAGATCAGGCTGTTGGTGATACTCCAAAGCTTTCAGGAGATACCTTTATGAGTGTACATTAAAGCTATATGAACAGTTTTCAATTTTCTGAATCCTAAAAGATGCCAACTCTTTGTCAGTCTGGACACAAATGAAGGTCTCCACACCATCTCTGCATCTAACTAACCAGGAAACATTTCAGGATGTAACCCAAACATACCTAAATAGAAACAGAAAGAAAAAAGAGCACCCAAACCAGAAGGGAGATTAAGCTAATGCAATGTTTTCTGTTAAAGGACAAATGTCATCTTTTATTCAGCTGGAGTCTTTTTCACAGAAGAGAAAAACCCGGCAGCACTCCATTGCAGTGGTGAGCAGTGCCCTCTCACTGCCTCCAGACGCACGGACATTTGATTTGCTGCTGATTAGTGTGGGCAAAAGAGGGGGGGAAAGCTGGCATCAAGTCACATCCTCCATCTTAGTCCCAGCTGGTACCAAGCTCCGAAGAAACAAAGCGACTTCAGACTGTGCAATCATATATTCATGACCAAGAAGAAATATAAAAACCAGCACGTTTGAATTCCTGACAACCATAGAAGAATAGTGCATTGGCATGTTGAATTTTTCCAGCCAGCCTTTGCTGACCTATAAACCTTTGTGACTGGAACAAATGCAAATAGAGCTGACTTGCCTCCCAAACTACTGAAGGGTATTCAAGCCGAGTTGTGTCTAACAGGCTAACAATAACCCACTGTCCCACCCATGCAAAACACACAGTCTGGGAAAAACAGCTTTAGAAAAGCACTTGACGGAGACATAAAGTGCAGACTATACCAGAAAGAAAAGACACATCTTTTTTTTTTTTTTTTTAAATTTACTTCACCTAAAATTCCACAATAGAAAGTAATATGGAATAAAATTATCTAATTATTAAAAGAAGAGCGTACAGTTTTAAAAACAGGCTGGAAATTGGCAGCTGAAAAAATCAGGAATTGCACTGTCTGAAGTCTCATCAGCTTCAGCTACCAAGTTTCATGCCCTGAAAGCAAACCTAGAGTAAATTAAAAACCTAAAAAATGGTTGTATGCTAACCAATTGCATACTAGCAATGAACTACACTACACTTCAGGAAAAGTGTATTCAGAGTAAAAGGTCTGCTTGACTATAGACATTCCTGGATATTTCTCTTTATATTATCACTATTCCTGTGGTTTTACTCAGTGAAGGAAAATAACTGATGGTATTGAGTACTGCAGCTTCCATACAGGCCCAAAAAAAGCTTCAGTCAAGGAAGATCCAACTCATACAGCAACTCAACAAAATCTTTTCCAATCTGAAAAAGGAAAAAAGGCTCCATTGCAAGGCATTTACTCAGTGAAAAACAAATAATTTCTCTTCATGAGGGAGCTAAAACACGGAATTGGGAGGCTCTTTTCCCAAGTGTTTGCATGCCCTCTCTATCCTTGTATTTGACTGAGTACAGGTCAGCGACTGAACGGGACCAAGCAGCCTTCTCTTGCTACACTTTCACCAGAGGCCAGTTAATACAGCCCAAGTCCCAGTGCAGATAGAAAGGGCTGAGCAAGAGCACAGGAATGCAGTGGGAATATGGTGCTACCTCAGTGCTCCTGCTGTGTTATCAGAGCCACTAGGAATGGAGTCTGGCCCTAGATTCAACCTGAGCACTTGCACCTTCATCAGATAAATTTGTCTAATTTATCCTCCCATAATTCAGGTATTCATCCATCTAATTCCCTGAAGATGTAGATGTAAGCAGGGAGGAAAAAGGGGTACCTCATGATAAGCACTCTGATCACCAGCTGACTGTGCTGGAACTGAGATTTAGTCCCCAGATCTCACCTTCCAAAACCAGAAAGAATCCATGTCAGAGCATCAGTTCTACAAGCAGCTGCCATTAGTCTTTTTGCATGCAGCAAACTACTTGCGTGTCTAAAATTGATTGTGTGCAAATGCTTGGATGCTGAACATGACAGATACATTTTTGAAACTTTTTCAACATCTGGCTTTTAAGAACAGAGTGTTAAGGAAAGCTGAGAAGACTTGTCTCAAGTTTCCATTAAAGTGCATATGACATACAAGCATTTCATAAACATTCCCCAATTGCCTCATTAAAAAAAACACAGAGGCAACTGGCAGCCAGAATGGCTTAAAAGATACCACAAAAAGAGAAGCTCACATTTCCATCACCTGGGAGAAAAAGGTAAAGCAGAACCCTTGTAAGAGGTTACTGAATTTGCATAGGAAGAGGGAAGTCTCTTCTGCACTGACAAACATCAATGCATGTGCACACTGGGAAGTTTAAAGCAAAGTCTGGCTGCATGTGGAATCACTTCAGAATCACTGACTTACATGCAGTGACAGATGCAAAAGATGTCCAAAATAAGTAATCTATCTGTGGGGAATCTCCAGCAATTAACTTAAAAACCTGCCATTTTGGCATGTTCCTTACGAAAGGAGATCTGTATCCCCAACTCTTGGACGTCCAGGAGATTTGGGCTTGCAGCAGCCCACGGGGTGTTTAGGCTGGAATGCATCCCATGAGCAGCAGCTGCCTCTGTCAGGAACTGAGTGGGACTTGCCTTTTGAGCTGCTTGTGCAGCCAGAAGAACAGGAAACAACAATAGGAGTTGTCTTCCGAGGTGAGAGAAGGCATTCTCCACCTCTAGAGCCATTACAAGAGGATCCTGAATATCCCTGATGACCTCAAAAGACACGATGTAACATGCAGAGGCTGAAGCTCTCAATCCATAGTGTTTCATTATAAAGCAAAAACACATCCCAAAATTAAATTAAATTCCACTACGTTGAAACTGAAAATGGTGAAACAAAGCAGGTATTTAATTGAAACTCACTGACGGTCATCTCTTCCTTGCATTGCTGCATACATTTTGTATCCTCTAATTGTATTTTGTTTTTAAATACTTTTTCACTGGCATTGGTATTGATCCTAATTATTCTAGGTTTACAGCATTTATAGGCATTGTGGAGCTAAAGCCTGTAGAAAGACAAATATGAGAATATGGAAGGCCTGCTCTTCCTTTGGTTTTTGTCAATCCATGTTTGCTAAAGGTGTTTGTGTTGCAGAGTGTCAGCAAGATTCTGCCATGTGATGAAATCAAGGATGAAGAATGAAGCCAAATTACCATTATTCTAGCTTAGAAACAACTGATAGCTCTGCAAGAACATAAAGATGTATAAAAAGTCTCCTTTACATTTAATGTAATGCAGCAAATTTATTCTGAGGACTACAAAGAGTTTAACTCTAAAGTGTATATTAAAATGCACGGATTTTATGGACTTGCTTTAATGTGAAAAACAACTATGCTTCTTCTTTTTTTAAAATATTTTCCTGCTACAGTTCCAAGAACTTGTAGAGTCACATGAGTTTCAAAAGCATTAACTTATCTAAAACTTCCATCTTATCATTGCAAACTTTTGAAATATGGAAGCAGGCAAGACATATCTGAAAGGTGAGCTCCCAGCTGTGGCACTGCTCCGTTACAGAGCTGCAGGATGTATCACGCATTTGTTTAGAGGCCTTCTGGAAATGCACAGGCTCCGTTTACTCAAACCAATCAAATCCGACACAGAAAAGCCTGCCTCAGTCTCTCTTTGGTCAGTGCACTGCTCCATGCACCTCCTGGCTCTCAGTTCACGTCACCTCCTCCATCTAGTCATTCACAGGACTGTTTGCTGTGGCTTAGAACACGTTTTCCCAAAGGTCTGCTCCACTGAACAGCTCCATGACTGATTAGAAGCAAAGCTAATGAAGTAGTGGTAGACACCACAGTTCTCTTCATTCTATTTTTCATGTCCTTGCTCTTTTTCAAAAAGCACTGAAAATTCTTACTAATGCCAAAGGCAGACATGACAAAGCCATTTAGTCTTTCATGACCAGTGACCAACCCATGGGCCCACAGGGGATAATGAGCACATAGCCAGAAGAGCATGAACTTACATGACACTTCACATGTGTGTCATGTCTTACATGAAGCGAAAGAGTTGGGAAAAAAGACCTTCACAGCATTTTTTTTGAAACAGCAGAATTTTTCAGTGATGCCTTTTGCTCTTCTGCAAGAAGAATACCTGAGTAGGTCTTTTGGTCAACTGAACTTTAAATTCAGAGTAAATGGCCTTTTCAGTCCAAGGGTCTCCTGATTAAGTTTCTTCATATGAGATTGGTAAATCATCAACAATAGAGGCTAGATGCATTACAGAAAGATATTAATCAGAATGCTTTGAGGGCTATGAAAACCTCAACAAGCTAGGAAAGGCCACAGATGAAACAAATGCAAACCTAGCACTAGCAAAAGGACACTCACATGAGGAGCTTTACACATACTGTAAGCTCAACAATGAACTCAGAAAACCACCTTTTAGGTCCACTGTCCTGATACACTTGACCAGTGGTTTTCTATTCCTACCAGGCTGTTGCTGTCTTTGAATCCCAAAGGCAGCACAGATTTTCCACTCACTGCTGTATGAAGATGGCCCAGGGTTTCCTTCAGCCACTCCCTACTGCAGCATTCTCAAGGGTGAAACTGGGCCCATAATCACAAGACCAGCAGAGGTGGCTGCTTTCCTCAGCAGCACTTCATTTTAGAAATGCTAAAGAACAGAGGCTTGAAAAAGAACATTTCTGGAGAATTACATTTGCTGTTGGCAAGGCAAGCCAAAGTTGATTTGGACTAATAAATCAAACAGTTATCAAATCACAAGCACGTGTCTATGGACACCTCTTTTACTAACTCACAGCTACAACACTACCACCATGTCTCGGTTATACACAATCCCTAAAACCTTAATTCAATTCCTGCCCTTGACTCAAATTAGGGAGGAAAAAAAAAATTTACACTTCTGATCAGATCATCAAAATTTGTACCTTTGATAGTTCTAACACATTGTAGTAAAAATCTTGGCTTTGACTTCTTTTTGTTTTGCATTTGATGCAACCTCAGTGGATTTTGCACTATCACAGACAGTGTTTTCTTTGAAGCAAAGTTAAATTGGTTAATTTTTTAGCTTAGTTTAGCACACTAATTTCCAGGAAAGTCTTTTCTCAGTTCCATTTGCTAATATTTTTCTAAGAACATATTTGTTCTTTATAGTATTATACAAAGCATTTCCCTTGGGGTGTTTGTTCTTATTTTGTAAGGCAAAAAGGACAATATAAATCTTTGGAAAAATGAATTGCTACATCTCCACAGGACAGTACAGCTTGTTCTTATCTCTAACCCAACAGCACAGGTGACAGCACAGAAATCCTGCACTGGTTCCATCAGATCACAGGTGATCTAAAGCATCTTCCTCCAGACTGCACTTTCTTCTGTGCCACATACAACAAGCAACCTTCATTGGTAAACCCAAAGGTCAGCTTTGGGAAAGGTGCTGCCATGCAGACTTGTGACTGCTGGAGTCAGGATTCTCACAAGTCCCAGACCCATTACAGTAAGGAAGGTACCAAACTGTGCTTACCTATTCATACTACAATCATGCCACCAGTTCCTACTTGAATCACATGACAGTGGGAGAGCAGATACCAAAATGGTTTATACTGAGAAAGCTAATGGAGTCTGAGGAATAGTGTGTTGTCCTATTACAAGGGCATTGGCTCAAGTTTTGCTGTTAGCTTCAATGAAAGTAGGATCCAGCCCCTTAATTTCTGGTCTCTGCTGTAAATAATGAATTATATATCAGAGCTTTAGGAACTTGAAAAAAGTGTTAAGGGATTTGCACAATTAGCGTGAGACTCACTTGTGTGCGACTGGTGAGACAAGTCTTTTTCATTATTCACTCAATTAACTGAAGATGTTTCTTGTGTTCTGATGCTTTCTCCAATATTCCCCTAAGTTCATGGCTGAGGTAAAAGACTTTTTTTTAGAAACATGGTCAAACCCTGCGTAAGCAGCACACTGTCTGTCACAGCACAAAGTGAGAAGCACACAAGGTTGTATGCTGAGTTGTACAAAAGGGTTGCCTGGCCAAACCATTTGGAATGGATCATTAGGAAGTCTCCAAACGCTGCACTGAACAGCCAAGCAACACAATCCCCCTGATTGTTCTGCATGGGGCAGTGTGAGCCTGCCTGTGAGGTGGGGGCAGTTCCCACGCCTGCCCTGGGCTGTGCTAAATCACCTCTGTCCTTCCCTGTCCCCAAGCCTGGGCTCTGTCACCGTGTGCTCAGGACACCCCGATAGTCAGGGGAGAGGGGGCATGCATTTTATATGCCTCATTGCCCAGGCAGAGGTGGCTATTAATAAAATTCTGTAAATCAGCCTCACTTTTAAGAGAAGCATTTTCATTTCCAGGTTGTTCACTCACAGATTACAATATAGAATAAAATTTGAATGACATTTTTTTGTAATTGTGGCAGATCACACTAGAAACAACTGAAATCAGGAGAAAAGTAAAAGAATTCACATACTGACCCAAATTAAATCCCCAAATAAATACATGGAGTTATGTCTTTCCCTATTCCAAGAATCTATTTATTTCATTATTGCTAACACTGGGAAGAACACAAAATATACACACGTACTCCACACAACCTTCTTGATTGTTTTATATTCAGACTTCCAGACATTCATACTTTTATTTAGTCCCAAAATCAATCTACCTACATAGCTGTTTTTTTGAGGAAACTGCCCTTTGATGTAGATAATCTTCTCTATGGTTTCAACTGCTGACTTCCTCTCTGTGTCTTTTAACTCAGCATTTCTGTACACTTCACAAAGACCATTTAAAAAAAGACATCAGCTAAACTGAGAACTACAGGGATAATCAGACAGCTTCTACATTAAATGCTCCAGTACCCTCAAAAACCACAGGAGCTTCAAAAATCATTCTATGTTGACGTGAACACATTTTCTTCAACAATTTTCTGTTGTGGAAAGTTTACTAATACTTTCCTTGCTTATTTTTTGTGTACACAATAGCAACAGAGACTTGTCTTCCTCTGTGGTCTGATTACCTTCGTTCATTTCTCCATTCTGCTTTTTACAGGGTGATTTCATGCTACTACGTTTATGTTTTCTTGTGTTTTCATTTCTAGCACAAACAGATAAAACACATGGATATATGAGATAATTCAGTTGTGATTCAGGAGCGTCGTAACAGGCTTTGGAGGAGGCTTTGAGTTTCTATATCTGAACTGATTGCATCTAGATATCAAGTCCTTGTGTGCTGGAAAGAGGTTTCTAGACATAATCCTTCTCACCTATCCAGACCATGTATCAGACACCTAGTTAACAACAACTTAATAGTGAAAGAACACAAAAAAAAAATAAAAATCCTGTTCATACTGAGGGAGTGTTTAGAATAAACCACCACAGTATTCTACCCTTCCTTCATTCATAGCAGGTCCTTGGGTTAGAATGCTCATGGTATTGATCTGTGGGAAAAAAAGATGGGTAACTTTACCTCACACAGAAAATGACAATATGTGTGTGACAGGGCAAATACAATTTCATTGTATTCTACTCACGAATTACAGGTTCAAGCTGAAGGCATTGTGATAGCCCTATATTATACAAACACACACAAACACACATATAAATAAAATATTCTGCTTGTGAGCTTCATTCTTTGGTCCAAATTTCAAGATGAAAATAAACAACACAAAGGAGGTAAAGGTCTAACATCTTTCTACAGTGTAATTTCTTACAGCAAATCTCAGCATTAACTTATGCTAGAAATATTTCTATCTGCCCTTTTTTTGAAACACGGAATGCACTTTATTATATCAATGCTCTTTTTGTCAGGCCACACTCCCTTGGGTAGGAGGGGCTGTTTCCCAACACAACAGGCAACTCAAGAATTTGGAGCTCTACGTTCTTAAGTAGAGTAGACATTGCCAAACCCTTTAGGGTCACATTTTTTTAAGGAGATCATCTTTCTTAGTCAGGGCCTGCTTTACAAAGCACCCAGCTCTAACATACACAGAGTGGTCAAAGTACTAAAACACAGAGCTTCTGGGTGTTGATCAATTTTGCAAATCTCACTCCAGCTCTGGTTTTGAATACTATATACACCGAGCTCTTGGTTTTTTCACCTTAGCATACAAGCACCATCGAATTTCAGAAAGCTGTTATGTAGGTGAGGGAAAATCATGTGGGACTAAACACTCTGGTGGAAAAAAACTGTGGAAGTGAGCCCTTGGTGAGCTGGAGTGTCAAGAGCCCAGCTGTTACCGTCAGATGAGAAGGCATCCTGATTTATTTACAGAACATAATATATCATAATGAAGGCACAGACCACTGTGCTACACAAACTGTGTTTGTAATGGCAGAAATTATTTACCAGTTTTGTAAAATCCTCCAAGGACAACTTCTGCCTTTTCCTAATGCAGAGGGGAATACAGAGTTAACTATAACACCAGCTGCCTTAGCCATGTATTTCTTTGCATTTATTACTCTCATACTATGGAATTACAGTACTTTTCTTCATAAGTCAAAAAGTAGATTTAAAGGATCTGTATTAATCTGTGACTTCTGTTACACTTTTTATAAACAGCCACAACAAACACCAGCACTATATTTAAGTAACATGCATTAAGAGATCTATCAGACTGTCCTTGGAACATAATGAAATTTGGTTTGACTTGGAGAGGAAACCTCACAACTTGAACACCTGTAACATTTAAAATGCTTTGTAAAAGAAACCATCAAATGCCAAAACCATTTGGATGCATGGTGAGTTATTAAGTACTTACATGGAATTTCTGGTCAATAAGAAAGCATCAGAAAATGTAGGTAGTACAAGTACTCATGGGGTCTTGGGAAAAAAAAGATGCAGTCTTATGAGAAAAGACAAGTTTTTCATATTTATTCCTCTGAAACTGCCTCTTGGAAAATAATTCAGATACAAAGCAAAAGGTATCAAAATTCATTTAGCACAGTATAAGTAGACTAGTGTTTATATCTCGATATTTGTATTCTGATACTGAAGTTAAGAGGCCACTTCTTAAATATCCTTACCTGAGTGTCCCTTTGCCTCACATATGCTTATCAGGTTTTTCCTCCAATTTTACAGTACAGACATGTGAGTAAGGGGGAAAACACTGTTTCACATTATTGTTAATGAAACATTAGTCTGATGAAAGTTTGCTAAATAAAATGACAAGATTGTTACTCCTCCAGGGGCAGTTCCCTTCCTACAGATCATCTTCCTGCTGCCCTTGTGCCACGTGACTGGAATTCCAAGGTTGAGAGACTTCAGACTATTTTACTGTCTGAACTTTGGGATAGCTTCCTGTGCATTTCTGAAGAGTTCAATTGGCAAAAATCCTCTGCTGCACAGCACAAGAAAAGCTGCTACAAGACAGCTTGAGAAGCTGTTACAAGACACAAGAGAAGCTTTCTCATTCCTGCTGCCTTAGTATAAAACTCCACATACAACTGACTTCTAAGCTAAGGCATTGAGGAAAACAATCACCCTCTGCACTGCACTGTCATCCACATATCAGTTATTCATATTTATCCCTTTACTTTAAATTAAGTAAGTAAAAAACTTAATTTAGATGTTATCCATATCTATCATCCCACGTATCCATAAATGTTTTTCATTGCTCTTTGTACTTAAGAAGAGATGTAATTTGTACACCAGTTGTACCTGCACATCAAATATCCTGCAGTATTCACAAAGAATGGAGATGCTGAGGTAGAACAGCTTTATCTGTACCCTGCTGACCATGTAACCTTGAAACTGTAAGGCCCAGAGCAATACAGATTATCAGAACTGAATGCCAATAAAACAGCAACACCACACCTGACATCATTGTATCTTCTGCATACACACTGAAAATACCATGAGCTTTGATACTTTTTCTCTCTTACACTGTGTTAAGTCCTTCTCCAAAAGCTCAAAGTGAAAGGAAAACAGAAACAATATATTTTAAAAATTTCTAACTATAACCCAGGATAGCTTTTTTTAATGTGCAAAACTAATGATTTGAATACTGTTCTCTGAACTGTAACAGGTAACAGGTGCCATGTGCCCCCTAAACTGGTACTTTTTTCTCTCCAGCAGGAGACTTGTTTCATGCAGAACTTACAACATGCCACTGCATCACTGACTGCTGTGGACTCCTGGGCATTGGGCCAAAATAGTTTGGGGGAGAAACTCTGCATACGCAAAGCGGGGGAAAAATGAAATAGGTTTGTGGCAGAGACAGAGATGTTTTGTTAAGAGTAGCTTTAAGCTACAAAAAGAGATCATGAGAGTTCTTTCACAGATTATGTATTGATGAACCAGCTACACAGACCATGGCCAATTATGGTTTTTTTATGGATACTGATGTGTACACATATACACAAGGACACTACATGCCCACACTTCAGAATGAACTGGCATTGCAGAACTACTGAAAAAAACAGGAAGACTCTGTTACTATGGTTCAAGAAATACAATGTTCCCTTCTCCTGCCAGTGAAACTGCCTTGGGGACAAAGCCTGATAATATTCAGTGCGCATTACTTCTAACCTTAGTCAGACATCACAAAACTATATCTCTTAATTAACTCCTACCAGCACCATGTTCACACCATCTACTACTACGAGTGAGGTGGTCAGCCAAACCTGATGAGGTTTTTCTCCCATTCACGTCAGAGGAAGATTCAGGCAAAATCATGACCACTAGGGATTACCATGGGAATTTGCCATAAGCACTTCTATCAATCGCAAAACTCAGACAAGTACTGAAGGTGGAAAAAAGATGTAAAAGTTTTAAAGCTGTAATCATCCTTTTTTCTGTTTCTGCAGTACCTAGCATAATAAAATAATGCCTCCTTATCAGTAAGACAAATAGAGAAATAGCTCTAAAATCCCTTCTGGACTAAGATGGGAAGTTCTGCTTCTGCACATTAGGCTGTACTATTGTGGGAGTAGCAAAACCAGAATACATGGAACAAGAAGAATGGTTTTGTTTCCAATTTTTATTTAGAAATGTTTAAATTTAAAAAATGTAAGGGAAACGGAAGGGATAGTTTTAAGAATAATTTTTAATTGTAATTTTCTAAATGTCCATGAAGTACTATTATTCTGACACCTTGTTTTCAAAGGCAGTCTAACAAGTGGTGCCACAGGTGATATAATTAAATTAATTATCAGGGATGGTAGTTTTCTGTTCGATGGGCAGATCTTATAGTGCCAATACTCACTTCAAGTGGGTCTCTGAAAACACACCTCTGGCTCCCAACATCTCTGGCTCCCAATACTCTGTGAGGTTGATCAAAATCTTGTATTATTTTGATTTTCCAACAGTTACACCCTTTGACTCCACTGTGAGACTGGAAACGTTTACATAATAAAACAGAGAGTGAGAAAAGGCTGCCCTAATGTACTGATTCCTGTCCATGGAGCAGTGTGGCTATCACAACAGCCTGTCCCTAGCACTTAGGCTCTCAGAAGCCTGGGAAACAGCTTAAGAGGGGCCTAAAGGGTCTGAACACACATCTGAGATATTGTTCCAGCCAGAAAATGCAGTCCTTTGACACTGAAATGCAAGGAAACAGCTATGTTCTACTCAAAACAGTGGGTGAGAGAGAAGGAGTTGACAAAATACTCAAATTGAGTAAAATGACAAATATATTTGCTGTGTACTCTCTGCTCCACATACCCTTAGAACCATCTACAGAAACAGAATAGACCTCTCGGTCATGGAAGAAAAGAAAGAGCCAGAAACGACCAACTAAATCAGTTACAGAAATAATCACAAAAGATTTCAGGTTAAATAAAATTTTAAAAAATAAAAAATATAGACTTTACCTAATTCAAATCTATCTTCTCATAAACTTTCTTACTTCCAGTGAGGAAGGAAAACAATCTCATCTATGCCTTCCTGCCTCATGTGTGTAACATGCTTTCACTCAGCTTGCTTTACTTATGGGAGATATCAGACCAAGTGAAAAGCAAATGCTGGGATTTCCTGATTTGCCTGATATTGTGGTAAATTGTTGTCCAGTCCTAACCAAATCTAAAAAAATTTCCTAATACTGAAAAAAATATGTTGAGTCTTCTTGATTATCACCACGACAGAAGTCACGTTCTGGAAAGTGTATGTGGAAAAAAGGACCTCTTCCAATCCATTCTTTAATTGAAAAAGATTACTAAAAACATATTTTGTCAAAATAGTATAGACTATACTTTAAAAATGGCAATTAAAAGAATTTGCCTTAGGTGAAAGCTCTTACAGGGTTCCTGTTCATTAACTTCAGTTTAATACGCGCTCCCACAAGAAAGGCTCTGCTGGGCTGGATCCGCCCAAGTTTGGCACAGAATATTGTACTAAAGAATTTAAAGATGGTGAATGTAGAAACACCAAAAAAAAATTTGTACTTGGCACTCTGGCTGAAAAATAATTAATAAAATAATAATAATAAATACAGTTCCTGTGAGTCAGGAGCACCCTTTGAGAGCATGATTTTGCCCAACATCTTTTGATAATATGCTGTGGGAGAAGCTAAGAAAAGGGAAGATAGTGATTGGCAGGTGAGGGAACAGGAGGGAGGAAATATTTAAGTCTCTTCTGGCAGCTATTACATAAGGGCAGCAAGCAGGTAAGCATGTCTGGAGAGCTCAGTGTTTCAGTGCACATGTGAAAGGGCAGTTGTGTCATGCTCTGCTGTCACTTCTGACTTGGTCTAATACCTGGCCCATGTCTCAAAAGCAGTTGAATCTCCTACCAAGTACATAGAGATTTTTTTCAAATGTACACTAAAGTCAACTGTTACATCTCAACCTTTTGCGCAGAAAGATGCATTTTGTCAAGTGGGCCAGAAAAATCTATTTATAATGTTTATTTCATGACCCTAATGTTAAATAGAAGGAGTTCTGCTTGGGCAGAACATGCCATATTGCAAATATAGGTAAGCATCACTTGGGAGCCCCTGTCATTCAGGCCAGGTAGGTGCAGGTGCAGACACTGGAGGTGAGAGCTGCTTCTTTGTTTTGCTCCGAGGTGGGAGCAGCACCACTGCTGCTTAGCAAGCATGCTCCTTATTGCTGTTGTGCTGACTGGTGTCAGACTGCCAGAGGGAACAGGTCTCTCTGGAAAACTTTGTAAAGTGCTGCCTCATAGCCAGTCTGTCAAAGATGAATCCTGTTCAACAGTACCCTGTTTGCATGGAATGCAAGTAGGTTCAAACAGTTATTATTATTAAAAAAAATAGAAATCCAGTGTATCTACAAATTTGATTTCCCGCTTAGCTGAAACAGAAGACATTCAAATTAAAAGGTCATGAGCTCCTCTTCATATCACTTTTCCATAACAGAAGAGAAATTAAATGGCCTCAGGCTTTGGCCAGAAGGGAGCAACAGAAGGGGGAAAGAAATTTATTTGTTCAAATACACCATTTATCATGCTTTAATTAAATACAGCTCAGGAATTTCCCCAGAGTTGTACAGGGAGGACGAGAGCGCTTGTTATGGACATTTAGATTCACAGCCACAGTACTGTATCTTTTTATCAGCACAGCATTCCCTAAAGAGGCCACTAAATTAACCCCCAGGTGCTGACAGTGATGGCTGCTTCACCCTAGTTTGCACCAACCTGCTCTGTCCCACCTAATGGTCTCAGTTTATAATATTATCTATGCTCTGCCCTGGACTTCTCAGTCAAGCTGTTTATTGCCTAAATTTTGATCTTTATGAAACATAGAGAAAATATTCTGTCACAAAGATGTGTATATGCAATAAATGACCAGTCTGTAATCCCTCCATGCTCAGGTCACGTCCAATTGCAGACTCTGTTGGATTAAACCCAGCAGCTCAACAGCTCTGCTCTCAAGAAAGAAGGGAGGCACTAGTAACTGGCAATATCCAAGCCTCTGCAATTATTCTCTTCTTTCCAGTTTGTAGGAAAAGCAGAGAGGGACTGGCTTCTAATAGTCATGGAGACATTTTCATAGAGACAGATTAATCATAGTCTCTCCAGTAAATGCCATCAGGGAAGTTGGGAGCTGTGGGTGCTGCAAACTCCATGTATTCTCTCAGACTCTTCTCAAGCTGTCCACACTAAATTCCATTGGCTTACATGTGCCTGGACCTTTTTCATGTGCCAGCTGGTATTTACCCCCTGTGTGACACACTGTAGATAAACTGACACAGACTATGCCCTCTCCCTACTTTCACACAGATTACAGACACTTATTGCAAATAAACAAACTAAATCATGCTATGCAAGTGATGTTCCTCTTCTTTAAGCCCTGCATTTCTACTCTCTACAGTTCTCTCTCTAGAAGAGGACTGTAATAAAAATTATAAATAAATAAATAAATTTAAAAAAAAAACAAACCCACAGATGGGATTAAAAATGTTTCAGTAGTTGGTATATTTATTCAATACTCTGTTTCTAATAAGCTTTTTTTACATAGTGAACTGTGATGTAATTTCAGTTTCTGTCTCCATAATATTGTGTTTGTGTTTCCATAGTTCAGGTTAAATTTCTCTTGAGCTTAATTGTGTCTCTGCTTAGCAAGAAAGTGGGGACTGGCCAAAGTCTTGAGTGCTAGGAACTGAAGTATGCAGTGACCTCCAGCTCTGCTGCAGAACCTCATTCTTACTGCCCTGTGCAATCTTCTCCTCCCTTTAGCAGGGATGTTTTTAAACTTGAGCTCTTCATTTCCAGTTCCAGTGTGGAGGGACTAAACTTGAAAGAGCTTTGGCCTTCATTAGCAAATCATCAGTACTAACAAAACCACAAGCAACAAAAAAAGCACATCAGCATGCTTTTCAACATCGGCACTGGCTGACGTCTCCTCCTTCCCTGAGCTTTTTGTGTTTCGGGCGATTTTTTGTTGTTGGTTCTTTAATCAGTGAAACTAGACTATTGAGCTTTGGGAAGGAAAAGAGAGCCAGTCCTTTCATTTTATAATTAGTGGAAATTCAGTAGGAGCATTAACAGCTGTCTCTTTCAAAGACGCGCTCAGCATCATCTATGCACGAGTTAGAGCACAGACTGGGGAGAAATAGTAGCAACAACATGTCTCACATCCACACTGGTGACACACTGGCCATCAGATGTGACTAAGGGACAGCCCCAGTTTGCGTTTGGACAGGTTAATGGCTTTGTTTGGCTCTTTGCGAGAACGTAACTTTTCATTTTTTACTTTCTGATTAACAATGTGGAGGAGAGAATGCATGAGAGAAGCAGACAGAAAGACAGACAGAGTGTCCCACATGATGAGATCAATTAGGCAATCATTTTGGACATGTTCAGACAAAGAAGGTGGTCTCCTTGGAAACTGCAATCACATACACACACACTCAGAATAACTTCTCCCACATTCTATTCTCTGCTTGGTACAACAAACTTGGATGTAAGCTCCGAGGGACAATCGCACATCCAGTGTTGACAGACTTGTCAGCATTTCCAATGCCACAGAACAGGCCCCCTGCTCTCCCCACTGACAAATTTACCAAAGACTGAAGTATTAAAAAGCATATCAGGAGGGTGACAAGAAGCGGCTAGGCAGAGCTACCAATGTTTAAAGATATAAATTACAACATTTTGGAAAGCAAAATGGTATATAAATAACTCTTAAAATCTTGAAAGGATTCAGAAAACTCTCAAACATCAAATCAAACAGTTAAAGAAAGTTACATGCCTGAAATAAAATCCTAAGCTTATGACTGGGACAAAGAAAAAACCCAGTTACTTAGTAATTTCTTTTTTAACTTAAAAGATAAAGGAAAAAATGTATATCCACGTGTTCAAAAAAATTTCCTCAGACTCCACTGTTCTTATTTAGCAAAGTATTTTACTACTGAGACAAAGAAAGCCCCACCCCTTTCTGCAAGAGATATAATCTTTAATGTTTTGAACAGTAAAGTCAGACATTACAAAAATAGTCCTTAATTCTTGTACTGACAAAAGGTGGTCGTCTGAAGCAGAAGAGAGCAGGATCAAAGTACTTTTTCAAGAAAGTACAATTATATAAGGTTAGACTCCTCCCAAGCACAGTGTTTCTGAGTCTTCTGTAACATTAGAAGACATTCTAGAGTTTTTACCATATTAAATAACCTTCGTTGTACTCATTTCTTTGTATTAAAACTCTGGTACAGGGTACTGAGACCAAACACAAGCTGGCACACAGTTTAATGTAACAATAGGTGAAATATCTGCCATTGTAATACAGCTTCAATTAACCTCAAAATGAACTTCACTTTTTCAGGCGAAAAGACAAAATTTTGTAATTGTAAGCTTTAAAACCAAGCAGTGCCAACATAAGCAGTGAGAGAGCCAACTGACCCTGAGATCAGCTGTCAGAGCTCCTGTTTCAACCTGTACAGAAGTTCCATATTGGAACTCCCTGGAAACTCCTATGAGAAAAACTTGGAAATCAATGCAAAATAAGATGGTTTAACACACATATGGGACTGCAACTCTACCAGCAGAGACCAAATCTGCCTGAGTAGCTCTGAACTCATCAGCTCATTGTTAACACTGGGACTAACAATGAAGGAAGGTAACTTAGTCCCACACTCTGCACTAGTCATTACCCTGGTAAGAACATTCCGTTTCCAAATGGACCTCCAGACGCCAAACTAAGTTTTTCCTTTGCTATCTGAAAGCAGATGCAAATTGCAGCAGAATAAATTATCAGAAATGTTTAATACTACAAAATATAGAGAAAACTGAACCGAATTGAAATTTTGAGCTAAAGCTGTGCTTTACAATCAGTGGGTCTAATGGAAAGGTTCACATAGGATTTTCTCCCCATTCTGCTTCCCAAAGGAAGCATTAAAAAGGAGGGAGCACACTTATCCTCTCCTTCTGCAGAACAGCTTTTTGCAAAAGGTATGTATTACAATTTCTTTCTGAACCTCAGCCCAAGACTCTTTGTGAGCACATTTTTCTTGCAAGAAACTAAATCCAACTGCAAAAGCCCTACTCCACTACAGATCTCCACTACAGCTTCGTGACTTCACCTGCTGAGTTCTCCAACTACAACACATCCAACCTCTAAATTGCAAGCGAAAAGGATTAAGAGCTGAATTCCTAAGTTCATAAAACTACAAAAAAAGCATTATCATCCAAGTAAAAAAGGCCAAAGGTCCAGGGTTACTACTGGCTTCAGCAGGAGTCTTTTGGGCTTCTGAGACACCCCCCCAGTCTCTGAGCCAGCCTTTGCCTATGACATCACAATGCATGTCATTTGTAATCGCAGAATTAGTACAGGGCATTTCTGTACTAAGGAGATTTTTGTACCAGTTTTACATAGCCAGCTCTGCCAGCAGAAAAAATTGCGTGGTGGATCTTGCAAATCAGAGCTCTGTATGCTTTTAATAATGAAAATCTCAGAAGGTGAACTACTAAATTACTGTTTTCAAAATTCATAATTGTAGGCATTTTATTCTTTTGCCCTGATTTCACAGAAACATTTTTCACACAGAATGGTGGAAATAAAATCTAAAAATTACAGCATTCCCTTAAATCTCTCCAGTGCAGTTGGTCATGTGAAGTATTTGAGTTTCACACACGGGTGACCCACCCATTTCAGAGATGCCTTGACTCAATCTGTTGCTCAGATCAGAAGTGCTCACAGATGAGTCACCTGGGCAGCCAGATGTACCGAGGGCATTTTCAGCATTCTGCTTGGCAATCCCCTGCCTTATATGAATACAGGAGGGGAACATTTTGTGTCTCAGTCTTTGCACAGGGATGATTCACAGCTGAAGCAAGTGTCTCCACCCCAGGGGCTGATGCAGCCCCATGGAAGCTCTCTCTTCCATCACCTCTTAGATGGAAATCTGGGCTGCCAGGCTTTTTTACACTTCCCATTCTCCTCTAAATGGTTGACTCATAGAGTTGGAAACATGACATGGACACTGCGGTGGGATCACTGCTTTTTCTTAATCACAGACACGTGGAGAAAAGTGAAATGGCCCTAGCAGTCTGCTGGTGTTGCCAAAGAGTCAATCTGATGCTTTCTTGGACAACCCCCCTAGAGTTTGTGATGAGTCACCCGGACATGGCTCACTCCTATCCTCTAGTACAAGCCTGCCAAGAATTTAGCAGCACTGGCCCAGGTAACCTGAGCAGGTTGTTTTCTGCTGCTTTCATTTTCTTGGACAGAAAAAATCAAGCGTATCCTGATTTATGTTGAAAAAGTATTTTGTGTTGCTTCCCAGAATGGAAAACTGAAGGTGCCTAACTCTGGATTGCCGAGATTGTGTTCCCTGAAGGCAACAGGAAAAAAACCCAAATTCCTTGTTTCAGTGAGCACTGGATGAGGCAAAGAGACCTTCTAAAGCAGCATATCAAACCAGAAATATATGAGGGACAATTTTTCTTGTAAAAAAGATAAGCTGAGAGTTAAATAACACACTGTCAGCTTTTAGTTGCAGAAAACCACTTAACAATGCACTTAAACAGATAAAGAGATGGGAGCTGATTTCCAGAATAGGTGTTCTCCTTTCCTTTTAAAGATAGAAAATACACATAAAATTAAGGAAAGCACGTCTGAACTAAACCAAAATTCTATACACATTACTAAACTTTAGAATCATTACAACAATTCCCCACACAAAACATGCTGGTATTTTCCATTCTACATTGGCAAAAGGGCACTTTTTGCTACATTTTTCTGTTTAAAAATTAAAAAAAAAGATTTCTAAATTTAGAAAGATATAAAATTAATAAAAGATGCAAATTTTGAAAAAGAAGCACAAGTAAAAATATACAAATCAGGAGAGCAATTCGGGGAGGAAGGAAGAGAGGAAGGGAAAGATGCTCTTTGGTCTCATCATAAGACAAGATCCGTTTTTCTCCCCTGTGACAAAGTTGCTGAAGCTTTGCCCAAGGTGTGTATTTGTGTTGAACAAGCCCTGTGGTGTAGAAACAGGCTCCAGGTTTAAACCCTCTGCCATATGAACCTCTTTGCTAAAGCACTCTTGGTAAGCTTGTGTGTTACACCAACAACTCGGGAGGTTTCAAGCAACATCTCCCCAGCACAGAGAAAGAATGATAAAGTAGAATTCCTTTCCAGCTGTGTACAGCTGTGCACATTTCAACAAGTTATTACAGAATCAAAGTACAACTGGGTTTGGGAGGGACCTCAGGAGGTCTCAACTCCCACCTCCTGTTTAATGCAGCACAGCTATTAGTTTAGATGAGGTTGTCCATGGCTTCATCTGGGTGGGTCTTGAAATCCTTCAAATGTGGGGATTCCACAGCCACTCTGGGCAACCTATCCCATTGCTTGCTTGATTGAATTAATGAAAGATTTCTTCCTCACATCCAGTCTGAACTTCTTGTTTCAATTTATGTTCATTGTCTCTGTATCCTCTCATTTTTCACTGCTGGGACTCCATCATCTCAATAACCTCCTTTGGAAATTGGAAGGCTGTTACTAAATTCCCCTTTCTTCCAAAGCTTTTTTTTTTTGTCTGGGGTTAACAGAACCAGCTCCCTCAGCCTTCCCTCCTAAAAAAGTTGTAGCCCCCTGACCCTGTGGTGGCCTTTCACTGAACACTACAGTTTATCAATGCCTTTCTCATAGTGAAGGATCCCCAACTGCCTGGAGTTCTCTAGATGAGGTTTGAAGAACTGTATGTAACAGGAATAACCTCCTGCATCAGCTTCCTGACTGTGCTCCTGTCAGTGTAGCCTGTGTAACAGCAGGCCAGGATGCTGCTGGCCATTGTCACTGCCATGGCACAGGGCTGGCTCCTGCTCAGCTCTCTGCCAACACCCCTGGGCTGTCCCTGCACAGCTGCTCCCCAGCCTCCACCACTGTAGGATACCTTCCAAGCACACTCTTCCCTCCCAAGCACATGACATTGTATTTATTCCTACAGAATTTCATAGGGTTCCTGCTGGCCCATCCCTCCATCCTGTCTAGGTCCCTCTGAGCAGCAACCCTGTCCTCAGGTATATCAGTTCATGTCTCCAATTTAGTGTCATCTAAACTTCATGAGCACGCCTCTATCACCTCCTCCAGGGTACTGCTGAAAGTGTCACACAGGGAAAAAAAATATCTGTATTGTTCCCCCTGCCACAGGCCTCAGCTAGATCATGAGCCATTTATCACAACCCTCTAAGCCGACCAGACAACCACTAATTATGCATTTATTTGTCCACCCATCCAAATTCTAAACTGGACACAAGAATATTTGTAGACTTTGTCTTGGTGAAGTTAAGATAAATGACATCTACTGCTCTCCCTCATCCACAGCCTCACCCAGCTGTTTTATCCTAGAAGGCAATGAGTATAACCTTGGTAAATCCATAGTGATTGTTTCCAGCCATCATTTCCTCCCTCCAAATGGTGTCTTTGTGTTTATCATTTATTCAGTGGCCCATATCCACAAGTTGGGTGTGTGCAGAAGGTACCAGCCCAGGCTTTGTCACTGAACCACCACAGAGGCTGCATCACAAAATACTCTCAATTCTCAAGCAGAGCCTGCTCACCTGCACTGTGCAAAGCTCTGCTGCTCTGCATTTGCCATGACATTCAGCCCCAGCCACAAAGGAGAGTGTGTGCCTATATGGACAAATGTGTATATGAAGAAGATAAACCAGCCAGTTTCTTTTCACCCTCACTTGTCAAAATTCAGTATTCACTTATGAACCTTTCAGACTGTGGTCAATTGTGCTTAGCTGAGGTATTTTAAAGATACTACTGCAATAACTGGGGAGGCAGGGGTGGAGGAAATAAGACAAAGAAGACATTTCCTATTGCTTCCAAAACACTAAATATTAACTGAGACTAACATGTATACACTAAGGACTATATTACACACTGCAACTCTGAGGAAAATATTCCATTATATATGATGTTAACCACCAATGGGAATGTGGTGGTCCTGCTACAGAATTACTGATGAATAATGAAATCTCTCAAAACTAAAAAGCATTGAAACAAAATGTATGTGCTTTTGGGATGATTTCTATATAAAATCACGCATTTATTTAATCCAAATTAATTTCTACAGCCCTTTTCCACAGAAGGATATTGCCTGAGATGAAAAGTAACACATTCAACCTTCATTTAGCAGGGCTAATACCTGGATGATCTTGAGACTGCACTCTTATTTCTGCTGGTAGGTTCTGTATAAATTTGTAATAGAGACCATCTGATAAGCATTTTCCAAGACTGCTTCTTCCACATGAACCGAAATAAATTCTCAGCATCTGGATGTCATGGCACAAAGATGGTAATTGAAACCCTTGCTCAGTACAGTGAAGTATCTAGAGGCAGCACAACATAATGGAAATTTTCAGCAGAAGCATGAAATTCCACAGGCTCCTGCAGCACATCTGACCAGGATAAAAGCTGCTGCCAGAAAGGACAAACTGACCATACCATGGGCAATGCAGTATAAAGCCAGAGAAAGTTGACCTTACTAACAAACAAAGCTTTCCAAATGTCTGACACTATCAGTAGGCTCTAAGTTGCCTTTTTTCCAGTTTAAATTTATAAAATCACTGTCACATTGATAAACGAATAATTAAAATAATTCATTCTCCTACCTGTATCACCCTTAAGTAATGGGGAAATTAGGACTACTTTTTGGGACATTCACTGTGGTGTCTGTTCTCCTGACTTGAAGGAAACTGTATCTGGGAGTGAATTGTCTTGAAGCCCCATTTTAAATTATAGCCAGACTAATATAATTATTTACAAACAGGTAAAGGTTAATTAATTTTGATGCTGCAAACCTACAAAAGACTGACATGAACCTAATTCTATCTTTCAACCTTATCTTCTTTTTCTCCTATGTATAACCTTATTCTAAAATACACTGGAGACACATTGTGATCAATGGCTATGATTTGAGTTTAAAATTTTGGATTGCCTTTCCACTTGAAAGAAAAAAACAGTGCATGGTTGATAAATAACATGAAGGAGTTTTATGATGACTGAAAGAGTTACTACAGAATATAAATTATATATAGCAGTATATGCTGCTGTATACACCCTGTTTTAAAGCAAAAGTTTTATTAAATTCCACTTACATCAATGAGAAGTCAACTTCAGACAAAGTTATACTTAGAAAAATGTGTACTATTTAAATGTATTATCAGAAGTCCTCCTCTGCTGTACTGTAGGTGTTTTTACATTCCCATCATAAAAATTTGCTATAGAAAGATCTGGAAACAAACTACAACATGACAGTATTATCCGTCTATCAATTTAAGCAAAATTTTTAACACTGCTTTTTGACAAGAATGCCTTTCCAAAGCTTGATTGTTAACAGACTCCACCAAAAAAAAGTTATTTCATAAATAATATAAAACATTTCAAGTTGTAAGTGCTGAAAATGTGTTTACTGTCTGAGAAACTTCCAAATGGGGAAGAAAAACAGGAAATAAAAGCATCTGATTTATAAAGAATGGAGGGATTTAGGTAATTTTTAAAAGAATAGTTCAAACAAACCAAGAACAAGTTTAATAGAAGCCCTTCTATTTTCATAAAATCAGAGAATTTCAACCACCAGGATTCTTCCTACATACACACACCATTCCAATGTGGAGAAAGTTTCTGAGATCCTAAATTGCTCAAGTATCTCTCCATAGACAGCCCTCTGATCAAAATTTCACAAAAAACTGCAGTAACATCTCCCAGCCTCTGCTGAGAATAAGGAAGACAATTTGAACCAGAGTGTAAGAGATTAGCTTATTCTACTGAAATTTGCTGTGCATCACAGAGCACTCTCCATGTCCAAAGTTTAGTGCTACAGCCAAGGGTTTATTGCAGACAACAGTTCTGAGTCAAACATCGCTTGAACTCCTTTAATTGTAGGCACATCTCCTATTTACAGAACTGGTCATGAGCAACTGGCATTTTTACTCCTTTCTAAAGCCAACAGTAATCTGGTCAGAAGATGGTCATGGGCAAAACAGGCAAATGAAAGGCACAGTGCAAACTTCCCTCCAGCAGCAGTAGGAGAGCAGCCACACAGCAGAGCAGTGTGCAGGAGCAACAGCAGGAAGGCTGGAAGCAATGCTACAGGTGCAATCAAACCCCCTAGCCACTTAGTAACTACAGTTACACTGTGCAGGATTAAGAAATATGTTGTCCCCGCTCTCAGGATCACAACTGTTCCTGATGATGTGCAGATCTTCGTTCTTACCTACTGGTACATAGCAGAACTCTTTGCTAAAACAGAGCTGCTCTACTGACAACTGAAGTAATGCCCCATCGCTGTGAGATGCCATCATCTCCATCTTAGGGACTGTAAATACTTCTGACCACACTCACAGCAGGGCCACTGAGTGGGAAACACACTGAAATGAGTTTTAGCTTTCACCCTTTGCTACACAAAATCTCCTTCACACACAGGAAAAGTCAAGACACTGTTTTGCTCCTAGGACATTGCAGCAGCCACTGCTTGTCCTGTCAAAGCTACATCTTTCAAGAAAACTGTATGAAACAACTGAAAGGATTATAGTTTCAGCATGGCAGTGATTTTATATTGAGACACTGCTTCAGCCTCACAGACTAGGTTAATGAGGTGAACAAATCATAATCTTTATATAGCCCTAACACACCACTTTTAACCACAGGATGGTTAGCACTTAAAGCAAGCTTCCCAGTGACTCTCAGTTAAAAGGTTTGTCCCCCCAAGTCATCCACATTAAAAAGAGAACCATCCAGGCCATGTTCACTTCAACTGAGCGTGGGGACTGTTCTCACAATCACAGATGTTCATCACAAGCAGTAATTTGCTTTGTGTCATTATTAATTACCAGTGCTGCTTAAAAATCCAATACGTCGCAGCTTGTCTCTACTCTTCCAACTACAACTGCTGAAGTTAACTCACATAGTTAATTTATAACATAACAATGACTGATACACTTTTCCCTCAAGTGCTGATAGATGCTTTAGTGTCCACAAAAGGTATGGACAGATTAAAATGAAATACATGATAAAACAGACTACAAACACGAGAAAAATTGATCTGGAATTCCTGATAACTGCTGTAGTATACCTAGAAATACTTGTTAGACCAAATGTTGAGTGCAGGTCTAGTGAAAGTCATTTTTTGCTCATGGGGAATCATCATGTAATATTGCAATTTCCTAAACTGCCTGAGAACTTCTAGCCATGAGGTTCCAATGAGTGTAAACTAGTTATTAAAAAACCCTCTCCCCTTTTAAGACAGCTCAAATACTGGCTTCACTTAGTGCCTCTCACCTAGCAATGACTACCACAAAGAAGTGACTGGATATTTATGAAAACTGTAAAATTTTCAGTTTGGAAAAAAAAGTCTGTACGTATTGAGAAGTCAATTGGGTTTCTCACCGATCTGAATTTAAGCCTCCTCTTACTACAAACATGTATCAGGTAGTGACACACATCATCAGCCTGAATCAAAACGAAGAATTCTCTAATATACACATTTACAATCACAGCCTTTGAAAGCACAGGAAAGTTTGGAATCCCACAGCTCTGTTTAACTTACAGTTTCCTGGCTGGTTTCCTACACCCTGTATATGCTGCACAAAAAGGCACCTAAACATGTGTGTTTGCTTGCCAGCTGTTCTGCATTCAAACCTTGTCAGGCACAATACATATAAGGAATTCCACCAGTGTGTACTTTGAATGCTATCCCACATTGGAAGCAATTTTCTGTCTCAGAAATGTGTTCTAATTTTCTCTTAGTGTTACAGAATCATATATAACTACGCAAATGTGAGAGTAGAACTGAACAATATTTTCTTTCACCCTTTATTATCATACTTTTAGTATGATGTTTTCCTCACATCTCTATGAATAACATAAATCAATCCCACAATGAATATTCACTCAAAGACTTACTGGAGAAAAGGAAATAGGACACAATTTGGGGACTGCAGAATACGCAGGATGAGCCCTAAACTCTCCAGCGAACATGAACCTTAAGATTACCTTTTCATTTCCTGCACTGAACAGAGTAAAATAACCATGAAATAAATGAAAGACGTTTTGTTTTTTAAAATATAGCCCACTTGATGAGGCATTGCAAAATCACAACTCATTTTTCTCTTCTCTTTAAATATGGTATTTAACTGAGTAATTATTTGTCATGTAGGTCACATGTGGATGAGGAGCTGGATAGACTTTTGTGTTGGTTAAATTATAAATAACCCCCCACAAACACTGCTTTACTAGAGCAATAGAAGTACAGACTCCACTTCTGAGGGGAGAAAAAAGAAAAAATGGTAAACTCTTGTTTCCTGTTATGTTTCATGCTATCTTTCAAAAGTTCAGCAGCAAAGAGCTACCATGAAACAAGCCAGAGTATTTAATGAGACTGGCAAATAACACATTTCATGGGATAAGTCGTACTTTTTCTTCAAGCTAGTCAATAAATTATATTTAATGCATGAATTTAATGCCTATAGCTCTTTAAATAAATATTAAATGACAGGTAAAGAGAATGAATGAATGAATGTATTAATTTGGGAAAAATCTTTACCACCTGTGCCTCAGAAATTACTCTAAAAACTAAACTAATTGGAGTTAAAGAGGCAAAGAAAGTCTTTCCACTTCACCTGAAAGGTGAGGGAAATTTGATGAACTAGTATTTATATGAAAAATATCTTACACTGGTTTGTGTGGCTGCAGTTGCAGGTTGATTTCAAACAGTGTAAAACCAATAAAAAAACCTGTTCCTAAAATTTAAAAATTTCTAAATTAGTATCTGTGAGATTTTTTTATTTAAATGCCCCAAAAGATTGTTCTGCCTGTATTTCTGCATCAAAATCTCTCTTCTGGGTAATGTTGTCATTGAACAACATCCTTAGCTCCATTCTTCCTCCTTTACACCTAGGCACCCACATCTACTGCCCCAATTTCTGTTCATCTTTTTATTAGTGGTTCACAGCTTTGTATGCTGTCCCTGCAGTCTTCCTTCAGTTCCACATTATCATACATCACTTAGGGTCTGACTGCTCATGTATCTCTCCATAGCAAAGAACAACTCTGCTCCCAGTTCACCAGCATCAACATTCCTCTCTTCCAGTGATGCCACCAAACTGTCATTTCAATCCAACATTTGATACCTTCTTCCTTCTCCCTACATATAACAGATCTCAGTAATCTTGTTTCTTTTCTAGGCTTTTCCATGTATTTCCAGGTTGAAATTTATATTTTACCAGGGAAAATGCAGGCCTGCATTTTGTCCAGGTAATCATGGCACTGTCTCAGCTCCTGCACCACAATCCCTTTGCACATGGCAGCAAAAGGGTTTCTTTCCTTTCCCACCCACAACCCAGATTTCAGTCCTTCCTGTTCCATCGTCTGGCCCAAAGTACATTTAGTGTTCGGTTCAAGCCACTGAATAAATTCGCCATGGGGTAAAGATCAATCAAAATCTTAATTCTTAACACCACTACCTCAAATTTTCTACTTGTCTTTTATTACTATATCCACATAAAATGGAAAACAAAACTATGCCTCTTTTTTCTCCCCTACTAATGTTTCTCTTCCTACATTCATTTGTAAGGTATCTTATTTATTGGCATTTCTACTTGCAGCTCCAATAAACCCATTGCTGTTTGTCTGTACAACACCATTATGATTTATAATTTTTATGTACTTTTGTTTTTCTACATGCTGATTCTCCTAGGTTCTCTTGCTCCTCAAGCTGAGCACTGAAAAAATCTGTCAAACAAGAATGAACCTGTCCCTGGACAAATTATTCTTGCAGTTTTAGATACTTATTCAGAACCTTTTCTGTTTAGCTGAGTTAATGATTCTGCTCCTAGGAAGGTGTGGTCATCAGCATTCACATGATATTAGCATTCAACACATCCCTGAGCGATCTCATTTTTCTACAACCCCAGGGTATCACTGTTTCTCCACTTCTGGAGCACTCTCTCTCTCTGAATTGGCACTGCAGGCATTATTGTGCTAGCCAGAAGTTTAAAACTTTACAAATCTCGTACCTATATACAGAAATAATGGTGCAAAAAAAGCAGTCACAGAGGCATTTAGCTTCTATACATTCTCATGGATATAAAGCAGAGCTCATGCAGATTTGATGGAGACTGTGCCTGGTTTGATTGGTTTGGGAAATTAAGCAGTTTCACCTTATCTGAAGAAGTATTTACCATAGACTCCCTCTTACAGATTTGCTTTACCCAAACATCTGTACTGACTGTTGAAAACCACCAACAAAGGTCCAGCTAAGATCCAAGAAAACCTTTTAGATGGGGTCCAAAGTAACAAATGCTCATCTTCAGGAGTCAGTGCATGTGAGATATACTCACACAGCCATGCCAGTTGCATCAGGATCTATGCCCTCCCTTAGCACTACTTGTGCTGCAAGAAGTGGCGTTTGCATGGGATCTTCAGACTCTCAGTTCATGCTGCTCACTTCTAAAGTGAAATGTAATGCTTGCTTTGGCATTAGACAGCTCATGTCACAGAAAGCATTCATGTCCGACTGCCAGGAAGAGCAGAAAGCCAGAATATGCTGATTACTGCAGGAGCAGTAGCCTTGCTTTGTGAGTTTTAACCACACAGTCTCCAACTACAGAAATATCAAGGAGTTCCACGCGGAACAAGGCACCCCATCACTGTGCCCATGTGATACAGAACCACTGATATGGTTAAAGATATGGGAAAATGCCCAACAACACTCTGAAAACCACACAGATGCTGATGTAGAACTCCTACACTCATTACTGGCCCAATCATAATATGGCTATCCTGTGCTAGGGGGTTCACAACAGAAAGATGCTGCCTATGCAAATACTAAACAATGAATGTCTTTGCTTTCAAAATATCATTTCTTAAATTAACTGATTAACTGTAGTGGTCATAGGTTCTGGAATTTTTCTCAACTAAAATCTGGATCTGAATTTTAAATTCACTCATGTTTCCAGAGAGCTTTAACAACACTGATTGAAATAATGTTTAGGTTCATTGTATGATAAATATTACATATTTGGTTCAAGCTATGGTTTATTCAGCATATATCCTACTTGGAATTAGGAGTTTGAAACAAGTTCCCAAAGTACTGTAGGCAGCTGAATTTCAGACATCTGTCTGGGGGATGTGAGGTTTTATAAGAGATTTGTCTGATTTGCACTTATAATGCAGAACTTTATTGAAATTCTGATGTCCTTCATCAGATTTAACCCAATTTCAGCATGTCTAAAAATGAGATGATTCCCTGAATCCAACCTGCAGACAATTCTTTCCAGGACTGTTACTATTATGTCCAGGGTAGCACATAAGAAAGAGGAAGGAGATGATAAAGACAGACACATCTGTAAAGCACCTGTTACATACTGCCATTTGGATTACCTTTTTAAGCCCAGTTGTAGCCCTGGAAAACACAGACTGAAGCTTTATTGCTGCAAAGCTGTGAAGGCAGAGGTACGGAAATTGTACTGTCTTGCCAAAACCACCAATTTCTTCCAATATCTCAGCAAATACAGAATAGGACTTAATGTCATAAGGTGACTATACTAAATGAAAACTAAAGGAAAACATACAGGAAAACTTACAAGGTTTCTACAAAGAACAAATTTCTAAGCTTTAGGAGAGACAAACACCACCAGCACACAGGTGGCCTGGAAGTACAGATTTAATTAACACTCCTGCAAACTTCTTTTCTCCAAAGGCCCAAGACGAAAAGCATGCCTACAGAGTCAGCTTGATCCTAAAGAAGCCTGTATGAATGTAGTACAAAAGCAAAGTTAGGTTCAGTGACTAATCCTGGTCCTTAGCCAGACAATTACAGAGACAACAAAAAAGCCCACCACATTTAGTAAAGCAACAGTCCTGCAGAATGAAAATGAGTAACACTTGTTTCCCCCCCTATACATTTCATAATACTTTTAAAAGTGTCAGGGAACAGCCGGGTCCCTTGGTTTTGTCAGGTAACACATTTGCTGTGGAGTTGTCTTCAGGGAGAGGTGGTACTGCTGCTTGCTGATGGGACTATCCCTATCAGGACACCTGCCAGGCATGTTTCAAAGATGCAGCATTTTCTAAGCTTTTAAACCTTTTCTTTTGTTACTCAAAAGATAAATAGGGCTAAATCCAAATATTGAAACAGTACTGATTTTTTTTCTTAAATGTACATTTTGCAATTAGCAGCTAGGCAGAACTTAGACTGGCATAATTTACCAGTGGTGGGAGGAATAGCCCCTTCCTCACACCACCTTCCACTGCCTTTAGAATTCATTGAAAAGTAGGCTCAGGTCTGTGCCAACAGGGGCAGCTGGGTGAGGAAAACAAAGGTGCCCTTCAGATCTGAACTTAGCAAAACAGTGAACAGAAGTGCTTCAGTAAGTTCCTACAAACAGGACAGATGGTCTTAAAGCCCACAAGCTTGAACTTCGGCAGAATAAATATTCTCAGTGTGGTTTAGGAGAGAGATTGCATGGAGTCAAATTACGCTAGAGTGCACACTTAAAATGAAATGGAGATCCAGTGTCTCAGTTGCCCACATCATGGCCCCACTTAGTTTACTAGGATAAATAAAAGCAGTGTTTTCCAGATGCATTTGGATGTTGGTACCTGGTTCCTCAGCAGAAGAGAGGAGGCTGATGTTGGAGAACCAGCAGTGAAGGAGTTCAGTTTCAGCCACCCATCAGAATGCAAACAGACACCTCAAAAAATCCTATACAGCCTCTGTCAAGGCCCAATGGAGGTTACAGTCTCTGTGAAATCTCAGAGAAGAAGTGGAAAAGGAAAAGGAAAGTATTTTTTTAGGGAATCTCAAAGCAACTCAGTGGACAGTATGTGCATGTACACCTGATTTCAAGAGAAAATGACTACTTGGGCACGGCTACTACTCTGTTCTTGCCTGAGGTAAATGTTCTGAGATGCACAGAACACCTCATGAGTTTTCTCAGGTGAAAAGAGAGCTTATTTTTCTTGTTCAGAAGGTGAAGGGCTTACAGGGAATGTACAAGTGCCTTGTGCAGAGCAGATAACCATCTCTCTCCACAGCCACGAGGATGGCACAAAGGTAAGTCAGGCAATTGAAGTAACACAGAACTTTGGTGAGGTCACCTGCGCCACCTCTGAAAAACTGAGACAACCTAAGGTCACCTAATACTGTAAACTTGTGTTCTCCGGTCTGCATTAAAAAAGTTATTTGAATGGGTGGTTGATGAGAAATGAGGACATCTATCACCTTCAAGAAAAGCCTAATGGATACTCCTGGTCAGTGGAGCAGGAAAGGAGAGCCTCCTACCCATCTCTGTGTAAAGTATCTGTTCATATGTGATGGCTGAGTACCAAAGAACAGGTGAGTATATAAAAATAAATCTCTTTACATTCAGCACTTTGGATCTTAAAGCATTGCTGAGTCAGACCTGCTTGATCTAAACAATGAAAAACCTCCCAAAGTTTAATGACTTGCCAGAATTTCAACAGTAAGGCTGCGAAAGAACTTGAACTGTGTCCTTCTGGACACATCTGTCACAAACAGCAAACTGAATTCCAACTGGGAATTCTTATGGTGAGTGCAGTAATGAAAGTGCATGCAGCAGTGGTTTTCATATTGAACCCTTCTCTGTAAGGAAGGCAATCTGTAAGTCTTTCAGAGAAAGAAAAGCAGATAGACACAGGAATGAATTAAACACACAGTTCCCAGGATGTCCTGTTTAGCCATTCTTTACACTATTAAAACACCTTGGAAAGAACTGGTACTGTCCTGCATGGCAGAAAAACAGCCTTATAGTTACTGCCTTTCTTCAGAACAGCAGCTGCGGTCATAGCAAAAGGAATAGCCTCAGCTCTTGAGCTGGTATTTTACTAAAAGGAAGAATAGTCACAAACTGAAGTGGTACAGGGACAGCACTAACTCCAGTTGTATTTTGAAGGTTACCAAGAGATATAAAGGTTGCCTTTAAGACCATGATCGAAACAACATGCTACATATCCATAATGATTTTAGAGTGGGAAAATTCTAATGCCCATGAATAATCTGACCAGAATTTTTACCCAGGAAAGAAAATAATCACAGACAGACTGTGGCAGAAGGTTGTGGGTTACAATTTATGTTGCAGTAGTACTGCCACAACTAGGGATCAGAACCACACGGCCCTGGATGGAATCACAGGTAACCACTGCCTTCAGCAGTTGCAGAGTCACAAGACTCCCTAACCCAGTGAGCAGAGAAAGGGTTTACCATGGTCCTTACCACTCTCTTTGGAATACAGTGGCATTTTGTCTATGCAAAGTAAAATACCCATACTAGTTGAGATTTTTTTTTTCTTTTTGGCCCTTTCAAAGGGATATAAACAGGTGGAGTTTTCTCCCTTTCTTTCAAAAAGAAAAATAAAAAAAAACAACATAAAAACTAAACAAAAAAACCCAAAGAAAGAAAAAAACAAACAGAAACGCGCGCACACACACACACACACAAAGAAAACTCCAAACCAAAATAATTTAGTACTGAATTTAATGAGCAGAACTGCAACTTCAATTCTACTCTTAAACAATTTAAAATGTGAGTAATACTACATCTGCCATTCTATTAATCTATTTTGCTTTACATCTATTAAACCTTACCCATGGGAAGCATCTCTCAACCCACCTGGAAGTATGGAAATGAGTACCCTGGAGTCATTTATACAGGTTTATATAATCTCCATACCTGCTCAGCTGCTTTGACACCAACAACAAATGGACTGAGTTATACTGATTTTTGTGAGGACTTTTGCAATCCAGATTTTTTTTGCAGAAGAAACAGGATGTATATAATCCATCCACTAAAACTATTAAATAAAAAGTTATTTTGGCCCCCCTTCCCCAAATGTTAAAAAGGAGAGAGAAAAAGTAGGGACTTCTAGGAGGAAAACTTGTATGCACATTACTTGTTCCCAGCCTTCCCTTTTCTCCCAACAAACAAGTCTCTTGCTTTCCCCCCCTTATTCAAACACCTAATTCCTTTGGTTTACTGGTACAGAATTATAAAAGCGCCACTGCATGAGAAGCAAAGAGAAGTATAAACCAAATGAATTTATATATACATTACATTCAGGCAAACATAATAAAAAAAACAGACATTCTCTTTTCCAGTTTGCCTTTTCACTTAGCTGAATACTTTAAAGAATGCTACTAGTTCTTCTTACCCATTTCCCTTCCCTGGCTTTTGGTGGCTTACCAAAAGCCAAATGATCAAATGTGGTCAAATGATCACTATCACTTGATCCATAATGAAACTATTAAATGGGTTGTCAGTAAATCATTCAATTACATTACATGATACAAAGACTTCTGTAATTTTCAGTTTCTGTCTAATTCCAACAGATTCCTGCTATTGAAAGGGACAGAAGATGCAAGTGGTTCGCCTAAGAATGATGTCATTTCTTCAGCAAGAAATTTCATGGCAGTTCAAGGCTGTAAATATAGCAGATATTTACAGGAAGCATAGGAAAACAGACAAAGTAACATGGACATCAGATCTAACTCTTAGATGTTGGAGACAGTCTGTCCCCAAATCTTTACTTCTTTGTCAGTGTGTATTTTTCACTGCCACACTACAATCCAAATAATATTTCAGAGAAAATGAGTATTAGCATATGGGAAAAATCACAGAGCTTTAAACAATTAGTTACGACGGGATTTTTCAATCCATGTACTTCAATATTAGATTTTAGTGACAGGAGCATAACAAAAATGGGATGCTCATGTACTCACAGTAAATGAACATGTAAAGCCCAGTCCAGCTCCTGTTGATGTCAGTGAATAATTTGCCTTTCTGTTCCTGGGGACTAGGATGAAAGCAGACTTGTCCATGCTCTCAGTTGTACCAACAACTTAAGGTGTCCTTGGAACAATGTTAGCAAAATTTCTACAAATGCCTGCCCAAATAGTTTTGCTGAGGTTAAAATTATGTTTATTGTGTTTAGCTTATATCAAGTAAATTAACTAAGCTATATTGAACAAAAAAGCCCATTAACGTAAGATCAAACATCCAGAGCATTAACCTATTTGTTTGTCGTGTAATTACCCTGGAATAGCAATTTTGACAAACACTCTTTTGTGGACAAGGTCTTAGAATCCTTTTTAGACCAAAGCAAAAGTGGTCAGTCAGAAACTGAGATCAGTGTTTCACAACACCACATGAGGCTTGACCAAACTATTTTGATGTCAGTGCAACAATTACCAAAAAAAATTTGAAGTCAGAATGATTCAACAAATTGTTTGGAAGTGAAGACCACAACAATTATCAGCTAACAGCAACACAACACTTTCTTATTCCTAGTACAAAGGATTTGATTCTCACACAAGCTCCTGCTGAAGAATAAGAATGGAAATGAAAGAAAGAACCTTAAAACCTTCACCCGTTTCTTGGAAGGAAAAATCCTTCTCATGGAACAGAGTACAGGATAATAGAGCAATTACATTTTAACAGAAATGCCACTGCTCTGAAAGCAAACTTCAAACCATGACTATCAGCCCATATCTTAAAGCATCTAGAACACTGCAGTAGTGCCTCTGGAAGAAAGGCCAAGGTGTGAAAGGAGCAGAAGTCAATAATGTACTGACAAAGCTCATCTGACTTACCAAGTTTAATACTCAAAAAGAGGGAAAAATTAAACCTTTGTGCAGAAATGCTTTATTGTTTTGTGGCTTTTATTATCCTGGTACATACATATACACATTTAATCAAGGTACAAGACTTCACTCTGCACTCTTGAAAACCAGGATCGATACCCTGACAAGTTGTCACATAGAGTAAGGTAAAGTCAAGATTTAAGATACTAAATTATTTGGGGTGTTTTTTCAGACTCAAAGTTCAAATCTTATTCAGCTTCCTGCTATCCCTTGCTCCTTGTCTAATGGCACAAGGGGTAAGCTCACTGAAATGAAATTTTACACCCAAATGAAAACCCTGACATAATAGGCACATGTTTTTCTATTTCTCCTTTAAGTCTGGCGTACTTTTTATTCTCAGATTTGTAAGCAGATCATTTTGATATTAATCATCAGTGAAGGAACCTCCCAAACTATTTTCAGGAACATAGACAAAAACTCCTTGCTCGATTTCTTCCTCTTGACTCAAGTCTGTTCATCCTCTACTGACTTGTGCTTCCTACAAAGCAAAACCAAAAGCTCCCAAGCTTACTGAATCACTGTAATTGTTCAGGAGTTTGACAGTTTAGCTATTTAGTGCTCTGGTGATCTATTTTGCCATTGGAACCCCTGAATGCTTTTGTTTTCTCCCATCCTCTGCTTGCCATATAAATAGGCCTTCTGTCTACCCAGCAGCCACCAGGCAATGCTGATGTCTCATTTACTGCAGTCATAACCTCTCCTTCACAGTGACCTCGCAGTAATAACAGCTTTTGTTCTCACGTGAGATTAGCTGACATAAAGTGACTCTAGCAAAGTATTTCTGTGTTGTATTTTGTGGATGAAAAAAACTACGTGTGGAATGTTTTTAAACACTTCAGTTACAGAAGACTTTGAATTAGCTGTTCATTTTCGTTGTTTTAATTTGGGAAGGAGACAGACATGAGTAAATTAGTTCTGATGAAACCTTTGATGAATGTTTAGAAGGAATATGCACCTAGTAAGACTGCAGTTACCAAAGAAAGAGCTAGTTGGAAAGCCAGAAGTAACACCTATTAAAAGCAGAAGTTTGCCTTAAAAAGCAAACCGGTTCCAGCAAGTGAATCCATGACCACAAGTTTCTGTTTATGCTATAGTTCGCATACTTCATCACTCATTGGTTGCTTTCATGCTCATTGATCTGCATTTCCATGGGCTGATGATTTGGACACTTCCCTAGGAAGCAGGAGACCCAGGTGAAAGTCTCCCTTCCCTAGGAAGCAGGAGACCCAGGTGAAAGTCTCCCTTCAGTCCAATTCTCCATAAAGACTTCCAGCTGCCTGAATACTTGACCAACAAGCTCTTTATGGATAGATCCTGCTCTCTTTTCTTACTCTGCTGGAAATATTCAGAAGTTCCTTTTTACACACTGATAGTCAGACAATTCAAGAGCCAAAATTTGAGCTTATTTTGAACATAAATGCAGCCTAGCGCCCTGCTAAACACAGCACAGCACCACTGCCTTGGAACAACAATGCCACACTTTCAAGGACCTAATTCAAGACAGGACACAAACTACTAGGAAGTCTCAAATCTTTAGCACATCATTCATTTTTCCCCAACAAATTTTCACAGCTCTACAAACCCACTTGGAACAACAGTAACATGCTTTTCTTTCTCCTTTCACCTTGTAGATAGAATACCCTCTTGCATCTCTTCAAGGTTGAGGCCAGAAATTCCCCACTCACCTTGTTTTTTCCCCATCCTCAAAAAGAAAAAAAAGTGAGAAGGATCTTCAGGTTCCTTTTTCCATCAGAGAATGACTAGATGGGCTAAAACACTTTGCTTTTATTACATGGCCCATGGTTTCAAATCGATGCATCTCAGAGTTCATGACTCTCAGAATTTCTGTCTCAGGGCTCTCAGCAGATATGCAGGAGTACTACTACACTTCTGAAAATTAGTTTTATCTGGTTTATGTTTTCAAGCTCATCTTTTACAGAGAGAACAGCAAACACAATAGACAGGTATTTCTAGTAAAAATGGAGAACT
Organism: Catharus ustulatus; assembly: GCF_009819885.2. Taxonomy (NCBI): domain Eukaryota; kingdom Metazoa; phylum Chordata; class Aves; order Passeriformes; family Turdidae; genus Catharus; species Catharus ustulatus. The sequence goes on from NC_046224.1 coordinate 64,616,059, forward strand.
ATGTATCCATCACATGAATATAGACACTGGCTATACAAGTATACACCAATATTATCAGAATTTCCTAGAATCATAGGGACCTTAAAGTTCACGTGCCCTGCCATGGACAACAAAAACTTCCACTATATCAGGCTGCTCCAAGCCCCATTCAATATTTAATTCAGCCTTTGTTTTACAGCACAAAGTCAGTGTAAAATAGATTGAAATTTTGCCGAGGAAATAAATTGAAAATTTGGGTATCTAAGGGTCTTTGCAATCCAGAGATCAAGCACACAGTTACAAATATTATTTTTTTTACTAGCAGCTTGTGGGGTTTTTTCCTACTTCTGCAAAATTGTGAACACCTAAAGATGTTTGACTAAATGTATCAATTATTATCACCCAGCTAACACATACATATACCATTGCAACTTTATTTTGTATTTTTATTTTATACATTTCCCACATTTTTAGAACCTTTAGTAAGCTGTCCTTGGTAGTGGATTTTCCCCATGCATATTTTTAATTTTTTCCATACTACTATATTAGAATAAATTATTTTACTGTATTGTAATAAAAGTACCTATTATTTACATTTCATGAATGAAGCAGAATTGAAAACAAAAAATGCCCCACATATTGCATATTTCAATCTCCTCCTATGCTAAACAGAGGGGAGAAATGTAAAATCAGCTTTCATCAACTCCTTTGAAATAAGAGGGGATGCCTCAAAGATTGACAGATTAGTATCAGTTTTCACATTACTTGTCATAGTCATCAGTCATTCTTGCCCCAATGAAAGAGCAGCTCCAGGAACTCTAGTTTTAGCATTTACAAGTGCACTGCATTCACAAGGAGTTCACTTCATAGAGCCACTGTGGACATTAAAAAACTGTAACTTAGAGGACGAAAATTTGCATTAAGACATGAAACTGGATGAGTTTCCTCTAGAAAAGGCAGTTAATATATGGTGCCAAGGTTTCAGATGGTTTAAACAACATTCTAGTAGAAGTCTTCAATATTTAGATAGTCAAGAATCTGTATTTTGAAGGAATTGCTCTGAAAGCAAGACCCAAATGGCATAGAAGAGATTGATATTTAAACCTGCCACCTCAAAGAACAACCAACAAAATTATTTTCCATTCAGTCAGGGAAGTTTAGCAAGTAACAATTGAACTTAAATCAGATCCTTCTGTCTAAGACATTGTGTTCATATGTGGTTTTAAGAACTCAAATGGCAGCACGTTAACCTTAATTATTCCTTGTTTAGCTTGCAGCATTTAAATAACACATCTGTTTTTATAGATACAACATCTTCATACGCCCTCCCCCGCCCCCAGCTTGGGAGGAAGAAGGGCATTTGTCTACTAATTTTTCTCTCTAAGTGGGAAATGTTATTCATCACATAGAACATGGATGCAATTAAGTAACCACACTGAGAGCTGCTGTTGTGTTTCTTAAAGCACCAAGTTAACTGGAGCTGACTTTGTCCTCACCAAAGCAGGATGGCTCCTTTGTCCAGGCTGGCGAAGTTCAGCCAGAATGCTGGGCCTGGTCATGCTCCCAGGACAGATTGAGTCAAGCAGAGAATGCAGGAGGAGAAAGGAATGATGAGCTGCTGACAAAACATGGCAGAGGAAGAGAAAGTCAGGGATTTGGGCATCTTCATCCTCTGGAGAGAAGACTGAGGAGGTATCCTTACAACTGCATATCCATTTGAAGATGTGCGCTAACAGGGTGTCACTCACACAATTTTGCCATGTCACACACCAGGGTATGGTGGGGCTCCCCCTGTGGGGTTCATGGGATTAACTTTTGTGAAGGGAATGTTTGCCTGGCTTGGCCTTGTGGAAGCTTACTAAGAACAAAGGAGGATATGCAGGTTACCTAATTAGCCCGTGAATGAACATTATGGGGATTTTTATTAAACAGGGTAAGAAGCATCTCTCACATATGTACTGGGCATTCACGTCCAGTCAGAGCATGAAGAGCCAAGATTATAAGGCATGGTTGTTATTATTTCTACATGCTTTATTTCCTTTTAAAGGTTTGTTGGTTGGTTGTTTTTTTCCCCTTCTTCTTCTAAAGGGTTTATTTACAGTTCAGGAATTTAAAAATACTGACTGTGGTCAAAAGAAATTGCCCTCTTAGAACAGGAGAGTTATATGCATATCCCCAGTCCAGTTATTTTTCCCCTCTCAAGAACAAATTAATCTGGCTACAAACTAAATTACAGTAATTTCACGATTATAAGCCGCACTAAGTATAAGCCGCACTTTCGGTTGTCGGCAACTTTCCATTCTTTGTCCATATATAAGCCACACCTGATTATAAGCCGCACTTTGGGTTCGGACCAAAATTTTAGTCAAAATGGTGCGGCTTATAATCGTGAAATTACTGTAAATGTTAAATTGGTCCTTGAAGAAATCCAACACTTTTATTCCTAAGACATCTAGCTGAAGAAAGCAGGCTCATTAGACTTATCACAGAGTTAAAACTCACTGAAATCTTACATACCAGCATACCAGCTTTACTCAGATTGCATATGTAGGCTTTGTGGGGTTTGATACTATTCTTTAAAAATAAATGCTTCTTTTTCTCATTTAGTTGAATTGCTCTTCCCTACAGCCTTTAATTCCGAATTGTCAGCTACAGAAATAGCTGTTATTTCTATGGACTTCCAGGATTTCAAGACATTACCTTCAATGAAATTATTGTGCTAAGAACCAAAGCTCCCTAGTCACAACAGAAATGGGATGCAGACTGATCATAAACAAACAGAAGTGCTTGTCCCTCCCTGGGTCGTCTCAATCTACACGGACAATGTTTCAGAATCAATGTTAATATGTAAAGTTTCAGGACTTTATCACTTCAAGGATTTCACTTGAAGCAAAGGCAAACAACAGTGCTCTTGCCACAGAAAACAATGGAAAACCTCCTGAAAAAGGCACTTCATAAGAAGAAAATGTGAAGAAGCTTCTTGAAAAAAAAATCCAGTTAAGAGAAAAAAATATAGTCAACAAGACAAAACAACAAGACAGAACAACCCAAGTTCTGTAATGCAAAAACCAATTCTTCAAACATATGATCACCTAGCACTGAAGAAGAATAAAAGAGAAGAGAATATGGCCAACAAATGGAACAATAATTCATGCTATAGAGGAAGAACACTGATGGGCACAAGAAAAGTGGAAGACAAAGTTCTGAGTATGTACCCTGTGAAAGTTGGGTGCAGTGCTCAGAGGAACACATAAAGAACAATATGAGACAGAAGACTCTCAGTGACCTTTATCTATGTTTTGTTCAGATTTCTGAGGAGGTTCACTGCAATTCTAAAATCCTTCAGTTCTGCCAATCCTGTTCATGGCAGTACTTAAAACAGCTCTGTAATGTTTTGTGTCCTGGACTCACTGATAACCGTTCTTGTATTTAATTCTCTTTAAATGTGAATTTTGCCAAGAATAGTGACCCGCAGAATAAAAAACTGTTTTAAAAAATCACTTCAGGGGAAGTTACTACTTAAAATGCTGTGCTTGGCCTCAGGTAACCACAAGGTCCTACCTGGTCATAGCTACAGACTATTACATAACACTGGACTGTCTTCCTTCTCAGAGAGGCCGCAAGGAGTGGTAGTAGGCCACATTTTTGTACCTTTGTATCATATGCTGGATAATGCAGAGCACTCTGATCCTCTTGGAGCCAACGTGTTTCATGCAGTGTAAAACCCTCCCTGGAATTTCAGCCGGATGCTGCACTCATTGGGGGTCTGTCCCAGCTCCTGCAGGCTGAGGGGCATTTCCAACAGCTGCTGCACAGCCCCACAGAGACGTGGCACTGCAGGGGCAGGGCAAAGACATGGTGCACCCCAGCCTCAGGGTACCTGCAAGTGACATATATATTTATATATTGCATTTATAAATGCTTATATTTGATTGATATGCTTATATTTATATGAGATTGATATGTTACTACTATACTACTCCACTCTAGCTTTCTAAAAACAATGACAAGAGGTTTTGCAAATACTTGAAGTACTTTCTCCTCAAAGATAGAAAAGTAATATGTATTAATATTGGATATATGTACAGTAATTTCACGATTATAAGCTGCACCTGATTATAAGCTGCACGTCCAGGTGTCGGCAACTGCCTTGGGTTACAATACAGAGTGTGATAAAAGGTATCTATTCTATCACCATCTCTTCAGGGTGGGGGCAGTGATCCTTATCTCAACGGCAGATATTCTGCTAATGGGCCATCCATTGAAACCAGGCAGGGCATTGTTCTTTATCTTTTCACAACCCATCCTTCCTCCAGCCAGTCATTTTCTGCTCATGGCCATTGAGTACCACTGTGGGTCTGATAAAATTACTGCATCCCATTGGAAGTTGCTCCAGCCAGGGGGAAGAGTCCAACATTTCTTACCAAGATAAAAACAGAGGTTTTGGGACACTAAGGGAGCCCCTTTCTCCACTGGACTCCAGAGGAAAGCCGGATTTCTCCACATCACCACTGGACCTCCGGAGGGAAACTGCGCCTTGTACAGGAGCACTGCTCCAACTGAATCACATTTGTCACTGCAGGAGGATGCAGCCACCATTTAATGGGACTGCTGCCAACACCCTGCCTGACGGGGTGTCAGGTTGTACTCTGACTTTGTCAGGGTTTGGAGTTTGTTTCTTTGTAGTGCTGTATTTCTATTTTAATTTCCCTAGTAAAGAACTGTTATTCCTAATTCCCATATCTTTGCCTGAAAGCCCCTTGATTTCAAAATTATAATAATTTGGAGGGAGGGAGTTTGCATTCTCCATTTCAAAGAGAGGCTCCTGCCTTTCTTAGCAGACACCTGTCCTCCAAACTAGGACAATATATAAGCCACACCTGATTATAAGCTGCACTTCCAGGTTCGGACCAAAATTTTAGTCAAAATGGTGCGGCTTATAATTGTAAAATTACTGTATTTAAAATATTCTTGGTGTGAGATTGAAATAAGCACAGGAATCCTGTGCAGTCACTGGAAAACCTCTGAGAAGACCTTCTCTGGGTCCTATACTGTGCTCCTGGAATCCTGGTGTCACCGGCTTGTAGCCAATGCACAATTCAAAGAACAAAATCAAGCAATACCCTTTCTGTTCAAGAAATTGTAGAAGCGTGCCAGAAAATCCTGGTTTGCCTTCTGGATCATGACTTTGCACAAGGAAGCAGCGTGTCCCAGACTTACTGCAAACCTGCCAGATACTACAGAAAGTCATCAAACCTGAAACTGCTTTGCCCATTTTCAAACTCAGAGTTGCTGAGTTATGTCCCACCAGTAATTTTTGGTACAGACAATTACAAATTTACATGTAAGAAGACAGTAAAACTTAGGCAAGTCAGGAAGACCAAGAAAACCCTTTAAAAATTACAGTTCATTTTTCTCCTCTGCTCCGCTCTGATGTATTTAATGGCATTAGTTTGTATTTAATCCATACAAATAGAGCAGAAAGCAGTTTACTGTCTGAGACAGACAAGGATTGGATTAACTCACTTTATTTAGAAGCAAAATTAAAAATTAAAAAAATAAATTAAATTAAAATTGCTATAAAATTCTGAGCTCTAGCTTAGTTGTCTCAGATCTGGTAGGAAGTACACTACTTTCTACCTAATCTAACCCAATTCCACTCCACCCCCTATGCATATTTAAATGAAAACACGCCTCATCCTCACTAGAATTTGAAAGCTTGCTGACATATACATGTGGACGTATTCTCCACACAGTTTCTTCCCTTCTCCAACTACATTTCTCATGTGGTCCTGTGCCCTTACACACAGAAGGTGAGGATGATGGCGGGGGAAGGGAGAGGCACAGAAAAACCTCTAAAATATCTTCTGTTTTTGAAAGAAGAGGTTGTTTCCCTGGGAATGTGAGAAACTTTTGGCTCATTCAGATTTTCACAGATTGCTGTATTTGGAGGAAAACCGACCATTCTCATCAGAGATTCACCATCTTGGGTTACCTAGCTGAATTCAGTATAGCATTAAATACTACTTTTCTAGAAATGAGGCACAGGGAAGAAAAGACATTGTGGCAGGAGAATAGGCTTTCCATGTTACCCACAACTGATAAAACGATAGGCAGTCACACAGGTTATTTCAAGCCACTGTTGATAAAATCTTTACATCTCTTTACATCTTTCTGCACCAGTGCTGTGCTTTCCTGTTCTGTCACAGGAAAGTCCCCATCCCAAAATGACTATTCCTGCCCTTGGCAGGCTTTTCACTCAGTGTTGGATACAACTATAATTTCTGTTCTTCTTCTATAAAAAGAAAGTACTGGTAATCTTTGCAAAGGCAAACTTTCACCAACTCCCCTCCACTAACAACCCACAACATCACCCCAATACACAAATCCTAACAGTTTAATATTTTTAGAGGCACTTTAAAAATAGTTAATTTACTACTGCATGTGTTTAAAAAATGTTTTTCTCCAAGGGAGAAATGGGAGCTATCAATATCAACATCTTTTGTTCTCAATACTTTTGTCAAGTGGGTAATTTAGTGCATTATTTGAGTGGAAATTTTCTCTGTGCTTTTCTTCTGACCAGAGAAATGAGTGTGCCAGTTCTGTAGTTCCTTTTTCATTAGAACATTATGGATCTTCCATGTCAACATGAAACAGTCAGGTCAAGTGAACTGGGAGTTATCTCCCCATATAAGACTGTAACAAAAGATTAGGACAGAGGGTGTTAACTGCTGCTGCACTGGAACAGGTAACCCAGCCTGGAGTTTTACTGAGCCCCTCTTATGGCCATAGGGAATGCAGCACAGCTTCAAAGTGTTCCATGCCCAGCTGGTCTTTGTAATCTGCATGAACCCATAAGAAAGTAAATTATATTTTGCAATGTTACTATTGAAGGTATTTTATGGTATAATGTATAAGGTATTATGCTATTACATATTCAATTCAGACTCCCAAATTTTGGCAAGGTTTCTGATTCACATTTAGGAATCACAGGCATGATCCATTTAAGCAAAGGAAGTGTGAACTTAGTATTTACGCTTTTGCCTGTCAATTCTGCCAACCCACAGCCCATGGCCACCTTTCTGAGATTACCAAGATCTAGAGATGCAGAATGCTGATCCATCCCAGAACGTTCCTTCCAGTGTCCTTTTACACTGCTATTTGTCTGAAACAAACACTCAATAGACACTCTCTCTTTAACAGTCTATCATTGCATTTTCCAGTACACTCAGACTGTTCCAGCCTTTGCCATTTGCAGCGTGAAATGACCATTTCAGGGGGTGATGAAAGAAGGTCAAGACCATAGGGATATTTCCCCATGCTTGTCCTATGCCTGCCTCCTTGGCCACACTGTCTGCAGTAACTATCGTATTGCAGACATAATGCATCTGCTCCCAAGCTGGAGAGTGCTTCTAGAACAGCAAGTCTCCATAGAAATCCTTATCAGGTAGGGCAGGACAGGATGTGGTACAATGAGGGACCACTTCTTGTTCTTAATACCTATTACTGTCTCACAATACCATCAGATAGTTTACACAGAAATATCTGTGATCTCAAGGTAAATCTTGAAAAAGGCAAACAGGACTCAGGTGAGTTTTGAGCAGTTCTCTATTTCAATGATCTCCCACTCCTTAACTCCATAAAAGCATTACACAGTACTGTGTTGCACTGTTATGGATCTGCTATAGCATTTCATTCTCCCACATGGTACAAGGGAATGGCTATGAAACACCACTTTCATAGGACTGGACTATGAAGCAGCAGGTGTACTGTTTGCATTGAATACTTCTGTCTCAAAAATCCATCAGGTTGTTGGCTGATGTCAATACTGGCTATTTAGGCACTGAAAAGATGTTTCAGGGAAACAGATCAGCCTTTCAGGAACTCTGCATTTACTAGTTGCCCAAGTCATTAGTTATGGAAGTTACTGGTTACTCAAAACTCCAGCCACCAAGAGTTACACTCTGGCGTGTCAAAATCCCATTGCCAGTAATGCTCAGAGAGACCAGACGGCGCAGGAAACAGAACCATGGATGTTACAGGAACTGAAGGAAAACACAGCAGCTCGGTCTGTGACAAGATGACCTATGCAGAACACATGGCAAAACATTTCCACGGGGGCACGCCAGCGTGGCAGTGGCAATGAAGTGTACTCAGCCCTGCCACTGACGCCATTGCAAGTCAACCAGTGGGACTGAACAGCACTGGACCAATAATTTGATTACATCACTGAGGACACAGATGGATGAGGACACAATGTACCGTTTATCGCTTCTCTGGAGATTTCCAGTGCAAATGAGATCACTGATTACATCCAGACTGGAGACACTGAGGAAGAAGGGCAATGCAAACATCTGTAGACTGAACAGCTCCAGGCAAAATATTTCTGTGTTGGACACTGGGGTTCATCACCCAAAATCATATTTGGTTGGCAAATGACACAGGCTGTCAGATGACCAGATGCACGTGCTTAAAACAGGGTTTTACAGAGAGTTTCTTTTTGGTATTTTGAAACATTGTTTTCAAGGGTACAAATTCCCTAATGAAGAAATGTTTACCTACAGGTATTTCACTTACAGACAGTAGAAGAAGTCATTGTTATTATGCCCTTTGCCAGGAAGGTGAAAAGGAGTAAGAGAGAAGTGACTTGGTATTTTCCCAGCCAGGTAGCAGCAATGCCAGGAAGAGAACCTGGTCATCTGCTCTGCTGACCAGGCCTCAGTGCCTGCCCGGTATGGAACTGCAAAGGACCCGAAATAGAGACACTACAGTTGCAAATAAAAACAGATGACTGGAGGTTTAGTAAGAGCACAAACCTGCCAGAGCCACAGACTATTTTTTTAAGCCTAAATTCCTTTCTATGCAGGGATATAAAACCAAACTACCACCTGCAGATCAAATAAGCTTGATTTCACCACATTACAATTACATAATCACTTTATGTGACAAACTAATGTGACACATTACAGCAGTTTCACACAAGTAAGGGCTTCTCAGTTGTATCTCAGTTCCAATTGCCATTGTGTGCATCTATTACTTAGCAATGAGGCATTTTTCTGCAGCACCTCTTAGGAGACTGACAGGGAGGAGAAGAATCCTAGCTAAAAACTAGGTAACACTGAATTCCAAATGCTGTGTTAAAATAAAGCTTCATGCTCACAGTAACTGGTTACTGGCTTTGGGGAAGTGTATGTGTCACTCTGAAACAAAGTAGAAGAGACAGGTAGGAGATCAATATTTCTTGAGAGGAAGAAGAGAAATGAGGGAGCAATAAGGAAAAGAAATACCTTGAAAGATCTTCAACTTTTCTTTTAAATCTGGTCTTTTGCTCCAAAACATGAAGCTCAGGAGTGCAACATGGTCTAAGTTTAATTCAAGGATGCTTTGTTTTCTGCAAAACTGTCTTGCCCACATAATTTTAAGTGCCTTTTTTTAATAGCCAACAGCAATTACCAATTGCCTAAGTCACAGAGATTTAAGCAGCATGAAGCTGCTAACTACAACCAACTTCCTCCACGTACTGTTTCTTCTACTCCTGGGAAGTGGAAAGCCCAAGTACAGCAGGAGTGGTACAAAAAACGCCGTAGCAATGAAACCAATACCTCCTCACAGAGTATTTGAGAGAGCTGTGTGCAGCTCAGAGCAGGGATGGTATCCCAGTAAGCAGCCCAAAGGCTGTTACTGACACACCTCCTGTCCATCCCTGCACAGCTGACGCTGGGTCACAGACCAAGTGCCACACAGGCACTTAGAGGGCATAACTGCTGTTTTAGGAGTGCCCTTTCTTACAGTTTAGAGCTACAAGCTCCAAGGTCATGTGAGTTCACCATTTGGGCCACCAAGCCTCAGCAATTACACTCCACACCAGTGGTTCTGCTGACACCAGCAGAGTCATTTGCACAACTGATTTAATCAAACACAAATCAAAAGGGAAGAAACATTCAGATTAAGAACATGTAAAACAAGTTATGTAGAGACACCCAATGTAAAGCTTTATGCTGAAAAACTCATCATTTAAAAGCATAATATAGTGGGATTTGCAAGCATAGTGAACTGAGCAATGCTTTAGCACTGATACAAAGCTCCTGGTTGTTTCTAGCTATGAAACGGGAGGGGGGGAGGGGAAGAGAGGTTTTAAAAATCTGTCACAAATATTTATGCAAAATGTGTTAGTGAACTACACAGGACTTTTGCCTATCCCAGACACCCAGAGAACAATGCAGGAAATTCCATATTCCACTGAGGGAGGATAAAACATTTCAGTAATTTTTTTTCCCTTTCTCCCCTTTCTGCTGTAGAGGTAGCTGTGTGAAAACTCCTAGTTGTAATGTTAGAGGAAATGTCAGGGAGAAATGCCAATTGGGAGGGAAAGAGATAGTGAACTCTTCTTATATCAAACTGTTACATCTATGTACGGGTAGGTAAAAAAAAAATCAAAATCATACAAAATGCAGAGATTTGCCCAGCTCCAGCCTTGCCAGCACAACAGGCAGAATGTTCCCAGTGCCTGCCCTCCTCAGGACACCACAGCTGGAGCGAGTGCCACCACTGCACTGAAACACCAGCGTCCTGCAAAAGGAACTGCTCAGGAAAAAAGGATTAAAGGATTCAATTCCGTGATTTTTTCCTGGGCTGCTTTTCAAAGATAATGTTCTCATTTTTTATGCTTTAGAGTATAAGGGGAGGCTCTTTTTTCTTTTAAGAATGCAACAGTTTTCCTACATTTTGCCTTATAGAAAATCTCTTGTACAACAAAATGCATTGTATTGGAAATTCAAATGGCATCATATGATGTGTCTAATCAATCAGTCCTTTTTCCCTTAGTCAGCTTGTCTAAATATTGAAAAGTTGAGCAGGAAGGCTTTTCTACACTCTGCAAACTGAAAGGTTTGAGATAAATTCCTTCATAAGCTACACCAGAAGAAAGTATTCCCAAAAGCAGTATCTACTGGACTAATTTCAGAAATACACTTCATAACACCTGCAGAATTATAAGCATTTTTGTATTATTATTTACATATTTTTACCACCGATTGCCTTCAAGATAAACACAAAGAAATAAACAACTTTATTTCTTCATTTTGTTTTGATTTAAAAAATGAGAAAGTAACTTAAGCACACTTAAGGAACAACGAAGCCATTGAGAATGTTCAGTAGATGTATGTGACATAGGCAGTGTACTTAAAACTTCTCATAATGGTTTTGTATTTCAACAAGCAGTTACACTTGCAAAAATAACAGCAAATTTTGGAAAAAGCTACCAGAGACTATTACATAAAAAAAACCCAAAAAAACAAAACAAAAAATCAAAACAAAACAAAAAAATCAAAACAAAACAAAAAATCAAAACAAAACAAAAAATCAAAACAAAACAAAAAATCAAAACAAAACAAAAAATCAAAACAAAACAAAAAATCAAAACAAAACAAAAAATCAAAACAAACAAAAAAACCCCCCAAAAACCCCCAGTAATAAAACAGTAGACTGAGCCTGTAAAAATAACACAGTTCAATCTGCGGTGAAAAAACACCCAATCCTACTAATTTTGATTAAATAACACAAGAATTGTGGTAGCTTCTGCTTTCAAACTCCAAAAAACACACACTCTCTCTGAAGCAGTAAATACTTTGCCAGCTGTATCCTGCTGCCTTCACTCATATGTAACCACATATTATCTTCACAGAATATTCTAGTGCAGTCAATGGCATTCTGAGGGGTCGCAGGACTCAGGATAGGCACGTGTAAATTACCTGATTCTCTGGAGGTGGGAGAAACAGGCAGTTTGGAGTGTTATCAGCAGTCTCTATAGGATATTTTATTGTTAATTTCAATAATTAATTGGATACAATTCAGCAATACTCCATTGTGTGTATCAAGAAATTACAAATGGTAATCAACACAGACATTCAAAGCCTTTGCTGGACAGACTCATTTCAAAAGACATGGTTCTTGTGCCAGAGACTGGGACAAATTTATAAATAAACAATAGAATGTAACATAATTTTCAGAAAAATCTTAAATGAAACAAAAATCCTTCCAAATTCTGATCTCACAACTATGACATTTTCTTAATGGCAATGAGAATTATTTCAAGATCTAAAATATATCCAAGAAAATCAAGCTAGTGCTTTAGCAAGCGCTTAAAAATTCCATGTTTTCTATTTCTAATCACATTGTCACCTGTTACATATACTAAAAATCTGCATTTGTATATTCATGTGTATTTTACTCAATACATTATTTCACTGCCTGATTTCATTGCACTGACGTTTACATCTACATATACAGAAATGGATACAAATTATAAAAACCCAAAACCCACTCCCAGCTTAAATTTTTCACTGTATAACTTAGCCTATTATCCCTGTCACTATTCACAGCACAATAAAACCATGCCCATTAAAAAAAGAACACTGCTACAGCTCACTCAGCAAAGTTATAAAAAAATCCCAACCTTCAGATGCTTCTGATATACTAATACTGTCATACAGTGTGTTTAGGATTTTTTTCCCTCTTCCTCTTCATCACAAAATTTTCAAAATGAAGGAATAAGCACAGATCTAGTCTGCCACTTGCAATATAAAAGCTGAGTACTGGGCAGAACTCAAGAGAAAAGTAATTTATTCGGGTTGGAAGCATTAAAAGCAATTCAGACTTTCTGGATTACATCACTGGAAGCAGTATGTCATTTGTTCCAATTGATGCCATTTGCTCACGGAAAGCCAGTATTTTATAAAGCACCTTAGAATATTTATACTTTCCTTCTTCCTGACACTGTGATCACTCACTTCCAGCTGACACACGGAACACGTGGGAAAGGCAAAGCAGAAGAATTGTCTGACAAACACATTTTACCCCAACCAAACTAACCATAACAGACGCACTGCTGCATCAAACAGAGCTTTAAGCATCCCCTTGTAACTAAAAATGTCAAAAGAATTCCCCCCATTCTAGTCATACAATGACCTTGGATAACTTAGAGCTGTTGTGGGATTTGGAACTCTTTTCCCAAATGGATGTGAGATGAGGTAATGCCATTCAAACGGGGCTGTGCACTGAAACGTTACATGCAGAACTCAAACTTCTTGGCCCCAGTTCTAACCCTGCAATTACAGTTAACTGGGTCAATGGAATTTCTCAACTTCCCCTTCTGGTTTCTGCACTTCTAGATTTCAAGAGTGCCAGTTCCATATGAATAATAAACTAATAAACAAACAAACAAACAAACAAAAACACCGGTCTGCAAGTACAGATTTGTGCTGTTCACCCACACCATGCACTGCAGGATGAGACTGTGCCGTGTGAGGGCAAGGCCAAGCCCTGCCTGTGTCACCACAGCAAGAACACGGCCACCCAGCTGCAGGGGAGGGTTTTAATTACCAAGGGATACTCCTTTTTAAAGTGCTTTAACAATAGCACTGTCTGAAGCACAGGATAAACACTTTTAAAAACTGACTCAATAGACACATTTTTAAATTGAGGTCAATTAAAATCAAGCAACTTCATTCTATGTCCTTAGAACTGAATAAAGTTGTGGAAAAAAAATTTCTATAAGATTTGACCTGTGAAAAAGAATACCATGCACTTTTAAATCTCTGGAATAACACTGGCACAACCAATGCAAGTGATAATTAATACATGCAGAAGCTGAGTGTGTGTTAAGTGAAACAGAGGGAGTTTGGTACCTGTCTCAATCCATTTACCCCACAAATAAATCATGTTAAGCTTCTAACACTGAACTGTCAGTAAATAAGAATTCACCAGGACATAAACTTGTGCCACACCAATCAAATATTACCAAATATCCATAAAATACTCACAGAGCTCTCCAGATATCCATAGCTACATAGATACAATAAGGTAAGTTTCCTACTGTTTTTTTCTTTTTTCACTTTTTTTAGAAAGCAATACAGAAAAATCACCAGCCAACTAGCAGAAGGCTAGACATGCAGACTAAGGTTTAAACTAATTGCTGAGTATTTGATTCACCTCTGGCAGAACTATTTTAATTTTATATGCATACCACGTGTTTTTAAAATATCCACGTCAAAATAAACTGAAAGACAAATTCAAAAAGAAAACAGAATCATAGAAGCAATGATGTTTCCCCTTATCTTCTTCATCTTGATGGGTCACTGGTAATTTTTTGTCTATGTCTCAAATCCTGTTCACAATTTTTAAATGGAACTGTGAAATGGCATGTCTGGCAACAGCATAAATCACCAGCGCAGTATAAATAACTGCATGTGCACACCCCATGGAAAGGCACACACTCACGGATTCAATCCTGAGTCTTCTTTAGTAAGAACAAAAGTTTGAGGGAGAGAACACCCTAAAGTATGCAGAACAACACCATAAGTATGCGGAACAAGGACAGTGCCGCAGATGCTCCCTAAGCTGCATTTGGTACTAAAGAAGTTTTTAAGATACAGATGACAATTAAACCTCCTAAATTCACTCCTCCTTGTTCATCTTCTCAGAACACACACACACACACATCACCAAGGAAAAAGCAACACCAAGTATGTTCAAAGCATATAAGTTATTTGCAATTTCTCACTCTGGATGACCAAATGTTAACAAAGATCTGTGCAGGGAGAACCAGCTGTAAGGTTTTACATTTTTATGAACTGCACATAAGATGACAGCCCCAATTACAATTAAGACTTCTCCACTTTGCTATAGTGCTTTCTTTCAGCAGGACATCAGAATCCATAATTCATCATATCACACAACTACCAGAACACTGGCCATTTTGCAGACAAACACTAGTGTAAATACACTCAGATATAAACTTTCTGTAAAGCTTCCACAGAACGCAGTGTTTGCAGCAATACAGTGAAATCCTTTGGAGCCCGAGGCTGTGTCTAGAAGGCAGGACCGGCAGGCTCTGGACCATCCCTCCTCTCACTCCCTGTGTCACAAGCTGGCTCACCCCCAGATCACTCCCTGAATCACACCTGTCTTACCCCTGTCTCAGCTCTTGATTCCTCCTGTCTCGCACTCCTAGATCAGCCCGGGGTCCCCCCTCTCACACCTGTCTCACACCTGAATCACCCCCAGATTAGCCCTGTGCCCCCCCTCTCACTCCTGTTTTACCCCCGGATCCCCGGCGCGGTCCAGCCCTGCCCGCGGGCCTTGTTTCCCTGTGCCGCCACCTGCCGGCCGCGCCCGGCCCTGCAGCGCCCGCTCCCGCAGCAACTCCTCCGGCCCCCGCGTCCTGTTCAACCCACTGTGGACGGCCTGCACTTAGAGATCAACATGACTTTTCTCGCCCTGGAAAAACTGTGCCTCAAGATGCTGTCCGTGGCTATACGGCATTTCATACTCGTGTCTTTCTTTTTATATTGCAATTTTTTTCCAGATCCTTGAGACTGAAAACAAAAACGTTTTTCTGCACCAGTAAAACTTTCTGAATCTCTTATTCATTCTTGTCAAAGAACACGGTGTCTTGAAGTTTATATGCAACCACTTCCGTATGAAGTTTTTCTGCATTTCCTGATAAAACTCAGAAGGGCAATAGAATGTTATCCCATGACCTAAAAGCATAACGAATAAAATGCAACATAACTTAGTTCAAAGCAAGCTTAGTATGCACTATTTTCATGCAAACTAGTTTTTAATTAACATCTTACTTTAATGCTACATTCTACTTCAAGGGTTTCTCCACTCCAAAAAGCTGGTGGGATGGACAGCCTGCCTGGAGTGCGTTTACACCAACACACACAGCAGGAGCAGGAACCAGAAGAGCTGTAAGTCACTGTGAGGCAGGAAAACCTTGACAGAGCTACCCTCCCAGAGCCATGGTGGGATGACTGGCACACCAGGAGGGCTGCAATGGGAGGTTACAAACTCTTCAGGAGGTTCAGGCAAGGAAGGGGAGGTGGTGGGGTAGCCCTGTGAGACTGGGAGTTTGGATTGTCTGGATCTTACTGATGGCAGTGACAGAGCTGAGTGTTTATGGTTT
Organism: Catharus ustulatus; assembly: GCF_009819885.2. NCBI lineage: Eukaryota > Metazoa > Chordata > Aves > Passeriformes > Turdidae > Catharus > Catharus ustulatus. The sequence goes on from NC_046224.1 coordinate 64,632,005, forward strand.
TGTCAGCCAGTGCATACAAGGCAGGTATCCTGGTGGGAGTCTGCTACACCCAACCAGGTGAAAGAGCTTGATGAAATATTCTATTATATTATAATGTTAGAATAAAATCATTCTCTGGGAGAAGGAGAAGTCTCATGATCGCTACCATTGCTCTCATGAAGACCTTAAACTTACCAGATGCTGGAAATACAACACAGAGGGAAACAGTCCAGGAGGTTCCTGGAGTTTTCAATTCACAGAGAAGGAAGGAAAGAAATCAGCAGAACTGCCACCTTACACTGCTGGAGGGCAGGTTTTGGCCAGCTTAGGAGGTGGGCTGACAGCCTTCCTGGATAGGCAGTCCTGAAGGACAAAGGAGTCCAGGAAGGCTGGACACGTTACATGAAAGAAATCCTAAAGCAGGCTGTCCCCAAAGACAAGTCAGCAGTGAAGACCAGTCTGGTTAACAGGGAGCTTTGTCTGGAACTCAGGGTGCAATTGGAAAATGCATGGTCTTTGGAAGAAGAGACAGGCAGCTCAAGAACTGCAGAGACATCGTGAGGTCGTGCATGGAGAAAATTAGAAGGGCCAAAGCCCAGCTAGAACTTAATGTCTTATTTCCACAGACAACAAAAAAAAAATATTTCTATTAATGCATTAGCAACAAAAGGAAGGATGAGGAGAATCTTCATCCTTTACTGTCCTATAGTGACAAAGAATGAGGAAAATGCTTTTTCTGCCTCAGAATGGTAAGACCAGTTGTTCTCTGGGCACCCAGCCACCTGAGCTGGAAGATAGGGACAGGGAGCAGAATGAAGCCCAAATAATCTAGAGGGAAATATTTGATCAGTGCTGTACAAGTCCATGGGGTCGGATGGGATCCACCCAAGGGTACTGAGGGAGCTGGTGGCAGTGCTCATGGAGCCACTTTCCATCATTTCCCAGCTGTGTTGGCTCACCTGGGAGGTCCAGGGTAAAGTGTGGCACTGCTGTAAGAAGGGCTGGAAGGAGGATCCAGGGAGCTCTGGGCCTGTCAGCCTGACCTTGGTGCTAGGAAGGGTCATGGAGCAGACCCTCTTGAGTGCCATCATGAACACATGCTGGACAGCCAGGGCATCAGCCCAGCCAGCCAGGGTTTGTGACAGGCAGGTCCTGCTTGACCCACCTGATCTCTTAGGACAGAGCGACCCCCTCAGTGGAGTCAGCCTGCCTGGACTTTAGGAAAGCCTTTGACACTTTTCCACAGCATTTTCCTCATGGCTTGGACAGGGATGCACACTGTTCACTGGGTAAAAGACTGGTTGGATGTCTGGGCCCAGAGAGTGGAGGGGAATGGAGCTACATGTAGCTGGGGCTGGATTACACTGACAGAGCCCTTCAAGGAGCATGTATTTATTTAGCTTTCATTTTGCTTTTTCATTGGCAGGGCTGTTCTGTAGCAATAAGACTGAAAGTTTTCAGACATTAACTTACTGTGTTCAAAGCACAGGTGCACATAAATGAACTGCCATGCCATGTGCTGCAAAAATACTCTTGCAGTGCTAAGGTGTTAAACTAGTCCCCTCACAGTCTCACTGCTCTGGCCAAGCACATGAGAAACTGAGTTCTCTGAAACTCCATAGACCACAGAGAGACACCAGGAAATTCATCTGTATTTTTGTCCTTTTTTGAATTGTGAGGCTGATAGAGATTTTGCTGACTGACTGCTGTGAAGAAACAAATAAAGTGGAAATTAAAACCCACCAGAGAGCCACCCCTATTAGCCTAATTTCTTTATCAGCACCAATGAATATGTTGTAATCCCATCTTACAGTTTGTGAAAACTTTGTATGCACAAAATACATACGTTCATGTATCATTTCATTTACCTCAGGCACTGGAATACTCTCATTAAAATTTGTCCTGAAGGACAATGTGAGTAGGACTAACGGTACAGACAGGCAGTCAGTGCTGGAGGAGCAGAAGGAAAAAAAACCCAGGAAATAAAAACTAGAATTGCAGTGGAGTTGTGAGGTACACTAAGAGTAAGACATAATTTTCAAGAGCACTTTAGCAGGAACAAGATTTGAATGATATTCTCTTTGAAACACTGGAGCAGAACAGCTGTTTTTGATGCACAGGGGCCAGGATAGAGCCAAGCAAAGGATGCAAAGTTCAGACACAGCAGTTCATGAGGAGTCTACATCTCAACTCACAGCAGAATCATTACTGCATCCTCAGGTGTGTGATCAGATTTTAGGGAAAATAATTGAAAAAGGGATCACTGAATGTTTCATCGTGTTCAATGACTGTGCACTCCTGCAAATTCATCCTACTGCATTAGTTATTTCAATCCTTCAGCAAATGCTTTACAAAGCAAATTCCTCTAAAGAAAGTCAGGTAAGGACTTCATCAAATTCTCAGGGCTTCAAAACAAACACTTTAAAAGTGGTATGATAATACAATCAAGAAAGACTTGGGAAACGTTATTTTCAGTGCATTTACAGTCTCAGAAACTCATTATTTAATACAGTACTATTTAAATTTGCTTTGATTTTTGCCTATTTTACTTTTCAGAAATACAATAATCTGTGGGACTAAAATAAGAAAGCATCCCCCTTTGTTTTTTGGGGTTTTTTTTCCTTTTTAAACATAAATCAAACAATAGATGCAGGAGAAGCTTACACAACATGCAGCCAGCTGAACACCAAAGCAAGTCAGTAACTTGTGTGACTATCAAGAGAACAACGTCATACTGACTTCATGGGTAATTAAGCTCAAGAGTCCTTGACTCTGACATAGGATTCTTCTTAAAAACTTAATAAAATACATACTAGTCCAATACTTTACTTGAATCAGGTAGCTTATCCCAACAGCATTCTGATCCACCTTTCAAGAGAAACTACTCTTGTTTTCAAGGTAAACATGGTAAAATACCGAAGGTACAGCAATATGAAACATATACACGCAAGCATGAACAAACACAAAGACATGAACAGGGACACACAGCCTTTTCCATACTTTAGGCAGTAAGATTACTGTGAGCTACTCCAGGAGCAAGAGTTTCGTAGGTGCCAACATGCGATTAGCATGCACGCATCCCACCATACTTCAAAATTCCCCATGCCCAGTACTGAGACAAGCAGCTTTTTAAACTGGAGCAGAGTTTATGCAGACCAGATGCAACCATAAAAATACAAACCACTTGAACCTTAATAAAATACAAAGTAATGGAAATGTTGTAAAACAGATACTAAACCCATAAAATATTAACAGGCTTAATCAAAATGAACCAGGGTCAAAACCGCTAAGTCCAGCCATCATTTACAGAAAGACAACAAACACCAGATGTATTCTGATTTGGGGCAAGAGGAGGAGAAAAACCTCCAAACCTATTTTCAGCATTGTAGCAATCTACAAGACAAAATACATAGAGCATTTAATGTTCCACTGACTTGAAAAGTTACAGGTCTGTTACTAAAACTCACTCGGTCACATCTCATAATCTATTCTGTAAAAGAGACATCTGGTATGTGTTAATCATATACAGAATGAGGGCAGTTCACATTTTTCTCCCCTCAATCCCTTCTTTAATGCTGTTTTCTGAAGAAATTTGCAAAACTCTTCTGAACAAGTAAATCCACTTTAATGCAAATCTATAAAATCCTAAATATTTTTTTAAGACATAGGTCCTTATAACTTAGTATTTTTTACATATATATGAGGTTATGTTTTGGTCATAAAAAGTAACATCTATGTGAAAATGTCTGAAAAATGAAGAAACATTTTTGTGTGTGTATATATATATTATCTCTCTCTATATATATATATTTCTCATATATAACTATGCAAATGTGACAAACCAAGAAAATGCCTCCAATATTCCTCCTGAAAATTATCTGGCACAACTAAACATTTTACCTCCGTATTTTCCTTTTTGCAGGAATGCAGTTCCCTGTTTACCCAACTTCCTGAACCACTTCAGTTCCTTCAAGGCAAACACTACATTCCTTATTATGGTTTGATATTGGTATGATGCTGCGATTGCAAATACCATGGTTTTATAAAACTTATTAACCATTATTCTATGGGGCAATTGTAATAATCAACTCTATACTGATTTTGAAAGCAGCAGAAAGATATTTTTGCAGTTATAGATTATCAAGTTTAGGATTCACTTCTCTGAGGTGATATAGATCCAGGCAAGTCAGCAGACTTTCATGCACGTGTGGATCAAAGCCTCTAATTCTTTGCAGTCCAAGCATTTAAAAAACCTAAAAATTTATAAAGCAAACTTGAAAATATTCGTTGCCAGTTCCTTTGTTTCTAGTTTTGGTTTTTTTTTTAATAAGTCTTTGTAAGCATTTTCCTGGGTGGAGAACACTTGATTTCTAATTTTTAAATTTTTTAAAATTTTTTTTTCTTTTCTGCAATAAAAGTGAAGATCTGTGTCTCAGTAACTGTAGCTTCAGGAAAACCACCAAGTATCATGAGACAGACATGAAAATCACAAAGAACTGGCAAGAATTTCCTAGCGCAGGATTGAAGTGTGAGACTGCCAAAGGAACTGAATTACCTAGCAGCCAAGTAGCTCACGCAGTTTTCTAAAAGCAAACAGAATCACATTCCAGATCATCACATAAAATGAATGATGTGGGGAGCTTTTGGCTACTCAGGCATGGGGGAGAAAAAATTAAGGATTAATAGCATGAAGGATTGCCATGGATTTTCCCAGGAGACTGTGGGATCTCACTCATTAGAAGTTTTTATGAATAGGTTAGACAGGCATCTGCTGGGAATGAAGTGAGTATGGTTTATCCTTTCTCCAGGCAAAGGAGTGGCCAACATAACATCTGGGGGGCTCTTTGAATCCTGCTTTCTGTGATGCTATACTCTGCAAATGGAGAATGGAAAAACACTTCCCAAACAGTATTCAAGTCTTGCTGCAGTGCTGTGAAAAGGAGAACAGGGCACTGAAATCTTGCAAGGTCCAAACTGGATGTTCTTTACCTGATATTGCGATTCTATAGCTCAGTGAATATTATTTCATGCATTGCTTGAGAAATCTCCAAATACAACCAACTGCTGACAGATTTAAAATTTTCCTACTCTCAATTCCCTGGAAGCTATGTTTTTTCTTTTTTTTTCTTTTCTTTTTCCTTTTCCCTGGAAAGGAAATTCCTTTACTCTCTTTAAGGATACACAGAGGCAAGCACATATTTCAAAATAGTGTATCAACCCTGCCCTGAACTGTCCCCCACCAGATATCACCCTGTAAATCTCCCCACACAAATTTGTTACAGTCAGGTAATACTCCTGACAAACACTGATCTTTAATGACTGCTCTAAGTAGTTACATCTTGAACTGAGTGGATATACACTATCACTTAATATTCAAGGTATCAACCCTGGTTTTATTTATGTGAACACACGTGTGTGGGAAAATCCTCTCTGGGGGGAAAGAGAGATCACAGTGAATGTGCCTAACATCATAGCAAAGTGAGGGGATCCACCCAGGAGAGGCACTTTCTCACCAGAATTGATGGAGCTGTAGTAATTTATTTACATGAGGGCTGCCCCTGACCTTGATTCTGACCTATATTTCTGGAAATTGTTACTTTAATCCCGGTTACCTTCTGTTTAGTGAGAACAAAACCCAAGCTCATGTGCAGACTCAGGTTCATGCGGAACAGCTCAGGCTCATGCGGCACAGAACTGAGCAGAGTGCTGGCAGCCAGGGGTTTCTCCAGGGCCATTGCCAAACTCCAGCCATATTTTAGAGGCCTTGAAGTAGCCAAAGCTGAACTCACTGTGAAACACTGAATGTGAAAACAGAAGGGCCAAACTTCTCCCGGAATCCAGCCCTGTGAAGCAGCTCAGAGCCTGAATGAATGGATGCATAGCTATACGATGCATCCAAAGGCTTCTATCCAGCCAGGTGCAGCAGCACGGGGAACAGGGGCATGAACCCTGCTCTCCCTTCTCCCATAGGCAGGCTGGTCCAGAGCCACATAATCCCTTGGACTGGCCACAGCCTGGCCTCACAGCCCTCAGTCAGAGATGGCCACCACCCTTGCCCCCATGGCACCCAGGGCAGTACCACTGGAGTCACCTCCAAACTGGACATCCGGCACTCTGGAGCAAAAGCAATATCCAAACAAGTTACAGTCTACTATAATGAGATTTCTTCTTTGAGATTTTAAATCTGATTTAAACTTGCAGTAGAGAGCATTTATACTGCATGTGTCCCATATGGTTTCCTTTGTTTTCTTAAGTAACTACATAGTTAAGCACAAGGAGACATATCCTGAGCTGCAGAAAACTGAGCAATGGAACTGCGCACCAGTGAACCACCAGCCACTGGCATTTTCTAAACTTCATTCTGTGTTTCAACATCTTTAGGTAATGTGCAGACATTGTTTGAAAGGTAATTTTTTTTTCCTTTGTAACATTTCACTGCATTGTGAATCTTGCTAAATTCTTAATACTGAAAAAAGTGAAAAATGACTCCCAGTTCACCTTCTGTACACCACTAATAATTTATGTATTTTTTTAATATGTCAGTCCTTATTTATGTCCTGCCTCATAACTAATCTCTTTCTTTCCTATATGTCTTAATTTAGGAGCTTCTCTGCACTTTCAATTAATTACTATGTTTAAAATAAGAGTGTTCTTTTTCCAGATAACATTTCTGACAAAATATCTACTACGACAGAGTATGTCACATATTATATAATGCATATTAAGGACAGAAAAACATAAGAGTCTTTCTTAAATCCTTATGAAAAAAAAACCAAACCCAGGTTCCTTTTCTTTTTTCCACCTCAGCCCCAACTCTCTATTGCTGTCTTTTGTTTCAGTGTTTAGGAATAATATCATCTCTCAATTCCTATTTCACCTGCCTACCCCCGTCTCTCAAAGCTCTCCAGTTAGGAACCTACTTGGAGAATTTTTAGATTGCATTTTTTTACATGTACTTTTAAACTTATTTCCCAGGTTTTGCCAACTAATCAGTTTAACAAAATGATTTGTCATCCTATATTTCAAAGGTAGAGCCTGTCATGCAGGAACCCATCCTACTTTTCACATTCATCATCTGCACTAAATACTTTTCTGTCTGCAAACCACTGGGAAATAGTTTTCTACCTGAGTGTATTGGAAGACATTAGGCATCTTGGTCATCTTTTCACATAGTATCCTTTTTTTATTAAGAATTTCATTTGGACTTTGCAAACTAAAATTCTTTGTATTTCTTTCAATTAAAAACTTTGAAAAAATTCACTCCTGCTTTGAAGTTTAAAATCAGCTTTTAAAAATCTTGAATACGTTTTTTATTAATGGTAATAACTAAACTACTCATGTGCAGAAGTATGTTCTAAAATGCAGATGTGGGCATGTAAATCTGTAAGGGAATGTGCACCATCCCTTCACTGCAACTCACAATACAGCTGCTGTAATTAAAATAATTACAAAATCTTTCATAATGTTATCTTAACCTGTACTGGTTCCTTCCATATATAAAAGATGGCCAGTGACCTAACAACCAACTTCAAACGGTTTGATTAAATGTAGAAAACTTAAATGTAGCATCATCAAAACAACATTTTATATTAAAAAAAGACCCCATGACGAGGGAAGAAAAAGAATTTATTTCCCATAGTTAAAACATAACTGCTTTTCAGTTAGACTATAAAAAATATTCTGCTTCCAGACACATATCAATTATGCTAAAATTAATCTGAGGCAAATAAAATCTTCAAAACAGTACTTCTAGGTCTATAACAGAATAACAAGAAGAATTTAGTTTCATTCTCCTTAAAATAACCCATTAATTTCATACAGTCAGTACAAAAATCTGCAGCCTAAATGTATTTCCTTTATAAATTCAATGCTCTCATATGAACCATAGACAGGACACGTTTATAAATCCTTCAGGACCTCTTTTTACAACACTTTTACTTTTTGTTCCTGTAGGTGACATTACCCATTTAGCTCCGTTTTAAGCACTATTTCTTTCATACAGTGAGTTGCTGGGCTAGATCCTTCTGGTTCTGAAAGAGTCAACTGATATTTATCACAGTTTCCCCCCTGACAAGAGACATTAAACACAGAGAACATGTGTCTCTGGACAGCAAAACAGGAATGGGACAGAAAGCACACTACCAGCCTTAGTGTCATGGAATCAGTAAGAGCACAAGGAAATTCCAGTGCCTGTCCATACAACCAGCACGGTACAAACCCATCTCTATCCACCACTGGTTTAAGAGCAATTAGATTTAGATTTAGTTAGATTTGCAATTTTTCCACCTCAACTCATGTAAAAATGGTGGCTTATAAGAGAGTAAGAAATACTGACCACTTAAAACATGCAATACAAAATACAGCATGCTCCTTCCATAAGCTTCCCTGAACCTTGACTCCAGCGCTGCTGTATGTATTACACTCTGAACAAGCTGAAAGGGTGCTTTGCCAGGAGCAGAGCTCTTAGTGCAGAGAGCAGAAAGTCAGCATGACAGGTTGCCTTAACCAGGAGCAAAAGAGATTGAGACAGGAAGGATCCTCTCATTTCTCGCCCGTTTTATAGTGCTGTAGAGACACTTTATAGTCTTCTCTTCCCAGGATAACTGCAAAGTAAGGAATTATTATCATTGCTGCTCTACAAATAGAAGAGTGGCTATGGGGCTATATTTTGAATGTACTGAGGTGCCTAAGGATGCAGATAGGCACCTACTGGTATTTAGTTCTTAACCTAATTAGCAGATTTAGTTGCAAATTCTAGCCTTGGGCATCAGTGTTTGAAAGCTGTGCTATCTATTGAATCACCAGGAATATCATTACAGCTGTCCTGAGTTTCATGTTTGGTACTTACATGTAACTTTAGTTAAATTGGAGAAGAGGAGAATATTCCAAAACTGAGGGGAATAGACAAAGTGAACAGGTATGAACAATTTGCACCAAAACACATAACAGGCATTGGAGTTATGCCAAGATAGGATATGAAATACTGTAATTCAGACAGTTTAGCTGCCTGGCCTTTATCTCTTAACCACATACTACTTCTGTTACATTATAGTTTCTCATTTCATTCTGAACTTCTAGCTCATAATGCTCCAGCCTATGACAAGCAAATATCTACTTTCATTTCACTCTCAGTTAAGTATCTGTTATTTAATCCTCTTATATTGTGTCTTTATGTGAAGTTAAAAATAAGTGGTTAACTGCATTGGGCTGCACACCACAAACAGTATGTCTACATAGCTACAAAATTCTCTGTTAACAAATTGGGTGCTATGTAGAATTAAGCGGGTTAGAAATATTTGCAAAAGAGCTCCCAGTGCCAGTGGGGCATGGAGAGATTGTCAACATGGGTAGGAATTGTCAAATAGGTACCTTAAATGAACCTAGAAACATTAATATTTCAACTTCCCAAATCAAAATTAAATATTATAAGGCTAACACTTATTCTTCTACTTTTACAGGACAGTGTACATTCACAAATTGTATCAGATCTATATTTAAGTCACTTCAAAAATAAAATCAATAGCAAGTGTTTCCCACTTTGGTTTGCTTCACAGCTTCTATAGAATGTTCAGGGTCATCAAACAAGGATCACCTGCACTAAATGACAGTTGAGCCTCCTTTGTGACAGAAGTATGAACTAACTCTTATTCTGCTACACCAGGTGCCGTGCCATGAAATCCACTGGCCACAGTGCGCAGTTCTCCTTGGTGCCACACACTCGCTAGAGCTGGCACCATTTTCCCTTCTGCTGGGCAAGCTAACAGCACATCTCTGCACTTCAAACTCTGATCCCTGTGGAGGTAAGGAGGCACCATACCATGCTGGATTTCATCCATCACAGAGCAGCCACTGAAATGCACAAGAAAACGTAATACTGCCTTTTAGTATTGAATAAAAGCTAACACTGACTTTAATACTGAATGTAAGGATTTAACAATGCCTATTACTAATGAATAAGGATTTTTCCATTCAGTTTAAGTTTAGATTATCCAGTTATTGGTCAATCAGTTTCAACAGCCATTTAAAATAGGCAGGTGTCTCTCTTCTTCTGAACTTCACAATCACAATCTAATTAATTAAAATAATGCTAGTAAGAAAGAAAAGCAATGCTCTCACAGAGAACAGCCATTGCAAGTATTTGTTGTCAGACTATAATACTTGGACTTTATTTAATGTGCATGTTTGGATAGCAAACAACATCAGAGAGAGATAACACTACTCAGTTTTTTCTTTCTGTGCCTTTTAAGTCTTATGGATATTTAGCTTTTCAAAACAGTTCTCTTACCCAAAAGTTAAGCTCCATGGCTATTCCACCTAAGCCCTGGTAAAAGGGATTCCCTACCAGACATAAAGCTACTGTTACCTGTTATCCTAGGGACCTTTTCATTAGGTCTCCTGACAAGACCCCTTTTCTCCAGAACTTTGCAGCCTGGTAACACTGGAACAACGTTTCTGATTTATCCAGCTCTTCCCTCTGCAGCTTACAAACAGCCTTACAAACAGGTATTGCTACCCCGTGCAGGGCCAGTTCTTGGACTGGGCCTTTGGACATGTTAAAGGATTAGCCTAATTGCCAAGAACTTTCAGGTGACGTCAGAGCCTTTTACCTGGAGTTACATATGTCCACTTTTAGAATTCTCATGAGACACAACTCCTATTATCATCTCCTCCGAGCCACGTCTCAGCAACCCAACACCTGTCTCTACAAGAACATCACAGTACAGGCAAGACATCCAGTCCTCTTATTTACTGGACCCTCACACTTGGTATTTTCTTCTGGTAGTGTAAGAGAAATCTCTTAAAGTACTAGAGAAAGTACCCCAATGACACTGGGGCAGGCTTCCCTCTTGCTATGAGAAGAGGGCTTATTGAAGCATGTTGTCACTGCACAGGCACTCTCTCTGCTGTTCACATGTACACACAATCTCCTTTTCCTTAGAGAGACAACTACTGCATCTTCTTGCCTCAAAACTGCTGCCTGCACACAGCACTGCCATGTCACACAAATCTGCTCGCACACCACCTATATCTGAGCTCAGAGCAAGACAAAAAGTAGCTCCACGTGTTGTGAGCCACCATTACATGCATTTATCTGATGATATTTTGTTTCTAGCAGGTATAAAACTGAGCTGTGCTTGTTACCTGCTTGGCATGTCTCTTTTTCCATCACCAGCAAATCAGCAGGGCTCAGTTGAGTTGGCATCTCTATTCTTTGATCAGACAACAAAGAGTCCTGACCAAAGTCAGTCTGTACAAAGACTCCTTTTGACTGGAGTCACTCCAGAAGGAGCAGGATAAGATAAGTGAAGTGACAGAGAGAAGTCTTCCTGGCTCTAAGACAGCAGAACACTCAAATGCAGAGCATCTTGACTTACTGCTAGATTGGCTTTTGAACTGACAGTGCTGACAGAGCAAAATTTTTTTAAAAATTCTCTTGAACAGGAGTAACCAAAATGGGGCAGAGAACTGTGTGTAAAGAATAAAACACAGGCCAGACTAAGACTATGCAATCTCTCACAGAGCTGTCTGATTTTTTCTTTCTGCTTCATGATTTACAACATCACGAACTGTGAAGCAGACATCATAACAACAAAGTCTGACACTAAATGACTTTTCCAATTCCCCTTATCTCCCCTTGTACTGAAAAGGCCATGTCTGTCTGTCACACAACACTTTTCCCTCCCACAGGATTTCCAGAAACCAGCCTGAACATAAGCTTTAAAGCAGCAGAGCAGTGGTGAGGCAGCAGGTGCCCAGATGCACTCAGAATACTCCAGCAGAGTTCTGCTACAGCCTCCACAGTGCAGGGAGGACTTTGTGGATTGCTGGATTTGGAGAACTTCCTCCTGTACCTGCTTCTTGTCATTAAGTTTCTCTGCGCAACCACCTAAAGTCACTTCACGATTGGCCAAGGCAGAGACTTCACAGAGAGTCTCAGGTGTTGAATGGTCACAGAGACCTTGGAATACTGCATATTAGGAGCAGGGGATACAGGAAAATATTTTTGCTTATGGAGTTCCTGAGAATAGCAATGATGTCTTACACTCATTAATCTTTTGATTTCTGATAGGACTAAAATGCACTGCATTTCTTGACAGGAGTTACCAACTTTCTACGAACTACAAAAGCCACCTTTGCTCCTAAAATCAGCTGCTGCTGATAGAGGTGCCTGCCTCATTTGTTCATTGTTGAATATTACATTTTTCTGGGGGCTGCAGCTAGCAGTGATAAAAATGTCTCTTTGCTTTGCACCCAAGTGCTGCTATTTGGGTCACACGGATACTCTGGGGAAAGGTGCATGGTACAGCAATCCTCCTTTTCCCTGTTGCATAGACTGTTCAATGGATGAAACACTGCGCAGTGCAGGTGAAACAGGAGGGAGAATGACAAACACAGCATGCAGACAGGCCAGAGCACGAAAAGAAACAGGAATATCCAGGCCCCAGGTGTGAGAGGAAGTCTGATTTTTCTCTGAGGACCCTACATGGTCATGTCAAAATCATAACAACCCAGAAAGCCATTGGAAGTTGCTGAATGGAGAATAATCAGAGGCAGGAGACTTTCACTGACATTCTAAATGAAGTGGAAATGATTTTCCAAACCATTTCTTTTTATCCAGTCTCAACGTGGAGACCTCAGCAGTTTCATGGCTTTGTATGAAAATGACTTATGGTTTTAGGTTGTCTCCAAATGGTACTGAATTTGGGATGCCGTTTGCATCACTGTGAGCACATGCTAAAACACTCTGCAGCTCTGACTGGCACAAGTTTTCCTTGATAGCTTAAAGAAAAATGACAGTCAGTGACCGGGTCTCACAGAGACATTTCTGACACAGTAATTGATTGTTCTTCATCTTAGACTCAGCAAAATGTTCATTTAAGTTAATTACAGCTAACATGGAAACAAATGTAACTCTGCCAGCCTGCATTGTCCCACACAGAGGGCAGTAGGGTGGGATGGGAAAAAATATTTAGTCATAGCATTGTGATCTGAGCATTGACAGCAAAGATGGGAAATGAAACACCAAAATGGAGATCTGGCATTGTAATGCCACAATTCCAGAGATAAATAAGAAGCTTCAAGGTTGTGAACAAGCTCCATGTTGTTCTCATTTCCCATTCTGGCTCTTCAGTCGCTGAACTGAGCATTAAACCAAGCTAATAACCCTGTGAGACTGACTCTCAGAAATGGCAGCTGGTGACAGAAGGCACTGGGGGAGTACAGACAGGATATTGCTACCAGAGGCAGACAGGATGGCAGGCATGGCAGGCATCATCCTGAATTCCTTGTTCTTTGGGGTGTGTGGCAGATGTGGAGCTGCTCAGTAGTTATTTAAGAATACCATACAATAATTTAGTAATCAGAAAGGTTTTTTTTCTACAGCTGTTTTTTCTACATTCAGTCACAGTCTGTCTGGTCAAGTAGGCAGGAAGGAAAAGTTTGACAAAATAAGTGACACTTCTTTAAGGGTTAAAAGTCAGTGCCAAAAAGAGGCAGTTCTCGTTTCTTTTCCAGCAACCTACAAAACCAGCTCTGAGCTGGACAGACAAAGCACACAAATACTGCAGGATATTAAGAAAGAAGATGAGCCCCAACAAAAAGAGTCTCATGCTCTTAAAACTGTGCTTTATTTACTAAGAGGAGAAAGCAATTATTAAGTAATATTATTTATGCAAATTCTAAATTATGTAATTCCCTCCTTCCCCTGCTGCTATACAAGATACTTTATGTCAAACACAACACACCATAAAGTGCAGATTCCCCAAAAGAACTGTGAGTAACTAATGGCAGCCAGACATATCAGACAGCAGATCTGATTAAGAGAACTGAAATTCTGCTTTGAGGTATAAAATAGTCACATCTTCTCCACTGAGACAAAGATTCATGCAATTGGCTTTCAGCCAGCAATTCCCTACAATTAAATGTAGATAACATGTGACTACAACGTCATGCACCCTTCGCCTTCCCTAAAACCATATTTGAAACACGGATTGTTAGGAATAGGATAGAGCCTGAAGCTTCTACTGTGGTGGTATCAAACTGGGCCCAGCAGTCAGAGGAATCCTACTGAAAAAACCCAGATCTTTGTTGCAGGTTAGCACTGTGGTCCATTTTCCTCACTTTTACAGAGGTCACCTTTCTCTCAGTTGGTGAGAGTGATAATGTAAGATAAAAACTCGTCACAGCATGAAATAGCAGAGTTATGAAGACTAATGCAGGCAACGAGTTCTCTCCACTGAAGACAGCACCTTTACAGGTATTCACTCTGAGGCACCAGTAACATAATTTCATCTTTTGAAAATTCCTATTGTGTTTCATTACTTTGCTCACTGTGAACTTTATCCTAATGGACATGAGTCCAGAAGAGTCCAGAAGATCTAGGTGCAATTTCCTCTTTTAGAGAGATTATGACAAAAATGGAAGCAGTCAGTCCTCTCCGTATGATCAGGACTCTTCTCCTCAGACCTCACAAACCTGTAATGCTGTATGAAGCCCTGCTAAACCTCTCCTTACTTTCTTAGGCTGATCAAAATGCAGCTCTCGGAAGCTTCTTTCTAAGGCCCCAGATAAGAAACTCACTTTAACCAAACTCAAAAATGCTAATGGAAGTCATTCAGTTAGTGTAGAATGAGGTTAAGAACCAGACAAAAATGAAGATAAACTATCATTACCTGGCTGCAAAAAGACCTTTCCTCTGCAGTGAGGCACTGCTAGGAAGGTGCACCATGTCTGGAGGGAAATCACATACAGAGTTTTATCAAAGATTACCGCCAAAAACAGGTGGTAAAAAATGCAATTAGCTGGAACTCCCTAAACAACAGGGACAATGCTTTCAGAATAGCACAAAGTAACCTAAAAATAAGAACCCTTGGCTAAAAATGTGGTCATTCAAAAAACTACACTGAAGGGTAAAGGAACCAATACTGGTGTCAATTATCTCTTTTATGCTTAGGTAGAGGAAGGTCCTTTAGGAAGTTTTGACATTTCAAGGCAAGACAGGAATAATGAACATACCCTTTGTTTTTGCCATCTATTTTAATGCAGGTATAGTCTTAATGAAAAGAATATGCATCCTGCTATACATGACTTAACTCTGAGTCTGCCATTTTATTCACATTAAGTTCACAAATGTAGGCTACAGCAGATTCTAATCAGTCTTCTGCCATTACACATAGTCCCTTAGATTTTTGTTTTAAATCAGCTCCTGTTTTTCCATGAGTTAGTCTGGGATAAGGTTTACTTTCTGATATGCTTTGCAGGACAACAGCTGGGAAGATATTATCACACGTTTCCCTTTTTTACTGGTTAAGTATCACAGGAGTTTATGTAATACATACTCTGAGTGGACTCACAGATCTCGATCATTCAACTAGGAAATTTTTTTTTCTTGTATTCACTGAGGTCTCTATCAGGATACAGGATATCAGGATACAGCGGTTTGGTAATTGCTGAATTCTTTTCCATGTGCTTACCTAGCCTGTCAAGGTAACAGTTCATGGTAACTTTTTCACAGGTGAGATAATAAGATGTCAAAATACGAAGTCTGCAGAACCTGAGTGAACAAAGAACATAAAGGAGGCCTTTCTCACATTCCTTCTCCTCCAACAAAGAAGTTCCAGCTTTTGCTTTTTGCTAACTCCTTCCACCAGCCCAACACTTGCCACCAATGGTCATGGGTGAACACACGGCTGTGGGTTTCAGGTGATGAATGGCTTGGAGTTCATTTGAAATGGAAAAAAAATAAGGAGCTAATTTTGATAAGATAAAGAGTTTAAAGATCTCGGGAGCAGGAAAAGAATGCAAGCAAAGAGACAGAAATGAGACACGGAAATTATCATGAATGTTCTGAAAAAGAAAATACAAAGCACCCAGGAAGGGGAAGGTTATGTGAGAGGGAGGACAGGGGAGGAAGCAAGGGAATGCACTGGCAAAAAACACTGGAAAAGACTTCTGAAAAAGCACAGCAAAGTAAAAGTGTAAGTTTAGAGCTCTCCTTTTTAGATGAGCATTCTATTATTAACATTTTAATATTTTCTCACTGGTTGCAAAAAAATTCTTGAAGTTCTTTCAGCCTGCCACTATGACATAGAGTAGATAGTAGGGAGAATCTCTCAACCGTGACAGGATCAATATCACAGTTTATGATCACATTCTGTCAATAGCTAGAAAAAGCCTTTACCATGTCCTTCTCTTGACTTGCTAAAAACCAAACAAATGAAAATCAGCACTTGTCCTAGAAAGGCAGAACCTACAAACAGCAGCAGCCCATTAAATTGAATGTGGCTGAGAAAATCACTAGAGATTGGGAAAAAACAGGTCATCTTAAATTTACCAGTTCACTGGTCTCTAGGTCAACACTCCTGATATGTTTATTGAGCCAACAATCAGTCTTGCAATCCATTAGCTACATCTCTTCAAATTTCTTGCACTGAAATGTGTAATTAATAGTGTCTGGTTGTTACATTATTTGTTCTGCAGTCACAAGAGCTAATCCATTTCCATGTTCTAGTTAGCTAGCCTGGGAATGTCAGTATATGTTGATCATCTAATGCTAAGTAATTGAATTAGTGACATTTAGAGGCACACAAAAGACTCTTGTAACTCAAAAAATCTGTTCCTGTAAGTACTTTAAAACAGCTGACCTCAATGCAAGAAATTGCATTAGTTCAAAAGAAAATAGAGTAAGAGAAGGCTAGCTGGAAATTCTAACCACCTTGTCATCTTCTCACAATTCTTGATGTTACGTAACTCTTCCAGAAACAGACCATGAAAGTCCAGCAAGTGCGAACAGGTGTGTGGTGAATTCTAAATCCATGTCAACATCCTGGCTACTGAGCTGGAATCCCAAACAGCCCAAAGCCTGTAAACACAGGGCTCAGAGTGAGTTACTCAACTCAATAGGAACCATTATTACCAACTTCATTATCCATGGGATCACTTATGCATAAAGACAACACTCATCCTGCTTTTGGAAAAGGCTTTGGTCTTCTCCAGGAGTAAGAACAGCATAGTATCCTTGACAATGGAGTCAGTCTATGACCACCTGAACATTTCTAAGAACCCTTCCTATCAGTCTGTGACTGCCAGTGCAAATGCCAC
This sequence comes from Catharus ustulatus, assembly GCF_009819885.2. Taxonomy (NCBI): domain Eukaryota; kingdom Metazoa; phylum Chordata; class Aves; order Passeriformes; family Turdidae; genus Catharus; species Catharus ustulatus. The sequence continues at coordinate 64,649,084 of NC_046224.1, forward strand.
ACCACCCTAAGGATGTAACTCCAAAATCAGTTATAGATGGCAGTACAGTTTGGAATACAAACGGGATGTCTACACTTCAAGGCTGAACACATGCCACTGAGCTGGATATAAAACCAATATGAATTCCATCACCACGGAAACCAGGCACTCTAGAAGGGTGAAACATGTCCAAACATTTACTTGATCTTGAAATCTACATATGTATGCTTATAAGTACAAGCAAAATCTGCATTTTCAACTGCTGCTATTCTTCCAGCTGGGGAAAATGACTAAGGATAAACCAGGAAAAATATGAGAATACAGATAAAAAAAAGAGGAGAGAATATTGTTTTGGATTATATGATGTAAGTACAAGTAATTTTGCTGAGATTTACATCTTGTTAAAACAGCCAAGCGGAAGTGTAACTGAGAGTCTGAATCAAAAATTATCAAAGTAAGGATTCATTATGTGGATCAGCCAAAAACTGATCCTTTATACTTGGGCACCTATTCCAAGCTAGCCATTCCAAAGGCAACCTCATTATACCTATAGACAGTACCTGCTTTAGGATGGCCCAGGGAAGAACCAAACTCTCAGAGGGCTAAAACCACACAACAGAAAGCTGAGGGTTGCTATTGCTATGGCTCCCCTGATTTTCCACATGACTGCAAGGACCCAGTGAAAGCCTACAGCCAGTCCAAGGCATCTGGGGTAGCCAGATTCCAAAATCTGACTTGCTGATCACCGAACCCAACCTTTCTCAAAAATCTTATACTAAAAAATACAGAAAAGATACTTTTATTAATATTGCTCTTTACAGAGTTCTAGGACTATGAAAGCACTGACTATTTTTTTAGCAAAATAAGAATGAAGTTTAATTTATTTATGTATGCTTGATTCTGGTCTAACATTAAAAATATCTTATCCTCTTCATCTGGCTTAAAAATGAAGACCAAAAAGGTGTATGAAAGTCTAAAAAACAACCTCAGTACATATTCTAGGATCATAATCAAATTTGTTGGTTTGTTGTTCAGGCACATAATTTTAGAAAGGGATATTCATGGAAAAAAATCAACTGGGAGAGAAACGTGACTATAAAAGTTCTGAGAAAAATGTAGTTTGTGAAAAAGATGTTTTATGTCTTCGTTACAAGGGAAATGAAGCACAAGAAAGACAGAAATTTTATATTACATTGAATTTTTTAATACACTGCATGCGAAATAGTTCTGTTAAATGAGGCATTAAAAAAAAAAAGAAAAAGAAAAAAGAGATAATACTTCACTGCCATTCCATCAAAAGCTGATGCATAATTAGAGAAAAGGCACAAGACATTAATTTCATGGCAAAAGAAGACAATAATGCAATGAAAGTCTGTAGGCATGTGTGTGAATGTTAGCCAATTCCTCCAGCTAGCTCAAATTTGTATCTGCATGAATTTGCAGAGCTCTTTTTCTCTACAAATAAAACAAGTGTTTGAGGCACCTTTCTCTCCTTTTTTATTTCCTGTATCCACTGAATTAAATCGTAAGAGATTACTATTTTTAAAAAAATCAGATTCTCATCTAGCTTTCTAAGTCTTTAACTCTTTCCAAAGCCAAATTATAATGCCATAGCAAGTATATTCTGCATATAAGCAGGTCTACATATCAGTTCTTGGAGAGGCCATCCAGTCCCATGTTAGGGACAAGCCCTGGATGACACTGCTCCAGGACTGCCACATCCAGCAGGGGCTGGACACACCTTTCTGGCAGAAATGGTGGTGTCACACTGCCCCTGCTCTAAGGAGAAGAGGCTGTGAGACAGATGTGTAGGATAGGGAACATACCTGCCATCACAGTGGAATCCAGGCACAGCTTCCTGGCGTTCACATGGCACTGACCAGTCCTCATTGGGGCCTAAGAAACACAAGCAAACAGCAAAAACTGCCATCAGCATCCACATTTGCAATGTTTGAACATAAAGAGCCTTTTCTTTGCCACCCTGCAATTACCTGCCCCTAAGGGCTCTTTGTCACAGGCTGTTCCACAGCAGGAAAGGCAAGAGCATGCAGACCTCCCCTAGGCTTGCCCAGTGCAACAGTGAGATCTGGGAATAGGAATGAAGCCTCCGTGTGACTGAAGCATCCTGCCAAACACCATCTATCACCCTGACACTGTATGTTGCCATGTATTTTTGTATAAAATTCAATAAAGAGTTTCTAGCCAATATACCCATCTGTCATGGGAGGGAAAATAAACCCATACAAATAAGACAAGCAAAATATGCTTCCAATGCAATAATAAATTTGGGGTGCTGTAACTATGACATTTGAAGTTCTGTGAATATTTAAACTAAAAATAGCTTCTTGTTATGCATTATCAAGTGAGGTTAAATATTTAAGGAGCAGTTGTTGCAAAAAATCCTAAGTCTCTCTAAAGATTAGAGAAAAGATATTTTAAAATGCAGATATGTTGAAAGTAGTTATTTAAAAAGAAAAATGTATTATAATTTAATCCTGACCTAGGAGATGAAAAGCTATTGCCACAAAAATTATCTGTGGTGACAAATCTTCAGAGCCAAAGTCAGAGCTGTTCTCAGACAATGGAGTGGAATGAAAGGCAATGGCTGGGGCCTGGACAATCTGCTCATGACAGCCACAGAACCCATTTGCTATAGACACCTTCCTTCCTCTGCTTAACTTCGCCCTCAAACTCCTGGAAATTTAAACAATATGCAACCAATACTTACATAATTTTAAATAAAAATAATGGAAGACTACTCAAATTGAATTTATGGCATGAACATTTAAGACTGCTGTATTTGCTCAAAGCTTTTTTTTTATTTTACTGAATTCAAGCTCTAAACCAAAATGTTTTGATTACAGAAGACACATTTGAATTGGCAAAAAGCACTTAGACCTCACTTGTGAAAAGTACTGTGAGCCCAAGTAAAGATGTTACTTTATCTTCCAAGGGACAATGAACTTGTAGCCAATTTAGAGGTGAAAAATATACACTGAAGGAATAATTTTATATTTGGTAAAGACACGTATCTTGCAAAATTAAATATCTAAATCCAATTCTTAAATTTTGATCTTCTATAATAAGAACTTAACAGTTAATAATAAAATGATACTACATCTGAATGAAACCCTCTGTAAATACTTGTACTATTGTAAGTCATAAAAAATACATGCCCTGTTTTAATTTTGTACAGACTAGTGAGATATTTGCAGGATAATGAGTTTTTTTTTGTATAAACCACTAAAACACGGTAGACGAATTCCTCTCTTTTGGATGCTATACCATACTGAACAGGAGTTGTGGAATACATTTTTACCCTCCTGAAAGTCTCTAAGAATCTCTCATTGCCACTTACAGTCATTTTCCACCAGAAAGTTAATTAGAAAGTGTTAGCTTACATTTGACTTCTTTTCAATTATATTTCCTAGGCAGGCCAACACAAAATAAAATCCTGAAGTTAACAGCTATTACAGTTTAACCTGTCAAGCAAAAACACTTTGTAAATGGCAAACACCCCGTTCTGATATCCATGTGATACAAAGACATCTACAGACCATGAATAAACCATGAGAATGCTGATGGAACTAGAATGGCTCCAGGGTATCACCAGAAATCCATTCTAGGTTGCTTGTGCTACACAAGCCGTATAAATCTGAATGAAAAACCTTGAGTGAGTTGACAGCTCATATTCAGATGCAACATCTCATGTTTCAGTTTATGTGCCCACTGCGCCTTGTCCTGACCTGGCACTGAAGAGAATCTGGTCCCATCCTCTTGACACCCACATTTCAGATACTTTTATGCATTCATAAGATCCCCTCTCATTTCTCTCTTCTCTAGTATAAAAAAGCCCAGCTCATTTCTCATTTCTCTCATTTGTGTTTTTACTAAAAAATAAAGTGTAAAGGAATTGTTGAAACTAATCCTGATCTGTGCAAAGGGCTGGTGAAAGATATTCAATACTACCTAAAACCCTTTTGCTAGAATACTCAAAAGCGTCCTGAGGGACTGTGACAGAAGTGCCTACAGACTGCAAACCAATAGGAAGGAAAAGCCTGGACTTCTCTCAAGAATAAACTGCACCAAAAGAAAAGGAGCTGCCTCACTGCAGCCATGGAACACCCAGGGTGGCTGGGTACGCACATTCCCGTAGGAATACTCTGCCCAGAGCCCAGTCAGCCCATGACTTCTGTACCTGTTTCACCTTTCTCACATGACACACGACAGAATACAGTTATTCCTACACTCTAACCTTAAAAAACCCCCAAGCCTCTGTAATCTCTACAAAGTAAAACTGTGAGCCTTCAACAGGATGCACGTTTGGGGTATTAAAAGACAAAACAAAAATATACAAACTTGGCTTTGGCAATTTCTTTCATGAGGCCAAAGTTTTACTAAAAAGTCGCAGTCGTGTGCATGTAGGGGTCTTTGCCTCTCATATAGTGGATAAATTGGTCAGAATTCAGATTGTTACAGAGAAATGCAGCCTCTGTAATGGCTATCAAGGTCAATGAGAAAAGGATAAGGGCTTAAGCAACAGATATATATAATTTGCATCACTCTGGAGCAATGTTAACATGAATTTTCAACCTGTTTATTCAAATGCTGCAGTTGTGAAAAAATAAAGTTATCGTCCGAGTCTATTCAACAAAAATTTCTGTCTTCAAATACATATACTGCCCTTTTTCTAACCACCTATAGCAAGATTTAGAAGAATTGGATTTCAAAAAAACCAAAATTCAAGTCAAATGGCATCACCTTTCCTTTCAAAATATGAACAATACCAAGATGCTCCAGGGTGAAAATGACAAAAAAGTAGAACCATAAATAGTATACCATAAATTGGGGGTATGTTTTTTGTGCAATTAGTTAGCTGTTGTTAACATTCATTGAATTAAGCTGAAACATCTCAATTCCAATACACAATATGCGAAGCTGAGTCTCTGGACTACATCTGTTACCAAAATGCCACTAAGAGAAAGCAGATTTGTTTAGGTTAGCCAGGAATGCGTCCCAGCGGATTTTAGTTACAAGGATGCATAGGAAGTGAAATGATAGATATTTGTGACGAAGAATTTTGACCCAAATGTACTTTATGTACTTTAAATTGCTTTATTTATCATTCCTATTTAACACCTCCTTAAAGCCACTTGGCAAGTTCTGAGATCAAAGTGACTTTTTGCTAAAGAGCAAAACTGGAGCATAGTTCGTTAACCAAACCAGAAAACACTACTCTTGATGATAGGAGAAATGCAAAAATACCAAATTCACTTACTTTCTTTGTTTTCCTTCACACCTCTAATAAAAAAGCACACAGCAGTGCGACATCATAAGCTTATCATAAGTGCAGGAAAAGAAGAGGAAGTTACTGAATGTGCCCTTTTACAGCTCACAGCGTCGACCTGACAAAACGAATCAGCCTGTTATTCTGAAGCTATTTATTTCACCCTAAGAAAATAACATATTCTCCATACACCAAAGATGACATTACCTTCCTCAGAAAAATATGTCTGGTCAAGCTCGCCAAGAAATCTATTTCAGCTCATGTACCTGACTACCTATTAGGAGCAAGACTGACTCCTGCTAAGTCACTGAAATACCACAGAATTATGTATTTGGTAAGATCAGATTTTAGGTAGCTTTTCTGCAATTCCTGAAACCAAAATTTGGACTCAGTCACTGCCTTCATTAAACATACTTGAAAAAAACAGTGCAAGTACCAAGGGGCATTAGAAGGTGACATAAAAATTCTGACCTAGAGTCCTGCAGATGCGGTAGAGGAAGGCAAAGGCCATCTGAATTGCAGAACAACACTATCAAGCAGAAGTCATGTCATACTCTGTGTGTACTGTAAGAGAAGTGTAAAGCAAGGACCAATTCAGGGGTGACTTTTCTTTTTAAGGGCATATCACAGAACCTCTGAGTTGGAAGGGACCCTGCTTAAGCAGGGTCATCTAAGCAAGGCTACCCACAACTATGTCAAGGCTTGTCCTGACTCTCTCCACAATCTCTCAGGGCAGCCTGCTTTCATTTTTTTACTACCCTTGCCAGAAAAAAACCCCCTTATTTTTCTACTTTTTCTTGTGTTTAGATGGGATTTCATGCTGGGGGTTTTTTGCTGGTTTTTGTTCGTTCGTTTGTTTGTTTGCTTCTTCCCTGTCACTGGACACTACCAAGAAGAGCCTGGCTTCCTCATTTTCATCTCCTGAATAAACACCTCTGGTATTTGTACACATTGATAAGACCACAGTCCTCTGAATTCCAAACCTTCCCTAGGCTGAAGAGTTCCAACCCTCAATCTCTCTCCAGAGGAAAGATACTTTTCATGGCTCCTCACCAGATTCATGCCAGTATGTCCCAGCTTCTCTTGTACTTGAAACCCCAGGACAGGACCCAGCACCCTAGATGTAGTCTCACCAGGGCTCAACGTGCTGTCCACCCTCTTCCTAAGGCAGACCAAGTTGTTTTCGCCTTCCTACTGCAGCTGTGTGCTCCTGACTCACTATCAGTTTGGTGACCATCAGGATCCCAAGGTCCTTCTCTGCAGAGCAGCTTTCAAACATATACTGGGGCATGTGATTGCTCCTCCCAAGGTACAGAACTTTTTATTTCCCCTCACAGAGAGACTAGAGGTTCTTCTCTGCCATTTCCCCAGCATGTCCAGGTCCCTCTAGGTGGTGGCACAAGCAACTGACACATCAGCCATTCCTCACAGCTTTGTGTAAGTTACAAACTTGATGAGGGTATGCACTGTCCCACCAGGTCATTAATGAAGACATTAATTAATGCATTGGCCACAGTACAGATTCCTGAGATGCCATACTAGTGACTTCTGCCACTCATCACAACTGCCTGGGCCCAGTCATTCTCAATCTCCCTCAGCCCCATTTACCCAACCCTTACTTCCTCAGTTGATTTATTAAAGGGAGCGTTGAAAGCCTTACTGAAGCCAAACTAAGCAGAATACACTGCTCTCATCCACCAAACCAGTCACCTCATTATAGAAAGCCACCAGACTTCTTAAGCATGATTTCTTCTTCATAAAACCAGGATGAAAACTTCTAATAACCTTCCTGTCCTTTACACTTCTGGAAATCATTTCTAGGATTAGTTTAACTCAGCCTGAGGTGAGGCTGACCAGCCCACAGTTTCCCTTCTCAAGGACATCTGCTTTACCAGTCTTCAGAAACGTATCCTGAATACAGGAACCTTTTAGAGATAATCAAGATTGGCCTTGCAATGAGACCAGACAGCTCCCACAGAACTCATGAATGTGATCCTTGGGTCCCACGGACTTACAGACATCCAGTTTGATCAAGTGTTCCTTAACCTAATCCTCCTCCACCAAGAGTGAGTCTTTGTTGCTTCATACTTCTCTCTGGGTCTCAGGGACCTGGGTTTCCTGAAAATTTGTCTTTTTATTAGAGGATCTGAACATACTGACCAAATCCAAAGCACTTCCACATCAAATCCTATTCCCAGCTCCCCCCCCCCCACAACAGACTGCATATGAACAGCAATATTTTCTCCTGGTACTTCTTTACATGTAGTTATTTTAAGTTAGGAACTTCTACTGCAATTCATGACAATAAGATGATGTACAGTACAAGAAAAATCAACGGAAAATTTACAGAAGAGCAATTCTATTGACTGAACTATTCAAAAATAAAACCAAACAAAACTCATTCCAGCTTAAAACACAAGGCAGAGAAACATGATGTTTCTCTAGAAAACTTACACTGATTTTTAGATAAGCCTTAACGTGGCCAACTATAATAATTACTTCTAACAGCGATGAAAAGAAATACTACCCATTCACATGAGAAGTTTTTGACTATTCTGCAGGAATCTTCCTTAACATGAAATGAAGGCACAAACAGATACACAGTAATTTAAAGACCACAAATTAAAACATATGAAAAATACCATTGTGGCGAGACATATGTGAAGTCCACCAGAAAAAGTACTCTGCCAAACTGGCACAATAAAATCTGTGCCCTTGAGATCAATCCAATTCAATCAAGTTCATTAATGTAAACATAACAGTAACTCAAGCCTGTACATAGGTTTATTTCCATGCTGCACTTCTTCCTTCCAAATGTGCTGAAGTTGCATTACATTTCATTGGCAGAGTAGCTGTGAAAGGGGTTCTGTAATGGAGCTGCATTTCTCAAAAATGTGACTGCAAACCTGTGTGAGAGATGACCTGGGTTTGAGATTTTATGTGGCACATTTGGCCACTGATACGCAGGACAAAAATGAGAAAATTAATACATTAATACAGATGTGGACAGTACACAGGAACAGAGTGAAAGGCTGAAACTCGATTGATACTACAAATCAGTGCATTTCCTGGGGCCAGCTGGCAAACATCATTTCATGTACCACTGATGGGAAGCACAAACACGCTCTACAGACATCTGCACCTCCATTCTGGGGTTACTAACAGCATGTCTAGTGAAGGCTTGGAAAATACCTTCAGGGATATTGCCAGGTAAGATTCTGACAGTGTCTCTACATGATCATGGCAACACATCTAATAACCTTTGTGAAACCAGGAATTCTGCCATGCCAGACTTTGATTAAGGGCAAACTTTGGTGCAAGAAGGCTGCACCAAATTATATGCATGCATCTGAAGTACCAGACGTGTTCTTTCACACATGGAAAAATATTGTCTGTTGAGGACAAAAGAAAGTACAGATCCAAAATCTGTGTGCCAGACATGCTCGAATAAATATATGCAGAGAGGATGGAGGGGGTGGGGCAGGGGGAATCACACTCAACCCAAAACAAAAAACCCAAGCCCACACAGTGACCAGCTGCAACAAGCCAACAAATACCTCAATGAGAAGCAACAGCTGGAAATAGTCAATTCCAGGACCTACTGCAGACAGAAGCAGAGATCCCAAAAATGGAACAGGCCTAGATGGAAGTGACAAGAAAATACATTCTACAAAAATCAGCATATGGAATGAGACTGTTTTTCAGGGTGCAGAGAACCAAACTACTGATTTTTATTCTTCTTTTTCCCATAAGTTTTAAAGTTGTTCTAATAATCTCTTCCCCTTCCTTCCCCAGACTCCAACACTGTGATGCTGCAGTTAAGGAAGTAAGAGTTTCTTTAATGTTCTTTGCTACAAGTCTGTACTCAAATTTTGTGACAAGTGTTTGCAACTTACCTAAAAAGTTCAGAATTATGTCATTAATCAACATAATATCTACAGGGGGAAAAAAAAGCTTTTTCCATCATAAAATAATTCACACATTTGCTTTGATTTCCTATTAACTACCAGGACAAAGAATCAGATATCACTGATAGCTTGTTTTCTTCACTTTTCATCTCATGCTTTTATGAGTCTTTAAGATTGCTAGGAAAAACCCACCCAGGTATAAGGGGACAGTCTAAACAAAACCAAATTACAAATCTTTTTACAGCAGCATTCCTCATGACAATTTGCTCACATTCCCACTATTACTCTGCATTTCTCTTTTATCAAAACCCACCTGCAATGAAAGGAAATCTGCTTTGTCAGTCCTCTTTGGGGAGAAAGAACTCAAAGTTTACTGACATAATGGAAAGATGGTACTGAAGGAAGCCAGAGAGATATGGGCAGAACAGAATCTCCACGCAGAGGGCAGTAAAGCTGGAGAAGAAACAATGGGAAATGCAGAAGAAACAAAGGGAATGGCAGATCTTGCTGGTGACCTTAAGTGGGAAAGCCCAAAGTAGAAAGAGCTCAGCTAACCTCCAATTAGCTGTAAAGATGCACTTTTGCCGTGCTTGATCTGCGTGTGGCTAGGAAGACTTGTTAACTCCCTGCAGCATGTTTGGACATGTTAATCACTTTGGGACCAAAATAATAATCCTGGCTTTCCTATTCAGTGTTAAAATGCAGCATCAATAGGCTTTTCAACTACTAATAACATGGTATGAGTCATTAAGTGCTGTTTTAGTGCCATTCTTCTATACACATAAAGGGGGGAATAGTGACTCCATTCCAACTTGAAAGACTGACAGCTATTTAAATGGAGGAAGCCACATACAGGCACCAATTTAGTGGTGCTGAACCTGCCCACTCCAGACCTGAATCTGACCCAAAATACCAAACTGGAGCAGAACAAATACGCTCTTTGCAAACACCTCTACTAAAAACAGTGAATGCAATAAAGTTGAAATAAGAATCATTAGTTCTGATAATTACATTAAGTTAGCTTCATACTTATGTTTTTTTAATTGAGGCTTAGAAATCATCCCAAAATAAATACACCATACGTTTTCCTCCTCTATGAACATAAACCTCAACATCCAGTACATCTTTGATTTCATCTTTAGCCACAGACAACGGAAAGGTTCAACAAAGTAACGTAACTTGATTATGGTTTAACCTCAAACCTCTGACAAAACCTGGACTGCTGAACTCCCCATTATCTACCCTCTCCAAAAGCCCAGTTATGGTTCCCTCAAGTGTTGATCAGACACTGTGAGTTACCAGAAGTTACTTAAACTCATGCCATCTAAATAAAGGAAGTGCAGCACTATTCTATTTACCAGGTGTACCAGTGCAGCTCCAAGAGGAAGAATTCAGTGTCATCATTCAACTTGTACTCAACGTGAACAACAACTCTGGCTCCCCAGAGCTCCAACACTCGCGCCATCCAGGGAAAACAGGAGATTCTCTGTGGCTCCTACAGCCCCAGTAACCAGGGCATACAGACTAAAAGTCCACCTGCAGGTTATACCGAAGGCTCCTGTCATAGACAGCCTTGAGTTGGGACGACACAAACCACAAACATGAAACCTTCTCACTCTGCAGCATGAAAACAACAGACATACTGGCTATCAAAAGGGGAGAAACCTGCACAGTCTGAAGCAAATGTCACACAATTTAATCACAGAGAATCTTCATTTAAGGCAGAGAAAATAATCACTGTTATACATGTAGTTTGATGGCAATTAGCTGAAACACACTTAAAAAAAACACATGGTTGTTCAGACAAAAAAAAACAACCAAAAAAAACCACGGCCAACAAGAGGCATGGAGTGTATGAGCATATAGAGAGTTTTGCTGGGAGTGTCCATGTATCCATCGTGGAGAGGACACCTGTCAGTGTAATCTGACAGCAGATTACACAAAGATTTTAATTTCTCTTAATAAGAGAAGTTAAGCTTGTGTTTTGTGATACTGCTCTAACTCAAAAGAGCATAATGGGACATTTCACTGCCTGAAGACAGACAGCCATTCTGACAGCCTCTCCTCTCCAGGAGGTTTTCACAGAGACTCATGTTCTCAGTGAGTCAGAAGTTACATGTGATCTGAAAGCCATTAGAGCTTTTCTGATTTTCCTACCTATCTACCTGCATTAACTCCCATTATTGCTTCAATCATGGTAAATTCAGGATGTGATACACAATTTACCAACTCTTTCAATGAGTCTTAGCAAATCCACTTCTTAAAAAAAAAGCAGGAGGACAGACGAGCAAATTTTACTTCTTTAAGTCTTGGTTTCCACACATATTCAGATATGAGTGGATACAAAGCCCTATGCTTTATAGCTGACTTTATAACTTACTTACTGCAGCAGTAAGCAATTACAGGCATTCACTTTGCCTGTTATTTCTGTAATTTTCAAACAAAATCCGTCTTTGCCTACAAGCACAGAGCCTGCCTTTACATACCAGTCTCTTAAATGAGGATTCTGTTAGAGTCTCTCTGAAATGAGCCTTAAAGACTGCTATGAAATACCTGCTAAGAGTGTCTCAGATTTGAGTCTCTCTTTGTACTTCTAGAAGAAATTTGCCTTCAAGAAATGCAAAGGGAAATGTGGCAAACTGAGTAGATCACTTGCAAAGAGATATTATGATTATATACCAGTGGAAAAAAATAGCTTCATTTATGCAGTAGATTGAGAAGTACAGAGAAGAATTAATCTGATAGTGAGAGAAAACAACATGCTTGATATAGTTGCTGAGACTCTTCCAAGGAGGAAAGTCAGAGAGCACAAGGAAGAAGAAATTAAATGGAAATGCAAAAGAGGAAACACAGGCACCTGGAGAACAATCATGTAAAGAAAAGAGACAGAGGCATCTCAACACTCATGTAGAGGAAAAAGAAATGGCAAAGGATGCAGAAAAGGTATCCAGGGAATTAGATCTGGTGAGCAGAGGTCCTGTGTCAAATTTTCATTCAGGATGACAGATAAGCCTTGATGCTGCCTGCTGCCTCATACGTAAGATTTAAAGATGTGGTTTTTTTAGGGAAACTGAGACAATTCTCATCGGATTTTTATTATTTCAAAGTAACATTAAATGATCAACTGACTTTGCTTTTGTCAATGTACAACATCCCACAACTGAAATAAATACATCTTGAAAGGACAGCTTTTCAATACCATTAAATAACATACTGGGGTATGGGAGAAGGCAGAACTTACATTGACAGGGCACCTGAGTAATACGTGAAGCACATAAAGCATTTGGCTGCACCTACAGAAAGCAATTTAGCCACTGGAATTCCATGTTTATTTTTTGCTTTCCTGGAGAAAAGAGGCATGAAAATCTGTTACTGACATAGCAAACACAAAAGAGCATCAGTCAAAATGCTTTCTGATCTTAAACTGGCAGAGTTGCAGAGAACGACTCTGCTTTTAACTAAAGAATGACAAAAAAGTAAATCAATGCTTTCCTCAGTTCTTAGCAGCAAATGTTAGTATTTCTAACTTAGAAATTTCCGTGTACAAAGTGGAGCGAAGACAATCAAATTGATGATCTAGCTGTAGTGCAGCTTCTTTGGGCCAGTATCAGCAGTTTTGAGTGGTCATGTGAAAATGTATCCTCTTCTTGTCTCAGCTGAAAATGAGACACAAGTCACACACAGTCACCAAGCACAGGGCAGGAGCGAGGGATGTAGGAGATAGAAAATGAGGCAGTATCAGGCATCTAGTTTTAGGACAATACACAGAAATGTTTGTGTGAGAAATAATAAACATTCATGACCGACATTAATGTAAATGGGACTGTTATTGAGCACTTTGGCTAATTTTGCAAAAGTAAAAATTAACATTTAATTAGTTTTTTTTAGAGTTGAAAAATATGCAATTATTTCCAGCAGATTCCAGCACTGTTACTGCATAAAATAAACCAAACAACTTGTAGACTAGACCTGGTTTTAAACCTCAGTACAGCTCACACACGGAAACAAACAAGCTGAAAAAGTTAGCTCATGAAACCCATACTGCATGGACTGAGCTTTTCCTGTATGACTACTGCACATCAGGAGTTAGCACCTATCATTACTTAGGGAAATTAAATTAAATATACAACCCCAAGAAGCCATTTCAACAGTAACTATTGTGTCATTTTTCTCCTAAGAAACCTTAGTGTAAATACTTAAAATATGAGACTGAGACAGGAAGGTTCCAAGTTGTTTGCAAAATGTAGGCAGAGACAAAAATTCTGTTCTTCACAACTCTCTTGGCTCAGAAAGGTCAATTAGACACTTACTAGTAGGAAAGGCATCCTGCAAAGTCATGGTTTGGTAAGAGACTACAGTTAGGCTTGCAGGTTTTAGAAAGCAAAATACTGAAAGTATATGTTGGAAATTTTGGTTTATCAATCCAAAATTACTAAAGATTTTGTTCGCTAAGCAGGAAAACCAACAGCTCTTTTCCCTTGTTTCATCTAGGGTTTCTGGGGTTTGAGATTTTTTAACTATTGGTCTTGATTACAGTAATTTCACGATTATAAGCCACAACTGATTATAAGCCGCACTTCCGGGTGTCAGCAACTTTTCATTCTTTGTCTATATATAAGCTGCACTTTACAATACAGGGTGTGATCAAAGCTATCTGTTCTATCACCATCTCTTCAGGGTGGGGGCAGTGATCCTTATCTCCACAGGAGATATTCTGCTAATGGGCCATCCATTGAAACCAGGCAGGGCATTGTTCTTTATCTTTTCACAACCCATCCTTCCTCCAGAGAGTCATTTTCTGCTAATGGCCATTGAGTCCCACTGTGGGACTGATAAAATTACTGCATCCCACTGGAAGTTGCTCCAGCCAGGGGAAAGAGCCCAACATTTCTTACCAAGATAAAAACAGAGGTTTTGGGACACTAAGGGAGCCCCTTTCTCCACTGGACTCCAGAGAAAAACTGGATTTCTCCACATCACCACTGGACCTCTGAAGGGAAACTGCACCTTCTACAGGAGCACTGCTCCAACTAAGTCACATCTGTCACTGCAGGAGGATGCAGCCACCATGGAATGGGACTGCTGCCAACACCCTGCCTGATGGGGTGTCAGGTTGTACTCTGACTTTGTCAGGGTTTGGGGTTTGTTTTTTTGTAGTACTGTATTTCTATTTTAATTTCCCTAGAAAAGAACTGTTATTCCTAATTCCCATATCTTTGCCTGAAAGCCTCTCGATTTCAAAATTACAATAATTTGGAGGGAGGGGGTTTACATTCTCCATTTCAAAGAGAGGCTCCTGCCTTTCTCAGCAGACACCTGTCCTCCAAACTAAAACAGCAACTTTTCATTCTTTGTCCATATATAAGCCGCACCTGATTATAAGCTGCACTTCGGGTTCGGTCCAAAATTTTAGTCAAAATGGTGCGGTTTATAATCGTGAAATTACTGTTCATTATGATTGGTCACCTCCAATACACCATGTTCTCTATTTTTTTTTAATGTTATGCCAAATTTCAACTAAGAAATAAAGCAATTTAACACAAGAGGAAAGACTTTTTAGTGATCTCAAACTCTTCAGACAAAAATTTTTGCGTGAAACGCAGGCCAACTCAAATACAAGTGAAATTACTCCTTCAGTTCATCGGTGTTTTCATCACCAGAATGTTGATTTTATAGACATATTCAGAAAACTAATATAAATGGTCATAAACATCAAAGCAAATTCTCAGTTTTTACTTAGGCAAATGACAGCTGATTCTTCAGGTCATGGTCACCTAGTTGTAATCAGAAATACCTGTAGCAAAGGCCACACTGAATCCCCCACTGACCAAGCTTTCTCTGTAGGGGAATACACATAATAAAATATTATGTATAATCTGTGTATATGCTGATATGTGTCTGTTTATAAGGAGCAATATAAAAAGGATCAAGTAGGATTTGTGATAAGGATTTATGCATAATTTTTTCTAGTTTAGCAATTTTTAGACACTATGACATCACTGTTAATTCCAAACCTCTCAATGTAGTTAACCTGATTTATAAGAGTATCACATTCCCACTTGGGCACAAGAGAAAACAGAATACTGAACATCACCCCTAACACCCTTCCAAAAGGCACCCTCCAGTGCTTCACTAAAGATCTTAAACTCTAATAAAACAAAATCCTACCTATTAAAAGCCTTCACACATGAACAAATCAATTTAATGTTTTAACAAAAAGCTTCTAACTCAGAGCTGCAGCTCTCCTGAATAAATCAATTCTTCGTTTTACTCTGTCCCCACCTAGGCAATAAGAGATACTAGAACTGAATATAAGGAACATCATTATTAACAAAATGCATTAATTATTCTGCAAAACAAAGAACACTCAAGACTTTACAATGGACCCAAATGTTCATTGTGTCAATGGCAACCAGCACATACACACTGCTGCCAGAGTAGGAACTTAAAATTTCTTCTATGTAAATTAACAAAATTTCCTTCCCTCAATTTGTTCCTTAGTGGAACAGCTAACATGGCAAACCTGCTGTCTAACCACGATAAAAATTCAAGTGAATCCCACATTACTGTTCCAGTAGGTATGCAGCAGAACTGTATCAGCCAAACTTTAAATTAAATCTGAAATGCAAGATATTATAGAAAAAAAAATAATTTCCATTTGTACAAAGCATCCAGCATTGAAAGAATATGAAACACAATGTGTCTACTCTCAGCTAAAATACAGAAAAAATATGCTAAGTTCACTGCCTGAATTCTCCATATCCCCACATGGTTTCACCACTACTGCATTCCCTTTACAGCCAAGAGATGAAAGGAGGAATAGCTGAGTATTCAGATGGTTGCAACAGTGAGGTCTGGAATTCCAGTCACTCAATTAGATCTCAGCAAAGCCCCGTGATCTTATGCAACACTTGTTTCTTGAATTGCATCACACATTTACTTCATGTAAAATTCAGATTATTTTAAGTACAGAATCAATCTTTTCAGATGCAAGTCCGAGCCAGCAGTACAAAAGAGCAGGGTGTTTTGGCTGCTGTTCCACTAGGTGGTTTAAGGAATACACCTCTTCCATGGAAAGCAGGGAGGTTGTACTTGTGACGCCAATAAGAAATATCATCTCTCTGTCGAAAGGTGTAAGACATAGCTGAAGCCATAAATCATTAGGTGTTTTGAAGGCCAAACTCAGAAATATGCTTTGCTTTCTCTCAGCTCACCATCAAACATCCAGCCTCAGCAGCAAAAAAACAGCTCTTCCAAGAGGAACTTCTAAAAGATCTTTTTCCACAGGATCTGCTGCAGTGATTTAGGGCAGTCCCTAGATCCTGTAACATTTCCTCCATCTTTGGATCACTAATTTTTATTTTTTTAAAATTCTCTCCAGACTCAACGTCTCACAACAGCACTGCAATGACACGACCTCTGTCTCTGCAAAACAGGACTTAATCAACTCGGTAGAGGCAAGAGCAGGACAATGTAAACTCTCCTAGGGGAGGACTGTACTGCCTCTGACAAAGGCAAGGCAGTTCTTTCCTTTATTCAGACACTTCCTCTTTGCAAACTTCTTTAAAAAACTTGCTGAGTGTGGACAATCCTCCAGCGATTTCATTTTATCAGGGATGGACCAAGCTTCTCCTTCCTCCATATGGTACTCCACAAATCCTTCCAACAATTCCTATGATTCTCACTCTCACCCATTGTGTCTGTCTGTATTTTGGATGCCTCAGGGCTGCACAGGGTCTGGGACAGCCTATAGAGAAAGCCTTGTGTAAAAAAAATGCAGTATCCACTGGGCACCCCCTGTCAAACCTGGCAACAGTTCAGAGGTTATTAGCAGGGTCATGAAAGACAGACAAGGGACATCTGAGTAACTCTCCTCTCCTTAGGAAATCCAGCTGAAGCAGAAGTTTGGGATACTATTAAAGTTTTTCTCTGAAAAATCTAAATCTGAAGTCTAACGCATCACAGCTATCTTTAGACTGAAAGTCTGAAAGAGAGCTACCACAAAGTTTCTGTGGTACACGGAAGGTGAAACATATTAAAACTCTGGTTTTATGCATTTATGAAAGTAGTCAGGAATCACTGGTCAAAAAGGTTCTAAATATAAAATATGTGTTTTAGACAATGGAATGGCTAAGCTGAACATTACAGGTGAAAACTTTACTAGACCAACCCTAACGTGGAAAAGTATGCATTTTATGCAAAATCATAAATACTAACCTACATGAATGAAATTCAGAACTACTAATTAAAAAAAAATCTGAGTTACTAGTACCATTTTCTTTGTTTTCCGTTGTGTTTCTTGGTTGACTTGCAGTCCCAGATAGGGTCTGATCCAGTAAATGTTTCCAGATGTAAGGCTTGTATTTAGTACTCCACCTAGAAGTAAATCTTATTCCCACTACTTACTGTTTGTATAACCCTTCAGAGTTCAGTGTTAAGGTAAAAGGGGGGGGTTGGGGAGAAGTAAAATATAAGTCCATATCCATTGGGAAGTTAACAACTTCCTTATTCCCTGTCAAAGAGAAGGGAACACAGACATACGCCATCAATCAAGATGAACCATTTTAGTAAGATAAAATTCCCACTGATTTCCATGGAACACAGGACCTCCCCCAGTCATTGCCAACCAGACTCAGAACCACCCAGGAAGGAGAGTGTGGGAGTAGAGGTAGACAATGACAATCTCCTGACCTTCCCACTGCTCTCAGAAATAGCACAGCTTCTCCAGGGCATCACCTACCAGTCAAGACACTCCAAGGGGACAGAAGGAAGCTGTTACCCAAATGCCCATGCCACTGACAAAGGAGAGCACCTCCACTCCCTGCAGCGCTCCAGCACTGCCCAGCACTGCTTGGCCCTCGCTGCACAGGACACAGCAGATCCCTTTCCACACCATCTAGCAGCCAGTGGGACGTCGACTCAGTGACTCCAGACTTTCCTATCACTTCTTAACCCTCCTTGGAACTCAGGCCACAAACCCAGCAAGACATGTAAATGCTAAAAGCTACTTTCAGAAAACTCCTGCAATCAGGTCTATGATGCTGACAGCTCTCCTGTGTCCCACTGCATGCCAAGATAAGAAATCGAATGAACCCTTACAACTGGCAAGAAGCCATAATGGGACCTCTTAACTTTCTGCAAAAACAGAAATAACTTCCACTTATATCCAGAAATCCAGTGCCTCTCAGGTAATGTACCTTTCCCAGACAAACACAAATAAATATACACACTACAAACTGCCTGTAAAAGTATGTTCAGAGATCTTTGAAGACTCTTCTTTGTGCTCTTTCCTGTTCCTTGCAACAGCATAACTGACTTTTTTGAGTTACATTGTTTTGCCTCTTTTGAAGAAAAGAAATAAAGCATTTTCTCCTACAAATAATTTTAAAGTTGCTTCATTAATGCAAACTTCAGAAATAAGAAAACAAAAAGTCAAAGTAATAGAACATTCCAGACAGTTTATTAAATAAAATACAGCAGCACCTCTTGGGTGCTGGAAGCATTCATGCTTCAGCCTGATGCCTTTACAGCAGCCCCGGCATGTGTTAATGATTACATATATTCATTCACTACCAAAAATAGTTTCCTTTAGAATTATGCACAAAGAACATTTGTCCACAGTGAATTTCAAGCTTGGCTAGTCTGCTTAGGTTACAGTTACTCCTAATTTTACAGTGGCAAAAATCCAGAAGTCTACTTTATGCTAGCAGTTTATCTTTTATGTCAGAATACGTTCTCCAGTCATTCAAAAGCTGAGAAAGTAGCAGCACCTAAAACCTGAGATCTTTATTGATAGAGTTATTGCAATACACAGATTACCATGGCAAAATCCCAATTATCTTATCTGGAAAAGCATTTCTCTCTCTCCTTCACCCCCTCCCTCTAATTTTAGTCTCCTTGGGAAACCACAAGTAGGATCTTCCTGATTAATTTCTCTTGCCTTAAGGAATCAGTACACATTATCAAGACCGAAACATTAGCAAGCTTAGTTTACAAGCTACAAAAACAGTACAAAACATCCAACAAAAAAAAATTTGTGTATTTTTAAAATGTCCACTCTTTCACACAACATGAGTGCTGGAGTGGTGGGAGAAAGCTGCTACACATTTTGCCAAGTTCAGACACGTATTACTTAAGGTGTAAAATATTTTATCTATACTTTTAGTTAGCCACATAGAAGCCTCTCAAAGATTTCTCCTGTGCTGCTTTGAAGCCATCTACTCTCCCCCTCCCCCCTCCTTTTTTTTGGATTCAGAGAAAAATTGCTCCATTCCTGCTTGGAATCCAAAGGAGAACAGGAAGTAACGTCTGAGCTCCATAGAGATTCATTTTTATTTGCTTACAGGACGTGGCGGATTCAAAAACTGGCTTCATTTTCCAGTATCCTTAAAGGACCTGACTTTTTTTTTTTTCTTTTTGGCAGGGAGCATGGTTGGAACTTCAAGTTCAGCCAAAATAGACAATAAAACAGTAAGAAGGCACAATGCCAAAAATGCAAAGGCAGCAGCGTCCAGAGCATAATTCCACCCTTTTTTCTTTTCCCCCCACCAATGATTTACAGAGGAAAACGTAAAAAACAGAAAACCCTCTTTGTCCTAGAATGAACTCATATTTTAACAGCCTACAAACATCTCGGACCCACTGGAGGCAAGCTAAAGAATGATATTGCTCATTTAAGATGACAGATTTTTTTTAAATCCATATGTTTTATTGTTATGTTCTTTTGAATATCCTACTTTGTTCTCCTTCTTGGGAGAAAACATTTGTATGAAGTAACAACATGTGGAATCTCTCACACAACACAATATGAAATTTGGTACAAGAGTAGCTTCATTTTTTTTTCCTCTTAGCTCATGATAGGCATTTTTAGACACTATTCTCAATAGAAGTATGCCTGTGTTAGCCTCTAAGACAAAATAGTACCAATTAATTAAAAAATCTCATTTGTTGTAGCAGAAATGGGTTTTTTTCTTTTCAGGAGGGTCTAAGCTGCAAACAATGCTATGAAAATGATGTGCAATGACCAACAAATAAGTAAAGCTTCTTTGTGAGTATATGTGCAAATGTTTCCTCATGTTTTCAACAGGAAGTTAGGCAGGATGAGTCTGGGGGAAGGTCTGGAAACTGTATAGCAAAATTGGAGGGAAAGATAAAAATAGATTTTAAAGAGGATATTGTCTTCCTTACCACATTAAATCGTTGTTTGGGATTAGAAGCTAACTATGCAGTGTTTCCTTTCCAGTGTATAAAATTGAACCTATATAATTTGCAGAAAATATCCAGAAGCCACACAATGCCTTCTATTTATTAACAAGAATCAAAGAACTACCTCTGTGGAAGCTTGTGCCTAACTTGGAAACCAAAAAATGGCAGAGTCGAGGCCAGCTCCTTTAAGAGTAAGAAGAGCAAAGTGCACCTGAAAAATATTGACTTTTTCCTTCTAAAGACAGGAAGGAAAAATAGCTATGACACGTGCATTAAAAACAATTGAACAGTTAGTTAAAGACAAAAGGGCAGACTTTCTGGTAGGGTGCAAAGTATTTTTGCAAAGCATCTGTGAGGCCAAACACTAGAAATGTGTGCGACTGTAAGGAAAAAGACAGAAAAGACCATCAAATCATCCAGAATTTAAACAGATGTTTTTTCGAGGAACTGTGGTATGAGATCACTTTAAAACAGGTGAGGCAAAATGGCACAGCAAATGGAGCTAGGAAAAATACAATTCTTCCAGAAGAATTAGTAGGAGCACCGTACAATCAGCAGTGAGGGGTAAAAGGGGAAAAACCCAACTTCTGAGTTAAGTTTCATGGCTGTGGCATTTCAGGTTGCCCCATTCAGAGAAGAAAATGCATCAGGTACAGTAAGTTTAAACACAGAACAGATGGTCTCTGCACAAACTTCTGCTGATCTTGGAAACAGAAAAAGGCAACACAAAACAAAACCTTAAAAGAATTCAACACCCCATGCAGACAATCAGGAAAATAGACCCAGAAAGGATTAAACCATTGGCTACTACAGATATTCTTTACTAAATCCCTGCAATTTTAAAATGCTGAAAGATTGCTTGCCTACTTGAATGCTCCAATTAGCAAGAATTTGCATGAGAGATGTATCTTGCTTACTGTCATGGCAAAAATTGCATGACATTACTAAAGCAAACACCACACATCATTTTGGACTAATGCAGACTTCTAAAATAAAAAATAAAAAAAAAATTAAAAATTTTAAAAAGGGAAAAAAAAGCCCACAATGGAAGATAACAATAAAGCTGCTACAAATATACCCACTAGGATGCCTATTTTTCTAGTGGAAAAATTTTTGATTATGGATGGCCTGGACTGAGAGCACAACTTCATCTGAATTTTTACGTCTCTTTTGAGAATTCAATTTCCAGTCCATTTTGTATCCATCCTACACAGGAAGCCCAGCCTGCTGGCTGGCTGAAGGGACCTGTAGGGGTGTGTTTGAAAAACGCACTAAGCAGCACAATTCCCAACTGCTCCAGCATCTCTCCCTGCCCCCCAGTTTGGCTGGGTGCTGTGACACCTGGACAGCCCTTGGGCTCAGTGCTGCACCGACTAACATGCACTGATTTGAGGCAATTCCCAACTGTTTTGCATCCATTTGTCTTCAAGGCTGACCCCCACCTTGTACAAAGGAGAGCACATAAGAGTAGTTTAAATTTTCAAGCCCTTTCTGTGTGAAATTTTTTTTTAGATTGACAACTTACATTCCAAACTTCACTCAAAACTGAACTCCGCTTTACTCCACGGCTAAATAGGTCAGTCTGCAGTTCTAGCCTGAAGTCATACACCAGAAATAACAACCATTTCTACAACAAAATCAGCATGACTCCTCAGGACACTACAAACCCAACTACACTACAGCAGATGCACTGGGGTATTTTGGAGTGGAATATTGCTGCAATATGCTCCAATGATATCAATATCGTTTGGGTCTGTAAATGCAAATGATGATTGCATCCAAAGGACCTGGAGATGGGTGCTCAAAGTCAGGGCTGTTTGCAGTTCGGGTTTGGGGTTGACTGTGTGAGCTGGGGGACAGTGTTTGGTTTAGGTTTTATTTTCAGGTTATTTTTCTTTGTTTTGCTGGTTTCTTATGTATGTACAAACTCGAGGGGGAAAGACGGCACATTGGAATCTGTCCACTGCTTCCACAGTGACATCGGGTGAATGGGCTCATCTAAATTCCAGGAGCAGCGAAGTACAAAGGGAGCTGATTTTAGAGCTGAATAATTTTCACTCTAACAGGACACATTCAGCATTAACAGAGATGCTGTGTGTGTTTATTTACTGGTACCATGTTCTCTGTTAGCAACCCAAGAAGAAAAAAAGCCCATCCCCACATGCTCTTTATCAGCCTCAGGAACCACTGTTCGAACGACAGCGGAATGGTTAAGTGGCCTAGTGGGCCTACAACCAAGAAAGAGAGCTAAGACCAGAGGAACGGGAACCAAGCCAATTGTCTAGACAGCAGGCAAAAAAACATGCTGGTTAAATTTAATCAGCTGCCTCCTTTACTTTGTAAAGTGAATGGGTAGATTAGAGACAGGGTGACACATAATTTGTGATTGAAATTGCTTGTTTAATCATAATTTTAAAAGAGATGAACTTATCCCAGTTCCATATCCATCATTCTTATATGCACACATAAACCAAGAGCCATCTTCACAATAAACAGCAGCTGGTGAAAGCCTCCAGATTCAGCAGTGGCTCTGCACTCTCAGTATCTCTGTAGATTCTTTTGCTCATCCCCTCACTTGCCTTTACAAGAGAAAAAGAAGCCCTTTTTCAAGCTACCATAAGTTTTCTGCTCTTTACAGAGGGTCTTTCAAGATTCAGACTGGCAGCTTCTTTCTTAAGAAGGGGCAAAGTTGGCAAAGGACAAATAACATGATTTATAACATCTACTGACTAGGACCCATTGCCCAGACTGTGGTACAGAACAGCTGGCAGGACAGTGAACAATAGTTCTTATTAGAAGTCTGCTATTTAAACCCAGTAACTAAATCCAAAATTTGATCCAAAGCCCTTAGAGGAAACATGGTGAAATTCTAAAGCATTAGGGGAGGTGGGGGACAGGCATGGGGAGAAATCTTCCTTTAGTGGCATAGAAGTCTGTAAGTCTTAACACCCAATTTAACCTTGCTCTGAAATTAAGGGTGGAATTTGTGGTTACAGACCTCATGCAGTACATCACCAGTGGGACAGAAAACAGAAAAAAAGGAACATTAGAAACATTCACAGCTTAAGTAGAAAAGTATCAATCCCAAAATGATGTTAATGTAATTTCTTAAGTTGCACCTCTCACCACCATTCTGTCTTAAATGACTGAGATTTGATAAAAAGCAAAATGAGTTAGTAAGATTATCTCCAGTCACTTTTAATCAGTAACACAGCCACTGAAAATCTGGGTGGAAATTTAAATGAACATCTGAATATTAACCAATACTGCTGTTTAAAGTTTCTGCTCCTCACATACTTTGATTACGTTGTTTACGGCAGCAAAAAAAACACCCAAGCAATTGTATACAGAATTGACAAAGTGTTGATTAAATCTACTTTTTAAAGTATCAAATGAAATATTTAATGCTGAAATAGTCAACCTTGTGAAAGTAATAACTCTCTTTGGTTTGGGTTTTCTTTTTAAGAAAATGTCAAATTACTTTATATTACTTTCTCAGGTCGAAGTAAAATAGTGTATTATGACCCTTTTAAAAAACAGAATGGTTTCAATGAACATCTAGTGTGAAGATACTGTAAAAAGTTAAAGGTTTACAGTCCTTTTAGCCTAAAGCAAAATCACTAAAATATATTTAGAATAAATTTAAAATATATTTAGACTAAAAAGAGTACTCCCATGGATATGCTGGGCACTGCTTTCTGAGACACTCCGGTGGGTTACAGCAAGCTTATTCATTTCAACAGCAATAGCTGAAATGCAGAATATACTCAGAAAACATATTCAAAGTTCATAATCACAAGCATTGATGTTAAAAATCCCATCTCCTGCACTTAGACTCAGAGAACATACACACACCATAAAATTCACACTGCAGTTCAAATAACCCCTATTTCACATGATGTCAGAAGTGACAGACCAAGTTATTTATAGGCTTTTGATCATGTCTGTAAAAAACCAAACAAACTCCAAAAAATTGCATCTGATTTACAGATAATCATGATCAAAGAGATTATATTTAAGTGAATGGCTATGATCACAGCAGGTTCCCATAATCACCTCACAGTATAAAATACTGAAAAATAAACACTTTCCTGCTCACCAAAGGAAAGCATGGATCTAATTTATTAAGTCAACAAATTACCTCTTAAAAACGTCTGCTAACACATAAGTACAATATGCCCATAACAACAAACACATATATCTCTTCTTTATAGATACACAGAAACACCCACACTTCAATTTTTTCAATAGGTGCAACTACTTAAAGGGAAAAAAAGCCCGAGAAGAATCAGCAAGTGAACCTATATGGAATCAATAAACTACTACTGGGTTCACCTACAAAATACAACACTACAGATTTTTTTCAGTCAATTTGCAAGCTTTCTATTATCTTCCACATCAGGGATGCTTGGGGTTCCATGAACTTGCATAAAAGCACACCACTACAGAGCAGAACAGCACTAGAGGCAAGAAAGGTTTAGTGTAAAAAAAACTTAAAATTTAAAATTAAAATCCTCTGTTTGCACTAGGCATGCTTGTCAGTGCCCTCCAGAGCCGCTGTGACTGTCATCCCTTGAAACAGACAATCATGGGTAAACCAAACCACTACAGGGCACAGATAGCTGGGGCTTTATTTCAGTCCATAATCAAAGCATATAGGATCTAAAATACAGCCCTCAAAGAGGACGGATTTCAGCCTTTCTTTACTGCCTCAGACAGACAGAGAAACAGGCAGAAGGCACATGCTGTGAGCCCTGAAACTGTGAAACAAGACGAAGATGGAAGAGAAAATTTGTATGCTCATGAGAGAGCAAACACCTATGCCAGTAGCTTTCTGATATCCATAAATGCATGCAATTGAACAGGTTTTTAAAAATATAAAGAAGAAGAGACAAAGCAATAGAAAGTGACCTGGTATAGCAAACTGGTACGTATCTGATTCCAGGGTTAAGAGCTACATGAACAGACACATCCTGGCAAAAGGCCAGCTGCTAACAGAACACAAACCTCGTAAGATTTGAGTTCTGGTTTTGATTTCAAACCCATGAACTTTAAGTGGATTTGAAATCACGCAAAACATGCTCACCCATTGCTATTCATAACAGGAAAGACAGACAAACAAGCTCTTACTGGGGCACAGATCACCCTGTGGCTCCCCAACCTGAAGCTGGCAGAGCAGAGCCCGTGCATCTCGCTTGGAGACAACACAAAGGAGTGACCCGCAGCTGGCAGTGCCCCTCCTGGGACTGCAGAGCGACCCAGAAGCTCTCTTTTGTCTGGGCTTTGCTGCTGTTGTTGCTAGGTTTACAAGAAAAGGTTTCTATTCAAGGAAGCAAAGAAGGGGGGACTGGGGAATCTCCTGCAGCATTTCAATGGCCTGGCTGGAGCTGTACCATGCACAGCAGTGAAGCCACAGTGCCCGCGAGCTGAAAAACAAGAGGAAAAACCTCCAGAGAGCAGTAGAAACACTTAGAGGCAACCAGAAGTAAGTGGGAAAGGAGAACAGCATTCGAGGCACACTGACATTTATTTTTCACACCTGCAGAGAAGCTGCTGGGTCTGCAATCCCACTTGCTTTTTCCAGTCTCAGGCATACAGCACAAACCTTTTTCTTTTTTCCTTTTTTTTAATTATATGTAAAATTTCATTTATGTTTCTAAGTCTAGAACAGGCTTCAAAACTGAATGGTAAGTGCCCCACAAGCTCTGACTCTGGCACTTGTGCAACAACTGCACCATTTTTCCCTGAGATAACTCACCCTTCACCTGAAAGGGCATATCCTAATTCTGTCCTTAAGAGAATGTGTTACCAGCACACTTGACTTGGAATTAACCATGAAAAGGAGACAGGATGAAGATCCTGCTGCAGTTGGAACATGCTACATCCCAACGTTCCATGTCGTCCATACCTGGTCTCTAGGTATTCTGGTCTCTTGGTACTGGTCTCTGGAATACTTGGGAGGTTTAGGCTGGATATCAGGGAAAGGTTCTTCCCCCAGAGGGTGTCGGGCACTGCCCAGGCTCTCCAGGGAATGGTCACAGCCCCAAGGCTGCCAGAGCTCCAGGAGTGTTTGGAGAACTCTCTCAGGGATGCACAGGGTGGGATTGTTGGGGTGTCTGTGCAGGGACAGGAGTTGGACTCAATGATCCTGGTGGGTCCCTCAGAATTCCATGAACACTGCACCCCTCTCTGGAATAGCTGGTGTGCCAAACAAGTAAAGCAACAGTGCAGACTGGTTACTGCTGTCAGCAGAGAATACCAGAACTGTTAATGACAAAGAGGAGCAAGAAACTCATTCTTCAGCTTTTTCTCCTTTCCAGCAAGTTCAGTCAGAGCAAATTCTTTGGCAAAAAAAGGTAACAAAAAGATCCAAGAAATCAAACATAAATCTGGTAATCTGCCGAGAGGGGAAGAGCAGAGGGAAGAGAACTGGCAGGCTTTATTATTAAGCACACTTTGTGTTATCCAACAGATCCAAGAGTAACATACAGCAACTGGACTCTGTACAAGAAATCTGTTATACTGCCTGCTCTCAAGTTAAGGATATTGCTGATTTCAGAAATATCAGAATGCCTAACTCTGGATGCCTCAGGAATAAACAAGAATAAATTTGTATTCTACTATGCTTCAGACAGACCTAGTCAAAATTTTTCCATGAAAGTTGTTAATCAGCAATGAACCAGGTTTTCAATAAAGCCTTTTTTTCTCTTTTGGTAAAAAGTATCTGCTTTTGGATGCTTTCCTGAGATGCAATCCAGCTAGGAAACTGGGACCCTGGAGCAAGTAAGCTTATTTTTATAATGAAAACCTGAAGTTTTCAGTTTTTCATTTTAAAGTTGCAATTCTCTTTGGTGGGAAACTTTTTCTGGTGAGACGTATTTTTTTTTTTGTTTTTTCCATGCAGGGAATCCCTTTAGATTCCACAATTCTGGTACATTTAGATTTTAGAGGGGCGAACCATTCTTTTTTGCAGTTTTAGTTTTCCTTTAGTTTTCCTTGAAGGAAAATACTGATAGCATGAGATCACAGTCTACCCTAACCCTGTTCAGAGCTAGGGATCCTTAGGACTTGTGGACCTGCAGCACTAGTCCCTGACCTTCCTGTTTGAATAGATTACATAAAAATAAAAAATAAATGTTAATACGGCTTATTGCTCCACTTATAAAGTCAAGAAAATCTTAAATTAAGGCCTTCTAGCCTGAAAGGCTTCTTTGTGTAATTTTTAAAAAGCCTACCTTTCACTATTTCATCAGGGAACAAGTGCTCCCACACAGAAACCACAGTACCAATCTATAATCAGGACTACGTGTTTATGGCAAGCGATAAATCCCTGAAAAAAACTGACTCATAACTGAAGCCATCCACAAACACTTTTGTAGCAAAATTAGTACAATAACTTAGAACCAAGCAAATTGCTTTAGAGTTGATAAAGAAAATCAGTGCCTAGGAAATCTGCATGCAAAAAAAATTATTTTCTCTTAAACCTTTTACATAAATACAGCGATATTCAATGCTAAGTACGGAGCCGGTCATGTTAAATTCAACAACAAAGTTTTTAAAGCAATGGTTACCTATTCTTTCACATTTTAATGAAATAAGCTGTCCTTAAATGTCAAAGCCTCTGGATAATTACTCATATTTAGGTGAATATTCTCCCTTGGAGAATGGTTTCAAGACACTGATCAACAGATTCCTAAGATTAAGAACTACATTAATAATAAGCACTTTCTATCTGTTACACATTCTGTAATATACACAATCTGTTATAATTTCTATTTATACACAGAGAGTGTAAAGACTTTTCTTTTTCTCTCTCTCTTCCCCAACTTACAAATCAGCAAGTCTGGTCACAGTAACAAGTGCAGAACAGCGACTGAACTTGCACCATGTGCCTGATACTTGGAGTAGAGCATTAATTCTGCTAGTTAGCCAGAGAAGTGCACCCTTTTAAGATACTTTTGATATTGAGTCAATAGTTTTGTGCTGTTATATGTAGTCACAATGCCTTGATTGGATTTCTTTTAAGACTGCAATCTTGTTCTGTGAGACAGCACTGATTAATTTCAAAAGAACTCATACAACCAGGTCTGCTTGGCTGTGCTACAGAAACCAGAACCTAGAGTGCCAGTGAGTAGTACCTATTCAGGGTAATATGCGTTATGTGTAATTAAAAATGGATAACCACACTGGTTCCATAGTCAGGAAACATTTCCAAATGCCTTTTCTGTCCCATAAAACCCGTCTGCGGTTTCCAGATTTGCAGATGAATACTAACAGGGACGCGTGAGCAACTCACTTCTAGTGGAAGAAAAAGAATTAAGCATCTTTTTGACTCCATACCTACTAATGGAGATGAATACCATCCTACACATTAAGGCATCACTTCTGCATCATAAAACATGTATACAACTAAAACTGTGCAGAAACTGGAGAATTAGAAGACCAGGTAGCAATCCTATCTCATATATAAAAGTATCAAATGTTCTAGCAAAACCTGCAAAGATCTAATATCTTCCCTTAGGTAGAAATCCAACTTTTTCAGTCTTCTCAACCTCCAGCATTTTATGTACAGCACTAATCTTAGGGAAACAACAAGAGGAATTTAAATTTTAACAATACAGAAGTCAAATGAGAAAGTGAAACATTCAGTTTTACAACCGATGGTCATTCCAACTGGTATTATTTTCCCCTCATTTATTTCAGGAGAAGTACAATACATTGCAAACATCACTCCTGGAGAAACAAAAAATTAGGACTGACATACAGATATTTCATAGGGAAAGAGTTGCATGCAGGGGAATGACCAACACACAATTCAGAAGGCAAAGCCATTAAATCCAGCTCACAAGAATCATGTGTTTGAATTAAAAGCATAGCATTTCAGTATGTTTTTTACTAAAGAGAAAAAAAAAAAACCAAAAACCAACAACTCAATTCTCCCTCACTCTTCCAGACATTGAAAAAATATACCATAGAAAATGCTGAGAAACACTATAGCGCACTGTTGGAATTGCAATGTTTGCAGTTTGTGATGAAAGCCTGTGCCATGTTTATTAGAGGCCATTCAAAGTGTTTCACATTTTCCTGCCTTTGTCTTCACACTTCTCTATCACAGGGAAGTGGACAAACAAGTTTACATGTAGACATTATTCCATACAGCTACAGTGCATGTTTTGATGGAGCGTTTGGTGCCCAGCACATGCTCCTGAAAGACGTTCTTGCCACCCCAGGAACTTCTGCGTATCTTTAATTGTTCTACCAACTTGTGGGTAGAGACCAATTAAAGCAAATACAGTTCTAACTTTTCTTACATGCCAGCAAAATAAGTAACAGTGCTATCTGCTACTTCAGCATCTTGAAGTTAACACTTCTGAAAGGTTACAGAATGAGAGCAAACCCAGAGAAGCTGTATTTCAGTATTCACAAGTGTATTCCTAAGAAGCCAACACACCCTCAGCTTCCACATCCATTTCAACACTTCAACACTTCTGTGGTTCCAAAGCCAAAAAGGTGCCTGGGAACAGAGTAGCTGTACCTACTTTATCTCTCTTCATATGCTTCTCCCCAGTATCTCCAGAAGGGTATAGATAACTCAATTTCTATCCAAGCTATGCAAGCAGAGGGCAGCCTTCACACTTGGCACAGTATTCAACTATGATGTTTTTATAACCTCCATAAGCTGTCTCACTTCTCCAAAGTGAAAAATGTTATATAAATAAGACTGAGAGGTGGATTACAGCAGAACATAATTAGTATATATTGTATAGCAATTCCTTATTGTGAGGTATGACATTCCTACTGAAAGAATTTTTTAAAGTTTAATTTAAGGGTACTACAGCAAATGAGTCAAAACAATGAAACTGGAGTCAACTTGTGCTGAGAAGGTTGGGGCAAAGACTGGTGGAGCCATGACATATAATGAAACCAACTACTTTAAACTCATCAGAGTTACAATTCCAAAAAGTTTAGAAGAATTTTTCATGTCTTAATCCTGAAACATAGGAACATCTTTTTCTAGTGTAGTGTGCGGAAACAAAGCAGTATTTGTTGTTTGTATCTGTACACAGGGGGGCTGATCTAATACTGATGCAGCACCACGGCCACATACAGGCTCCAGAGTGCAAACATGTGCAGCCAAGGCTTGCTTGCTGAACTAGCTCCTGAATAGTGTAAATACATCCATATTTAAATGCCACTTTCAGGATCATTTTGTTGTTGCACAAGAAAAACAGTGATAAATTAACACATGACAGGATTCAGGCTTAAAAACACATTAAAATAACATTCACTATCAAAATACTGCAAAAGAAGGACACTGAGTCTTCACAATGGTAAGACTCAGCAAACTATGTCTGTCTTTTAAAATGTCTTACTGAAAACATTTAAGCTCATTAAGATAGTTTGGATTCAACCAGGCTGGAGCAGCCACACAGAAGTTGTGTTTGCAGAGTACAAGGGCGGGGTCTTCAGCAAAGTTAAACCCAAACCAAACTAGAACAAAACTGACAGTGAGGCCAGTTGGTAAGCATGGAACTCCAAACAGCTGTGACCAAGAGCCTGCTTGACCACACTCTATGTCACAAAGGGAACTCCACTGGAAGAGCCTTCCCTTCTTCCACTCTGGAGAATGTTCGGTGGAAATTCCATGGATTTTAAAAGAAACATTTTACATTTGTCCCAATACACAAACTGGTATCCAGCTACATTCTGAACAAAGGTACTGACAAGTACTGCACAGAAAAAAATCAACATCTGCCTCATCTTCCCTCATTTATTAGAAGAAACAAAGACAGACAGGTTCTTTAGAACCAAAGGGAGGCACCCGACTAACAGACCCGCAATCCAGAGCTGGATCTTTGATGCACATTCCATTCTCACAGCCTGCTCCAAGCCCGTGTTCATGTCACAGGCATGCAGGTACAGGTGGCACTGACAGGAGGCACTGCTGCTGTGTTGTGCTCACAAACACACAGCACTAGGTGACTTCCTTTTAGTTACAAGCCAACCGATATTCAATAGTGACAGCTTTTTTTTCTCCTAAGTTTCTGTGCATTATGTTAAAATACCAGCAAATTATATTAAGGAATAAAAAGAGAAACAACTATGTGAGCTGTTTGCATTTTGAAATTTAATTTATAAGTTACAAGTGTCCCTCTTCCCTCATAATTTTAAAGTATCTTGGACAAAAATTTAAGGTTTATTTTACTAGAAGTATTAGCAGACTAGAATTAAGAACTGTTTACAAAAAGAATCCTCCAATCTTGCTCAGCTGCACACAGCTTCTCCCTACCCTAGCAGAAATAACTTATGCTAGTAGTAATACACTTCATCAAATTTGAGCCAAAGAAATAAAGTTGTGAATCAGTTTTTTTATAAAAGAAAAACTATTATTTGGTAGAATTATAGTAACAAGACACAATGGAGGTTCTGGTAATGCTGCTATCTGACAACAAGTGACTTTTTCTAAAAAACTAAGGACACAAACCAACCAGTGTTTCTCTTACCTGAGCTGTACCTCTCAATGAACTAACAGGAAGATTCAAAGGGTGGGAGTCATAAACAGGTAGGGAAAAACTTAATTAAAATATTAAGCTATTAAAAAATAACAAGAAAAACAATAAAACCAAACAGCCCTGATTTACAACTGGAAGCAGCTCATTTCCTCCAGGGGAGTCAGCAGCAGCTGTAATTACCTGGTGCATGGATTTACACTGGCTGGGGAACTACCACTCCCTTCAGCTGCTAGCAGCACTCTGCTGCTCCTGGCCAATGCACAGAGTGTTTACACCTGCAGCTGATCACTGCAGCTGATTTTCATGCCCTTTTCCACCCAGCACCCCGAGGAACTTAGCTACTGCCAGCAATTAAAGTCATACAGAAGGAACTTTTTATTTAGGAAGTGCATAAAAAGAGAAGCATAAGCCCAAACAGTACTCATATTTGAAGGAAGTCTGAGAAACACTCATCTACCCTATCCACTACTTCATCAGCAAAGATCTGTGTTAATTCAGACAATTCAACAGGCCTGACACTAGGGCCATGCTATCTTTCAAAGTTTATATAAAACTTTTCTACCTAGACATAACAGAGGCATAAAGTAAGCCAGGGCCAGAAATCACACAGATATTCACTCAAACACTAATTTCAAACACTAGTTACTGAAGACTTAGGTTTCAAACTGCTTTACTTCGTTCTACCCTGATCTAGTGAAAACATCATGTCTCTTTCCTCCAGCCACTGCTGTTTCCAAGTAAACATCCAAATCCCAAATGTGGTATAATACAGCCACAGAGTAGGTTCATGGGGCACTCCTGGAAGATTTCCCTAAGGCACACAGGTCACAGGATTAGAAAAAAAACATTAAGTACCTGAAAATGTGCTCTCCACCCATACTAAAATCTGGCTTAGTTTATTGAAATGAAAAAAAGGTTCTGGCTGGCTGTGCCAGGTTTCCCATGAAGAGTTGTACATTTTCAGATGTCTGCTTATGTAATGGAGAATCCTTCCCTTTGGTAAACGATAATATCCCCACCTTAAGAGAATAAAAGTATATGCAGCAGTAAGCCCCTTCTGGGGCAGTGGGCAGTTTATGCTGTCTAGTTACACTGTAGGTCTTTTTTTCATGCTGTGCATTTATCAAGGTTTCACTCTATACAGAGGTAAATTCTTCTTCCACTCTAATTACTTTCCTTGAGACTCACATTTACTTTGTAAAAAAATTTAAATATGTATTTCTGATGCAGAATATGAAATTAACTATACTGTCTGATTAGCCTGTATTTTATTACCCAGCTATTTTATTCCCCAGCTCTTCTGCAAGCAATTTTCTACCAATCCCATCCTTATCCTGCATTCTTAAAAAAAAAAAAAGAAAAAAAAAGAAAAAAAAAAAGAAATAAAAACCCAAAACACCAAACAAAACAAACCACCCCCCCCCCACCCTTTTCTTCAGGGGATCTCTTAACCCATGTAGTAGTGGGCAAAGGCATACAGCACACCCTGTGTATTTGGATTTTGGTTTTTTCTATGAACAAGGAAACATCAGCATCAGTCAATCTGATGATTTCCACTTCTTCTGTGAACTTTACATTACTTACACACTGGAAACCAGCACATTTAAAAGCAAGCATCAGCTATGATGATGAAAATTCTAAAAGTCTAGTCAAAAGAGTAACGACCAGGCACGTTTATTTTTTAAAAACCACTAGTCATTTTCAGGTAATTTAATTTTACAATGTTACCTACTGTTTTTGGAAAATATCTGTAATGTATTTTGAAAGGTAGATTTCAAAGCAGGCAGCCCTGTTCTCCAAGCTGTCATGGGAGAGGGAGGCACTGCATGGCTACAGCCCCTCAGCTGCTGCAGGTCTCAGTCCCAAGCACCAGTGTCTGCCTTCACTGACATGTGCTTGACTTTTTTAAGAGTCATTTTGTCAAAAAATCCTACATGGAGACAAGACTTCATTTAACTACCTCCCCGCAAGCAGAGCGTCAGCATTCAGCCTGTCCTGTGCTGGGTGTTTTGTGACAGGCGAGCTGAGGTGGGCTTTGCTGAAGCAGCCCTAGCAGGGCCTGTCAGCTCAAATTAAAGGCTTTACAGACGGTATTATGCTTGTATGTGACCAAGTCACATGTACAATTATGTACAAATTAAAATTAACTGAACTAGCAATGTTTGACCATGAGATTCAGAAAACATGTGCAAAGCAGCCTCAGCTTACTTCCGAGTCCCATTTAAGGCCTTTAAACATTTAGCACTACAGCAAAACCATTTTAAAGCTGCATGTACATGGCATACACATCACTACTACTACTGTAAATACGA
Organism: Catharus ustulatus; assembly: GCF_009819885.2. NCBI lineage: Eukaryota > Metazoa > Chordata > Aves > Passeriformes > Turdidae > Catharus > Catharus ustulatus. The sequence goes on from NC_046224.1 coordinate 64,683,288, forward strand.
ACACAAATTTACCAGCACTCTACACAGGAATCAAATACCCAGAAGTTTATGAAGTTTTACAAGCTACTAAGTTGTCAACTTCACATCAATTTCTCCATTACACATGAGTAAATAAGGACTGATGAAACAGAGAGGGACAGAAACCACAAAGGCCAGTTCAGCAACAGGTGTCAGCAGGAGCTAGGCAGAGATCACTACTGAGCCCCAGTATCTTTTATTGCTGAACCTATTCTATGAGAAAACAGATCAAAATCAGCCTTCAAAATGCAAGGTGAATTCCTAGTAAAGAAATTTACCAAAAGAAAAAAAAAAAAAAAAAAAAAGGAAAAAATTATGAACTACTCAAAAAGTAATCACTCCTACACTGCTGGCAGCTACTTCAGAGAGTTACAAATGTATTCGGATTTATTAATTCAAAGGGCTGCCTGAAGAGGGAGAGACTAAGAAAAAAGTGAAATACCGCTGACAATTTAATTCATCTCCTTGTTCCCTCTGCTCCCAGCCCCTGCCAAGTTGAAGCTCAGAAAGAAGGTCCTTCTTCTGATCAACAGATATAACCTTAACTCACAAAGCAGGTAACTAGTTCATCCACAAGGAAAGAATGGATGCTGCCTATCAACCTCATATCTTCCCTAATTTCACAGTAAAAGATGCTAGCACACATCTATCCCATCACCTGCCTCCATCACCCACACACAGCACCACCAGCGAAGCTTCCCCACACCCCTTCCCGGGAGAGCGGGCACGCAGGGACAGAGCCCGAGCACGGGCTGGGCAAAACCCACCTGTCGCTGGACTGTCCCGGGGTCCTGACCGAGGGCAGAGTTTTGTGTCTGGGGTTCGGAGAGGGCTCTCCGAGATCCCTCCAGCCCGGCTACGCCGCCGTCCCCCGCCTCAGGAGGCTGCAGCCGGGCAGCCGTCTCGGCGGCCGCCGTCACCCGGTCCCGCTGCCGGGGACCCGCCAGGACACGGCGCTTCCCTCACGGCCGGCCCCGGCCCCGGCCCCGGCCCGCGCGGGACCCCCCTCAGCGCCTCCCGCCTCGGCAGCGCCGGCCGGCCTGAGGAGCGCCGAGGGCGGGCGCTTGTGCCCGGGCAGGGCTGAGCCCGGCCCCGGCAGGGAGCGGCCCGGGCACCTGCGGCGGCCTCGGGCGTGAGCCGGGGTCCCGCCCGAGGGGGGAACAGCGGCGGGCAGAGCCATCCCGAGCGGCGCTGCCGGCCTGCCCAGCCCGCGGGCAGCGGCTCCCGCAGCGCGGCCTCTGGCAGCGAGCGTGGACGGGAGAGTCACCGCACCGCAGCGCTCCTCCGTTCCGTTCCGTTTCGTTTCATTTCATTTCATTTCATTTCATTTCATTTCATGACAGCTTGGGTGTTTTGTTTTGTTTGCGTTTTTTTGTTTTGTGTTTTGCGAGCTGGAGGGTCTACGGAAACTTCTTTAGTGTATTTCCTATCAAAGAAATGACACTCATCTGAAAAACCGGCGTGTTTTGCAGCGCCTTGATTCCCAGAGCAGTTCACAACGCGCGGCCGTGACTCGGGGCGCTGTGTGATCTGTGCCGTTCCCGGTGTTTCCAGGATCCAGGTGCTCGCCCGTGGCTCAGCGCGTCCCCTCCCGGGAACAGCCCCGACAGAGACACACTCCTTACCCAGGCAGTCCGGCAGCCCTGGTCCAACTCGGGAAAAAAACCCCCAGGATTAAAGAGAAGGACAAGAAACTGCTTGATCCCTCATTTCTCAGTGCATCATATTAAAGGATTAAGGAAATTACTGAAAGCTCCATAAAGACGTCGAGTGACAGTGTTTTGCTGTGCATTTCAATCATCTTTTGCATCCAGTCCCAAGGAGGTGAAACGATGCACCTTCCATCTTCAACCCTACTCATCTATCGATAATTCCCCCTAAAACTGTAAAAACTTGAGTTTTTTACAAATCTTTGGATCTGGAATGAAACCCAGATAGCAATTGTTAAAAGTAATTTTTTAAAAAAGTATTTTTCGAAATATTAATTCTGTAATCTAAGAGAAAAAAGTATTAAAACAGAAATTTAGGATTTTTTAGTGATCTTTCACATACATTGAACTTCTAAAAGAACTTACCTGAAAGTAAAGGAAAAACAAACTTTAAAGGACTGTGGAGGTTACAATTCATAAATTAGGGCCCAGTGGCAGCTTGCTGGTATGATACCCTTATAACTCCCTGTGGTATGGGTGAAATGTAGCTCGTGCCTCCAGTAATCAAACTTTGGTCTCTGTTTTCAGTTAAACTATGTTATTTCCTACTTATTTTATTAAGTAAGTAATTAATTCAACCTCTCAGTATCTATTTTGGAGTGATCAAATGCTAGGAGTAAAACCCTTCAGTGTACAGGGGTAATTTCATTCCCAATTCACAAGGCAAAAATATTCAAGTTGGTTTAGGTATCTACATATGGGCAGAGCTGTATAAGGAAAGCTTTCACTTCTGACTGGGAAACACTGAAAAACCAAAGATATTTTTAAAGCATAAATATAGTAGAAATTTTATAGACATCATAAATATGTTGGAAATGTTTTGTGTTAAAGATACTAGTGTTTACTTTCAGCTGATTAGATGCTCATGCACGTTAGGTGTAAAAATAAAAATAAGAATTAGTCACTACTTGCACATCAATATGAAAACCTAACATACTCAATTGTTACATTTTAGAACTCTCTTATCTTACCAAAGAAGAAGCTTAAAAGCATTAGTGTCAAATAAGTATGATTTCCACACTGCCTCTTTTTAACGTAGATACCAATGTTTGCTCTGTCACGTGTTGTGGAAAGGCCTGATCTTTTAAAGTCATGTTCATCATCACTCTTAAAAGTGTCTTCTTTCATATATTCAGTTTGTCTCTACCTCTCTTTGCCTGTTGAAAATAGTATGTATAAAAGCCTCTGGAAGGCTTTTCGTGACTGGAGAAATGGGATATTAGGCATTTATTTGAAGAAATTAATATGATAAACAACAGGTGAAATCTATTTCAGCAAGAACTGGCTCAAGCATTAAAACTTGGCTTAGCTGAGTAATTGCTTACACACAAATTGTGTAGTTGGAATTTCATAGTAAAATATTAAGCTGTGAGCACACATTCTTGCTACATTTTTTTACCAGTTCTAGATGTTTATCCATGCAGTGCATCTAATAGAAAACCATATGGTTAAAATGAAATCTCAGTCCTATTTCTCATTTTATCACTACTCTTTAAGGTTTCTTTAGGCTTGACCTTTTATATGTTTATATCCCACATAAAGGATTTATTAGTGATTTTTTTTTTCAAATGTAAGAATAAGTTCAGTGTAGCTTTAGTTGAATCATACACATTAGTGGTTTGCATTTTTATATCTCAAAGTTAGATCAATGAACAGGACATGTTTTCAATCTGTAGTAAGAAAGAAAATGCTACCTGAAGTTAGCTAAGAATTTTTAGACTAAAGTGTATCTTCCTAACAAATGCTGGAACATTCAATTTCCTACCAAGAACACATGTGACAGCATTGCTTAAAAAATTAATTGAAAAAGTTCATGACACTGACAGAAGGAAATCTTCCATTCTGAAAATGTAAAAAAATCTGAAACCAGCATACTTTTTCCTTATTTTTAATGAAGTTGCATACATGGCAGATACACTGAGAAAAAAACCCCAAACTTAGAAAGCTACTGGAATCTTGATAATGGTGCCAGTTAAACTGGCAGGCCTGGAGCAAATCAATATTGTTTCAGTTGTTTCCTAAGGCTGGAAAACCAGACTGTAACTCTGTAACCAAGCTAGATAAGCACGAGCTATTGGCACAGCCTTCATTGTACTTATAAAATAGGAGCCAAGAGCAAAATTTTTGGAGGATCAGCTGGAAATGATGACCATAGTGGAATTTTACAAGGAGAAACATAAGAATTATGCATTGTGTCATGCCAAAACTGTATTGCCATACTTAAAGAAAGCTTGCTGTTGAAAAGCAGTAATTTAGACAACGAAAATTACATAGGTGAATGTATTAAGCGATAATAATTTTCCATTATTCTCCTTCAAATTAAAACAAAAAATTCAGATCCAAACAACAGATCTAAAGCTAAAATAGATAATGGCAATGAGGTCTGACACCCCATGTCATACAGGATTAACTTCTCATCACAGACACATAGTTTTTGTTGATTAAAAGCAAATGTGTGGAAGCAGACATCAGCACCTCCCGTTGCAATTAGGAGCTGGCAACCAGGGCATCGTGTATTGCAGTTCTGGTCTATTTGCTGCTCATTTGTGCTTTTTCTGATACCTCACTGCACAAGAGTCACTGACTGTAGGTGAGTAACTTAGTTTATACACAATTCAGGACTGCTTGGAATGGGACACGGAAACAGGTTCAGAGGGAACAGGAACTATTTTACCTGGCTGCTCTTAGAAACACTAACTGGAAAGGTGCATATACCAAAGATTTAGACAGCTGGCAGCAGGGAAGTCCCAAACTGGCTTTGAGTCTGGACAGCAATGTTCTCTTTCAAAGAAAAAAGAAAATGTTGTGGACCAAGCCAAGAGAGAAACAGGTTTTACCTTTTTAACTCCATCCTGCAGAGAAATTACTTTATCATATGTTCATTTAAAATAAAGACAATTGCTCTCTGGCCACTGACTAGAGTACAGAGCTCCCTCTCTGAGCCTTAAACACCATGTTAAGACATCCTTCTCACTCTTGGGTTTTCTATCTCTGCTCCACAGAGCCCCCTACATATCTGCCAGCATTTCCAAGGAAACTAAGCAAGCAGAATGTTGCAAATTTCTGAAGCAGCAATCAGGGCAAATTCTGCATTTGTATGATCTTGACCTGATGTCACCCAACACTGCAAAATGGCCCAGAAAATTCTTTGGGTTTCTGCCTCTCTTTTCCTGAGTTGCTGTCAGTTTCTGGAGGAGTAACAGAATCCTCACCTATGATTTTTGGAAAGGTCAGTTCCTAATCCCCAAAATGATCAAGCAGAATAGAATGCAGCCTGTTTATACAATTTCTTAACTTTCCTCAGAGTTCCTGCAGCTATGTGTACACTTTGCTGCTCCCTTAGGGCCATTGGCAAGCTGAGCCAAGCAGGTGGATTTTTGTCCCTCTGAAGGAAATCCATGGATACCAAGGGGCTCCAGCAGGCTGTGAAGGTCTACGTGACCAGGGTCACAGTTCCAGCCTGACTACCTAGACTTCCCCAGCATTGCTTTCATTCATCCTCACAGGCTTGCATCACTTTGAAATCCAGAAATGCAAATAACAGCTAATCTCCATCTGAGATGTTGAGAGCTTTATAATTAACCCCATTTTTTAATCCTTGGTCCAAGTTGGCCGTGTGAATGAACCACACAGCAAAATATCAAAGTAGAGTCCACAATATATCAAGATTCTTGGAGACAAAATCAGAACTGAATTTTAGCTTTTTAAAAACCCCCTGCCATTGCAAATGAGTAAATAGAAGTTACCATAAACTCGATTTCTACAAAAATTAGAAGCATCAGTGTTCTAGGCTGCTGCAGGCATCAACTTCTACCTATCTGGCTTGACTCACAACAGTCAGCACCAAAGCAAGGATAATGGGATACACTTCAATGTTCCACGTGTTACGGGAGTGACCAGAATATTGTGACCTGCTATTTGGGAGTTCTGAGATTAAAAATATGCCAAAAGCATCCAATTTTCTAACTGCTGCATCAGTTAGAAAGATCTGTGTTATTTTCATCAGTCTGCTATGGAATCAACATGAGCCAGGTTAAAACCAAGCATGAGTATGACTAAAATCATACGGACAGTCTGCAGGTTTGTTTTTAATGCAAGAGGACACTAATATAGTGACCACTGGCTTGTAGTTGTTCATCACACACACATCTTGAAACGTCTCAGTTATTAATATTATGTCTCACAGGTCCAACTCAAGTACAAAGTTCAGCTCTTGAGGAAAGCACCAATGAACAGGAAAATTATGAAATCACTACTTAGAGAATCAATCATCAAAATTTAATCTAGATTTTAAAAATTGAACATTGCTTAAACTTTACATTAAAAACATGCACGTATAGGTATTAAAATGGCAGTTTGGCTTCTACACCATGGCTTCAACCAGTCATCACAGGAGTTGTCAGCAGTATTTTTGATTTGCTAGAGCACCTCATGTTGTGGCAAATAATGTACTTTCAGGTTTTAAGTTGTCTCCACAAACAAGAACAGTCTAAACACAGCCATGTTTATTCAATTATTTAGCACTCTTCTTTGCATTGTGGCATTTTAACGTGTCACAACAGTGTTACTTGCATGCAGTAAGCTTTAAAAACTTGGCATTTTTAACCTGGAAGTATTATTTTAATGGCTGAACAACAAGGAGGGGGCATGGAAAGAAAGGACTGACTGTACTTTAATGATACAGCATCAATCAACAATACCCACCAAACTGTACTGTCCTTGGCCTGCTGCACAAGGCTGAACCTGCTGCAAACATAATCCAGGCACCTGTGGGAGAGATCCGTAATGAGAATGATGGGCACCACCAATTTCATAGGTTTTATTTAGTGCTATCATATTTCACTACTTTAGAAAACACGAATGCTTTAAATAGGTGACTTTACCAGGAATGCACATTGTCAAAACATGTTTCAAGAATACATATTTTTTAATAATACCCTGGTCTATAATAACCTACAATAGTAACTCAAACTGATATTATCAAAAAAATGTAAGACCTAAAATAATTCAGTTAAACACCAATCTAGCAATTTTTATGCAAATTACTTTGCTCCATCCTGCACATTCCTTTCTCTCTGGAGATCATTCTCAATTTCCTTTTCTGTAGCTTTTCTAGCACTACAATGCATTTTGTTAATATCACCACTGAAGCTGAAGACAATATTTCAACTCTTAAGCCTACCAGAAAATTATAGTTAGATTTATACTGACTTTAGTCACACAACTTTGCTTTCCACTGATTTTTCAAAGTACTTTCCCATAAAGACTAGAAAGTTCAGATAGGACCCCAGAATTTTTGTTCCATTCTGAATTTCAAACTAGTTGTTGAGTCTATTAATAACCTTTGAACAAGAATGTTTATTAGAAGGAAGGCTGTTATTGCATCCTAGGTTGCCAAACTCTTCCCATTTTAAGTCCCAGTTGCTTATAACTTTGCCAAACACTAAATGCCTGGGTTGAAATTTTCCATGCCATGTCTGTGTCTCAATCTGACATGTGTTGGAAAATTTAATCTAAAATAGATAGAATGGTTTCCAAGAATGAGTGTTGGAGAAAAACATTCTGTTTTGCTGGGGGGTGGGCAGTAAGGGAGAGAAGGGGGGAGGAAAACAAGAGGTATTTTCACTGCAGAGCCCACTTGCTCTGATTCCCTGCCCTGAAATTGGCAGGAAAAGATAATTTTGTTTAGAATTGCACTATTTTTTGCTTTCCCTATGAAAATCAACTGAATATGGACTACTTATAAGCCTTTGAAAAATTGCTGCCTATGTGAATTTTCTGCAACATGGGATGGGAAAGAACTGCCTGATAGGCTGAGATCAGTCCCATGTAATTCTGATGTGTACAGTAGATGCCCAGGCTCAGAAGCTCCACAGACAATCCTGGCATGTGCTCCTGCAAGCTCTTGGCCCCCAGACACTCTCTTGTCTTGCTCTGTTACACTGAAAACGTGAAGCATGAGGTGAAACCCATTACAGCAGTTCAGTGCAAGAAGGAAGCAGAAGAAGCTGGAGAAAGAGGTGGGATGTAATTGCTAATAGAGTCATTAAATAGCATTTCAAGATGACCTAAGGACCAGACAAACTGCAGGGGAAGGCAATGGCATTTTGCATTTTGATGCGGGGTTAGGTTCTTCTTGCCCCAAATCTGGAGTGCAGTTCCAGCAGCAAATTCATTGGCAATTGCATCCACACTGAGAAGATTTCCATCTCTGGCTTGGGCATTCCTAGGGTGAGTTTGTAAACAGAAGACATGGTATCTGTCTCCAGTACTTAAGTGACCTGCTGCTGCTGCCACACTGGAGGAAGTTGATTAATTTGGGTTGGGAATCAGAAGAACAAGACCTAGCCCTGCAGCAGCAGTTGCAATGCCTACAGCAAAAGGGAGTCAATGGGAAGAGAAACCTGGATTAAACTGGTAGTGTTTGAGTCTGTAGGGACAAGGGAAGACAGCAATGCTCAGCAAATCCCACATAGCACACATGTGGCATCTCCAGTTTAGATACCCAAATGATTTCAAGAGGCAAGGCTGTCCTGCCATCAGTCTTTCAAATGTACAGGGATATTCATCTTCATAAGCCATGAGAGAAAAGATGGGCAGAATTGCTGGATTCATGATAGGCAACATGTGTCAGGGTCAGTCATGAAGAATGCACAAAATCCCAGTTTAGCTGAACTTGGTATTTGAATTGTGTAAGTTGCAGTTGCTTCCTATTTTGGTGTTTTAGCTGGCTTTGCTCCCATATTCCACAGAGTCCTTGAACAACCATTATGGCTTTTCAATCCCTTTTGTGCTTAGCAGCCTCTGGTGTCTTCATGGGGGCAACACAGTCAGAATCACTCTAGAGAGTCCAGAGCATTACCTTTCTCTTTCAAAGGCCTCTGGTGCAGATGGAAAGCCTTTGTTGTCTGTGCATAAGTATCTGGCTGCCATCACCAGCAATATCCAGAAAGTAAAGATGTCTAGGGTGTCGTGATAAAAGGAAACTGTGAATGGAGAGAGGTAGTTTCTAGGCCTTGAGTTCAGGGCAAAGCTACAGAGTTTACTTATGTGGAGAAGTGATGTAAATTAGAGGATAAAGGACTATATTTTCTTCTGTTGTAGAAGTCCTGTGTGGTGGGGAGAAAAAATCTTTTCCACAGATAGACACCTAACCATGCAATGCTTCTTTTCTGACTGGACATTCAAGATCATCATCTGAGGGATTGCAGAGCTGTCACAGCTGTAGCTGCAGTAATTGGGAATTGCAGCTTAGGCATATAAAGTGCAATAATAAAGTGATGAGCTCTTGAAGCTTGGGAACCTTAAATTCAGCCTCTGACATTTGTGAATGTTTTTAGCCTCAGGTAATCCCTATGAAAGACAAGCAAGTTGTTTGGCAGATTAACCAGTTTCAGGAACACCATGGAAGAGTGAGTGTTGTAAAAGAGGGATACTTGTTGTTGCCTTTCACTGTCATCCATTGTTACTTAGTTGGGTGTGAGAATGGGCATTTGTGTTTATATGAAACTCTTAGTCTGTGTGAGTGAATGAAAGCACCTTCAAAATTTATCTTCTCAAAGTAACAGCATATATCACAAAAAAACAAAAACCAAAAAACCCCCAACCATAAAACTCACACCAGAATAATAAATCGAAGAAAGGAAAAAAAACATTTTACTACTTGTTCCATTAAATGCTTCCTCAAAAATAATTTGTCCTCACTTCCTTCAAAAGCTATCCTGCACAAAAAGGAAAGAGTGGAGTTTTTTTATAGTTTGTGGCAGCAATTACAGTGTTTCATATATCTTTGAAGCATCTTTGAAAATCATCCCAATTTTACTTTGCATTATGGATGGATACACCTATCTTTTCATCTGGAAGAATTGTCAGTGAATCAGGCAGGTTACTGTACTACTGCTATAATCATTAGGAGTAGAATTAGAATTTTTCAATTGAACAAACACAATTCTCAGTCATGTCAATCTTGATGCTTAAAAGAAGAATTAAGCATAAACTAGGCAACAATATTTTAAAGTCGTTTTCTTTCCTGCTCAACTAGCTCAAAATGAACAATCTAATTTTATTCTTTTTTTCTCCTCACATAAGTGCATGAAAGATCTACACAATTTAAGCATTGCATAGTCTTTGTTTTGCATGTGAACAATTTGAAATAAATGTTTTTTATTGACTTAACAAAATACACTGAGGTAGACTAGAAAGGACTCAGTGCCAATGAGTACTCTGTCCTGACTTAGGTCTCTCTCATACAAGGGCTTTACTGACATAGGTTCATAAACGAATGAATACTTTAATAATTTAGGATACGTATACGACCACAATAAAAACAAATCCTAAGTTTAAAAATTAGAGGCTCTATGGTCAGGCACTTCAGTAATTCAATGCACTAGTGATTTATCAATGCAGAAGGATTCTCTCTGGTGGCATAGCCAGAACCACTTCATGAAGGTTTCTGTTCCACAAAGGAAATGCTCCATCACTCATCATGCCGGAGCTAACTTTGAGGCTAACTTCATTTCTTGAGTGTCACAGGTAAGAGCTTGATCTTTCAAATCCATGTTGCACAATTCTTTACACTGATTTTGCTTGTTTAAAAATTAAGAAGGAAATTGGCAACAACTGGAGTGCATTTAAACTTTGTTAAATGCCTAAGGAATCTTAACATGGTTAAATCTTTTAAATGTGGGAAGAAATCTTAACTATGCTAAGACACTGTAGATGTTTAAGTCTCCGTAGGAATTTAGAGTAGACCAGCCATGCTAAGGCACTAGGAGCTTAAAGAAACATTAATTGGTTAATAAGCCATAAATTCTTAACCAATCTTAAAAGAGTTAAGTGCTCTAATCCCAAATGCTTGATTCTTTTATCCGGTCAAAACAATCAATGGGATCAAAATGTGAGCCTCTGAAGTTCAGTATAACTTTCCTTTGTATTGCTGGGCTGAAGTCTGCAACCAAAATCTGAATTCATGCTCAACCAAACCTTCATGGCCAGGCACTTCAGCCTGCATGGGATTAATTTCTCTCTGCACTGTGGATGAATTTTTACTAAGAGTTCAGCTCTAAACAGTAGTTACCTGAAACGTAATCCAAACCCTTTTAATCTTTTTTCTTTTTCTGCTGATATTTTGCAGTAATAAAAGTAATTTACTAACCCTTGCTGCTTAAATACCATTAGGCCAAAAAGGCAGTAGAATATTGTTTAAACAGGGCAGTGACTATAAACAGAAATCTCTGACTGTGGGGTCAGTAAGCCAAAGGCAATGTGAAGATTAAGACAATGTTCCAAGAAAATTTATAGAATTAAGTTAGCCAGACTAATTTAAAATATTAAGTCTCAATTGTACATATATATATATATGTGTGTGTGTGTGTGTGTATGAAAAAATAAACATATTTATTAGAAGAAAGCAGTGACTTCCTTGCAATTTTAGTAGTTGTTTCAGGATGAAGGAAGCTTTTAAAACCACCTAATAAATTTGGGTAGAATGATCCTATACACTGCTTCTTTGGTGGTAGCAACAGATTCCCCTCATATACATCAGCATTTTATTAAAGGCAGTGCTGCTTATATGTTTTCTGACTTCTTGAAGAAAAGTAGCTTATGGCCAGTAAGAGATGGTCATGAATAAATAGTAAATTATGGACACTACTCATGGCTCCTTGGTAGAGCAAGGTTTTACACATAAGGCCCTGCATTTGTTGGACAGTCTCTCAGAACTGTGGCTCTATTGCCAGTAAAAGCTTAAACTGCATTTTTACAGTTTTGAAGTGAATCAGTGGGCTTTATGGAAGAGCAGTTAACGCTTGTACGAACCTCTAAACTAGGTTTGAGGAATTTTCTCTTTCTTTTTGTGTGCTATGGAAGCCCCTTAAGCAGCAGCATTTCATAGCCAGGTATAGTGTGACATAATGCACGGGAGAAAACAGACAATGAATTAAAAAAATAACAAACCATCAGTTTTGGTGCCACTGAAAGAAGATGCAGTAAACAGTTTTAAGGCCCTAAAGAAAAAAGATTAAGAAAATCATGTAACATTAACCCTGTTTAATGCAATTCTCAGCTAGAGAGTTGTGAGTACATGGACAAGGGAGTGAGAGTATGTCCAGAGAAAAGAATCTGCTTCTGGGGCCACATTGAGGGTTCACAAAGAGGGAGAAAGCCAAGGAGGCCACTTACCAAACACTGAACATCCTGGATGACACATTACTGTAGCATGCATGTTTTTGACCTGGTGAAGTGGCTCCACATGGCCTCAGAGCTTTCTGGCATTATCAACTGCAAGTACTCAAAAGTCCCAGTCAGTCCTCAAAATAGGATGACTTTAAAATAGTTCTATTTGCAAAAATAAACATCTTACATGCTTTTTTGATTACTATCTCTGTGTTTAGAAATAAGCCAAAGTTTGGTTCAACTTTTTTTTTTCTCTACAACCATCTAAACTAGAAATCATAATTAAAAATACATTGTTTAAAGAGGTGGCATTTCCCTCTTCTATCACTTCAGTGGAAGGGCTGGGACAAACGTGCAGCTTCCATGAGCTAATCTGTTTAGCTCTGCCCTGTTCCAGTCAGTTTTACTGGAACAAACTATAATTATGCCCTTCATTTAATGTTTGCTCTTGCCTGAGTGTAGCTCAGCTTAATAGTGCAATTGCAGTGGATTTAACGAGCTGCTCCAACAAGACTGGTCTGAGGCCTGCCGGAGGCAAGGCAAGAATCATTACTACTCTTTATTGTACATAAAATTCATAACTGAAATATTGCTTCTTTTCATCCAGCAACTTATTATACCTGAAACTTTGAAGTCTAAGAAGGTATTGCAAGTTATGCAATACCTACTTATTAAGTTTCCTGGATTTTGAACAAAAATGTTTAGGTATTTAAAAATTGCAGAGCAAATCTCTGTTAAATAGTATAAATACCTTTGAAAAAAGGCTGTTTTCCCAAAGGCAAACACTCTCTAAATAGCTTGTAAAAGTACTTAATTTATTTTATCTAGGTACTTTTGAGGGACCATTTATGCTTTTTAGGTATGAGAACAGACTAATTTTCCAGCCTTTATTATTGCTGTAATTAGATTAAACTGTTTCCAAAACTCAAGCTATTGAAGTTATATGTGTTATAAACATAAACATAACATTGACACAGAGACAAATCTATACACATTTGTAGATTCTTTTGGCCAGCATGTGGGAAAAGTAAAAAGATAAAAAAAGATGGAGGATAAACTGTCAAGAAGATTGTCTCTGGTGAGAGACTGAGCCATCAGCTGCCCAGCACACCCAGGCAGGTTCCTGGTCAGCCTCACTCCAGCCTGTTTGGTTTGAGCAGAGCTCAGATTCCTGTTTGCTAATCCTTTCTAGCCAATTTTGCCATGTTATGCTTTATCTGTCTACTCACTTTTCCCAAGCTAAACTGATTCAGGTTGCTCAGGAATTTTTTCTGGTTTGGTTTGGTTTGTTTCTTTGGTTCCTTGTGGCATCAATTTTAAGTCACATTTCCTCCAACCTTTATATGATTATTGCCACTACGGAGGCTTCTGGACAGTGAACAACTGCAACTGTTACAGTGTTTTTCCTGGAGCTTTGGGGAAAAGATTGAAGAGAAACAGATCCTGGTGTACTGGAAACTTTTCCTTTCCTTCCACCTTACTCTAGTAAAGGAATAGCATCTCCCAGATGTCTCTGACACGGCGCTTCTGTACTGAACACAGTACTGTGGGTTTGGATATTTGGAGTTAACAAAAAGGGGTTGAGCCCTGATATTTATTCGGTATCTAAGCCAAATTAGTTTTTTGATGGTAGGAGCTACTCAACAGGTGCCGAGGCTGAAATTGGTAGGAGCCTGTGAATGTTATTTTGTTAAAATAAATTGGTAACTCTGTGCATTTAGCAATTTGCAATTAAGCATCTGAGAGTGCCTGGGCTAGAAACCCACTATGCATTTATTTTCTGTTTGTGCTCAGCAGGTCTCATTTAGGTCATTATTGTTGCCTGTATTCAGCAACAAGAGACAAATAAAGAGCTTCTTTCTTTTCACATAGGTCGCTGTTAGTGTTTCTGCTTCTGATTGAAAAAGTTGTACTGTGAAATCTTGATCCGTTTCCTTATTTTGACAGCTTTTACACCTCCCTATGGCTATTTATAAAATAAAGGTGGGAATTTTTTTCATGGCATGGTGACTAGCTATTTGCTAGTTATCTGATTCCACAAGGAAAATAATGGGTAGTGGAGAAATCTAATGAATTTGAATGCATACTTACATTCTAATGAAGTCTATAGGTCTTAGTGCACAGTTGAGTACTTGGCTGTGTGTGTAAGAAAAAATAGAATTAAAAACAGCATGCAAGCTTCAAACTCAGTGTCAGATGTAATATCTGGAAAGATGTACGTGTTCTACCAGGTATATTGCTTTTGCTTAAGAGCTGCATTTAATTCCTAATTTACCCACTTGTGATTTACCTTCTTCTTTCCTCCATTCTACATATTTGCAGAGAGGGAACAATCTTTGACAAACATATATAATGAGGTTTGCAAGACTTTTCTAGCAGCAGGCATAATTTTAGTCTTCTGTAACCTCAAACAATGCAGACTTAGGTGAAAGAAACAAACTTCAGTTTGTGCAACTTGCACAAGCAAAAGGCAAATGCAGTTGACTTTAAAATTGCATACTGGTGCTGAAATCTTCCAAGGATGGCAAAACAAATAAATGATAGCACAAAGCAGTACACTGCAGCATCCATGGGATGGGCCCTCTTTGCTTTCTTCCCCAGCCTTTCTCCGGTGAGGATTTACATTTCTGGGCAGTGATGGTGCTGAGGCTGTGCCCCATCTCCAAGCCAGTGTGAGCTCTTCACAGCATCTGGAAGAGGGCATCCCCACACCCCATTAGGCCCCCAACCTTTAAACTGGGGAAATGGGTTCAGGTTACCTTGCTTAAATTGTGTCCTTATTTTTCAATACCATTAACATTTAGAAACTCTTACACAAACCATGATTCGGATGATTATGGACTAGTGGCTTATCTTTGCTCCCCAATAAGACTCATCTGTTCTACACCAATACTGAAGGAATTGGAGTAAAGAAAAGTGTGCCTGGAAAGGAAGAAATTGCACATATGAGGACTGTAGGTCTATCATATTACATCAGCTTTAACCTATAGTATAATTTTATATAATGAAAGTCCAAAACCCAAAAATAAAACCCTAGTAGCATCTCTTTTTAGCTGAATCAACATTTTCATGTCTAGAAGTTCAGAATCATTCAACTGCCTTTTCACAGGTGTATATGTGTATGTGTTCTTCTTTGTTAGCTTCCAGTAGGAATATGGAGCCAGAGACAAATGGGAGTGTCACTTACAGTCAGGGCTGCAATAAACTGTATATAACTAAATAAATAAGACCCACCAAATCAAGCCCACTCCACCAAAACACCTTTTCAAAAATGAGATTGTCATGAATGTGGCAAGTCAAACCTTTAAAGTCTTTTCAGCTGCGCTGGAGGTGTGGAAAACAATCCGTTTAAGACAATATTCCAGACAAAGACTTTGTGGTGATGCGGGGGTTAATTACAAACAACAGAGGTTCATTACCCATGCCAGAATGTTGTGTTCTCACACAAAAGGCGCTCTCACTTGTTAAATGTCTAGCCTAGACTATCAGAAATTGCATTACACTTGCTGCCCCTCCCCTTATTCCCGGACTTTCTTACTCTGGCCTTTTTTTTCCCCTTCCTCCCATCTCTATTGAAAGACAGTAATTAAACACTAAAGCCTCTCAGTTTCTGCAGCACTGCGGGGGAACTCCTCCCTGTAATAAGCACCAATTACGGGCTGCGACTGCAGCTGATGAAGGATTATCCTCTCACTGAGCTACGGCAAGCTCTAGAGTATAATCTTCAATTAGTTCAATTCATGGAGCACACTGGCAGGCAGGCCACTACGTTTCCCACGACTTACACAAACAGCCTTTCTTTGACACCCCCCAACTCTGCACAGATGGTCCCAGCACTGTCTGTTGCAAAGTTCAGTGCATCTGGCCCCTAAACCCACCTAATGCAGGCAGCAAAACAAAGCCTGGGACTCAAGTGCCCTACAGTACCTATTTGTTTCAGTAGCAGCAGGCTGGCCTTTTTTTTTTTTTCCCTTTCTTTTTTTTTCCTTTCTTTTTTTTTTTTTTAATTAAAGAAAGAGAAATTATTCAAGGAGTCAGAAAACAGGTGGATAAACAAAAAACAACCAACAATCTTCTGGACTGACACTATAAATCACTTGTAGTCATCTTAGCTCTGCTTGAATTTTTAATGACCCTGTCTTACAATAATGTAAATAATAGGGCTGCAACAGCTAAGAGATAGGGAGAGCAAAATTAAAAGTCTATGTTTAGCACTTTTTCTTCATGCTTAGGTACTGCAGAGAGCCTCGAGAAATAATTGGTTTGGGGTTTTTTTACAGTGTATCTGTTCACTGCTTGGAACAAAGGGTTTTGTGAACCCAGATTTATTCTGTGCTTTGACTTCTTGCTTCTGCATAAGGATATTTTATCAGATCTATGTATCAACTTTCTTTAATTGCTGAACCTAAGAATAAATACAGTGATAATCCGAAGCAGGTAGACTTTAATTAGTTGACAGTCTGCCTTTATCTATGGTTTTGATACTGGAAGACTTTGCTGTATAACTGATAAACACAATAATTAAATAGACTAAAATAGATTAGTTCCACTGACATCATCATCTTGCACACTGACTAATTCTGTTGCCACTGCCTTTGCTTCAGAGGAGCTGCCAGGACCAGAAGGCACAATGCCTAGAGCACCTGCTTTTATGTGCTGGTACACACGTTTGAGGGATGCAATTTCCACTGTTGCCTCCATGTGGCTGCCTCAGCAGAAGAGAACAGGATTTTTTCCAAAATCAAGGCATGTCCTCACCTGCAGAGAGGTTGTACAAGCTTGCAGGATGACTTACAGCAGATAATTACCCATCTTCATTTGCTTAGTATATGGGCTCTTAGAGGTCTTCAGATCTGGAAAAGCCCTTGTATGTCTGAAAGTGTTTCTGGTTGGGTTTTTTTCAACTATATTGATTTGGATTTAATAAAAGATATCATTTTAATGCATAAAGCTTGCCTCAGTAACATTCTTGTACTGTCATTTATATAATCCTGCTGAAATACCACTCTATACACTTCAATCATGAAAAAACCCAAGTCAGACAAAACCTCCACATTTGTTTTAGCTGAGCTGTTTATTTCAGTCAGGCAAAAAAGGCCAAAAGTAAAGTGTAGATCCAGTTTGTGAAAAGCCAGATTTCAAATAAATGCTCTCTAGCTGTTCTTCCTTGTTCCACTGCTCAAACTGTTCAAATCATACTGTTCAATACCTACAGTGCTGTAGGTATTTTCAGAGAAAATATAATAAAATAAAACAAACAAACAAACAGACAAACAAAAAATCAGCCGTTACCTAAGCAGCAATTCAGACTTTGAGACTTCAAGTGTCCCAGGCTGGTACTGGCAGGATACTAATAAAGAGGATCTTAGAGAGAATGCTCTTCCTATTTCCTACAGACCCATAGACCCAGGAGTAGAAGGAGTAAAAGTTGTAGATTTCTAATATCTGGGGAATAATTGAGTGATGAAATCAAGCAAATGTAAAAGAAAAATAGTCCATAAAGCTGACTTCCCTTTCTGCTGGGAACCCAGAGGGGAAAAAACCCCAAGCCCACAGTGAACAATGGGCTGCTCTCACTTGCCATGTGGAAGGTTTTTAAGTGTGAGGCCTTGTGTGCATGTTTATCTCCCACATCTGGTTGTTGAAATGGGCACTTAGTTTTATTGCAGTCATGAGACTGTCTTCAGTGCTGCTATAAACACCCAACTGTAGGATTTGATCAGATTCAAGTGTCATTTTTAAAAGTGTATTTATCATGGCCCCCAGTTTAAAAGCATGGATGATGGGGGTTTTTTATAACTCGATTGACAGACAGGGAACTGAGCCTAAAATCACACTATCCTTACAAACCTGGCCTCTAAGCAGCTGAATTCCTGCACTAACCATCTGAGCAGTATAAATTGTCTGATGACAATTGTGTCAGAAGAGCACTCTGCATCTAAATTCTCTGACTTTGGTCATCTACTTTTGTCTTCTCCTTCCATAATTTCTCTCACATGTAGCCAAGTAACACACAAACCAAAATGGGGCTTATGCTTACCTTTGTCCATGTGGCACTGTCATCACAGAGAACCACATGGAGGCAATTACAAATAAGAGAAAAGCTTCCCTCAAATTGGTGTGTGTTCTGAACTTTGAGGAAACAGAGAACAAACTGAGGAAAATCAGTGGGAAGAGACAAGTGACCATCTAATTGTTGACCCATGTCACTCACAGCTGGGGTAGGCAGCAGGTCATGACCATCATAGGGTACAAGTTTTGCCTCTGCTGCACAGTGAAAAGATCATGGGTATTACAGCTCCATTTTGTACTTGGGGGAATAAAATAGTAAAAAAGGAAGGTGAAAATTATCAGGTCCATAACTTTTTTTTTTTTTAAATTTTAAAGCCACTGAACAGATAAACAGACTTCATACAGTTAACCCAAAATGCAAAAGGATATATCATAATCTCTAGTTAGAAGAGATCTATAAGGATCATCAAGTCCAGCATCCTGAGAACATAACTTCTGGCCTGAAAAATTTACATAGTGAACTATAATGGTACATGTAAAAGATGGAAACTGGAGAATATTCATATGAAAAGAGGATGACACCAGGACTTGCTGAGGAGACTTTGGATAACTGGTTAATTTTTATCTAACTAGAATGAAAGGAGCAGTGCAAATGCAAGCAATTGTGGCAGTGCCTTCACTGAGGGATTGTATCTTGGGTTCATTTTCCTCAGTGATCTAGTTTAGTTTAAATTTCTAGTTTGGGCTCTAGACCCTATCAAGTGCCATATTCAGATAGCAGGAACTTTGCTTCACCTCATAAATCACCCCATAGATGTTTTTTATATGTATAGATACATTTAATGCCATGTATTTAATGAACCTGTTGACAGTGTATGGCTGCTGCCTGTGAACTGCCACGAGCAGCACTGGGAATGAAGCACAGGAATTGGGGGTCTGTGTGCCATTGCAGAGCTACAGTCTCGCTGGGATCACAGGGACATGGTGGGATAGCTCAAACAGGAGTGGCAATGGCTGGATACAGACTCTGTGGGAAGGACAGGCTGGGAGGATGAGGAGGGGGAGCTGCTCAGTACATGAGAGAGCAGCAGGAATGTGAGGAGCTGGGGCAGGGAGCAGGTGGGAGCTTTGGGGTCAGGGTTAGAGGGCAGACAAGCACAGGAGATGTGTTGGTGGTGTTTGCTGGGGTCTGCCTGGTCAAGGAAAGACATTTCCAGACTGCTTCACATCCACATGCCCTGGTCCTTGTGAGAGGCTCGAAGCTCCCCTGGATGGGATGAAAGGCAACACAGCAGGACACAAGGGCAGCACTACTGGAGCTGATCCTTGCAACAAGAAGGATCCTGTCAGGAAAGAGAAGGCTTGGGGCAGCAAACAGTGAAGTGTTTGTTTGTTTAGAGCACAAATCAGCAAAGAACAGCAAGTTTCGGGGATCTGATCACCTGCTTAAGGTTAGGTGGGTGCTTAAAAGCTTTTCTGGATCAGAGCCATTATTGGCCATTAATATATACACTGGGAAAAAATCGTGCCAAATAGGTTATAATGCATCTAGAGAGCAAATTGAGTCTTGAACACTGCACATGCATTTTTGTGCTCTGACCTGATGAAGCACACACAATTACAATGTTTGCTTTAAATGTGCCATATTTCATGTAAATGCCATTAACAGGAGGCAAACTGGACAAAGAATTGTGTCGTACCTTTTAATTGAGAACAGGAGGGTTTAAGATTAAAAATCTCCTTGGATAGCACCAGTCATGTCCCTTTATAAATTGCTGAGTCTGTTAAAGGACAGCTTTGTCCTAGGAAATATAAATAAAGCCTGATGCGTTGTTACCAAAAATATTTGTAAGACATTAACAAAGTTTGCAACCAGCATTATTAACTGCATGGTAACAGGGGTTTTATTCATTAGGATGAGCATGTAATTTATTCCATGTAAAATTCGTTATCACAAATATCAAACATGCTGTGGGTAATAAATGACCAAGCAGAAATAAAACAAAAAGAGCTTTGTTTCAGGACACAAAAGCAAATTGACCCTTTTGATTTATTTGTTTTTCTAAAGAAAGGAAATGCTCATTTAGCAGATTAAAAATGAAATAGGGAAGTTGAACAACAAAAATCTTGATGAAGACAGTACTTGTTAGAACTGTATGGAAAGATAACAAGTGATTATAACAGAAAATGTGAACAGTCCAATAAAACACAAGTATGATCAAAGCTGTGAAAAAAGCAATTAAGCTGTTTTGACACTTGACTGATGAGTTGAATGTGTGCATAGATTTGAGGCATTTAAACTATGTTCATGAACAATTCTGTTTACAGGGCACCTACTAGCATAGTTTTCTTTCATCTTGCCATATAAAGTAAAAAGGAAAATATTTCAAGAAACTGTCACTGGATAAATCAGATTTATTTTCTACACTTTATTAGACTATGGGCACTATATATATAGGAATAACACCTTTAAATTACTGAATATTTGGAAGATTTATTGTAAACACAGGGTGGAAAAGTAGTTCCAGAGCTTATACAATTTCTTTTTGGAGAAATGTCTTTACATAAATAACTGAGTTGCTCAATATGCAAGCCTATCAAGGTAATTGGAAACTTTGTTTTTTCCAGGCTACAGGGAAAAAGTGGAAATAGAGTTTATTAGTACCTAAATCCAAGACAAAATTGGATCCTGAAGGCTTTTTAAAGCTCAGTACAATTCAACAGCAGTTTAAATGAGACTAGCATTAGACTGAAATTTGTTAGACAGTAGTTTGAGAAGTCCTCTTGAAAAGAACTGGAAGGTGTCAGAGGATAGTTGCTCCTAATTGTTACCACATTTTTGATGCAAGAGCCTAACTGCAGGAGTCAAAGGCAGTTTTTCCATTGATTTCAGTCATTTCTACTCTCAAATGCTCATCTTTTTTTTTTTTTTTAAAGTTACTACGTAAGGTGCTCGACAGGAAATATAAACAGGTTGTAGCAGTAAGAGCTAGACATGACTTTTTCAAAGTTTTTGCAAACATAAGGCAGGGCTTCAGCCATAGACATTTCATGGGAAACTCTGAACAAAGCATCGTATTCTCTGCCATGGCACAGGGAGCTCTGCACTGGCTGAGCCCCATTACACTGAGCACAGAACAGAAACACCTCTGTCACCAGCTAACAGGCAAGCAGAGGTGGCACTTCAGAGATCAGCTTTGAATACAAGACTCCTAAATACACTGTGCTGGAGAGCCAGTGCTTTGAAACACAGGAAGATGACAAAAGTTCCAAAGAAAAACTCCATCAAATCGTCAGCAAATACAGTCTAGTGGCCCTATTCTTGTTTGCTTGTTGTTTCCGAAGGAGTGAAACAGCGATGGAAAAATAAGATTTCTTTTGTGGAAAGCACATGGGAAAAGTCTAGGCAAAGGTTGGTATGCTGCATTTTTGCCTAAACCATTGCAGACTGCCTTATGCTGTCACTGCTCCTTCACACTCAGGAGTGGAAAAGGGCCGAATGAGATAAGTATAGCTCAGGCTGGTTTGCCCTGGTACCATGCCAAAAAGAGACTGAAAAACAGAGCAGTAAGGAAATGGGCAACCTTGCTCCTAGACACTGTGGTTTTGAGTGAGGGTTTAAGGACAGTGAACTATGACATGACAAGATGAGCATGTTAATACATCCAGCTTAGTTAAAGCACGTGCTGACAAACCTGAATCAAAACCTGCATGTCTTCTCTTAGAGGCTACATCACCATAGCTGACGTCCCAAATATTCAGAGTGACAGACAGAGCACACTGAGACATAAGAAGAGAGACAGGTAGCCACAAGGCACCACTGAGGCACAAGAGCTGCTATTCCATGCAGCCATGCAACTCAAATACCCACTGCAAGCCTTCGAAACAGAGTTGTAGATACAAGAGCAGACTTGACAGTTTGGAAGGAAACCAAATGCTGAATCACCCTTGGATAGAACTGTCAGGGCTTTCACAGCTCGTGAAGCCTAAAAGACTCCAGGGCCTGTTCTGCTGCTATTTGTGTCTCATGGAGCTTGGCTTTGGGTGTCACAAGAGTCACCACAGGACTCTCAGCTCACACAGAGGTGGGCAAGTCTCACATTAATTCTCAGTGAGGCGACGAGTGAAATAAAAGGGCCAGGAGACTTGCTTCCTTGAAAGGCCGTTATTGTGAAATCAGCTCGGGTGGGGAACCTGAGGGGCTGCACACACCGCCGCTGCTCCCAATGGACGAGGAGGAGGAGTGCAGCTGGGTCCTCACAGGCAGAGCTGGGGCTTCTTTCCTTGACAGGAATCCCTGGCATGACAACTTTTGCTTGTAGTCTAGGGGTGTCACATTGGTGGGGCGCTGTCCACATCATGGTGGTGGAATCCAAGCAGCTCAGGGTGGTAGCCCATATTCTACATCGTTTTCCCAGCCTGGGGACACTGGTCTCAGCTCTAGATGTCATTTGGGTTCATTGTCCTAAGGGGTTTTAAGTCCGAATAATGTCCCAGTGTCCCTTGCACTCCCCTCATTTGCATGCGAGTCCATGATGTCACCCTCCTCCAGGCACCATTTTCAGGGAAGCAGCAGCAGCAACACCCAATGGAGGGAAAAGGAGGTACACAGGTGAGACAGAATGGGGACTGGGGCAGAATGGGGTCCAATAATTTAACATTAACAACCAACATCAATTACCAACCAGAACAGAGCAAAGCTTAACATTAATAATTATACATGAAAAACTAAAACTTATGAACTTGTTCATAACAAGGAGGACAGCACGTCCCAGACGGGTCTCTTTCCAGGTGAGCCAGTTACAGAGATTCTTGGTTCGAAAAGCTCCTGCCCTGTGTAAAATATTTCACAGTGTGCAACAGAGAGTGCTGCAAAGAGGGGCTTTACAAGATGACCCCAAAAGTATTTCTGTGACACATCAATTCACCCAGCTTGGGTAAATAACTTGGGTGAATATAACTCTCCTGCACTTCAGCCTTTTGGGGCAGAGATTTGGGTATCACTGTTTGCCCTCCCCCTCTCTGGTCAGTCTCAATCAGCAGCTGCCCAGTTCACTTGTCTTACACTCTTCTCCCCTCAATCATGCATGTCCTGACAGCTCCCCTTCACAATTCCTCCCCTTCCCCTTTTCCTTTCATGCCTTGTCATGTTCTCCAGCCTGCTTCTTCCTCTTCACATCCTGCAGCACATACGTGAGTCTCCATCCCTGCCCTCCAGAAGGGCTTCCAAATTTCTCATAACGTCCTGGCTAACTTCTCCAAACACTACTTCTATTTACTGCTCCTGCCAGTATCCCAATAATTTCATACCCACACCACCCTGCCTGGCCCCCCTGTCAGGAGAAGCACACTACCTCATTTCTCAACACCAAGCACTCACCTGCATCCTTTTACAAACAACTCTTGCCAATCCTAGACATTAAGCAATTCTCATAGTACCTTGGAATACAGAGGTTTTCCAGAAAACAAACAAAAAGCCATTGTAGAACCTTTTTTTTTAATTTTTGGATTTTCTTGAGCCTCATCTTTAATTTTTCAAACTCTTTCCAAAACATAAGCATAAAAATGCTTTTATTTGTTAATTTAAAATGTGATTAATTCTTTCCATACAGTGTTAATTGGCATTGCCAATACTAATATGAAAAAGAACTAAAAATAATATACCTTAGAAATAGAAATTGCTTTTTTATTCTGTTGGGATAGAACCTGAGTTCTGCCAACAGAATAAGTACAAATGCTGACAACCACATACTGTCACCTGTCTTTGTCTTCTTGCACCATACTTTAAATTGGGGTTAAACAGTGCCCCAGATTTTAGAGGAACAATTCTGTGAGTATGAGATCCACCATTTTCATTATGAAAAAGGGTAGTGAAAAATTTGGATTATGCTGCTTCAAAAGACCAAAGTCCCAAGTTAGTCTCAAGCACTTATTAGTGGCAAGAACTGAAGGGAACAGCTTTGGTGGAAGTGCATAGTACTTTTGTTCTTCTTTATTGCATCACTACTGATATAATTATTCTGGTACAAATCATATACAAGCAGAAGTTATCCTACTGGGTTATAGAGAAATAATTCCTCCACAGCATGGTTACACTGCTTACATATCTGTTGCAAAGCAAATAGAAGTCCTTAAGCTAAAACATTTGAAACACAAACTGCTAAGAGCTTCTCTACCTTGATTTGCTTATCACTTTTCATGTCAGATGATTTGACTTTGTAGCAGTCACAGTGGAGGATAGTCAATATGGGGATCAAAGCTATCCTGTTCCATTGGCAAATAATGGCAACATGCTGAGAAATATGTAATTGCATTTACTATGTGATAATCCCTTTAGACGCTCTGTCTAGGGTGATATCCCTTTTAATAAAGTTGTGGCAAGGGAAGAAGCCTATTCTGTGGATGAGAAGCTGACAGGAAAAGGATAAAATCACACTCTGATGTCCTTATTATGCAGCTCTTGAAGGACTGATCAGACCTGGGGCTGAAGGGATTGTGTTGGGGTGTCAGTCATGGGTCACTGCTCACCTGGGTCCTGGTTCCCTTCTCTTTAATGCCAACAATAAAACTTCCCTATGTGCCACTGAGAGCAGATCCAGGCCTAAGTTTACAGAAAATAAAGAGGTGTTAAATAGCACTGGACACTGCTCCTGTATTGGGTTTGGAAAAGTTGAAAGCAAACCAGTTGACGCTCAGACTGAAAAGTTTCACTGGAGCAACAAGATGGATCTCTCTGTTCTTGCAGAAGCACGCAGAGAGAGAAACACAGAGCTAAATGACAGCAGTGATACATAGTATTGTTACTATAGAATTAGGTTGTATTAACAATGGGGTCATTACAGCCCTTTCTGCAGCAGGTAAAAACAGGAGGAAAACACCAGCACTGCAGGTATTTCAGTTATCCCAGCACACGAGTGTTTGCCATGAAATCCCTGGAACTTCAGAGCTGATTTTGTAAGTATTGCAAAGTGTAACAGAAAGGCAACTGCAGAAAAACTTAATTTAACTTTAACAACAGAGTGACACAGGAACACTTTTGGGAGAGGAGAAATCAAATCTGTGTTCAGTGAAAATACCGAGTGCTATCGTCAACAGAGAGTGTAGGGACAAGTATTTTGGATTCAAATTAGGGGTTCTTAAGTTAGAAGTGAGGAGGACAGAGTCATCTGGTTTCTTTAATTGGCCACAAGTTGACTATGAATTGCTGATAGGATGCAGCTATGGAAAGATATATTGAAATTCATTACTGTTTCCTTGAAAAAGAATTATGAAATTTATTACAAGGGTACTCATGAGACCATGTGCATGAGAATATCTGAGTGCTGTTCTGGTCATAGAGAGATGAAAACCAGAAAACATGTTACCAGAGGAATAGAAAGACTGGAAAACAGCTTGACTTACTTAGCTTAGGATTAAATAAGACTCAACAGGGAGTCTAAAATACTACAATTGCCCAAAATCAATAATAGGGAAGGAGAGGATTATTTAAGTGGAAAAACAATGTCAGTCCAGTACAAAGTGATGTAAAATAGGAATTAAAGTAGACTTAAAATCAGAAAGATTCTGGCTCAGCCAACTTCTTGAGACACAAAGAGAAAAATGTTTCTGCTTTTAAAAGGGTGAATAGAATTTATATCAGATTGGCCTTAGGCTTAGATAACTTTGCTAGTTTTATGTTTCTAAAAGGGGTAAATTTAAAAAGATCAGATTTAATGAGTAGTAAAAAAATTGCCTGGAAAACAGAATTTTAAGAAAGCTATATTGTTGCATTGAGACAATTCAAAGCACTTGTCCTGGACTTTGGCATGTCTTAATTTTAGAATTTCCTAACCCTAAAACTCCAAAGTTTGGTTTCAAAGTTGAACATACAGTTGAGTTTGTATAGTTCTGATGAAAGACAGCAATAAACTAACTAATAGAATATGAAAACCACATGGGTGATGGTTTATCTGATGGACAGAATGCATAAGGTAAATTCAGACAGCAAAACACATTTTTACTGGAGTTTAATAGTGTTGTTTTGGAGTAGGACTGAAATTTTGTAGTTTTAGTTTCATAACACTGCCCAGCTGGAATTTCCATTTCCAGTTATTATAATACAAAGCTTTACAGTGGTATTTTAACTGTTCATTTCAGATGGTTTTCACACGGAGAAGTTTACTTGAATACCAGATATACTGTAAACATACTGAACATCTGGTAATTAAGTATAGTGCACAGTAATCTCCATAAAGCCCATATCTGTGGTAAAATCTTTTTAATAAATAGTTGATAATGGAATGAAGCTATTAAAAGAATTACAGCACACATGGTCATGTATAGCCATTATTAATCCCGTAGCATGAATAAAAGCTTTTAACTGTCCATTTTACCAAGAATCCTTAAGATGGGCCTATCCTGAAAGGAGTGTCAGCATAGAAATATCCATTTGCAACAGAAAAAAAAAGAGAGACTTCATCATTCCAGTAAATCACTTCTATAACTATTCAACTACCCAGTGAATTTTGTACTCTTCTCAAAGTGTTCATACCCCACATCATGACAGCACAGCCTCCATAGTCTTCCCTAAGGCAGCCAGGACACCAGTGGGAATGGAGGGTCACTTCTGTGTCCCCCCTCTTTTAAGAAATATTTCACCTTGCAGCAGTTTGTGTGCATCATTGTGGGCATCTGCAGAGAAGTTTTCTTGAGCAGGGGGAGGATACATCTGAACTAATAGAAGCAATTACCTCTCCTGGGTTAAGATTTGTTCTTAGGATGACTCTGGCATTTTGTTGATGAGGATTCATTTATTCATTTTGAACAAACTGGAGATTCAATCTTTAAGCTGAATCCACTGACACTTCACAATTTTCAAAAGCAAGTCATGATGTCACCATCCCTTTAGATGCATTATCTGATTGCCACCTACATTTTATTTCAAGAAACACCCATCAGAACAAAACAGTTTTGTTCATTTCCTTCTACTAATGTTTTAATAACAGTATTATTTCCCTTGCATTTGATCAGTAATTCTTATTCCTAAATCGAGGCTAAGCTCATCATCCACCTTGAGCTACCAGGTTTGAAAGCTGCAATGTCTTCGGATTCATAGGAGCAGTCTGTTTATACTACTGGGTATTTTCCAACATCAGCTTTTCCAACGACTATTTAAGGCCTTCTGCACTTTTCCCAGAAGTATTGGTACATTGTTTAAATCACTGGTGTGACTCATTAGCTTATTCTGTATTTCAGCCAGTTAAGTTCCTCTACCTTACGCTCCTCTCTATCCATTTTTTTTTTTTTCCCCAAGAAAACAATGTCAAGACACCTTGTGCAGTTGCTGATAGTTGTCAAGCCAAATGTGAATTCCCAGCAGCAAATGTCAATGCCATTCACCCCAAGATCCCCACATCCCATCACAGGAACTGCTGCCGTGGCACTACCTCCCTGTGTACAGCCAGTTTCCAGCTGCAAATCATGCCATTTTGTTTCATCTAGCTCTGGACAGGAGACTGAATAAACTCAGTGACAGCAGTATTCTGTTAATGATGTTTATCAGGACACCCCCTTGCAGCTGTTCATCTCTGATACATGTGGGATCAAACAGGTGACTTAATTCCTGCTGTCAAGGTCTCTACCTGCCCCAGCTACCTGATCCAGCTGGACACTGCATTCCATCCTCCACACTTCACATGTGCACAAAAGCACAAGCCCTGTTTCCAGGGAGCCTCAGAGCTCCTTTCAGCAGCCTGAGCCTGTTTTTAACACTGACACCTTCCAGGGAAGGGTGGCAATACAGGCCCAGGCTTTTGTACCAAATAAAGCATCAACATCAAAGCATAGGCATATTTTTCAAATACACTAAATAAAGACAACTTTTGATAAGTTCAGCAGGTATTCACCTAATCTGATCAAAACCATCACAGGAGCCCAATTATTTCACCAGAACTTCTCTTAGTGAACTTTGAACCTTCTTGGTCCTTCCCCCTCCTCCAAAAAACCTCCCTGTCTTTCATGTAGTGATCTATCCAGCTGCACAAACACAGCACAAGCTGCCACAAACTTGGAATTGTTTGGCAAGCAGTTTATACAGGGAGAATGACAGGAAAGGTATTTCATGAAGACTTCAAACTCCAAAGAGTTCAGTCCATCCTTGCCTCTGCTTGAGCAGACGTGTCTGGCAAACCATCTTGGAAGCTCAGGGAAGGTGGAGCAGGTGCTAAGCTCTTAAAATGAACAGGAATTTTAGTAGCTGCATGAGAATAGTGCAGCATAATCTGTTATTTCACCAAGAATTCCAGAGCTGTAATGGGCTTTTTGGCACAAAAAATCACAGAGGTTCTGTTCAGAGTGGTTTTTACTATTTGGCATGCTCCTTCTTCTCCTTTAACTTTAGGGGCTTCTCTTCAATAAAAAGTATGTGTTGGGGGAGGAAATGGACAAAACTTGGAAAAAAGACTAAATACAGTATTATTAGAATATGAATGTGTTCAGAGAACAAACCCAAAATATTATGAACTTTTGGTGCCAACTTCTATCTTTGATTTCTAAAACTCAGTCATTACTCTTCTGAATAGAAGAAATGGGGTTTTTTTCTTTTTATTTTGGAATATTTTGATGAGAAGAGCTTTCACAAAAAGGACTCATTAAGAGGGTTTCTTACTAGAAAAATGGACTCTCATTTTCTGAAAATCTGGAAAAAAATCTAAATCTCTGTAGCCACTAACACTAATTTAAGTTTCAAGTGCCATTTGAAAAAAAAATTGAAAAAACTACCGCAAAGTAAACCCAGATTTGCAGAGCTGTTAGAATCACTGAGTATATCTGAAACATATATGGTTCTGGGTCCATGAAAATCTGAATCTTATCCAGAAAAAAAGAATTCCTATTCTCTTATGTGGGCTGCACATGCAGGACTAGAAATCTAGGAGGCAGGAAGGGAGAATTTTTTGTTAAATCTTTGTTTTCTGTTAAAACACTTTCCAGTTTTGCTGTTTGGGTCTTTAGTCCACAGTTACATAAATATATTGGATAGTCATATTAACTATGTTTGGAACTGTGGGAACTAACATATGGTAGCACACCATGGGATGAATCCTGATTTGCAAATGTACTACTTCATACTTTATTGATTGGAAACCTTCCTGGAAGAAGTGGAAAAAAAACTAGAGTGTGATAAGTCTAACATAATAATATCATACAAATTTCCATAGCTTCTGGCCAAAAGTCAAGAGTGAATTATTCATTGATCTAGTCAATGGGCACCTTCACTAGAAAAGCTCAGAAGAAGCTAAAGAAAAAGAATTGTGCTAAAAATTCCTTGTGAAAAGATCTCCTTTGAAAAGTAAAGACTGTTCTCCACTTCTGTTCTTGCCGGCAAGATCTACTAGAAGACAAAGATACAGATTTGTGCACATCCTGGGGATACTTGGATCTCACTCTCTACTCCAGAATAAAACTCTCTTGTGAACCACCAAGACTCAACTCTGGTAGAACTTGTACTTCCTCAAACAGAAGTAAACAGCTCAAGAACAAGTTACAATTTTGACTTTCTACACAAGGAATCTCTGGTGGTGCCTGAACATCATTGACCAGGACAGGCCTGGTAAAGGAGAATTCACAGGAATTTTCCAGGTAGTAACTATGGGAGGTCAAGCTCAGCCTACCTATCTACTCACTGCCTCAGGACCAGGACCTGACAACGAAGCAATTTTGGCTTTGGGCTCCTTTTGTCAGATAAGAAGGTGCCACAGCCTACACGACATAATTAATTTTTCTGCTCTGAATGCCTTACCAGCTCAAATTAGTTCTTGAAATGTTGACATTACCAACTCAGCCTTGGCTGTCAGATCAGTTACCTGATCTTACACAGGGTCTGGTACCTGCTGTCCTGCAGCCAGCACGGAGCTGTCTCAAAAGCAAGAAGTGGCACAGCCTCCACATTCTGCTGCCTGCCTAGCTCCATAGAAAAGTGATAAGGTGCTCACCTCTGATTCAGATTCACTTTCCACTCTGGCCCAGAGTGACATGGGATACAGCTCATTAAGGGACCCTTGTACTGCTCATGCCTGAAACTCAGAAACTCCCAGCAGAACCAGCACACACCCAGCAAACCTTTTCATTCTGTGGTACTTTGCAGTTTGATGCCAGGCCACCAAATGAACTTTTGGGCAAAATAACCAAGATAGCCCTTAGCTTTCCTCACCATGCAGAGTAAAGCTGCTACCTGACGTGCCCAGTGCTGCACTTTAGGGTACTTAGGACAGGGAGGAGGAAAGTATTAAGAAAGTAGTTTGCTTTGATCCATACTAATTAAGTGTGTCTGTGACTGAGGAGTTTAGATACGTTTGCCATCTAATACTGCTTAAACAGGAAATCCAAAATAATTACACTAATGCTAAACCAATCCAACTGCACATGCTGCCCACAGAAATTGAAGAGGTAAGTCTTCCCAGGATTATTCCTTTACTTCAGAAGTAACACCCATGTTCTGGTTGCTGCACCATTCCCTGAGTTATGAATAAAATCTGCACACTGAACTACAAGCCTAGATCTGAAAAAGGAAAAAAACCCACTCATTATTTACAGCATTCTTCTACCATGACACTTCCATTCTGCAAGGATTCTTGAAGGCAACTTACTGCACAATTAAAGCTTGCTGAGCAAAGGAGACCTTTGTTTTCTTCTATACTACTATACTTTACATATATATATATATATATACACATATATATACACTTCTATACTACTATACTCACTTCTATACTTCTATACTTCTTCTATACTTTGTTTTTACTATGTATTGACCTTCAAATTGATCTGGGCCTCCCAAGTTCTGAAAGAATTCAACTTCTCTATGAAAGATGTCAATAAACAAAATCCACCACCTGAGAATTAAGAGATACATTGAAAGGACTTAAAGGTTGCTGCTCTCCTACATATCTGCTTGTTGGAGGCAGCAAACTGAGTTTGCTGAGCTACAAGCAGAGAGAACTTGAGCAGTTAAGGGAACCACCTCACAGGAGGGTTTTCAGGTGAAATACACCCTGCTGTGATAAGGTTCTTCACAACTTCCTCACAAGGACAGCTGTCATACATTATATTTCAGTATGGCACTTTTCATATGTTAGAGCTTCAGCAAAGTTGCAGGATGAATGTGGATACAGGATTGTCAATAGCTATCCATTAGCTGTGAGCTAAGGGCAAGAGGAATGAAGGAAAAACCAGGCACTAGGCATACAGCCCTAAATGAAAGGTTACTTCAAATAACTCTCCTAAAGAGGAGGTCGTGGAGTTGATTATTTAAGAAATTCAGTGGCATTATCTCCAAGTCAGTTTTGTCTGAAGAGATTAAGACAGCAAGCCACATTTCAATTTACCGTGAACAGTTGCTTGGATGACTTCTAATCATGTTTTTAACCAATCCAGGCTCTAATCTGGGAGGGATTTTCCTTTCTAGGAGTGGTGAGAGTGCATGGACAAGAACTGCATGGGTAAGTGCACTTTCTCTGCCTAAGCAACACACTGCAGTGTGTAAAAAATGTTTTATGGAGAAATATTTAGACACTACAATAAAGGTGCAAGGGAGAAGTAAAATATATGCAGAAGTATGACCCCAAAGGAAAGGATTTTCCTTGGTTTAAATGAAAATGCTGCCTTTTCACATGAAGACCTACCGTCAGGCATTTTTCCTACTGCAATATAGCCATGCCTCTGCATAGACACCTCTGCATTCAGACTATGGGATTTGAACTGAACAGGCCACATATCTCAAAGCACTATAGCCACAATTATCTTCCCTTTACTACCTTCCCCTTCGAGGAATCTAAGCATTTATATTGAAATAAAATAGCAACAATGTCCTAAACCCTAAACTAGGGTGTTACTCTGCAGCATCTTATGCAAAACCAAAACAAAGGACGTCTCTTTCAGAAGGCTTTTTTAAAGTATGCAGTTTAAGAAGATTATTCGATTGAAACTAAAACTTTAATTCAGCCCACAGCAAAGAAGAAGGCATGGGGGTCAAACATGGAGAGGCTGGAGCCAAAGTAGCATTTCACAACTGATTTTATCTTGCTCCTCTGTCACCAATTCATGAGCCCAGTGAAACTTGAGTTATCACTGCATTTAACCTGCCAGTAGAGGAGCAGAAATCCCCAACTGCAATACTCCAGAGGCTGACCACAATCACTGCCCATTTCTAAGCATTAATTACAATGCCCTGGCAACCTCCATGGCCCAGATCATTATGGAGCTTGTCACTTGCACTTCCCTTTATGTCAAAAGCTTCAGAGCATTGCAGCAATAGCCAACTTTT
Source organism: Catharus ustulatus (assembly GCF_009819885.2). Lineage (NCBI taxonomy): Eukaryota > Metazoa > Chordata > Aves > Passeriformes > Turdidae > Catharus > Catharus ustulatus. The sequence continues at coordinate 64,715,499 of NC_046224.1, forward strand.
TCCTAAAATTTAAGTTGGCTTTTTGGTACTTTTCATATCTGGCTTCAGAATTCGATTAGATTATATTCCAGTTGTAGATTGGAAGGGGCAGCCCAGGGAGTGGAGTCCCTATCCCTGGAGGTGTCCAAGCACTCAGAGCTCTGGGCTGGTTGACAAGGTGGGAATCAGTCACAGGCTGGACTTGATGACATTGGAGGTCTTTCCTAATCTAAATGACTCTCTGATTCCCTATCTAGTCATTCTCCTCTCATTGAGGAGATTAAGGGAATAATTGCTGGTGGCCCTCTCACCTAACTGTAATTAGGAAATCAGTCTATGATAATTAAACCCAGTCATTTCCCCCTTTTCTCAAGCATCTGTGACAGCAGGTAATTGACTGAGGGCTTTGCAGCTCCACTTTCACAGAGTTTGTCCAGGGAAAGACAAAATATGTGCCCTCACCCTCTCTCTAGCCATTTGCTTGGCCAGAGCTGATGTCGTACATAGTCCTTACAGGCTTTAGGCTGCCACATCATCACTCTCAGGGCTGCTCAGCACACCAGGAGCACTGCTGTGCCCCACCCACACTGTCTCTGTACTCCAGGTTTGATTCCCTGTGTCCCGGGGGCCCTTCCTGCTGATAATTCAAAGCGACTTTTGACAAGGCTGCATTCCAGCAGGACACGCAGCTTAGCCATCCAAGCTGACAGGTGGTGCATTGCTGGGTGATTGCCACGTGCCTCAGGTGGCAGCAAGAGGCCAAAGCACCAGTGACTTCAGCCACCCAGCCAGAACCCTAATCCCCCTGCCACGCATGGCTGGGGTCTGCTTCCGAGTGGGAACATCAGGGAAGTAAACCAGCCATCTGCACTTAAAGGGTATTATGGGAACAAACACTATTGTTAAACAGTTCATTCAGAAACAGTCCATAAATCAGAGAAGATGCTGAATGATGTCCTTTTTTTCTGTTGTGCCTCTCCACAAACTGTGATTGTCTATTGACATGATTAACAAGAAACACTCTTCTCTCTTCCCTGCAAGAAACAAACGGGTGTCACATGTTTCATTCCACCCCAAAAAAACCCAAACACAGAACACCTCCATGCTGTCCTGCTGTCCTTAGAATCATGAGTCATTGGAATCCAGGTCCCAGCCTCAGCAGAACTGCATGGGGAGCAAGTCAGCTGCTGAGGGTGACCCCAGCACAGCCCATCCTTGGGCAGTGTCTCAGGCCAGGACAGATGATGAGCCAGGGCTCCAGAGAACACCATCAGCAACTGGGTGAAACAAGCCTGGAAACAAGGCCACCTATAACAACTTCTCCAGCCAGGAAAAATGATCAGAGACATGAAGGGCACAGAGGTACTCAAAGCATGGCTTTAGGGTCCATACAGGAAGGTCTCTCAGGAAACCAGGCAGCAGGAACCAGAGCACAAAGACAGCACAGTGTGTTTTTGACACGAGAGAAATAAATCTCTCAAGCTGAGCCTGAACAGGGCTCCTGGAACAGCAGGTAGAGTTTGCACAGGTGGAAGCCCCAGTGTGCCTGTTCAGGCACCCAGTGCCCTTGGCTCCAGGCATGGCTAAGGCAGGACAAGAGGAGGTGGAGGCAACAACCTCGTGTGCCTCATGGGCATTCATTTGTGAAGGAGAGCCAGGTCCCAGCCCTCTGCTTGGCCCTCTCTAAGGTGAAAGTAGCTATATAGCAACAGTCCTGAAAGGGCTTCTAAATTAGCTGCAGTAACTCAAAGTTGGGCTTGCTTCAAAAAAGACACAAGCAATCGGTGCTTTACAGCAGTATTACAGCAGCTTCCCACCCCTTCAAAGACAACCATCCCTCTTCTGTGCTTCAGAGCACTCCAAAATGTGGGCTTGGGACCCTTTCTGTGGTGTGGTTACGAAGTGTCTGTAAGGTGCTGTAAGTGCTGAGGAAGTTAGTGAAGTCTTTAAATAAACAGTAAAAATAGCATGCACTCTGCAGAGTTATTATTAAAAGCGTAGATGCCTCCTTCTAGATGTAGTGGACTGTGTATGAGAGATACAATTATTCATAGAAGTGTGTGAAACCACAGTTAGCTGAGGAGGATTAGGAGACCCCTCCTAAAAGGACCCCTATGGAATAGGGTGATATGGGACAACCCACTAAAACAACCCTCTACACACTACCACAGTTCCTCAAAATATTCCCCTGCTGGATGCACTTTGGGAAACAGCTGCAACAATTTCCTTGCTGTGAATGAATTTAGGTCTTCAAACATTTTTTATTCTGTTCTGTGCTAAGATTCCTTCAATTCCAGGTTGAGCTAGGCTGGGTGTCCTTTCTCTGTAAAAGCCAGCTCAAAGCTGCTCCCCTTACTGTCTGCCTCACATGTAGGTGTGGGAACTGAGCACTCAAAAGCCTTGTTCCTACATAATCATCTTGTATACAGCCAACTCCCAGACCCTGACACCCCAGAGGAAACAAGAGCAGTATCATCCTGGCTGCTTGGTCAGGCAAACCAGCGTGTTGCAAACAGCTGACAGATGCTGCTGGAATCTCAATTAATTACCCACCAGGCAGGTAGTCCTGCAGAAGAGATGGTGTTAACATTGTTTAAAGTGTGGCCTCAGTGACCACCCTAGTGTAGAATACCTGTGTCCTGGGACCAGAGTCCAGCTAGTGGCTGTGTGGGCACCCTGCCATTGGAGCAGATGGGCACGGATGGATGTGGGCAGCCAGGAGCCCTCCACGTGTGCGTGCTCAGTGCAGACATTCGGAGCAACATCAGTAATGGGAATTGTCCAAATGTCCCTTCACCCCAAGTGCCTAAATCAAGCTTTGTGTGTGAGTGCCTGTAGGGATAATCACAGATATCAAACCCGACTTCTCTGTCTCTTTCATCCCTGCAAATACACCTTTGGCAATGAGAAATAGCAAGAAAAAACCAAGTTTATCCAGGAAGTAGACTGGTTTATTTTCAGTTTCTAATCTTGGCTGTGTTTGCAATGAGGCAGGTGCTGGTCAATGCCCATGATATCCAGTGGTCAGGTAAGAGTGAAGAGTTTGCCCTCCCCATAGAATCCAGGAAAGCAGGAGTTTTGGGGAATGAAAATGGTGCTCTTGATGTCCTAAGCCCTCAAAACTCTGAAAAGCATTTTTTCTGTTCCAGGAAGAAATGGAAAATCACTCATTGCTGTGAGAACAGGGCTTTCACTTCAAGGGAGTTGCTGAAGTTCTCCAGAACCTTCCCTTGCAGTCCTGCTAATTATCTCAATTAGATTTCTGATGTTTCAAATTGTGTTTGAAGTTCATCTCTCAACAGGGAAATTAAAGGAATAGCTTTGATACAATAGATGGGCATCCAGGGTGGTGTGGAGAAGGCAATAAGGCCTGTTAGCAGATAGGGGCTGGATGGGGCTGTGTTGCTGCTCTCCTCCAGGAGACTTCTTAGTTGCATTGTACAGTGGCTGGGCCTCCATGAAGCACAAGGCTGCTCCTCCACTGTGCTCCTGCAAACATATTCCTAGAGGTTCTTCCTCCCCCTTATTCAGGACCACGTGTAACCCTGAATCTACACTTTGGCTAAGCAAACACATACACATACAGAAAATTAGCTTCCACCTGCATTGGGCCCCGTGGAATTTTCCAGGAAACCTGGCCAGAGTTTTGTGTTTCTAATAAAACCAAAACGGTTTTTAAATCCAGCTTCAAGTTTCATTGCAAATATTTCTCACAGCCCTCTGTAGCAGGAATAATTATTGTCCTTATTTATCGGGTAGATTATACAAATCCCCTAGTAAGTAAATTGTAGGATTAAGGTTAATGTGCTAGATTAAGCTGACAGATTTATTTACTTCCTCCGAGAAGGAAAGACGAAAGGATGATGACCTATCATGTATATTAATTCAACATTTAACCCTGCCACAGCTCCAGTGATTATCTCTGCAAGTGCCAAGTCTCAGCATAGCAGATTAGAGCTGCCATACTGCACACCCAGGGTTCCGTTGTCTCCAGGATTTTATCTGTTCAGCTCCTGGTTTTTCAGATGGTAATGTACTGTACTTTTGCTGTACCCTCCCTCTGGAGTTTCAGAGGGCTCACAAGGAACTACATATGCACCCACACTGCAGAAGGCATTACTTATCCTCATGTTACAAGTATTCATGCTGATGCAGATTTTATTTCTATCACTTGTTTGGATGAAGCAGACAATTCATGCATGATGCAGTCACTGGGTTTTTTGGGAGTCCCTTGGAGTGATTGTGCCTGTTGTAAAATGCCACATTCCAGGCTATGGAAATGTTCCAGACTGTTCATTCTCCAGAGGGAGGTGTCCAGATGGGTTTTGTGCTGCTTCCTGATGCTGACACTGGTATTGTGGTGGGCCGGTTATGTGAGGGCTGATGCTGCAGTTTAGGACAGGAATGAAAAGACAAGTATGGATCTTCCCTTCTGTTGGGTCTATCCCACCAGTGCATGCAGCCTGAGCAGGGCCTGGCTGCTTTGCTGTTCAAGTGACTGTGTTTCTCGTCTGCTTTCCTGTATCTCTCTCTCCATCAGTAAAGCAGGTTGCTTCCAACAGCCCTGCTGGGCATGTCATCCATCCTGAGTAGCACATGCTTCCCAGAGCTGCCCCAGCAGATCATTTCCTGCAAATTAATGTAGGACATTTTATGGGATTACAGAGGGGGAGACTTGCTGCAGCATGCTGTGTTTCCCCCTCCTGTACCACCTAACTGGCCTGTGAACTGAGGACAGAGAGAGATACCAGATGGAGAAGCAACTTTCCTACAACCACAAACACGGGATGTGGCAGAAGCAGGACTCTGGTCCTCAGAAAACTAACTTCCAGTGCCTGGATTCCCTCTTAGTGTGTGAGCTCCTCAATGGTGAGATGTGGCAATGAACCAAAACAGAAAACACTGACACAGACATATCTTTCCTAGCTCCCACACTAGTGTCATACCTTCCCCACTATGGCAACCCTCCCAGAGGAACATGAAAAAGCTATCTAGGTGCAAATGCCACCTATGCTTGCACAGCAGACTGGCAGGAGGGCTGGGATTTACCTCAAACCCAGGACATTGCCATCTGTGTGTTCTTCCCCCTTCTTTTTCCCCATGTGCTGGCCCCAACAGGTTTCTATATTTATCTGTCCTTATTTTAGGAGGTCTGCAGAATAAATGTATAGATTACAGATGTGGTGCTTCTCATCTTAGCTAAGGTTTTCAATAGGGATAGTTGTTCTGGGACAGAATCCCAGCCGAGAGTCATTTGCTGCTCGCCTGCCAAGTGGACTATGAGCATTGCCAATGCTCTGCTTGACTTAGCTTGAACAGTTCACAGCCTCTGAGGAAGGGGAGGAAAATTCCATCATGAAATAGTTGATTTAAAGTGCTGTATCCCACAGTGACAGGAGAGTGTTCACTAATGCTAATGCACTTTTCAGAGAGAGACTTTCAGTTCGACTTTCAGAATGTGTTCCTGCTTGGGAGAGGGCCAGGGTTAAACCCCTCCCTCAGTTCAAAACTTCAGCGAGTCTTTGCTTCCATAGCTGACACCAGTTTTGCAAATTGTGACTTGTTACAAGGAGGAGGAGTAGATTCTAGTGACCTATCCACCTCCTCTATGTCCTGTCCCTCAGTGAGGCCAGTCCTTCAGTCAGCAGTGGGATTTTGCTTGTGTCAGGAGATAGATAAGAGGAATATAGGAAGTGAGCCTGCAGGATGGAAAATATATTTAGAAATTTAAGGGAAAACTTGCATTGTAAAATACATAGTATATGTTCAAAACTCCCTTCCATTTACACGTGATTTTGGCAGATAATATGATATATAGAGATGCTCCAGGAAAAAAAAAATAACCAAAAGCGAAGAACTAGAATGATGGTGTCTCTTAGACAACCTCATATAGACCATTTTCGAAGGCCAGTATAAACTTCTTTCCATCAAAGGATGCTAAAAAGAGCAATAATTCTATCCAGATAGTTGGATTCATCAGAATTGTCTTAGTTTGCAAGGGTTAAATAGTCACAACATTTTGATGTGTTTGCATCTTATAACTCCCAATAGAGATAAACATATTTAGTGCTTGAAATGCAAGTTAACATTGGACATACTAAGCATATGACAGGAAATTTATTAGAAAGAACATTAAAGACAATTATTAGCCCCAGCTGCAAGTATCTATTAGGAAGGAATGGCTGTGTGTGAGTCAGTTGCCTTCAGAATGGTGGACCTTACTAGAAACCCTTCTCAGGGGATGCCTTTCCACTGATTTCAGCAGCATTTGGGTCAAGCCTTCTTTTACTAGAAAGATATTTAATTTAATACTGAGAGGAAGGACTGAAAACCAGACACCCACATTTCCTTTGCCTCTTCATCTGGCAAGGCTACTCAGTGTAATCAGCAAAAAAGATTTAGAACATTACAACCAGTGTAAACTGAGCATCAACTGCAGGGAAATGTCTGTAGTGAAAGCTCAAACTAAGTGCATCAGGGGGAGAATAGAGGCCTATTCCAGCATCTACTAAAACCAGTCAAAAAATTTCTATACTACAGACAGCAGGATTTTGCTCCTGACTTCAGTGAGGGAAGAACTAAAGCTGTGTGCCTTGGTGTAAATATACAGGAGGTGTTCTAAAAGGACACAAGGATCAGGTGCCTACACGAGTTGAACCTGGTTTTGAAAGGGCAACCCTGTGTGGAGAAGGATTTAGTATTGCAGGGCTTTTGCTACAGAAATCCTAAGTGTACACCTCATTTAGCACTCTAGTTTTCCTGTGATTAAGTTAGATTAATGTCAATGAAGATAAATCTATTTTTTCCCACTGAAAAGCTAGATACAGGAAATATGGTGTATGATGGAAACGATGTGGAAGAGCCACAAAAGATATATTGAATTATGATATTTTTTCCTTTTTTTTAATAATTAGATGGGGCTAGTCAGCTATCACTGTCAGCTTACCTCTATATTGCATCCTTCCATAGTAAAACTTCAGTAAGTAGTTTTAAATTGCTTAGTACAGGGAAAGGGGAACAGTACGAAAATCAAATGCTAGATCAGGTCTAAGTGAACTATCAATCTGTACTCAAGCACATGGCTGCACCAAACCCGAGAATCACTGTAGCAAGAGTCACGTGCAACCTGTCACAGGTGAATTTTGCAGGAGAGCAAATCCATGATCAAAGTCTGCAGAATTCATCCCTCAACTCCGATACCTCCAGGGCCCTGGCACAGCTGGTCACACCACATCTCTTCAGGAAACTGCGGGGTCAGAAGAGGGGGAAAGGAGGCAAACTGTCCATACTGAATGGAAAACCCCAAAAAAGAATGGCCTGTACAAAACAGTGTTTAAATAAGTGGGAAAGACAGACAGATGGCTTATGAAGTGGATGGTATTTTAGCTTTGGGCTCATCTTTCATATTTAACCCAGGCTGTTAGTTATTAAAATTTGTTGGCAGGGTTTATCTTTTACATTTAGGCTACTTCTTAATAACTACATAGCCACTCCAGAGTACTCTCATCAGTACCACAGTCTCAAAATGGGACTAGTGGCAACTTTCTTCAGAAGACACCAAGCTAATTAGAATAAACTGAGTAGTCCAGAAGCTCCCACTAAGTCCATAAATAATGACTTGTGCTGGATGAGGGACAGAATTTGGCCTTGCTGCTGTTGACAAAGAGGCAGAATAACTCTCCAGTTTTGGTCACTCATTTCCAGCAGGTTCAGACGGTGAATCTGGAGGGCAGGGCTGCCTTTCACTGCCTGCCAGTAACACAAACAGACACATCTAATTGGCCTATTATCACTCTACAGTGCTTTCTAGGTCTGGTGTCACATCTTCTGGCAGTTTTTGGCTGATGCTTCATGTTCTTGTAAAATGTCAAGCTACATTAGATCATTAATCTTGTGTAATATAGTATTGGACAATGCCGCTGAATGAATACAGAGTAGAAGTATTTCTAGTTGTTCTTTTTCTCAGGGAACTCCACCTGGTCCCTGGCTTTCTGAAAAAGATACTATGTTGAGACATTGTAAGATAGAGAGTAAGAAATACAATTATGCAAAATGGTTCAGAAACATCAATGACTTACAAAAATATATACTTAAGGATTTGCAGCCCACCCAGGAAATTCTGCATGTTGAAACACTACACTACTCAGGACATGAATTTAGTTGCTGGGCGAAGGTCATAGGTGCAAACCAAACTGCTGAAAGAGCAGCTGCAGCAGTGTTACCACAATGATATGCAAGCCACAAATCCTGTTGTTGAAAAAGGTTGTTCATAAACTGCTTCTGTGATTATGTCTCTATTAAGTTAACTAGGCTTTGGGGGAGAAAAAAAGAACATCTGATACTCTTTTTTTACGTTCTCGGCATTAACTCACTGACATAAAATGAGATATTTATTGTACTTGTGGTTTTTCCATTTTAAATCTGCCCGTATTTCCTATCAATTCACAGCCATTCTTTATGGATGGTGCTGTAGAAGAGCCATCCCCTCACTGATACCACCACAGCCCCAGTACGCAGACATCTTTCGGTGGGGGTAGCTCAGTGAATCACAGAGGATCAACCCTGTTCCACAGAGAATGATTCAGGCTGGAAGGGACCCGAGCCCAGGGACCTGCCCAGTGTGGGGACAGCAGTGTGGTCACACCAGCTTGCTCAGGGCTTCATGTGGGTCTTGAAAGCTTCTGAGCATGGAGGCTGCACAGCCTCAGTCCAGCCTCACCCACTGCCTTCTGGTAAAGAAATGGGGGTTTAATTCTCCAGAGAGGCCACCAGCAGTGAAGCAGTGGCTGGGGGCCCTGACACCATGCCTTTGGCATGTTTAAGAACCAAGGGGCCATGGAAATTTGTGCCTTCACACAGATGAATAAATTCAGTGCCTGAACTGTTCATGTGCCCTGGGACAGGACTGACTGTGCCATGACCACATTCACGGGCACTGCTTGGCCTGGGACAACTAAAACTCTTCCAAATATATCCTGGGCACAATGTGGCAGCTCAAACACCTGACAATTTGCATGCAAACGCCTTGGTTTAGGGACCTGGAGTTCACTAATGGGGATGTTGTTTCTTCTGGGCCAAGGAGGCTCCCAAACACCTTTTATCAGCTGATACATACTGAGCCATTTTTCCTCCCAATTCAGCTAGTTCACATGTGACTTCACCCTGATCAATTTGTGCCTTCTCTGCTTGTGAAGATTTAAAAACTAAGAATTAGTTGCATGATATAGCTTTTTTTTTGAGGGCTTGCACTAATCTAACCAAACCACTTCTCCTGTGTACGTTTATGAAGATCAAAGGTACACTGTAGATAATTTTCCATGGATGCTTGTAGAACAGCTGGTGTGATACAGTTTTGTCACAAGCATGGATAAGCACTGCCATGTAGCATTTCTTTCCTTTTCTGAACAGTATCATTAAACTGATGACACCCAGGTCCATTCAGAGAGTTAGATTCCTCCCTCATGTATGAACACAATGTTCTCACAGAGCTAGAAAGGATGAAAAATATGATGAAAAAACTGGCTGCTAAGATGGAGAAAAGTGACTTTTCAGAGACACAGGAGACACCTGTGTTCCATTAGGGATCAATGCCAATTAGCCAGCCATCCTCACACAGTGCCTTGCAAGCGCTGCAAAGGGGGACTCTGCATCCCTGTGAAGGTAAAGCTCCATGACTGTGTGTCAGCTGCAGGGCTCACCAGGTTGCCCACGCCGTGTTTGCAAGCTCACTGGTTCCTGTAGCTGACCCGGACACAGCCATACACCCAAATGTCATCATCATGATGAAGACATCCCAAATATCTTCATCAGGCTAGTCCTCCAACACATGAGGTAGCAGAGCAGGGAACAGCCTGGAGTGGAAACCTACCTTGAGAAATAATTGAAGCATAATATCCAGAGATGTTATGAGAGCAAGCCAAAGTGAGATCAGACTTTTCATATTGCATTGGTTTTGTTGATATCTAAACAATTCCACAGATGTGCTCAACCATGAAACACATAAACATGCAGGAGGAAAGACATATTTTGTCAGTAAACTTTATGTAAATGTAGTACAAGTATGAACACATCGGTAATGGGATAAAGGCTAAATGAAAACATGGTCAATTTTTGTGGATAAAATAGCCAGTTTACTGTAATATCAGACTATTGTACTAAATTAGTAGTTTTTAATTATACCAATGAATTTTCTTGTTTTGAGAGGAGTGCTGAAATCTTTTTCATATCGTTACATGAGGAAGAGGAGAGAATTCCTAGCTTTCAATCATAACTTGGTGTGCCACCAGGAACTGTGCAGTGAAATTGTGGGATGCAGAGATCCTCCCATCACCCTTGCCCAGCAGAGGAGCACTGTGGGCAGCAGCAGAACCCAGCAGAACCCACAGAGACACTGCATCCCCCTCTCTGTGAGCTCACCCTCCTACCAAAGCAACCAAGGTCACAATAAAAAAAGCCTTCACGACACTTCAGTCCTGGGTAGATATGCCACAGGCCTACAAATTGGCCTAGGCTGTTATCAGACAAACACAGATCTCCTAAGTACATAACACTTCCTCCTGTCTGCCTTCAAGGACTGCCCCAAATCTCTGCCTGCCCTGCCAGCTTACAGTGACAGCTTACTGATTACATTAATGAAACATGAGAGGGCTCCATCAGTTCAGGAACAGCTAGGGAACAGCAACTGTCTACAAAGACTTTTTTTTCCCTTTTCCTTGCAACAGATCAGTCAGGTTTGCATTATGGTGCTTGTTTCCATGGCAGAAATCTCAGACTGGGAAATGTCTGTCTTCCAGGTTTTTAATCAGCCTCCTTGTGATCCCAGACAGGGATCCCTGTGGGCTAGGACAGATGTTTTTGCAACCATCATGATGGACAGAGTCACATGTGTTGAAGGAGGGCTGAGGCTTCAGCTCAGCCTTGTCAGATAAGTTTCTAGGGATGAACAAGATACTGATTTTAGACTAAGATAAATGGTTTTGTACAAAAAGAGCAGCAGTGTCATCTCTCCTCAGTGAACTAAGCGCTCCCTGGGGTCTATGACTCTCAAGTTATAGCTCTCCCTCAGAGGGAGACTGTAGGATGAAGCACAGGGCAAAGCTGATCAGCTGGACACAGGACCAAAAAAGACAGTCTCTCTCTGCATTAACAAGGGTGCAGCTTTTGAGCCAGTGATGCAAAAGCCCAGACAAGAAGCAGAACACCAAATACCTCATTATTGTGGCCAAAACAAAGTTTCAGCTTTGTTAACTGTAGATATTCCTACATCCTTAAGGCTAGTTGTAAACTGACTATCCAGTCACACAAATCCCAGAAAGATGCCACCTACCCTGAATTTTATTTATATCTGCTGTACAAAATTTTTGCTGGAGTTTCAAAGGATTTATTCTTCTGGCTACACAAAACCCACTGACTTCATTTTGTGCTGGCAAAACAAAAGAGAAGAAAAACAAGGCCCGGAAAGAGCACCTACTTCTATTCTTCAAGTTTTGTCGTGACACCATTTAAAATAACCTTTACATTTGTATATATGTATATCCATTTGTTTACTTGCAAATGCGTGTAGAAAAACATGAGACAGAAGCGTCTTTGTCCTTCCATCAACTACAAAGGGAGTTTAGATGGTGAGATCATCTGTCAACATCTCTCCCATAAATGTTTAAATATGGACAGACGAGAGTGTCATTGATTATCTGGTTCCTTTATTCTGTAGGTTGGAGAGTAGATGAATAGTGGTGTACCAGGCACAGCAGAAACCTGGCAGTGAGCTGTCAGTTGCACCCAGGCAGCGCACAGCTGGAAAACTCTCCTCATGCCTACTCAGCAAGTAGCAGGGGAGACAGAGGTTGGTTTTGCTGGACACAGTATCCTTCCCTTTCCATCTGAACTGCGTGTTCTTTGTGTGTGTTGAGTCCAAATTTTTAACTCTGTTATATAAATGGCAACTAATTAAAACACAAGGAGGAGCACAAAAAAAGAGCGTGCCCTAAAACTTGTGGAGGTCAGCGTGCAGATCTCAGTGTCTACAGGGGGCTCTGGAGCAGGTTCCTATGCCTTTAATTCTGTTTGAAGTAAGAACATAGATGTGTTTTACCAAAAAAAAAATTTAAAAAAAAAAAAGCTTTCTATGCCAGTGTAAAAAAACTTTCAACATGTGAACATGTGCCAGCTCAGGAAGTTCAGCTCTTTATGGAGGAAAAGAGCAACTTCTATCCCTGAGATAAAACTGAATAGAAACTTCTCATGGAAGACTTTCCAACTATTTATTAAAAGCATACAGAACTGATATAATATTATTCAGCTCTAAATCATTGTTTCACCAGACTTCCACATTTTTTGGTTCTGTTTTGTTTTCTAAGATTGGGCTTTTCCTTGCTTTTTTCTTGCAGTGGTATCTCTTGGAGGCTGGTTTCCTTCCCGCTATGGCATTAGACAGCTGCCCTCTGGAACATCAGATCTCACTGCCATTTTAATCTCCACTGGAGAATTACACACTCTTCATGGAGTTCACATTCTTTGGAAAAATCAAGAGTGATGCTGGACAAGTCTACGGAGGAAACTGAGATTGGAATGAGGTTCATATCTTCCTCATATGAGGTCAGTATTCACTGCTTACAGGGGATTTCTCAGGATTAGGACTACAAATAGGTTGGCAGAATGTCTGTGCTATCTTGGAGTTTTATGGCAGCATTATCCCTCTATAAACAGACCAGAATGTGCAAGTCAGAGTATTTAGGCTGCTTCTATGAAGGCTTCAACTTAAACCTTGTTCATTCTCAGTTTGCCCACCTGGAACAAAAGGTCTGAGAACAAAGAAATTGGAAATTTCTATATCTCTATAGAGATATTTTAGTTACAGAACCCCTAATTATGAAACAATGCAGTTTTTCTTTTATAATATATTCTTTCACATACCCTCCACCTTCTTAAACTCCATCTATGTAACAGTTTTTACCACATCAGAATATACTTTTAAAATGCTGGTTTTAAAAAGTAGTTTCATCTAATAGAGTTGTTTTGGCCACCACAGAAAGAGCAATTTTTGTTAGTACTTCCACTGCATTCTCCCTCCACCCCCAGAACCCACAGTGGGATCAATGCATGCTTAAATGTGGTGTAGCTTATAAAGCACAGACACAAAACAAGCAACAGCAAAGGAAAAAGGGATCTGTTTGAGGAGTGGGAAATCATAAAATCATTGGCTCTGCAGCTCAGAGATGCAGCAACAGGTTTTGCTGCAGCAACCCAAAGCTCCCTGGAGACCTGGAGTATCTCAAGGTCAGTGTGGAATGATGCTGATTACTGGTAAATTTTGTGTTCCTGAAAAGGATACAGCACAGGAACTATACATTGCTACTGAGCTGATCGAGGCATCGTTACTTTATATAAGTAAGCTGAATAAGAATGTATTAAATAAGTAGTTAATATTATTTTTAAAAAGTATTTCACTATTTCTAATCCTAAGAATTTACAAAAATCACTGGCTTTTCTGGAAGGAAAAATAGTATTTGAAACTTTGAGGGGTTTTTTTAAAAGTGTTGGGATCTTTTGGTGCTCTCCTTTTTCAGATGTTAGATTTTATCTTTCCAGCTTCTTTCTTCTATAAGGAATGGTTAAATGATGAAAGCTGCAATTCTGCTTTCAGAACAAGGTTTCTTTCCCAGGATATACAGAAAACCATCAAGTATAAGAGCATAAGGACCAAAAACACAGAATATTTTTGTTTGTTTTTTTAAGTGCTCATTGTAGGGCTTTTAATTTTTATTGTATTTTGTTGTAGCCAACCTCTAAAATGTTCCTGAAATGCATGCCATTATTTCTTCCTCTCTACATTTTTAACCAGAAAGCTGATCTCTCTGGGTTTTTCTGAGGAAGGGCAAGTGCCTCTAGGAAACAGTTAACTTACAAAGAGTTGTATGGGAATTGTATAATTATGTACAAGTGAAGGTAAGAAAGCACACAAATCTGCTTCTCTGCAGTCATAGTTTTGTCAAAAGTCAACCACAGGAACAATTTCAAATTGCCATCTGTCTTTGTCACTACCTCTGCCTCAGAAGCAGATCAAAGACTGCCTGCTGAGGAGAATGTACAGCAAAGGGTTAACCCTACTAATATGATTACTAATAATAAATAATTCATTGCTACTGTAATGCAAAGTGAAAGAGGCTAAAACCAGAGCAGCACATGGCAATCCCACTGCCTGAAGTTTGCCTTGTTCAGGAAGTCAGGAGGGCTGAAACCCAGAGCAGAAGGCTGAGCTGTCACGTGCCAGTGGACCCCAGCCATCAAAGCTACTGCTGAGCATCTTCATTAGCACATTCTCTAAAGGTGAGATAATTCTACCTGCTCAGAATAAATAATCTTTTGCTGTGCTTGAGGTCACACACTCACTGGCAGAAGCTTGCAATAAATCTTGAGTAGTTAATTAAATGAAAATTGCTATGTATAAAAGATTTTTAAAAATAAAATCCACATTTAGAAAAGTAAATATAATAGGAGGTGCTTAAAGTTAGGCATCCTTTATGAAGGAAATAATCATGGCTTCAGTCCTCCTGCCCATAGAATGGGGGTAACATTACATAGCCATTTTCCAAATTACTACAGGATGTTAAGATGGGAGCCTCTACATTAGGGCATGATAGTTATTTTCAATCTCTTTCCACACAATATTAAGTGCAATGCTTCCAAAAACCTGCCCCATCTACGCTGCTGCAGGGTCAGGTCTGTTTTAAAAAAAATGAAGGAGTGAGTGATCAAGCACACATTACAGCTGCACCACTGGGTCAGTAAGTGAGAAGTTAAAATAAGAAGTTCATTCAATAAAATATTGATTCTGGAAACAGATTACAGGAAATCATACCATACCACTAACTTAATTTATGAGTATTTATATTGCAGGAATTATACCAATATATCAAACGCAATGCCTTCAACCTTAGTTCAAAAGAGAATTTTATCTCTAAGCTTTAACAACAGGGCTGAAAATAATTCAGATTATATGGGCAGCATTTTAGCAGCCCATTTTCATCTTCTTTAAAAGCAACATTCTAATGCATGATGGTTAAGGATCAAGTTGGGATTATGAGGAGAATGTTAAACATATACCAAGTAATACATCTGTTTTGAATAAAAGATGTTGTATAGAGTTCCAGTTCATTTTTTTTTCCAACTCTTTGCTGTACGTGTTGTAGCTGCTAAGTGAAACCATGCATCAGATAAATACATCACTTCAGCAACAGATTGCTAATCAATTATCTGACATATTCTGAAATATGTGGGTTAAAAATACTTGGGGCAAAGGCTTTTCTAGTTTGGAAAAGTGTTTCATGTTCTGTTGTGGCTCATTCTTCCATCTCTGAGCTTCTAGGATGTGCTGTTGTCTCCAGAGTGGTGCTAGACCATTCCCTCCATGGCAGGAAAGCAGCAGGCCTTACACTGTGTTCCCTACCCATTTCCAAACACCAGTGTGAGGGAAAGGCATATTTGCTGGCCTGTCAGTCTCTAGCCAACAAACAGGATGCTCCCAGTAGGAGAATCACTAAAATATTCAGTTTGACTTCCATTTCAATCATGTCAGAATTTCACACTTACTTTATTTTAAATAGCCACCTTATCAAATCTGTTTAACAACAATAACCAATATTATTTCCTAATATTCAACCAAAATTACTTTTTAATATTTCAATACAAGGGAGAATGGGTGCACATAGTGCACATGTGCTAGGTTGCAGCTACAATTCCTCCAGAATTCTGGAAGCAGTCCTCCCCTTCTCCCATTCTTGCTATCCTCCCTACCTGCAGCCTCACCTCCTCTTCAGAGCAGCTCTTTGTCAGCTTCCTCATGGGGCAGAGAGGGAGGGCATTTAGATTTTTATTTCCTGATGAGGGGAAATAACAGTAGAAACCACTGCCATACAAAGGCCAAGTGTTTGAGATCACTGCTCTGGTACTTGTTTCACTCAGCCTCCAAACACCTTTACTCAGGAACTAGAGATATTTTCCAAGTATTGAGTAATTCAAACTCAATTTGATGCCCTCTACTTCTCATACTGCAGAAAAAAGTGAACCCTCTTCAGATTCTTCACTCTACTAAGTCTTATTCTGTCACTGTCCAGTGACATTTTCTCCATGCTAAAGGGCTTTGGACAATTAATTTTGGTCAAAGACCAGCACAGTCACATTTCTTTGTCTACCACTGCTGCAACCCATCCAAGCTTTCTCACATTCATCTGAGGAAGAAAGAGTAATCAAACAAGTCCACATACACTAGAGTCCTGAAGCTGCAGGCCCCTATGAACTCAACCACTCCTACATCGACAGGTATCAGAGACAGAAGGCTTAGTGAGAACACAATCCTCACCTGCCACTCTGACTGATCCTGGGCTGACCTTCGAATATTTCCTCACTGCTGTATTTCTCTGTGGTTTTCTGATAAGCTAAGGCAGAGGCATGTGATGACAGAAGAACACTTTGAACCTGATGTAGTGCTGGGTTACAGTTTTGGGCAGTCCCCTTGCTGTGACTGTGAAGCAGGCAGAGAGCTCTTCCTGTAGTATCTGCTAAGAACCAGAGGCATTTACAGTCCCACTAGGATCTAGCTGAAGATCCAGCTCCTTTCTACTACACAGAGCAATCCTCTTGGGTCAGATTCCTTAGCATTTAGCTGTCAATGCAAGGGCAGTAAACACTCCGTGGTTTTGAGGCAAAGAAAATCTAGGCACATCAGCAGATGTTCCTGCACCCAGTGGAAACTGGCAAATATAGGAAATGTGCCTTCCAGGGGGAAAATACGGATTTATGGAGTGGGAAGTTTTCAAAAGGGCTCCCACAGCCCACAGGGACACCTACTAACAGACCTGGCAGTGACTCTCAATATCTTTGTCTCCCCTTTGTTCTCACACCGTGGCTGTGCCTGCAGGTACAGTCCCTGTGAGCATTACAGAGCCACAACAGCAGAGCTCTGCAGCACAGGTCCAGTGTTTGCCAGCTGAAAGAGATTTTATGCCATCGTAGTTACACCAGGCTCTAAACCCAACAGGTTAATCTGGCAGCAGCCTTTTCCTGGCAGCACAGCTGTATCCACACCAGGATGTTGGCTGAGCTCCACTGGGAAGGTGGGATTTATTTTCAAATCCAGGCTAACATCAGTGAGTGAGCAGAAGTTTCTAACATAGGCCTGTAAGAAACATCTCTGATCTAAAAAACTCCATTTCCTCTGCATGTAGCAATGAGCTGTCTCATCCCTTAACTCCAACTACAAAAAGACTTAATTTGTCCAAAAAAGGAGGTGGGAAAATGATGATACTGATGGATCACAGGAATGTCAGAAATGCTTATGAGTTTCCCTGTGACAGAAGCATTTGATTTCTGTGCTAACGAGGAAATTGGTGAATCTTCTTGTTACTGCTGGTGTGTGAGAGACATGGAGCATGATACACATTAGAGCAGAATCAACTTCAGCTTTGGAAAACAGAAGTAGGACCACTGCCATGCAGTTGTTTTGGGTTTTTTTTAATAGGGGTTTAATTACTGGACTTACAGATGTCCTACTTTCAATTCCAGTTCAGGGATGGGAAAGTTACACAAAATCAATACATATTTACAAAGGAATTAAGACTTTGAGCATTTATGCCAGATTAGCTGTTTACTTGTTGATACTGTGTATCTTTGTGCTATAGGCCCTCATTAGTCTCGCTAAACAAAACAACCCTCTTTGTCTGAAGCTCCATGGAACAATAATGTAAACTGGAGATATTACTCTGTATGAACTGTTGTCACCAAGTGCATCTTCCACTATCCTTTAGAACCTTTTAGCCTTTTACAGCTATTTTTTCCTGATTCAATTGATTTTAAAGCAAAGCATTTTTACTGAGAGAAATTCTGTCCTTCATAGGACAGATACCTTGAATCAAGATCAGTCAGATACCTCAGTCTTGTGTCAAATATGAAAAACCCCAATTCAATATTACCAATACACCAGTGCAATATTAACACTGGGCATTATAAAAGTGGAGAATGAAAAAGATCTTGGGACATAAATGGAGACTCTTTGTATTCAGGTGGTATAATAGGTATCTTTGATTACTAGATACTTGCATCGACCTGATTTGTATTTAAAATTAAATATCATGAAACACACACACACAGGATATGTAGAGCATAAAGTCACAACCTTTAAAAAGCCTATTTGTTGCATTTCCTGACTTATAAAACAACTCCAACATTCGAAAACTCGATTCCTTCATAAAAGCTGCAATATGCTACATTAATAATAACTCAGTGTTATGTAAAGCTAAAATCTGCTGCCAAAACATGAAGGTTGCCAAGTTAACATTGACTTGCAGATAACCATTATCACAATGGAGAGCTTTTCCTGAATAAGAAAGTATTCACTGAAAATGCAGTTTTCACAAATCAAAGCAGCCCTTAACTCATGTAAAATTTGGCAAACACATCTGAACATTTTTTTTCAGTGATGAAAATCTTTTGGCTTTATTAATCAAGTAGATGAAGAGCATTCAAGAGCATGACCCCACAGGGCAAAGGTTAAGTCATAAGCTGGGATATCTATTTTGCAGTTTCTGTTCCAAATTCTCTTAAGAGGACTTTTTGTCTTTCAGTTCTCCCTCACTGGGCTGCTAGTAAAAGGAGAGGGGAAAGAAAGAATGATGAAAATTACCATCTGCTCTACTTACCCAGATATATCAGTGTCTTTTTACTTTAAAAGTAGCCAGAAATATTTTGCCAAAGACAGTTATGTTAATGTGCCATTATTAAAATGTTTGAGTTCGATTCTACCTGAACCAATATGCAAAACCTTATCCTGGCTGCCAAAACCAAAACACCATTTATTCACCTGTTTTTTTAGATCAGTACCTTTAGTAATGCATTTTCCAGGACTCTCTTCCTTTAGAAAAACCTATCTTGCAGAACTCTGCTACATCCAGAAAAATAGAAAGGGATCAAATATAGGTAGGATGTAAAAATCTCATTGCTATGCAGGGACAGGAAGCAGAAACTATATTAACAATCAATAACTAAGAGAAATATCACCTTACCAAAAAGAGCAGGCTGCAGGTGCTGTAGCCAACATAATTGCACAGAAATGCAGATTTTTATCACTTAGAAGCTTCAGTTCTATGTGTAATACCAAAAAAACACAGTCAGCATCTGAACTGCCTGGACCAGGAGATGGAGTGGACCTTGACCAGTCACTTTAGCTGCAATCAGTGTCCCTCAGAGCTCCTTCCTCAGCTGCATTTAGTATTAATCCCACCTGATTCAGATCAGAGAGAGCTGAAACCCAGATTAGCTACCACTCCCACTTAAAATACAAACCAAAGCAAATTATATTGATGTGTTTCAGAGGCTTATAGAATACTTCAAGTTAATTTAACTAAATGTTCGTTAAGAAATCACAGCAGGTAGCAAGGAAGGGACCTAGCTGGAGACTTGCTTTTCCAAAGTTATAGATACCGTATTTATGTCACTATTTTCTTTTCTCTCACAAGTTTCCTGTTTTAAACCTTTTAAGAAAAAGCTGTATTTAAGATACTAAAAAATCTTCTTAAGAACCAGCAATACTCTCTCTAGGGGTTGTTTTAGGCAATTATAGTTTCACAGTTTCCTCTTCACATTGGATAAGGATCTTGGATAGCGTCAGATATCTGGTATGTGGACACAATCTTGGCCCCCAGATATGAAGTTGTCATAGCTACTCTGGATGGTTTCTAAACATGAGCAAATCTTCCACAGGATCCTTCCCAAGTTTCGTGGTCTGTAAAGAGCTTCCCCTTGAAAAACAACAGTTTCAAGACTCTGTGTGTAATAAAGTATTTCAGGTAGAGTTTGGCATTTTCTTTTGAAAAGGAAAATTTTTTTTAAATTATAGGATAGAGAAAGGGTGAGAAAGAGATACTGCAGACTAAGAGAAAGCTCATCATCTAAGAACACAGGAAAACAGTCCAATTCTTTAATGCAAACTATACAATAAATTCTGGTTTGGTCACAGCAGTGTAGAACTGGAATAAATTCATCAACACTGGAGAAGCTTCTACCAGAACAGCTGAGAGTAAAGCCACGTCTTTGGGTTTCATATTTTGTTCAGCTCTCCTATAATTTAAGAAGAATCATAAATCAGGAGCTCATCATCTCTGGAAATATATAGAAAACAAAATAATTTTTTTCTGGGCCTAAAAACATAAGAATGGTTTAATTACCTTTAGATTCAAAGTAATAATCTTGAAGTATGGTCATACTTCAGAATATGGTTTTATAATCCGTTTAACATGGGAGAAGGAACGTTGTTCCGAACTGTATTTCACCCTAGATATTCAGATTAGTCTCTGTTCTTTTCCATTGTCAATGCAAGATGAAAGAGCAGAATAAATCATGAACGGGGATCGTTGATTCCAAAGGTAACTAGGAATAACAGGGGTATGTTAGCAGAGAAAACAAAAAAGTAAATTTAGTAAATGGAAAGTGGTTTAGAACAAGCTCTTCAGCGAGAACTATTGCTACAAAATACCGCTATTGAAATTATTAAAAAAAAAAAAAAAAAAGAAAGAAAGAAAGAGAGAAAAAAAACCAACTCATCTTAATAGATTAGGTCTGCTTTGAGTGGGAGGTTGGACCAGATGGCCTCCAAAGTCCCTTCCAATCTAAATCATTGCATGATTCTAAACAAACTGGACTTTTCTTGTAAACATATTTGTTTGAGAGACTAAAAGAGATTTAAAAAATCAAGATTGATTGGATAGGTGCTTACTATTACAGCAAAAATTACAAATAGTCACAAGTAGCAAAAATATTACTTCCTCAGAAATACAAAAAATAATGACCCTATCATTTGAGCATTCAAGTAAAGTCTGGTCAGAGAAAAATATAATGTATCACACTTTCATCATTTTCCCTAAGCTTTCCCACTGATGGAACACAACCTTCTGGTCATGTATATCATTGCTTCTCTCTCGACCACAGCCCTCCTGTTGGATTCCAAAAGACCCAAGGAAATGATGTCGTTGAATACAAAATTTTATGAATGTCCTAATGGAAAATGTCTCGCTGCATAACTTCTAGGAAATTTAGTTTTGCTATGGGATCACTCATGAACTGGGTACATAATTTTTATTGCCTTGTTGGCTAAGTTAATTACATTATGACTGATAGCAATTTTTCATCAAAACAGGAGGCTGCTTTACCACGTCTTTTATGTTTTGCTTATCTAGAGTGCACTGGAAAGTACCACAAATGTAGACAGAGGACCATTGTTAAATGGTGGTATTTGTGCTTGGAGGTTTAATCCAAAATAAATTTGCCATAATCCAATAATAAAATGCAATATAAGATTGACACTAAAGAAGTGGATTTTGTCACAGTGAACTAATGAAAAGAGGAATCTTAGAGGTACATTGGGTGAAAAACAGGTAATATGTAAAGTTTATTGTATTGAGTCTCCTACTGCACGTTACTTGACAGTGCTTTGGGGTTCCAGCTGTGGACACATGCATGGTCACATGAGCAATTACAGTAATTTCACGACTATAAGGCGCACCCTTATGACTAAAATTTTTCCCTAAACCCGGAAGTGCGCCTTATAGTCCGGTGCGCCTTATCTGATCTACAAAGTTGCAAAATTTTCCACCCCGGAAGTGAGAGCCGCGAGGGGGGGCGGCGCCGCGGGAGCGCCGAGTAGCCATGGTGGGGCAGCCGCGGGCAGTCCCAGGCACAGGGAGCAGCGCGGGCTGGAAGGCGGGGCGTGGCCCCGGGCAGCCCCGGGCACGGGGAGCAGTGCGGGCTGGAAGGCGGGGCGTGGCCCCGGCGGCTCCGGGCACAGGGAGCAGCGTGGACTGGAAGGCGGGGCGTGGCCCCGGGCAGCCCCGGGCACGGGGAGCAGTGCGGGCTGGAAGGCGGGGGACGGCCCCCGGCGGCTCCGGGCACAGGGAGCAGCGTGGACTGGAAGGCAGGGCATGGCCCCGGGCAGCCCCAGGCACAGGGAGCAGCGTGGACTGGAAGGCGGGGCGTGGCCCCGGGCAGCCCCGGGCACGGGGAGCAGTGCGGGCTGGAAGGCGGGGCGTGGCCCCGGCGGCTCCGGGCACAGGGAGCAGCGTGGACTGGAAGGCGGGGCGTGGCCCCGGGCAGCCCCGGGCACGGGGAGCAGTGCGGGCTGGAAGGCGGGGGACGGCCCCCGGCGGCTCCGGGCACAGGGAGCAGCGTGGACTGGAAGGCGGGGCGTGGCCCCGGGCAGCCCCAGGCACAGGGAGCAGCGTGGACTGGAAGGCGGGGCGTGGCCCCGGGCAGCCCCGGGCACGGGGAGCAGCGCGGGCTGGAAGGCAGGGGGCGGCCCTGGGTGCCCCAGGTACCGGGAGCAGCGCGGGCAGGGAGGTGTTACTACTTTGTAACTTTGTTGTGCGCAGCGGCCTGAGCCGACGGGACCACAGTGCTGGGGGCAGCGGCGCCACAGCTGATAGGGGCCGACGGGACCACAGTGCTGGGGGCAGCGGCGCCACAGCTGATAGGGGCAGGCGCAGCCAGCGGGGCTGCGGTGCTGGCGGCAGCGGGGCCACAGGCCGATAGGGGCCGACGGGACCACAGTGCTGGGGGCAGCGGCGCCACAGCTGATAGGGGCAGGCGCAGCCAGCGGGGCTGCGGTGCTGGAGGCAGCGGGGCCACAGCCCGATAGGGGCCGACGGGGCCGCAGTGCGCCGAGCCGAGCGAGGGATGGGAGGCAGGGCAGTGGCGGCGCGGGGCAAGCCCGCCGACATGGGGGCACCCGGAGCACCAGGGAACTCTGGAGCAGCGGGGCCCTGGGGACGCCGCACGGAGCGGCGGAGGGCTTTCTCCGGCCCCGGGGACGCCACACGGAGCGGCAGCGGGCATTTTCCGGCCCCGGGGACACCGCACGGAGCGGCGGCGGGCATTTTCCGGCCCCGGGGACGCCGCACGGAATGGTGGATACAGGCAGGCCCGGGGGCCAATGGCTGCCGGGTTGGGGCGGGGCCTTGGCCAGCAACCGCGCGGGGGGAGCTGGGGGCGGAGCCTCACTAAAAAAAAAAAAAAAAAAAAAAAAAAGTGCGCCTTATAGTCCGGTGCGCCTTATCTGATCTGCAAAGTTGCAAAATTTACCGACTCCCGGGGGGTGCGCCTTATAGTCCGGTGCGCCTTATGGTCGTGAAATTACTGTAAATAAAAGTAATAACGAAATAGGCACAGAGACTCTGCTGATGCCAGTGGGTGTGTATAGACCCAGCTTTCCTACCCAAAAATCCCACTGAGGTCCCTAGTTCCATCCTACTCACTCTAACCACAGAGAGAATCCCTTGTTATTTCAAGGAAGATACTGGAGTCAAAATGGGCCATATTGCACTCATTTGAAGAATAACTACAATAATTCTTCCTAGGGCAGTTAGAATATGCCCAACGAGCTCTGCTGGTTTGTATGTCGGCACTTTCATGCTTGCATTTGTGTGCAGAGCTGTAACCCTAGGAGCTATTCTGGTATTCACCATGTCCATCTCTGTGTTTTCCCAGTGTTTTGATGTGACGCTCTTTTTAGATCTGCTTGCAAGTCTCTGAATCAGCAGCACAAGAGAATGAACTGCTTTCAGTGATTAAAGGCAGATACCACTAAACACTTTCAGGACATCATTACAGAGCATTTTCACTCCTCTGCTGCTATTGGCTTAAAGGAGTTTGAGTTTCTGCTGATAGTTATCCTCTATGAGCTGCAGCCACTTTTGACCCAAACACATGGATCTGATCTATGTGGTACCCCATGGTCCTCAGAGATATCCGGCTAAGATGTTCTTCAAGATCAGGCCCAAAGCATGAAGGAAAGGTTACTCAACTGTTAAGAAATGTACAAGTACAATTGTAGAACTATTTTCTGTTTTCTCTACTTTTATCATGACTTTGTTGGTGGTTTTTCTATTTATTTTCCCCCTCTGAAAAGACCACGGTTTAAAGCCTCTCCCTCAAAGATGTATTTCCTTCCAAAGGGTTTATAGCTTGACAGTTCTAAGCTTTTATTCCCCTTGCAGTACACATTTAATCATGTAAATATTTTTAGTCTGTGTGCATCTTACAAGGAGCCACAGGTATCTCCTGAGACAAGGAAGGTACAGAGACAACAAAAGTCTCCTTTCTCACCACAATGTACCACAATACATACGCACCCTTACCCTTCTTCTATTTTTTTCCCTTTGTTAATCATCATCTACTTCAAAATATGGATTTAAAAGATGGGTCTGTCTTTCTTCAGATGAGGGCATCTATCACCAGAAAATGTAAGCGTAGGCCACTGCACAACATACTGCAAAGACACCAGCTATAAAGACAATTACACCCCTGAAAAGACATCAGAGTTGGATACAACACACCCAGAAAAAGAAAAAAACTGGAGACTTGTAGCAAAAAATTTAGCAAAAAAATCAGGTACATTTTCACTTGGACGATACTCCCCTATTAGGAGATCACTGGTAAGACCTGTATGAATACATGAATATATACTCAGTTATGCTTACCCAGGCAAGCTAAGGCTAGGGGAAAACAAACAACTAATCCATGGAAGTTGTATTCCTGAGTGAGAAGACATGGTGCTCAGAAGGACATCACAGCAGCTTAGGATTCAGATTTGAACCCTGTAGACCTGGAGAAGGCAGCCTCCCTGGCCTTCCCAGGCAGGAGTATTTAGAGGGCTTTTTCTGCAATGTTCTCTCACTTAATCCTTTTTAGAGCCACCGCCAAAGAGGGAAGAAGTTTCAAAGACGAGAACTTAACAGTTCTCCAAGGTCCCACAGGCGTAGACTTGGCACATCTGGAGAAGAAGATAGTTTCCTCCTTCTGTGTCCCTCTTCCCTCTTCCTACCCCTGCTTTGCATACTCTTGGAAAATTTAGATTTGAGCTTGGCTGTAACCAAACTCTACACTCACTGTAAGGCTCAGCTAAAAGCCCTGATGAGGAAATGCTGCTGCTGAGAAACATCTGGGCTTTGTTTTATGCAACCAAAGAGTTAAAATTATTGTCAGAAATGCCATAATGTATAAAAGCTGCAAACACCCAACTGTAGTGTCAAACTTCTGAGCTGTACAAATGTATTTGTCTCTCTTATTTGTAAAAGTTATTTGAACAGAAATGGCACATTGTAACAGCCTAACAAGAAGCAGTCTTTCTGATGACGTTTGAGACTTCTTTGCTCCACTGTATGGAAATATTTAAGACTTTAAAGATTTATATTACAAAATAGCATTTTAAATGGCTTGGTCCTGTTCCCAGTAAAGTCAAAGAGGGGGATACCATCTGCTTCAATGAAAGTGACAAAAGGGCCAAGGTGCATTTTAATGTTATTTTTTTTTTCTGTTTTGTTTTGTTCAAGGGACAAGAAGTCTCTCCAAAGGCCCTCCCCCTACTCCTTAAAAAAAAAAAAAATCAAGCAAGTTATCAAGCATCCATCACTGCCATGGCCAGACATGAACATCCATTGAGACCTGTGAATGTCAGAGTTCCACCACACACAGTATGTTGGGCACAGAAAAACACCACATATTTCCAAGTTTAGGATTGGAAGGCTTCCGTTGCCTTTTAAAATATTTTCTCACAATATCCAGCACACCATCCCATTTGCTCTGAAACAAAGATTCTCATCTTATGCACACACTTCAAAGATAAAACTCAACATGAACAAATAAGTAATACAGTCTGAGCCTTTAAAGGAATTAGAGCTTGAGTAAAGTCAGCAACCTTGGATTAATTTTCTTTTTTATGATTGATAGATGCTAAATTAAATTATATAAATGAACAAACAGGCCCATATTTTTTTAAGCCATCTTTTAATTTAAATAGCACAACGACATTTCTCTTTCACGGTTTTCCCACCAGCCTCCAGAATTACAATGTTTTTATTTGTTGGGTTTTATGTTTTATGCTCAGATTTTTAAAATAATTATTTGCATTTCTGTTGATCCTCAGATGTGAATAGCAAAATCATATCTAGCTTCTTGATAAATATTTACAGGAAACATGGAAATGACCTATCCTAATAGTTTATTCTTTCTTCTTCTCTTTTTTACTATTTCTCTTCCTTTTTGGTAATTTATTTAGAATTATAAGCTCTGTTGGAGACCTTACCCCATGCATATGTGGGCCAGGACACCCTTCAATAGCCCAGGTTGCTCCAAGTCCTGTCCCACTTGGCTTTGAACATTTCCAGGGATGGGGCAGCCACAGCTTCTCTGGGCAACCTGTGCCAGGCCCTCACCACACTGTTTCCCCTCTGGTGCCATGCTTTAGCTGTTCTGCTTGAAGAGCCCTAAGTGACTCTTTAAGCTTAAACACAGCCAGACAAGTTTCAGCCCCTAAGTTTATGAGGGACAACATGGTAACGTCATGCAAACGTGACCAGTGATTTAATTAGAATCGAATTAGCAGAGACAGAGCAAAGCTGTACATCTCCTGAGAGTCCCAGGGGACTGCTGCTGGAGGGTGAAGCCCTGCAGAGCTGGGAAAGGGTACTACAAGGACGGGGGGGAAAAAATCTTACAAACCCAAACCAGAACAAACCAACACGCATTTTATACGAGTGAAAAAAAAAAAAAAAAAAAGAAAAAAGAAAAAGAAAAAAAAAGAGAGCTAGAATCCAGTTGTATATTTTAAAATTGAAAGGTTAAAACAACATTCAGGGAGAGCGCCCAAAGAGTTAATTTCCAGCACCACTTCAGGCAGCAAAGCCTGGCAAGGCTCCTGGCGCCCTCTGGTGTAAGGCGGCAGCAGGAGTGGAAATTTCCTCTGGAAAACAGCTTTGTCCTAAAGTTCAGGCAGATAAAATGACTCTCACGCGTCCCGGTGGAAAGAGGGGTAATTTGACTCCCGAAGCGAAGCCTGGCTTGGAGTGCAGCTTAGTTTTGGGGTGGCGGGGAGGAAAGGAGGAAGGTTGCTTTATATTTTTATTCTTATTATTTTTAATTGTTTTTCTTTTTTTCTCCGGAGTCTCCAGTTGGGCCG
This sequence comes from Catharus ustulatus, assembly GCF_009819885.2. Taxonomy (NCBI): domain Eukaryota; kingdom Metazoa; phylum Chordata; class Aves; order Passeriformes; family Turdidae; genus Catharus; species Catharus ustulatus. Next base: position 64,742,473 of record NC_046224.1, read on the forward strand.
GCTGCAACATGAAGAAAGGAGTCCTGAAAGCCGGTGAATGAAAACCTCGTAGGATCCTCAGAATAATGGTTACAGCACGACAAACGTTTTTTAAAAACAACAAAACCTCCCAAATTACGCCTGTTTCCCTCCCGTCTGGAGCATCCGAGGGAGGGACAGCCTAAAGGAGCACGGAGGAGAAATGTCTTCTTCCAACATGGCTTAAATACTAAAAGGAAAAAGCCTTCGATAAAAGAGAAAAACAAGCAAACAAACAGCAAAACATAAAAGGCATTCTTGACTTCAAGCACCTCTCCCTTAAAATTGAAGGATGCTCCCTAACTCAAATCGACATCCTTAATCTAATTGGCAGGAGAGTGAGGAGCGCTCTCTGCTAGCCACGAATTCACTTTTTTAACGTTTTTTTTTACGTATTTACAATCATTAACAGCGATAATAGCTACTTGGGAGGAACAAATGCATAAAAGCCCACAAATGCAAACAGAGCAAACATCAGGGTTCTTCCTTTAGGTACCTGCTGAGGAAATACACTTCGATTTTAACCCCTAAAATTAAAAGGAGGGTGGGGCGCGGTGTTGATGCTGATTGGAAACAAATACGCAGAGCTTTGCGGCTCATCTGTACCAGCAGTTTTTCCTTCCCTCCTAGTATCTTCCAGCAGATGTATCTCCCAGCCCCTCCCAGGAGATTTTTGGCAGGAGCCGCTTTTTGCCGGGGGGTGGTCCCGCAGCCCGGTCGGGGTGGGGGTGTCCCGGGGTCCAGGTGGGAGATGGTCCCGCCGAGGGATGGGAACGGGGCTTTCAGCTGCCCTTGGACCGCAGCTCCTCCTCTCGGCACCCTTTCCACGTGGGTTTCTCCTTCAGCTAAAATTTACCTTAAAAACAAAACATAGGTTTGTTTTGTTACTTTTTAAATTATTACCTAAAAAAAAAAAATTGTTCGTTTGTTTTTGTGTGTTTATTTGGTGGGTTTTTTTTCTTTTAAAAAGGAGGCTTTTTATCCAAGTACTTTCACCTCCTGATCCGACAACGCTTGACAAAGTTTGGGGAAATTAGCGGCAAGACCCTGACGGCCGCTCTGCTTTTTGCATAACAACCAAAACACATTTCCTTGGGATAAAAAATGCTAAATTAAACACAATTTATTTAGTAAAAGCCAGCAGATTTCTGGTGTGGATGCAGGCGAGGTTCAGCACCTTTCTTGCATTATAGGGCATACACTCGTGGTGATCTTCCCCCCCAAGCTCCATATCGAAGTGCTGTGAAAGAGAAAAGATATTCGTATTTGGGTTTTTTTAATTATTATTTTTTATTAAAGGACCCATTTTACAGGCAGCGATAAGTCAAAGCAAACTGTAACTGAATTCTTGTAGGAAGGGTCATGCGCGGGCGGATTTGTCCTATTAATAGGACACAGGAAGAGCCGGGAGAGCAAACGCCTGCCCTGAACACAGCGTGGGATGTTATTTGAGGTAATAGATTGAGAACAGACACGAAATCGGTACATTGTGGACGTTCAAACGCGTCGTTATTTCGCGTTAAATAACATTTTAGAAGACGCTTCCCCGCTTTCTCTGCTAGAAGGATGCAGGATTATTTGGAAACATTTAAAATAGAGAGGGAAAAAAAAACTGTATCCAGACGACAGCTCCCAGTGGGAAGCTAATCAACATTATAGACAGTAGACATTCTACTATTAAGGGCTACTTTGTCGCAATTGGTTTTAAATCATAAACATATAAATACAGGAAATAATTCTGGGACCACATCGGAGTTTACTTGGAAATGACGGGAAAGTAGCAGAGCATGCCCGAAACTGTCAGTACCTTTCAGGGAAGCCTATTGATGCTGAAGGACTGATAGTTAGTGGCCAAAAAAAAAAAAAAAAAAAAAAAAAAAAGAAAGAAAGAAAGAAAAGACAGGACATCCCCCGAGCCCCAGTGTCGCCGCACTTAGAAGGAAACATAAAATACGTTTCTAAAGAGCCCTCTCACTTAATTGCTACTTTTGTAGTTCAAATACTGCCTGACACTGCAGTAAAGATGTCAGTAACGCGGTTACAGAAGCATGGAACATTTAAAACATGACCCTACCCGTTTAAGAACTAATCATTTCAGGTAAAAAGATTGTGATAGCTATTCATTTTCAATGATTAGGAATTGATGGGCATTTTGAAGAATGCTTATTATAACAGAGACTTCATAAAACAAGATTTCAGTATTTTTGCTTGTATTGACCTTCCTCTTCACAAACGGTAAAAATGTAGAGTTCAGGAAGTGCTGGATTTTTTGGCTGGTTGTATTTTATTTTATTATTTTATTTTATTTTGAGCTTTTATTGTTGTTTGTTTGGGATTTTTTTTTTCAGTACCCACTTCGTATCCACATTTATTACATTAGTCCATTATTAAGAATTTCCAGAAAGAAAAAACAAACAAACAAACAAAAAAAAACCCAAAAAAACCCAACCAAAAATCCCCCAAACCCCCACAAAACTGTGGAGGGGACGAACAGGGCCTTACTGTACTTTTTTAATTAACGGAAAGACAAAATTTCTATTGACTTAGGGTGGAAGGGAACGAGGCCCTATGAGAATCACTACAGGAGCCAGGTGTATTTTCCTTTCTCTTCTCAGCCTTGAGAGACGAGGGGGACAATGCTGCACAGCCTCCCCGGCGGCTGCATTCCGGGAAAGGGCTGCTCCGGCCCGAGTGGCACGGAGCCGCTCCCAAAACTCTTCGGGATCCCTCCCCATCGTCCAGGATCCCTTCCTTTGCAGGGAGTGGGTGCCCTGCTCGAGTGGCACCGAAGAACAGGCACGGCAGCGGGAGCCAAAACTAGGGGTTTAGCAAATATTCCCCTCCAAAGCGCAGCGAAAAGGGATTACACTGAATTATCAAATACCCCGCAATATTCTGCTTCCATTCACGCTTCAAACAAATCACTTTTCTAATAATCCATTAACTGCTTTAACGATCAGTGTTACTTATTCACCAGTGCTCCGTGAAAGTTATTTATTTGAAAATTCTTTGCGATTTCCAGTTGCTCTCCACGTAACATGCGCTACTCGAAAAATGCAAGAGGGAAACGCAGAGTTAGTTCCCCATTTTGCAAGACGGACATGCCACTGGGGCTCCTAGTTTCATTTTTAATACAAAGAAAATTATTTTCCTCCTTGCTAAGCACTCGCTGTTCCCGTGGATCTCCCTGCTAGGTGCTGGGCGCTGAAGCCTTAGGAGAAAACGGGTCACCTTTTGAGAAAGGCCTAAATATCGACTTAAGCAGCCTCACTTGAAAAGCCCACATTAACAAGCAATAAACCCTACGACTTCGTTTCAAATCCCAAATTCACTGTACCACTCTCAAAACTATGTAAGCACTAGAGAAAGTGTACGAAAGTTACAGTCAAAACGGGAATTAAAAATAAAATAAAATAAAATAAAATTTAAAAATACGCTCTCATAACCGAAAAACGCTTTTAGGAGATGCGACAGCCGCACTCTGGAGCAGGACCTGCAGACTCGTGCGTTCCCTGAGGAAGCAGAGGCAGCACGCTGCGCTCCGCCCGCGGTCCCACGGACACCGCAGTTACACGGGCTGCGAACGCCGCTGCCCCGGCCCCACCCGCAGGGGAAGCAGCACAAGGAGCGCGCCCGACAACAAACACCGCCGCGGGGCTGCCCCCGACCCCGTTCATTTTTATCCGCGTCCGGCCTTTCCAGCCCATCGTTATTCGCTGCGAGGCGAGGCGATAGAAGAGCACCCTTGGAAGTCGGCCGGGCTCGTAGGGACACACCGAGCCCACCGCGGGGAGCGAGGAGCCCGCCGCACCCACAGGGACCCGGGCAGGGCTGCGGCGTCGGGCCCGCACGCTGCCCTCCCTGACCGTAAAATTAGCAACAGGAAGAGTTAATTGCCTAAACCCAAAATATTGCGGAGATCTCAGTAAAACAAAGAAAGAAAATAAAAAAGCAGCAAGAACACAGCCCCAAATACCAGTTTAGGCACAGCACTGCTGGCTCCCGGAGATTGAGCCGCTGCTCGGATCACCCTCTGCGACGCTCCAACCACGGAGGGAAGGAACCTTCTTTTTTAGTTGTTGTTGGTTTGGTTCTTTTCTTAGTTTGCTTTTTATTTATTTGATTTGTTTCCCTCCACTGCAATGTCTTTTTTTTTTTTCTGTATGAAGCAGCAACCCCATTCCTGTGCACTAGGCCTTGCAGAATCTCCCAAAACAGTTTAATAAAGGGTTAACCCGGGACTGAGATATTCTGATCGGCATTTAGTTTTTATGCTTACAAAATACATTAAGTACATATTATATATTTATATGCACATATATATATATATATATATCTAATCTCTTGGCCTTTTTCAATATACCGGGAAAAAATGAGACTCGAGGTAATGCAAAGTCATTAACATGAACAGCTTTTCTCCGGCTCTGTCTGACAGGCTTTGTCTCAATGTCTGCGTCAGACAGCGCTCCGTCTAAACCAACCGGATTAACCAGGACGATGCCCGGGTGATCCCGAGCAGCGTGACAAACCCCAGTGCTAAACATGACCGTGCCACTCTCTGCAGACACCTCGGGATTGTTTTACAGTGGTATATCCCCGGTTATCCCTCTGCTCCTGACCGGCAGCGGCGCTGGCTGCGGGAATTAAAATCCACCATCGCACCCGGGGAAAGTTTTAAATCCCGGGATGTACTTTCCCCTTCACGAAGAATTAAAAAATATTCAGATGTACTGATAAACTCTCGTGTTAAAATCATGACACGGGGGCAACGGTTGGCTTTTTGTGGTTTTTTTTTTGTTTTGTTTTGTTTTGTTTTTTGGGTTTTTTTGGGGGGGAGGGTGTTTGTGTGCGGTTTTTAAAAAGTTGCTTTTAAATAATATTTTAAAATAGTAATATTTTAAAATAAAAAACGCAGTGCTCAGGAGCAGCGATAAATTAACGTAAGAATCGCTACAAGGGTTCAGTGCAAGTATTTTTAAACAATCGGTATGGGTTTCTTAAAAGTATGATTTTAGCAACCTTGTCTTTGGAATACACTCCGGGGCTTACGTGCTCGGGAGGAAAAGGACAGACCGGGACGCTGTGGATGTCAGCACTATGGGGAATTTTGGTTACATCCAAAGCCAGGAGTCCCGGGGGAGCAGGCGGTCCCCTCTCACATCCCCGCACAGACAGCCTCGCCATTTTACAGCCGCCGCTCCTGCGCATTAAACGGGACAGCGGAGGACGGGCTGGGATCGCATCCAGGAGTGGCACAAAGCGTTAATCCGGAGCTGCGCAGGAGCCAAGGAACCCCCACAGGGGCCTGGGAGCAGACACAGTCCTGCGTCCAACGCGCCCCTTCAGCGCTGCTTCCAGAGAGCCCAAGATTTCAAAAAAACTGGTGAAAACAAGGGAGGAGAGCCGCGACCTCTTCCAGTTTGTATTTCCAGGCACGGCCCTCCAAGCGAACACGCCTGTGTTCCCCGGCGAAGGGGAAATGAAGATGTCTGTGCGCCGCCGGGTCCTGCCCCACCCGGAGAGGGCTCCGCGCCTCGCCAGCCGGGCTCCCGCTACCGAGCGTCCGTCCCGAGGCCTCCCGGCCGCGCTGAGGGCGGCGGGGGCGGCGGCGGCTGAGGACGGCTGCCTGCGGGGGGAGCCCAGAGAAGATGGAGGCAGGCGGGATCGCCGCGCTGAGTGGCTGCATGGCGGCCGAGGGGCGGTCCGAGATTTGTGCTGAGGCGGGAACGAGTGAACTTCCCCCCGCCCGTCTGGGCTTAACCGGGACACGGCAGCGACACGCAGCCCGACCCTCCCCGGGCTCCGGCCGCGGCTCGGCCCCTCACGGCGGCCCTGAGGCCGTTCCAGAACGTTCCCCCGGCTCTGCCGGCCCGGCGTGGCGGGCGGAGCGCGCCCCCTGCTGCCCTCACGCAGCGGGCGCGGCCCTCAGGGGCGCCGTCACAATTAAACCCGTAAAATTTAGTAATTCTGTGGGGAAACGTCGTCTTTCAACGCTGGCTTGGCATCCTGCAGTATATGGCCCCCTCGCCCCGCACCTACTGAGTGGATAATTTGTGTTAGGATTATGTCAAATTTTTAATTTAGCAGTGTGAATCGGAAGTGCAGATTGCCAAGTGGAAATGAGTGTTAACTCGGCTGACCAGCACAATAGTTTCTTTTCCCATTTTTTTCCCTTTAAAAGTACGTGCCCATTTATCACCACTTTTATGGTGTCTTATGGTTCCTCTAAATGGCCCTGAATATCAGGTCGCAAATACTGAAAATGTAAATCCGGTTTGTCTAATCTGGAGTTTAAAATATTCTTGTGATGTCAGAAAGTGATGGCTTATAAAATATTTTCATTTAATTAGGAAGCGCTAAGAGGATTTCTGCAAGAAAAAAAAATAAAGGCAAGGAAGCTCAGTTTGAATTATTTATGTGCTATGAACTATGATGATTGCTGCTGCAGCTTTTCGAGTACAAAAATGCAGGATTTGCTCGCTTTTCGTTTTTAGAAGCTAATTCTTTAATTATTCAGGCATGCAAATTACTGTGAACAGGGATTAATTATGCAGGTAATCAAGGTTTTATTCTACATTTACTTTTAAAAAGTAAAGATTGGCTGATACTACGTACAGTGTGGCTGACACTGGGCCTGTGCACTGAAATACTCCTTAAAGGTATCATAACAGTTTGGGATTTCATGGAAGTAAAAGGGGTAGGGATGAATTTGTGCCTTGCATAAGCTAAGGAACACAATGCATGGCATTGCTGTCCTGAGAGAGAGAATGATCTTCCTCAGGACCAAGTGCGCATGATCCCCTTTCTTCTCACAGAGTCATAAAATATTCCACAAGGATCACTGAGTCCAACTCCTGGCTCTGCACAGACACCCCAACAATCCCACCCTGTGCATCCCTGAGAGAGCTCTCCAAATACTCCTGGAGCTCTGGCAGCCTTGGGGCTGTGACCATTCCTTGGGGAGCCTGGGCAGTGCCCGACACCCTCTGGGGGAAGAACCTTTCCCTGATATCCAGCCTGACCCTCCCCTGACGCAGCTCCAGCCGTTCCCAGCTCCTGTCCCTGGTCCCAGAGAGCAGAAATTAGAGCTGCCCTTCCACTACCCCTTGAGAGGAAGCTGCAGACTGCAGTGAGGTTTGACCTCAGTCTCCTCCAGCTAGAAAACAAGAACTCTTCCCCTCAGTGCTGGGTACAAAGATATTCTGCAGAGTGTGTTGTGAAGTGGGGATGTCAGAGGATATTTCATGTCGGAAAGAATTGCAAGTAATAGGAAAGGGGAAGATCCTTAATTCCACCATTTTGTCAAGCTGACTGGCCTCTGTCAGGGGTGGGATCTGGTGCCCTCAGGGATCTGTCTCCTCCAGGAAGGTGCTGCATCCCTTACACAGCATCACAGCAGTTTAGTTCGCCTGTGCTCAGACTCTATCTTGGCATTGGCTATCTCGGTTTGGCTGCCAAAGCACAGAAATCCAACAGTGGCAGACTGTAAGATGGAGAAGCTCAACTTCCATGCATAAACACTGCTCTGCATCATTTAATAAATGATGCTGTCCAAAGTACCCCAGAAGTACATCATCAGTGAGCACTGGTTACATTTCTAAATGTTTTTGCGGCTGTAATCACGCTTAGATGCTTCAATTAGCAATCCCTTATTTAAAGCTGATGGTATACTCATATACTTTCCAGATATACAAGTGGTGTTGTATCTTCAATATGACTGATTTCAGTGGGATTATAATCTGTTATGGAAAACCTTCTCCTGGCCCTTCGGAGTCTTATATTCCATTGTGAAGCTGAGCATAAGTCCCTGAAGATAGTGAGGCTTACGGCACGGAGCGGTGGGAGGAGGCCAGTGCTGGTTTCAAGGGTCTCTTACAAGCTTTCAATCACTTCAGCGCTTCTGGCTTTAAGGCATGTCAAGCTAGAAAGACAAGATTTGTGGATTGGCCTGCTCTGGATGCTGCTTAATTACAAGTCCCTTTTGACCAGTTATAGAAATAAAGCCTTACTCTACACATGGCTTTTTTAGTGTTGGAGAAAGAGGATGTTCTATACCTCTGTCAAAAGAATTGTATCTCTAGAAGTAAGAAGTAATGTTATCTTACTTGTTGTCCAAGGAGAAGAAAATTAGGTTTTTAAAAAAATGTCAGAGGAATATTTTAAAATGTTAGGACAAGAGTTAAAGGTCTATGGAATGGGGCAGCCTGAGTCTTTTGGTGGCCTCATGACTTGTTTCATCTTCCTCCCTCCCCAGAGCTCCCATTCCACTGCAATTGTTTGAGGCACCTTCTGGGCAGCAGGGAGGAGTGCACACAATTAAAAAGGCTATTTTATTTCAGACTGACAAAAATGCGCTATAGTGTCCACCTCATGCACACACAGCAACTAACAAAACCTTTTAGCTTCTCCCTACCAAAGTAACTTCCTCAAGCATCTTTCAATAGCCACTCCTTATAGCAGTAGAAAAAAAAAACCCTCAAATACTAATCCCCACCAACTACTCTGTTGGCAGTTAGCCAAAAGGAGAAATGGATGTCTTACTTTCATTGAAGTTTTACTTTTTTGACTCACTGATGAGAGTGGTAGTTAAGCAGCAGCAGTGCAGTGGCTCTGATGATGTCAGAAGGAAAAGATGGGGCAGGGGATGCTGATACAGCAGGGGAGAAGTCTGCATGCTTGATGTGATATTTGTTGTAAAGTAATTAATTTTAATTTGTGATTTGTATAAGATATAAATAATCATATATAAAAAAGATATATAAATATATATAATCATATAAATACAGAAATTAATAAAGAAACTTTAAACACTAGCTGCAGTGAGAAAGAAAGATTGCCTCACGAGAATCCCAACGCTGCAACTGCTGACAAAGCCAAAATGAACAAGTTAATATAATTGGCTCCAATGGAGGTAGTCCAGGAAACACCCAAACGATGAGCACTCGGTAAGTGTGGCTATAGAGGACCGTATTTTGGTCGCGAAATAAAAATTGTTTCTTTAATAATTTTTAATTTGGCTTAATTTCTTTATTACCTTTAACACTTGATAACCAGTTACACTCAGTTAGATGAATATCACAATACAAGTAATTGCATGGAAAATGCTACAGAAGATATTTATAGCAAATAGAAATTTATTCCTTACAAACAGTGAGTAGCCTTTTCAAAGAATGGAAATAGTAATGCTTATAGTTAGCAGTAATTGGCATTAACATTGGCATAGTGGGATTTAGCCAGCTTGAAGGAAGACATCCTGCTATGAACAAAATATAGATGTTCAAGCTCCTTCTTTGTTCTGAAGATAAGTTCTGCAATCTAAGAAAAAAACTCCTTCGCAAAGGAACATTATTAAAATACATCATGACTACAGAATTGCCACACTTGCATGTTCTGGTGACATGTACTTATGGAAGAAAAAGGTGGGCAGAGAGAAAGAGACAAATTGAACTCACAAAAAAAATCTGATTCACCCCCTTACTTTGTCCACATGATGAAATGTGAACATGGAGAAAAAGCCCATGCACACAGGACACAACCATCAGCGCTTAGTAATGGGGTTGTGATGCTCAATTTGCTTCCCAGTAACAGTAAGGTGTCATATAATGTCCTGCTTTCAGGGCAGTTTACAGGTGGTTTACAGAATGTTCACCCTCAGGACATGCCAGCCGTGGGGTTGGATGCTTCACTGTACTGACATGGATATACCCATCATGGTGCAGACCCTCTGTAGATACTGTAGTGTTGGTGGGACTGCTAGGGAAACGTCCTGCCTAGGGACAGGAGTGGATGGTGGAATCAGACATCTCCTTGCCCTTAGTTCAGTTTCTCAGAGCATTGTTTCTTCTGCCCCAGGGGTGGAAGCTGCTTCCAGCTTTGAGTGGATGGAAGAAGAAGGGGCAAGGAGCTGATTCTCAAATGTATAGACTGAACAGCAACAGATGGAAAGGTAGGAGAAAAATTAATTTCCCCTTCCCTTTCTGGATATCTCTCTGGAATTAATTATCCTGGGATTTTATATCTGTCAACTGATGGATGCACAGCCTACCAGTGCCTGCTGGCTAATCCACTTTGGGGGCATATTAGATTGGTTGAAAATGACTGGATTAGAATAATATTCTGCTGTAACATAAAACAATAATGAAAGAATGAGGAAGTTTATGGAAAAGATATTATTGGTGTCAATAGAAGAAACTGAGTGTCAATTTCTAAGAGGTAGATCTGAGTTTCAGTAACATTAGTGCCGCAAAAGAGAGAGCAGGGCTTGTTCATATTACATAAAAGAAAAAAAAGACAGAAAAATGACAAAAAATAAATAGGATATATGGTCTTGTGGTTTGGTAGGAAACCAAAGACAGTTTATTAATTAATCTTGTAAACCCAGATGCAGGACATAAAGAGTGGAAAACAATAAGAATTGGAAGAAGAGAAATGGAAAGTCGTAGACCTGTCAAAAGAAATACAAGTGAGTTCCTTTAAATTAGTCCTTGAGGTTTACATGGGTGAAGATATATCTTAAACCATGAGAATTCTTTCTGTGTGTGAAGTTTTTATTTAATGATTCATGCTCAAACAACCCACCACCAAAACCCAGAATGGTGCATAAGCCTGAGTGTGTTTTGACACTGTGTTTCCAATTCCTTGCTCTTACTTGTGAATAAAGGTTTACTGTTAAAGCACTGATTTGGAATTGATTAAAATGAGAGATTCTCTGTATATATTAAGGTCTAAGGAAGCTTTTGTATATATATATTTTTTTTACTTTTTTTGTGCTTAGTGCTAGAAACACACAGTGGATCTTTTGGCAGAAGTGTGAAAATTGTTTCTGCACCAATGCTATGCTTTTATCATCCTGAATTGTTTCCTTCAAGATATGTCTGCATGCCAGAATCACTATTATCTTGTTTGAATTAATTATGATGCATTTTCTCTAAGTAATTGGGAAAGAAAAATATTTTTTCATGAAAGCTGTTTGCAAACTGAGGAATAGAATAGAATAGAATAGAATAGAATAGAATAGAATAGAATAGAATAGAATAGAATAGAATAGAATAGAATAGAATAGAATAGAATGTTTTCAGTTGGAAAGGAGGTACAACAATCATCTGGTCTAACTACCAGGCCACTTCAGGACTGGCCAAAAGTTAAAACATGTTATCATTGTCCAGATGCATCTTAAGGTCTGACTTTGATGATTGATAACCTCTTTAGGAAGGGTTTTCCAGTGTGTTTGGAAACTTCAGTGCTTTTAGGAATGGTAGGTAAATAACTTTTTTAGTATCTTTAGGGAGTAGAAGTAGCCACAGAAATCAGAGTCCTTGTACTTCCAAAAAGCTCCCTGAACAAACCAAGAGTTATTCAGGGAGTGTCAGATCTCATAGAACACATGTGGTGTCTTTAGCAAGGTAAGCCTGATCTCCTGACTGGTTTCTTTCCCCTGGTTCATCCACATTAGTAATTAAACAGACAACTTATGGAAGATCTCTTAGGTGAGAATATCAGCAACTAAATTGCCTGTAATGAGCAAAAACTGATGCAGTCACTGGCATTCATGGATGCTTTCTGTAGAAATGCCTTCATTACAAATTGTGCTAAGGTGACCAATACCCTGCCCTTGATGTAGAAAAGCGTTAACAATTTTCTCAATAATAACATCGAAACATCGATGTTGCTTTTTGCAAGCCATGAATGCAAAGGTCCAGGTCACAGGTTTGGCATTTCCCATTTGGCAAAACTAGCTCAAATTCATGTCAAATTCAGCATCCTCAGCCTTCCTGAAGGTCATGACAAACCAAAGAACCAATGACGGGCTGAAGTAATCTGTGACAAAGAATCAAAAGGCAGAAGGCACCCACTGCCTGCTTGATTTCTATGGTGGTATTATTTCACTGCACTATCAACAGTATGGCTTGACAGACTAACAGTATAATACACTTAAAATAACTGAACTGGAGCTGAAATGCATTTGTCTGAAAGGAAGACCGTTAGAAAACCCAGTCTGAAGGAGAGGTAGCATTCTAATTTCAAACAGGGAGCTCCAGCCATGAAAATTGTAAAAGAAACAGCATCTTGTGGAGTCTAGAAATACTGCGTATTCTGTCAGATTACACTCCTGAACCCAAATTTCATTTCTATTTTCAAAATATAGTTGTTAATTTACAACAAATTCTTAGAAATTGCAAAGAAATGCTGTATTTCCAGTATATTTTTAATACAGTGATCCGTTTTATCAAAGTGCTTGATTTTGTTTGGTTCCAGGATCTTTTTTTCCTTTATTCCTATTTCAGTTAACTCCTGTTTCCTTCAGTCTTCCTCTCTTTCCTCTATCTGGTGATTCTCTTCTGCACACCATTTTTCTCTTATATCACTTTTCTTCAATTTCTACCTTCCATTTTCTGTTCTCTTCCAGACTCTGTTTTTTGGTCAATGTATAAGTAGAAATAATAGCCACCCTTAAAACCCTCTAAATATTTATTGTCCTAAATCAGATTCTTCCAAAACATATGCTACATATATAAAACAGATTGATCTGTGTTATGACAGGAAGAAAAGTAAGATTTTTTAACAGGGTAAGCTTTACAAGAGCTGACACAGTGCAGCTCTAAAAAAGACAAGTTTTGGTTTTCTCATTACAAAGGAAAATACCCATACAGCAATATGGTAATTGGAAGGAAACTTCTAGGAAATTGCTTTTCTTTCTTCTTAATTGAGAAAAGTAAGGGCACATCTACAGCTGTCAGCCAAAAGAGGGGTTTTTCTCCCTATGTTTTTCGTCATGATTGTGGAAGATGCTGTCTACAGGCCATTGCCTTTAGAATCAACCCAAGTTAGGACTTTTCAAAAGAAGAAAAAATGTAGTGAAAAGATATGATAAAAGAGCCAGCCAAGAGCCTGTGTTTAATCAAGGCAATAAATAGGTTCTCACTTTATGGCTCATGGAGGCTCAGTAGACAATTCATAACAACCAACTGGAGCAAAGGGCAAAAGACTGTATTAGCTCTGGCATGCACAAGAACAAGCCCAGAATGATTCTGTGAATAAAGCTTTTGATCACTTTAGAGGGAATAATTTACTCAGTATGAAATAATTTATTCAGTATAAAATTCCCCCACATCCAGAGACCCCATGGACACAATGTGAAGTAGTGAGGAACATTCCCAAGAATGATACTGGGTGTTGGAACTATACTCTGGATTTGGAAGGATGTTGGGGACTACACTCAGTAATCAGAAATTCTGTGTTCATTTATGTGAGGATCACAAAGCTGGGCTCCAATTTGCTAACCCTTATAGAACTTGTAGCAAAAAGTCATTATCTGCACCCAAAGAATGAAAGAATTTAATTAACACCCCAGGTTCATCCTACAGGAACTTCCTCAAAGATTCTTGAATTCCTCACTTTTCTGAAAGCACAGGTAGGGGTGTGCAGGTACAAGTACAGTGGCACCTATTTTTAGTTCACTTTTTCTTTTAAAAAAGCAGAAAGATATATCGATTCTAGAAACCACAGAGAACTAAAGGCTTGCTATGGCAAAGCCATGGCTGAAGACATTGAATAAGTGGTCTCTGCTCTGTGCTTTTGGGGCCTTGCTCAAGAAACCTGTGCTTGGTTTGGAAAGAATTTTAAAATTATTTTTATAATGCATATAAGGCATGTAAGGGCTGCATCCAAACAATCTGTTGAGAACCTTCAGCTCCAAAGGAGGTGACAAAAGAGTAGAGGCTGTCAAGACTGTGTAAGATTTAAACCCTGGTCTCTACAGGTATCTTGTACTGAGTACGAGCAGACACTGGAGTCAAGCAAACAGTTAAATCTGTAAAGTGAAGTATGCACTTTTAAACATCTCATAAATTGCTTGTAACTGCACAAAATACCACAGGGTGCATGTGAGCACCCCCACATGAAGCTGAATTGCAGCCAGATAAAATATCCTGCAGCTTTTACTGATAATCCTGATGAAAGAGAGGCTTATTGTAATAGAAAGAAAATGTAGGAAAGATTTGTAGATAAGTGGCCATTCTAAGTCAGTGACCTGGGGGAGGACATGATGCAAATAACATTATTTGATGAATCATTGAAAGCTGTTAAGGGAAGAATATATACATATATATATATGTATGTATGCATATATGTTAATATATCTGATTCTACTTTGTCATAGAACTGCAGCATGACAACACAGCTACCCTGATACTCAGAGGTAATGTTTAAAATATCTATGTAAAAGAGCCAAAGTTCTGGGAGACATGGAGGATGAATGAAAAGTAAACTTTGTTAGACACATCCTTATAAAAACTACTCACTAGGGGTCATCTTCACCTGAAAACCTCTTTAATTGGGCATTTATTTTAGATTTAAGACCTTAGAAATATTTTTAACTCCTAAGAAGTAGCCTAATGAACAGACATTTATTTCAGTACTGACTTTACTGTAGCTGTAAATTGCAGACTCTCCTAGGTAAGAGCAGTAGATGGTTTTAAATGATGGCTGGTGGAAAAGACAGCAAGGTAAACACACCAATGTTCTCGTGTTTAAGTTGGCTACATTAATATCATCAATCCTGTGCTTTCAAAAATAATGTCTGGATTCTCCCTCCTCCCCACTTCCATTATTAGATTTACTTTAAAAATTAGGATAATTTTAAATATTGCAATTCTAGATATGCTTTTTTTTTCTTAGAAGGCCATAATGTCTGTGAGCATGGGAAAAAAAAATCACATTTAGAAGTTTTTCTTGGCATTTCACATGTATGGAACAAAGTAATCCAGAGGTTCTTGTTTGTCATTTAAAAACATCAAGCATTGAAAGGCATGTGATTAGCTTTTGAAATCCAGATATAATGTACTGTCAAATATATATAAGTACAGATCATCAGAGTGATTTTTAAAAACAACCATGCAAAAAATTGAGAGATTATATTTTTATTCCAAACAGGAGGCCTCATATTCATACAGATTTATCTCAAAATAGTAAGCAGTATACAATAAAACAGATTAATAATTTCAATATGAATAAAGCCTGTTAAGTCATGTATTTTTATGAAGAGATGGTTATCAAGTCTGTTAATGAGTTATTATTAGGAGAAAAATGGATGTTTAAAGGCTCAATTACAAGATAACGAATATGACCTAAACATAGGTCTGCTATTACAGTTTCTTACTGGTTGCTGAAATAAGTTGAATATTTTCTTGATATGAGAGGGAAAAAAATATACTCCTGAATCTGCACTATTTGCCTTTTAGGATATTTCCCTGACAGGAGATTGCACCAAGTAGCAAGATACAAATAGGCACTTTGCCTCTAGATGTGAGATTTCTGGGAGCGTAGTTTAAAAATCAGAAAGAAAAAAAAAACAAAAACAAAACAGGTTTGGTTTTGGTGGTTTTTTAATTTCTAGATGGTTATTTGCAATTAGTGAAATGACAAAGTTTCTGGTTTTGCAGTTAATGAAGCTACAAGATTTTGTATTTGCAGTTAGTGAAGATGCAAGATTTTTGTGTGTTTACACACAAAATGCAATGATGCTGTTCTGGTCTGGGGGCAATCCCAGAGGCATGTATTTCTTGTGATGACAGAAATGCATTTAAGCAATTATCTGAGAGATTATGAGCAATACCTTTGAAAGCAGTAAGATGGATTGCTAAAAGAGATTCACATGATTAAGCTGTATCACCGGTGATGTATTGACAAATTTAAAAAGGGGTAAGCTCATTCATGTTGTGGTCAAGCCAGTGGGAAGAGAGTAATCTCCACACTGTTCAAATTAGAAACAAGTAAATTTTCTCTGTGTGTGGCAGGGAGGCCAGAACATGGATGGATGGAGATGAGGGTAAGTGGAAACCTCATGATACCTTAGAGCTCCAGGTGTTGATATCTGGCTTGATTGGAAGAGAGAACCATTGTCACATTTTATTTGTTAATTAATACTCTTCCCCCCTGTATTTCTCTTGCTTATTCTTACTAAGGTGCCCTGTGTTCTTACAATGAAAAGTACATCTCTGGAGGGTTACCTGAGGAAGGAATCCAAAGGACCCTGCAACTCTAGACTCACAATCTCTCTGCATACCATAGGGATAAAACCAGTATCTAGTAAGGGGACCACTGCAGTGGTCAAAAGCCTACAGCAGGACCTGGTAGACTTTTTTCTATGGCAATTAAAGAGTAGGGAGGTTTCTGTTGTAATTCTACTAAGAAGCTATCTTACCTCGGTAGAAGCATTGATGGAAGAGTGCCATGCTCCCTGTCTAAGAGCTCATCCCCAAATTTGGCACTGTGGCCACTTCAGCCTTGCACTGGGATGCTGCCTTGTTGACAAACACTGTGTGGGTCTCAGTGTGTCTGAACCAAGGGGAATATGTTGCTTACCTCAATGAGATTTCAAGGTTTCTCCCTGTGATGCAAACTGTAATTCTTAGTAGTGTTTGAAATCTACAGTGATGCAATTTCACTGGGACTGAACATCAGGCCAAACACAGAAGAGGTAGAGCTTTAGTCTTCTCAGGCTGACTATCAATGCTTGTTGGTTTGCAGCTCAGAAGCTAAAAAGCATTTTGCACAAGATGGAGTAAGGTTACAATAGAGAAGATCAATTAGGAAGAAAAAACTGCTTAACAATGTGCAGCTTCTCTTGTGATATTTACAAAAATTGCAGTGCTCAATAGGCAGGCAAAACAAAATTAGTGTATCACATAAAACTGTTCAGTCCCTTAGCTTTTGAAAGATTATTTTAAAGGTTAACTGTAATCTAAACCCACCATGGTAGTCATCTTTCAAAACCATAGATGACTGAAAATGTGTTTGCCCATCTAGACACTTGCTGATTATAGATTAAGTTACTAGTCTAAAATTAATTTAAATTGATTCCAATATTGATCTTGCTAAACTCAATATTTAGCTTGCATTCATTTGGTATAAGGCTTCTTTAGTAGGGCTAGCTTAGGCAAGTCAGTGCTTGGGTTCAGTGATGATGTCTCACTGTATTATCTGAAGCATGGATAAAAGTTGTTCATGAAACTTCAGAATCTACAGCCTCAAACCTTAAGTCTCTGAATTGCTGCACTGATTAGAAATGTGCAAAGGCTCCTTTTGTTAGACATTTGCTTCATGGGGATGGGGGAGAATGCTTGATGAAAGGATGAAAGGGCTTGCTTCATGAAATACAGCCTAGAGACAACTGCCCTGGGTGTTCCTCTAAACTCCATCTCCTCTGGTCTAGCTGGATGCTTTCTGAAACACTTTCAGAAGAAGTAAGGAAGCATCTCACCAGGCTGTATTAAGGTGAAAGGAATTTTCACAGCACAGTGGTTGAAAAGCAGAATCACAGAATCATAGGCCTCATGTCTAAAAGGAACCTGGATGTTTCTAGCCTGTGGTAGGATCCTGTACTACTAAATTTCTGTAGATGATTATTTAACTTGATCTTAAATCTTGGCAATATTTGCTGTTAAACTAATTTTGCCTAAATGTTGCTCAAGTCCATTTACCACAAGAACAATTCCTTGCCTTGCTGTCTTTGCAACACGTTTTTGTACATTTGAGACTATTACACTCTCCCTGCTCAGTTTGTGTTTCTGTAAAAAAAGCAACACAACCTTTCTTTATGGATCATGTATTTATTTCATTGGTGTAGTGGATCATCTTCCTGTTGTTCACCTCTGGGTCATCTCTAGCTGATCTATGTACTTATTAAAGTTCAGTGCCCAGAAGACAATTTCATACATGAATCTGAACTTCCTGCTGCTGCAGAGTAACAGAACATGTTATATTCATTCCCACACAACATGCCTGTTTATTCATAGTATTTATCTTTCTTTGCAACCATATGTTATTGCTGACTCACATTCCTTTTTAACTACCCAACTTCCTTCTGCAGAGAATTTTTCAAATTAATAGTCAATGAATTAAGAAGTTAGTTCATGAAGAACAGGAAAAAGAATCTAAAATTATAATAAGTCCAGTGCAACAAAGCCAGTAAAGCTTCAGTTATCAAGGGAGGAGTTTGTGAGAAAGTCTGTAAATTCCATTTCATGCTGCTATAAAGACACGTGTACTGTACCTCTGCTTGAACAGTGACTCTCAGCTTGGATGAGACAAGTAAACAGAAATTTTCAAACCAGCATTTGGCTGTAAATATATAACATCTTTAGCAGCTGAGCATGGACAACTGTGTTACTTATTAATCTAATTAGGTGTCTGCTAAACTGGTGCAGGTTTAACAGGCTTGGGAATTACAGGCAGACTGATAACTTGAGAAAGTGGAACATATTCCAGGTAATGAGATGTAAAAGAAAGGAAAGAAAAAGAGGGAGAGAAACAGAGAAGGAACTGAGATGAAAGCCAGTGGTGATCAAAGATGTAGCCAAATGCTGTTTTCCATTATACCAAGTCAGAGAAGAACTAAGAGAGCAGTGGGCAGGTCAGTTACTATGTAAGACCTGATTAAAACATTGACTATGGGGCAGGTTTTATTGTCATTAAGCCATACTGTGCAGAACACTATGCCTGATGCATATGCCAAAAGCATAATCTCTTACCAGATGAGTTTGGTACCCTTCTGCTGAATCAAAGCTCAAAGACCAGATGATTGGAAGCACATCTCAGCATCAGAAGCTCAGTGAAGGACATCCCAAGTGTGAAAAAAACTCTGGCATCAGAGAGTGGGTTTGGTCATCTCTCAGAAAGAAGGGGCATCTTGGACCTAGGAAGTAGGTGGGTAAATGAAGTAGTGTGATTTAAGGAAAGACTTTATATATAAAGGCATGGTAACACATGTACAAAATATGAAAGACTAGTAGTATATGCATATACTCAACATGTACATTTGTTAAGAACATGTAAAAGTTGTGTGTAAGATCAGGAGATAAGATGCAAGATACCTATATTTTTGTGCTTATTTTTAAAAAATTTTTCTTCTTTTAGTTCTTTTCCTCTCTTTCTTTTTAAATCCTATATGCTCTGGGTGTTTCCCCTAAGGAATGTTTTTGTGCAATTGCTTTTGTAGTGATATATGGGGCCTTCGTCTACAACTGCGTGGAGCAACAGTGCCAGAGAGTGGCTGGCTGGGATAAATGCAACTGGATTTGCCTTGTAGTTAAGCCTTTGGTACTTATAACAACCACACAGAGAATCATAAAATATGCTGTGCTGGAAGGGAACCCCAAGGATCATCGAAGTCCAGCTCCTGGTCCAGTAGTTGATCTTGAGCAGTACAGAAAGAAAAGAAAGGTGCATAGAGTGGCCCATTGCAGAGTAATTATCTCTGTTGTCTGCATTCCCTAGAAACTTCATTGGATTTACTCTGATTTTGAACACTATTCTTGGAAAAATGCTGGGGAAGATGATGTGAGCTGTGACCAACAGTTCCTTTCCCCTTTGCTCCTGCTTGCTTATACTCCATTTACAGAGCTGTACAGGCTACAGGCTGTTCCCATATTGTGGAGATTGCTCCTCCTGCTTGGGCAGAGTTCCCTGTTCATGAAACCCTACAAACCCCAGGTCAGACAAATAGCACTATGTCCCTTGTGACACATCCTGGGATAAATGGGACCCATGCCTGGGCCAGTGACTCTCATTCCCATTATCTTCATTTTTAAAAGAGTTGCACACCTAAGCTGCCCTTGAGTGCCTGCACCTGATGGTCACCTCCAGTTGACTAAGCTTTCAGATTCACCTGATCCCCAGGTGAAGGAAAAGGCTCTCCAGTTGGAGTGGGGGTAAATGCATTTGTGAAGGATTGGGAAACTGAAGCTCAATGGGGATTTGAAATATTTTATTACAGGAGCCACTTTATCAAAAGGCTATGAGGAGGTGTGGGAGGGTTGTTGGGGGGACCAGCAGCAGAATGTGTAGGTGACCTTTCCTTTGGCAGGTTTTGGAGGCATGAATGTTGAGCTTTGTTAGCAGAAGGTCAGTGGGTGAGAAAGTGGATTACTGAATTTTTAATTGACTGTATCCCCTGCTATGCCACTTGTTTTGGATGAGTAAATAAGAATTGTATACTAGAAGAGCATTCAGCAAATGGTTTCAACCCACATCTACCAATGCTTTTGTATTTAGGAATATTACCTTGTGTCCAGAAAGTCTTTTGGCATTATTAAGATGGTATTTGCTTAAAGTAATTCAATGGGCCTTATATATTTAATCTCTGAATACTAATGTGAGAATTAAGCATTTTAATATTCTACAGAGTTTTTTCTTAAATCACAGAATTATTAAGCTTCATTAAATCGTCTTATCCTCAGACTAAGTTTCAGGATAGTCAAACTGATATTTGAAGGTGAGAAGATATATCATTTTCCTCCAGTCCAGGATCTTCAAATCGATTAGCTTAAGATAACAGTGGAGTTAGGGTCAAAATTACAGGAATTTTTGCCTTCTAAATGATGCTACAATCTAGTCTAGTTTCTGCTGTTGAAACTTCTTGCATTTACAATGAAGAATACTCACTAGTTTGCAAAACAAATGGGATGTGCTAGCCTGGCAGTCACTGAGGAGACGGAGACCATGTGAGTTGTATTCCCACTTCCATGGGATTTGTGGGAAAACAGGCACGAGGAGACCTGTAACAACAAATAGCTGTGATGTGGAGCCCCTCACTCCTTCTAATCTCCCTGGCCGGTGAATGCCCAGCTCCTGCACACGGCCTCACACGCAGGAGGAGGCAAAGGCAGGTAGCCCTATGGGCAGTCTCCTATAGCCAGCGGCCGCGGGGCTGTCGGCCTGCGCATCCCGGCAGCGCCGGTGCTCCCGAGCGCATCCCGGCCCGACAGGACGGGGCCACCCCGCACCCTCCGCTCCCCGAGCCCCGCACACCCCCGCCCGGCCCCGCACTGCCGCGGGGTGGCGCTGTGACCCCGCGGGACCGGCCGGGACCGCACTGCCTGCGCGGGGCCGGGGCAGCGCTCCGGACACATCCCCGGGGCACATCCTCGGGGCCGGGGCAGCGCTCCGGACACATCCCCGGGGCACATCCAGGGGGCAAGGGCAGCGCTCCGGACACATCCCCGGGGCACATCCACGGGGCCCGGGCAGCGCTCCGGACACATCCCCGGGGCACATCCAGGGGGCAAGGGCAGCGCTCCGGACACATCCCCGGGGCACATCCTCGGGGCAGGGGTAGCGCTCCGTGCACATCCCCGGGGCAGGGGCAGCGCTCCGGACACATCCCCGGGGTACATCCCCGGGGCAGGGGCAGCGCTCCGGACACATCCCCGGGGCACATCCCCCGGGCCGGGGCAGCGCTCCGGAGAACATCTCCGCAGTGCATCCTCAAGGCACATTCCCGCGGCACCCTCCCTCGGCATCGCCCGGCCCTGCCACCCGTCTGGTCCCGCCCCGGCCGTAGGGAAGATCTTTGCGTACCCCGCTCCTCCCGCTGCCGCACTCCCGCGACTCTCGTGATGGACACATGACACTTCGTTTCCAAAAAGTGTCAGAAAACAGGAAAAAGGTTCGCAGGTGGCGGTAGGGCTGAATATCGTGAATGACCTTCTGGTGTTGGTCGAAGAGTTTGGGAGGTAGTTGTGAGTAAAGTTAGGAGGCTGCTGGAGGCATGGTTCTGCAAAAGGGAAACAGAATCAAAGAGTCACAGAATATTCTGAGCTGGAAGGGCCCCACAAGGATCCTCAAAGTCCAACTCACAGACCTGCACAGGATAGCCCCAAGAATCGCACCATATGCCTGGGATTCCTGTGGTTCTGTGAAACACGGCCTCATCTTACAAAAAATTGCCTAAAAATAGTGGGGATGAAAAACTAAGAAACCCTTATGTTGGGTCGGGAAAAAAAAAAAAGAATAAATGGCGTTTAAACACAAGCAAATCAGTGTGAAGGGAAGACTTGGCATTTTTTAAGGACGAATTGTCTGTAGTTGAGTATTGATGACAGTGTAGCCGAGAGGACTGGAGGAGAGCTGGCTGCCTCCGAGAGCCGGAGTGATGATTATTAAAGAATAAAACTGAGGAATGCGGGGTGGGGGAGAGCCAAACTGATCCGCAGCAGAGGAATCGGAACTGGCGGTGGGGTGGGAAGTGTCGGCGACCTTCATCATTACTGGGGGACGCTCTCTGAGTGCCCCTTCCCCAGCGTGGCCCTTCTCTGTCCCGCTTCACTTCCCCTTCCCCTCACTGCCTTGGGGTCTCTGTATGATACCTGGAGAGGACCCTGTTCTGTGGTCGGGGTGGGTGATGACAAGGTGCAGGCAGCCTTTACTTGTGGGAGTGTGAACATGACCTGCGATTTCACACTGCACCTCTTCATCCACGGCAGCCTGGCTGGCCTTTAAAAAATCCTTTGTTTTCTCCGTCAGGATAGATACTTTACGATTAAGTTCTGTGTTCAGCCTCTTTTGCTTGCTTGTCACTGCCTGCTTTCCTTTCAGCCTTTCCTGGTGTGTGTTTAGCCGATTCTCTCCGGGAGATGCCTAGAGCCATCTGTGCTGACTGTTGCTACACGTATATGAATGTATGTGTAGGAGAGGGCAGAGGTGCACCAGTTTTTCCGTATCTGTGTAACTCCCTGCAGCCCACAGACTTGTATCGGAGCGCTATTTAAGCGTGCATATGCATGCAGATCTGTGCCTCCGGACAGACCCACATTGTGTAGTAGACTGGAATAGATAATTCCACAGAATGCAAGAATAAATGGAGCAGCTCAGAAATCAGTGAGGAACAAAAATAGAAAAAGAAAGAAAGAAAGAAAGAAAGAAAAAGAGAGAAAAACAGAGAGAAAGAAAGGGGAAAAAAAGCCACAAAAGAAAAGGAAGCCTTGCTTCACTGTGAGTGTCTGAACACAAAGTGAGGTTTGTCCCACCGATTAATCTCTCTAGGACCAACAAACTGAATATCCTAAGCTAGGGTTAAAAGCCAAGTGTATCTGTTTTTCAAAGAAGGAAGCGTGTTTTCTTATTGCAGAAAATGATACCAAATTTGGTGTCAGGCATTTGTGTCCAGCACGGTCAAACGGCCGAAGAAGTAGTCAGGACACATGTTGTCTTTTAGGATACGGAGCTGCCAGCAAGTGGGGATTAACGCCTGCCTCTGTTTGTTTAGAAAGAAAGAAAGGGAAAAGAAAAAAAAAAAAAAAAAAGGAAAAGAAAAAAAAATAGAAAAGTGTAACAGTTTCTTTTGTGAAGTCCGTACATTGCAAATCCAGCCGCGTTACCATACTAGAGGAAATGAAAAAATGCTTCGGTTTGAGAGGACGAGTCCTTTATTTCCCTTATTGGATACGTTTCATGTGTTTCCCCCAACACTCCGGCTTAAGGACATGCCTTTTGAAACACAAACACACGCACAGCTCGCACACGCACACACAGATAAGATATGTATTAGATCCTGACACATGCGGGGTGGAGGGAAGAGAGAGAGTGAGAGAGAGAGAGAGAGAGAGAGAGAGAGAGAAAGAGAAAGAGAGATCCTCCTACCTGGAGCCATAGATTGCAAGATACGTAGTGCTACCTGGGGAAGTCAGAACAAGTAAAAACAGATTGAACTTCAGGGCTCTATGAGGCAGTTGATCAAGATCAGTGCTTGCTCATTCTCTCCCTCAGACTGTCTGTCTTGGGGTTTTGTTTTACTGTTTTGAGCAGCCCTTTCCGTTTTTTCTTCCTCTTTAGCTTTAATATCGGAGCCGGTTTCGGTCACCATGGCTCTGGGAAGAGCTGCCTATCTGCGCGGAGTTGACTTTTTACAGCTCGGCCGGCTTTGCTCCTGGGTAGCTTCAGCAATGCTCTTGACTGGGATTTAATCGACACGATCACTTCGGCTTTTTGTGCAATTTTTATGGCTCAGTCCATTTTCTAGATCATGCACAGAAACTTTCGGAAGTGGATTTTCTACGTGTTTCTATGCTTTGGAGTCATCTATGTCAAATTAGGGTAAGTCCTTCTGCACGACAAATCTCCTTGGCTTTTAGGTCACGTTAGTGCGGAGTTGGGAATAAAATACTGCAGAGAGGAAAAAAAAAAAAAAGAGAAAAAGAGAGAAAAAAAAAAGAAAATAAAATATGTGATTATTTCCCTCTCCGTCCCCGGGTGTCCAAGCGCCGGCAGCCCCCCGAAGCACGGCCGTGGGTCTCCCCCGGTCCCGGGGCATGCCCGGCGGCGGGGCAGTCAGCCCGCCCCGAGCCTGCAGGGAGCCGGTCGTGGGTGATGACGGATCCTTTTATTTTGTACTGCTTAAGCGAACTTAAATATTATCTCTGGCTTACAGTACCCTCAGAGGAAAAAAAAAAAAAAGAAAAGGCAGCCTGACAGAGTTAACTCAGGCGCTGCTGCTGGGACAATAGAACAGAGCTGAGGTATTAGGCGAAAGGGGCGGGAGGAGGGGAATCCCTGCTCTGAACCTGCGCTCAGGGATTTGGTTTATGCAGGCCTAGACACAATTTGCGTTTCTATCCATCACATGGACGTGTTGAAATTAACTTGACAACTGGTCCGGCTACCTCTGCTCTGGTGCTCCCGGGAAGCCAAGCGGTCTCCGGCGCAGGGACCGGCCCGGGGCCCTGGAGGCTGCGGCGGGGGCTCCCGGGGAGCCCGCTGTTTGCTCCTCGGTGTTTGATCACCGCAATCAAGAGCACACGGTTATTTTGGTTGCCAAGTTTCGCCCTCTTTCCCTCTGCCTCTCCCTCCAGTGCCTGTATGCCCTTATTAATATTGCTCGTCGCAGTAGGCTGACTTGAGTTGAATTTCCACATTCCTGAGCCCCAGCCGAGTCCTTACCTGTCGAACTACAAACTCTTTAAAGATCCTGTCTTTGCATAGCTGCGGGATTTTTTTTTTTTTAATCAAGAATACATAAGGTGAGTTTCAATCCAAAAATGCTCGCTTCCCACCTTAAAATCAATACGTGGAAGAGGACGGGGAAGTCAAAGGGCAGCTCCCAAAGGCAGGAGAAGGGGTACAGTTCCCCAAAGCGGCGGGCAGGCTGGAGCCCGGCCGGGGCAGCGGAGCGGGAGGGCGACGAGGAGGGAGAGGAGCGGCCCGGCCCGGCCCGGCCCTGCCCGCCAGGACCCGCCGCCGCGGGCGCTGCTCCGTGCCCCGAACAGCCCCGTCCCCGCTGTCAGCAGCCCGGGCAGCGGCGGGAGGAGGGGGCGAGGGAGAGAGGGAATCTGCAAGTGGGAGCCCGCCCGAGCCGAGAATTAAGGTTAAACAGAGAGGGGAAAGAATTAAACTGGGCTCCTCGGGGATGAGAAGGGCTCTGTATGCTCCATCGGGAGCTCCCGCAGCTGCGGGCGGCAAGGGCAGAGCTGTCCTATTCACAGGGTGCCGGCGAGACCCGCGGGCTGCTTCCCGAAGGGGTTCCCAGCGGGTTGCTCGGCGGGCACCAGCCGGATCGCATCCCTTTGTGCTTGCTTATTTAGGTATTTCTGGCACGGCTCTCGGCCCGCCCCTGCAGCCGCAGGTGCCGCCGCGGTGGCCGGCGGAGCTCGGCGCTGCCCCGCAGGAGACCCGCGGGGGATGCGCGGATGCGGAAGGGGCAGGGCAGGCGCCCTCCGCGCTGCCCCCTGCCCTGTCCCGGTGGGGAGCCACATGCCCGGGGGTAGCTCCAAATCCTGCTTGCTAGAGACAGGTCCTTCCAGTGCTCTAACCTTTGCGGGGCGAGAACCTGCGCCGCCCTTTGTCGTAGCCGGGGTCGGCAGCGATGGGCTCTGTCCCCCTCTAGGTTCGGATTGCCGGGAGTTCAGACGTATACTGAATTTGTTTAGGCTGTGTATCCATAAATGAAGCGATGACAGGGTACCCAATCTACTTCAATACTGTGAGGACTTTGTATAGTATATACCTCACAGAGAGGCAGGCGAGCTTAAAGAAAACGCTTTGCAAAATAAGGGCAATGGTGCAGCTATTGCTTTGGCTGCAGTGGAAGGGGACAGAGGATTTGGGCACATGTTAGCTTCTGGAAGGCAGATCTCTCTTCGAAATTGATTTTGGCTGTTTTAGAAGGGAATTCAGAGCAAAAGTCACAAGAATGCCGCTGGACTGAGCCTGGAAGTGAAACTGAGCAGACATCAGGAACAGTAAAAGCCTTTTCGGAAACCCTATCAGATCCATCACCATGCCTGTAAGGCGATGAGGATACTTCACTTTCTCTGAACAATAGGAGAGAAATTTGCACCGAGATCCAGGGCTACTTCTAGGCTAGGCATGTGGGATGCAATTATTTCCTCTTTCATCAGCCACTGGAACTACCATTTTGTTGAAACCATATCCTTTGGGTGTAATGATGCCTTTTCTGGTGAGCTCTTTGCTTTGAAAAGGGGGAGGTGAAGGTGGATAAAATGTCTTCCTGGGCATTCGGTTGATTTTTCAGCGGGAAGGAGAGAGCCGTCGTGTCAGCCACGGCGAGGAAGGGAGACTTGGCAGGTTTTTTTGTTGGTGGTTTTTTTTTTTTTTTTCCTTGCTGCTGAGCACGTCTTCGTGTCTTAATACAACGTGCTAAAAGCTCCACTTTCGGTGGCAAACATGACACCGAGGGGAGAGAAAATAACGCAATACATAAGCTGTTGGATGGGCCAGGTGTTGTGGGATGACATGGCAGGGTCCCATGAAAAAGCCACTATCTTTCCAGTTAGGAGAAGAGAGCAGGATCCCACTCAGGTATTTCTTCCTCTCGATGATCTTCCGTTGTTCCCGTTTCTATTTCCGGTCCCCCAGTTTGCTGGTGAGGTGAAAGATCCCTTAATATTTCTGTCGATGACGTTTCCAGCCGCCGAATCATAAAGCACCTGCAGCCCTGCTGACTTCATGTAATCCCTCGCGATAGGAGGTCACATCAAATATTGACCTCAGGCAGGATTGACACAGAAATATTTCCTGCCAAGATCACAGAGCATTCGGACACCGTTTAATTAATAAATATGTCAGAAATTAAAGTTCACAGCAGTACCACAGATGCAAATCACAGCGGAAGCTCTGGGTATGAGCAATGTGTCTTGTGGATAGATGAAGTCACGGACAATACCGGGATCAGAGATCTGGGGGAAAACCCTACCCTTTTCCTCTTTATTCTGGAGGAAAAGAAGGGTGACAGCCGGGCAGCTCTAAATGGAACGGGAAGACCCCCTTTTCCCGCGGGGAGAAGGTCACTATGATGTGAGAGGGATGTGGACGGCGGGAGCTGGCGCTGCCCAAGGGAGCAACGAAAGGTGTCAGCACCCCTTTGGGGGGCGGCAGGGACGCTTCTTTCGTGCCCATTCGAGCTGAGGGCTCAAAGGGCTACGGACGTCGGGGACTCCGGCCCATTCTGCGAAGGCCGGACCACTCGCTGCCCTCTCGGGACTGCCAGGGATGGCTGCGGCGGGGAACGTGAGAGCCGGTCTCGCTCGTCTCCCCTGCGGCCAAGTTCGCCTTGGCTTTGCGGCGTTTGCAGAAATGGCCAACGAAATCCTGTCCCCCTCGCCGTCCCCGCGGGTGTCCGGCCGCGGGCAGCCCGCCCGGCTCGGCCCTGTCCCCCCGGCCCTCGGCGGGCAGCGGCAGGAGCTCAGCCTCGAGGGCGGGCAGCACGTGGAGCTCCGGGATTCCCGGCGAGGCCCCGAGAGGAGACCCGCGCGATTCCCGCCCGGAGCGCCGGGAGGTGCGGCCGCGGCCGGGGCTGCCTGGCGCCGTCCTGCCGGAGGGACCGTGCCCTCCCCGGCTCCTCCACGGGCACCTGCCGATGTGATGCCGCCACCGCCTTCCCTGCTCTCACATCGGCCAGACACCGCTCGGTCTGAGACTCATTGTTGCGTTCTGTCCCCCGGCACCTGACTTGCAGCTCGGTGAGATACAAGGAATGCCCGGTTCCGCCCGGAAAGGACCCGGTGCGTTGCCCGCCTGGCGCACCTTCCCGGTTTCCGACGTGCCCTTCTGCCCGACGTGCGGACTCTCCCCAGGCTTGGGGTAAAAAAGGAACCGCGGCTGGGAGTAGATAGATAATAGGAAAAAAAAAGGAAAAAAAAGAAAAAGAAGTAAGTAGTTTATTTGTGCATGCCCGACTACAGTGTCGGCAACTATTTCAGTGTGATTCTGGCTCATTTTGTCCAAAATACAGCTGTTTGTGGAAAAAGGAGCGAGAGATGCCGAAGTGCGCTTATTAGACATTACCGACAATTATACGATAGTTATACGACAATACGTCTCTTCCAGTGCGACATTTTATTGAAGGAAATGTTTCCGTCTTCAATGAACAAAATGAGTGTGGTTCTGGATGTAATTTACAAGGCTATTGTAATCATCGTCGTCATAATCGTCATCCTCCTCCTCATCATCACCATTCATCATCAGTAATTTTTCGACGTAATAACCGGCCCGTGGTTTTAGAATACAAATTAACTCCTCGAAAAGAAACGGCACGGTTTGGTTTCTTTATATAGCTTTTCTTCCCCTACACAACAAATCTGTGGATAAAGTCAGTTTCGACCTGAAAATTACGGAAATTGGCAAACCGTCTTCGTTTCAGGTGGAGCGGGTCAAACTTTGCCAGCACAAGTCCGAAGTTTTCCAGTGCCAGCATTTACTTTGCATTTTTACAGTTCTTTTCTGCCCCTCCTTCTCCCCCCCCGCCCAGGCACATCTTTAAAAGCAGACGCACATTTAAAATACCTATCCGAAGCGGAACAAATGCTAGAAATAAAACATTCAAAGTGGCTACTCGTTCTCCAGGTTTCACGTTCAGCAGAGTTGCCCCAGCCACATGTCTAGCAGGGGAAAGGGCACTGCAGGAGATGTACATCTCTAACTCTTTTGCTATATATAGGCTTGCATGCACACCTACAGAAGTATAAATACGTCCATTTTTGAATCTTAAATAATTGTAAATAAGACAGTTCTGGGATGTAAATAATCGTTGAAAGATTTAAGCTTCCATCTCTCGTGAATCGGGATCAGCGTTTCTCGAAGGGACATTGGCTGCCCCAACGTCTGTCCTGAACTTGCAGCTGAAAGTGGTTAAAGCGACCAAACCCCGAGTAGATCAATCGCATGTTGAGTGGCATACAACGTTTTTGCACCAGTTCTACAATTCCCGTTCCATCTGAGGGAATATTTCGTTGTGTCGCTGAGATAGCTGCACCCGTGTTCTGGGACTGGTTAACTGGAGGAGGTGTTACCAGGGTGTTTGCTAGAGCTCTTAGCCAAGACATCTTCCTCAGTCATTAGGCAATTAACCCGAGACGAACATTTACAGACCGAGGACACTTCGGAGCCTGGTTCTTGTCATTTCGGCTGCATTTTAGTCCAAGTGTCTTCGGTGGCCGTTTCTTTTTTTGGGGTTCTTTTTCAATCCCCAGCCCCGATATCCGCAGCGCACCTACTTCACCATCGCTCTCAGCACTTCCGAAATAAAGGACAGACACCCAACAAAGCAGAGGAAGAGCGACTGCCTCCTGCTCGCCTGGGGCTGCTCGGGTTGAAGGGCGCCCGCCCGCCGGAGCGGGAAGGGTCGAGCATCTCCTTTCTGCGGGGGTGCCGAGGGACAGGAGTAGCTCCACTCAGGGAGAAGGCGGGAGAGAGACAACTAACCTGCCGGGAAACGTCTCTTCGGACTTGCATCTTCCCGGGAAAGAGAGGAGAGAAGGAGAGGGAAGAGCGGAAAAGAAAGCTCTTCCTACGGAGGTGGCGAGAGGTGTGGGGAGCCAGGAGTCACCGGCTGCGGCTCCCCGCTCGCTCCCTACAGCGGCTGTTCCACACTAATCCTTTTCCTTCCCTGCTCCCTCGCAAAACCCAATCTCGCCAGGAAGATACGAGTGTGCATGTCTGCATTTCTCACTCAGTGAGGCTATGACTATACACATGTTCCTTTTTTCTTGACGTTGCTCCTGAAATCGAAGCCTGATTTTTAACATTGGGGGCCCAACAGCAGCCAAACCCCCGCCGAGGCTGGAGGGGGAACCCCTCGGTGGAACAGCCGGCCACAATAAAGCAATTTACCGAGAGTGGAATTGATGGCTGCCAGCTCGTCCAGTGTCTCCCAGGGCGAGCTAAGGAGACGCAGGGAGCTCTCAGCCCACCGAGAGCTGGGGGAGAGTTAAAAATGCCCCACGGAGCGCGAAAGGAGCCCTTGTACGAGAGGAGAGGCGTACGGCGAGGGCTCAGCCAGGGAGCACGGATTCGTTGCAGCCCGGCTAGATCAGTGTCTTTCCATTGTCATCCTCCCCCTAAAAAAAAAAAAAAAAAAAAGGGAGAGGGAGAGAAAAAAAGTAGGCGGATTGCAGTGACTGACTGCCCAATGGCAGCCCCGGGTCTCAGGAGAGTTACAGAGAGAGAGGGAGAGAGAGAGAGAGAGGCACTTTCTGCCATCCAAATCCTTTAAACCATCCTCATTCCAACACGAGAACCCACTGTAACAACTTCCAACCACTGAGACATGACAGGCAGGAGCCCAGAGGCAGCAGCAGCAGCAGCAGCGAGAGCAGCAGCAGCAGCAGCAGCAGCACACACTCTGCACAGGGAGCAGCATTAGCACCAGGGGAATACTACACACAACAATACAAACAAACAAACAAACAAACAAACAGACAAAGCCCCCCCAAGCCCAAGGGACTG
Source organism: Catharus ustulatus (assembly GCF_009819885.2). Classification (NCBI taxonomy): domain Eukaryota; kingdom Metazoa; phylum Chordata; class Aves; order Passeriformes; family Turdidae; genus Catharus; species Catharus ustulatus. Next base: position 64,773,007 of record NC_046224.1, read on the forward strand.
GATTCCAACTCAGATTCAAGCCACAGCTGACACCAAAAAAGGGTGGGGAATTACGACCAGGGGGGGCCAGAAAGGAATAACCAAGGAAGCGAACTCAAGAGTGTAAACGGGATTCAGCCATGATCCTTTTTTCATCTCGCAGTGTGTTACTCTCAGTGTATTACCCTCAGATTTTCCTCATCCTTACCAGTGGGAGTTACCTGTAAGTGATCCAGATTTTTTTTTTTTTTTTTTCAAATACTGTTTGCAATGCCCCCGGCTAGCAGCTACCTAGGGGCGATGCGCAGAGCGAGCAGAGGGAGCCGGGAGAAGCCAGCACGGGCGGCAGCTCCGTGCGGTGCGTGGTGGTGAGGATGGTGGTGGTGGTGGCGGCGGAGGAGGAGGAGATGCTGTGCTGGTGGCGGTGCTGGCGCTGCTGGTCGGACCCCGCCGGGGGAAGGGACGCACCGCCAGGTAACTCCCGGGGTTGCCCCGCCGGCGAGGCCGGGGCCCGGCGTGCCCGCAGCGGGGGCGGCGCACCTGGGAGGGCGGCGGGGCAACGGGACGCGGAGCGGCCGGCGTCTCCCCTGGGGACTCCGACCCCGACTCCTCCTCCTGCCAAACCGGAGATGGGCATCGCTTCGCGCCCGTTGGGGGAAGGCTGTGTGTGTGCGGAGATCCCGGGGAGCCGGCGGCAAGCGCCCAGCCCGGGCCGCCCGCGGAGAGCCCCGCTCGCCGGCCGGCTGCTTTCGCTCCGGAGGGATCTCCCGTCCCGCTGTTAGAGCTGGCTCCAGGACCTTTTCCTTGTGAGGAAGGGGGTGGAGGTAGGGGTGGGGGAAATGAGAGTCGGTGGGTGGGACTGCGAGGAATTTCGGTCTCTTTTTTTAATATCTATATCTGTATCTATCGTTGCGCTGGATAAGAAGCGGCTGGGCTAGTGCGTGAGGGCTGCGGAGAGAGTGTACGCTGTCGTTCTGCTGCAGGTCCCCCGGCAGGTCTCTGTGCCCGTCGGCCGCCGCCTTAGCGTGGCGGGGGCGCTGGGCCGGGGTCCCCGCGCCGGGCCCGTCCGGGACCGCAGCAGGAGTCCGGAGGGGCTGCCGGGGGACTGTCAAGGGCTTCTGTTCTCCTGCGCTCCGGAGGAGACTTGACCGCGCCGCGGGGCAGCCGTGCGGAGAGGAGGGCACTGGGGCGGCAGGTACCCCGCTGATGGAGCCGCTTTAAAATCGGGGAGACTTCTCCCTCCCTTGAGCATCCTCCCAGCCCCGGGGCAAGAGCCTGCGTGCCGGAACGCGGGGATCGGGCCCAGGGGAGCTCTGGGGCTGTTCGGAGCCTGCCCAGGCTGCCCGGGATGCGGCAGAGGGGATCACCGCTGTCGGTGATGGGGAACCCCGCTTTGGCATCCCCGGCCCCGCATTTATCTCGGCTGCCGGGGCCGGACGGTTTTTCCTTCTCTGCCAACCCCCAAGCCGACCTCAGATTTTGTGCTTCGACGGGTGCGAATTTTAGGTCCTATCCCTGAAGCGTATGTGGGTCTATATATATTTGTGTTTTTTTCTCTATATGCGCACACAAGATCACATGCACATAAACAAGCACGTGTGCGTGTGTTCCTCTGTGTGTGTGTCCGTCTGTTTTCTGTGGGCTATGGAAAAAACATATCCCACTGCTATGGGAGAAAAGTAGGAATAAACACACCCATAAAAAGAAACTAAAAGCCTATTTCTACATTCTTAATTCTTAATGAAATGCACATGTCTTGGCCACCGATTTCGAAAAGCGCTTAGTTTCATGGAAGCACGTTAGATTAATTCAGCCAGAGCTGCCTGTTTCTTGTTCGCAGGAGGGATATGTCTGCTGCGTAGGTGACCGATAGCTTGTAAAAAAGCTTGCCGTGCTATCTTTGGTTGGTTGGGGTTTTTTTGTAGTTTTTTTTCTCCTTTTTTTTTTATACAGGAGGAAGGAGTCGTAATAAATAAATAAATACACCCTTTTAATATAAGCGTAGCCATATTTTTCTCAAAACCGTAGGAAATTACTATCCTACAAAGTTTTCCTTCTATAAATAGTTCAAATCTTAAAACAAAAGTTTGCAACCGCACACCAGATGCTGGGATGCTGGCGGTTTCCCTTGCTGTGTGACATAATTATAAGGTCCGAAAGCAAAAGCTATAGAAGTATAATAATAATACTAAAGCGACTGCTGAGGGGAAATACAAGGGAAGCAATGCCTGCTTTATTTAAAGCCAACTGCTTGGGGATCTTTTGAGCGCTGCCCCGCGACAATGAGAAGTTGTGGTGGATAAATAATGCTCTCTCGCCTTTCTCTGGGCCGTCCCTAGTTCATCCCCTCCGCGGCAGGTCACTCGGAGCTGGACCCGCGGAGCCGCAGCCGAGGTGGCTATTGCAGCCCAGCAGAGCAGAAGCGAAAGGGATCAGGAGGTGAAACCCAACAAAGCGGAGCCCCAAAGCAATGCGCACCTCCCTCCATCCATCACTCCGGAGGGACGGAGCCGGCTGCTTTCCCGGGGAGAAAGCGGCGTGTTCGGGGCCGCCGGGGACAGGCTGCCCGGGACCCGACCCCTGCGCTTCTCCCCCAGCCCCCGGCCACGCTTGCTCCATCTCCGCTGCATCACCCGCATCCCTCCCGGAGAGCGGGAGCAGCGGCGGGAGAGCGGGCGGGCGGCGGTGCTTCCCCTCGCTCACTGTCCGTAGGAAGTGAAAAGAAAGAGGAGTTATTTCAGTGCTTAATGGAGAGTAGCCTACTGAACTTGTGGTGTTTGTCTGGTGGGTAAATATACTTCTCTGGCTTACTAATGGTAGCTTTTGAAGATTAAAGCATAGTAGAGCCTGTTGGAGCATTATCTGCTGGTGTCTGTTTCTGCTACCCTCGCTCTCCGGAGGGGAAGATGCTTCCCAAGCAGCTATTTATTGAGCTCTCAGGGACTGTCAATGGTTATGTTAATTTTCCCCGAGATCTCTAACATCTTTTGGCTGTGGGAACGATTCCTTGGCTTCTGCATTCTGCATTGCTTCTCCTCCAGGGACAGAGAGGGCGAGTTTCAGTGGGCAAGCAAATGGAGTGTGGGGTGTCCGTGCTCAGTCTCTCTTGGTGCTGGGGATGCAGGCTGGGGAAGATGGGATGCTGCCCTGTTATTCTGCGAGAAAACCTGTCAAGCAAAAATTCCATCGTGATGAAATGGGGTTTTCAGAATGGAAAAGACAATGGTGAAATGAAATGAAATGAAATGGGCTCCGCATCTCAGTGTTTTTGTGCAATAGCTTGGAAGAAAGTTAAATTATAGTCAGCTACAACCAAAATTAATTTTAAAACTGACTCCTTTATAAAATTGATTTCTATCTTGTAAGTGTGCTATCTGATAAAGTCATCTTCTTCAATGTGCTTGCCTGGTAACCTTTGGCCTACTGAGGCACCGTGAACATTTTTACAACCAGAAGAAATTAGTGTCTGACTCTCTGAAAAAGAAAACTGACTGTGGTTCCAATAGCTCATGCATTTTAATGCTGGACATATTTTGGTAATCCAATTAAATATTTAAAGTAAAAAGCTGCCATTAAATAATATCAGTGTAATTAATATAAATGTCTAAATGCCAGGATTATGCAGAACAGTGGCACTGTTTCTTGAAGTGCATGTGGGAATGTGCATGTGTCTGTATATATACATATATTTAGCTGCTTCTAAAGAAGATGGTGCTTATCAGTTTTCCATTAGTGCACCCCTTTCACTGTTCATCTTATTTAGGGCTGGATGCATTCATCAGCAACATGAGAGTTGGTTATGAAGAAATTTGTTTGGGGGATTATCTGCTGGCACATAGATACAGTTACTTCAGTTATTTGCTTTAAAGTGATTTTGAATAACTCTTAAAAGTATGTGTGTGTATATAGTAATAGCAGCATGAATCTTCAAAGCAGATGCATTTTCTAACACCATAACACAGCAAATAATTTATATTGGTGAGTAGCTATCACTTCTTGGTTAGGAAATGTAGAGAAGAAAAATCCTCTGCATGTTTTGCATTTGTTCTGCTGGTGCTTCCACATCCTTACAATTCTGTATCCTTAACAACAGGGCTTCTCAACACTTGTGGGAAGCAGATTAGAAGGAATGCAGATTGTTCATATGCCTACAGGAAAGTGGTCATGCCTAATCTCTAAAGATTAGGGCTGCTGTAGAGAGTCCCTGGAGTTTGCCTCTTAATCTGTCAGTTCTGGAGGGAGCTGCAGTGGCAAAGAACAACCCAGCTGCTCTATGAGGCAGAGCCTTCAAGGGAATAGTGAGCACAGCTTCACCAGCAATACCAGCCTGACTGATGCTCCTTCCTTAGCTGGTGCAGTCAAAGTTACACAGGCTGGCCCACTCTTCCCATCCTGGTTAGATCAGAGCAGGATCAACATCTGTAGTTAAACTGGCTATTACGGGAATGGGATTGTCACTGGCTCAGTCACTGAGCTGCAGTGTAAATCTGTAATTTCCCTGCTTTTGCACCTTGTTGATTTTATAACTGAGTCTTTAGGGTAAGCTTGCTCTCTCAGCCTCTAGTTATGCAGTGTACAATGCCCAAGGAGAGCTCTGTTGAGATCCTTAGATGCTTCTTTTACATAGTAGTGTAATAATGATTCTCTATAAGAGGATTTGCAATAAGACTTCCTTCCACTTTACCATCCCTCAAAGATGTGTTCGCTTATAGACAGAACAGGTGAATCTTCAAAGGGTATCAAATATTTTCAGGCTCATCTAGAGCTAATGCTTTTGCTCAGCTGAAAGAGAAAGATAAAGAATATTTTTATGCTGGACTGCCATAAGCTTGGCTTGCCTGTCTGACATGGGATATTTCCATGTATTGAAGCAGCTACAAGATGGGAGAATGATTGTGATATGATTTTTGGTAGCTCTAGAAGGCAAAGTTCAGCATTTCACTGTGAGACCCAGAATAAAGTTCCCTCTAAAACCAGAGAGCTCTGGTAAATCTGTGACTTGACACTCCTCTCCCTGCCAAAGTCTAGATCAAGCACTCGAGTCCTGAATATCCTTGAATCCAAATGCATTTCCATGAAGGCAACTGTCTCAATCCTTTGCAACAATCAGGTTCCAGGAATTAGATGTTCAGCACACCTTGGGGAAAGAAAACCCCCAAACTTTAGAAAGTATAAGGAAGGGTGGCAGCATCCAGAATGTGCAGGATGACAGGACAGCATGGAATTACTACATATGTTGTATTACTAACACAAAATAAAAACTGGGTATAAAGCAATATGAAATATTCAGATGATTAGGTAAGGATGAGTACAGATGTGTTTGCATATTAAATGCCCAACAAGGCTAATTCCTCAGAAAAGAGACTTTCAAAGAAGTTGTTAAATAGCTAAGCAAAATGACCTGCAATTATACAGTTAGACTGACAAACACCTTTTCTGTAATGGGAAAAACCCCATGTGTACCTGGAATGTGGCATGCTGAGGGTAGAATGGTGTCATAGGCTTTGTCAGTGCAAGGGACTGTGTAATTGGGGCTGAAAGGCAGTCAGAGAGCCTCCTGACCCCAAAATGCAGTTTAACCCTCTAGTCCTCCCGAGTTACCCCAAGCAATAAAAACCTAGGACCAGCTGTAGATCAAAGGAGTTCTACAGATGTGCTGACACTATGAGTTACCGAACTGGTTAATGTTGCAAGCTGAATTTCTTCAGCCCACAACTTTTGCATGCTGTTTTACCCTCCATGGACTCTCACCAGTGCCTTTCATGGCTGCTGGCAAAGCATGTCTACCTGTTAATTACCCAACAGATGAATTTTTGCAATGCAGGTTCACCTGTCTGTTTGGTTATTCTGATGATTTTTGCTCTTTTCCCCTTGATGTCCCTGCCCTTCTGTAGAATACCCTTACAACCTATCCCAAGTATGTAACTTGCATAGTGTTACAGTAAAACTCTGCATGGAAGGGTTCTATGACAACCAGACAGGTCTTTCTCTGTGAGAACCATGACTGAAATGTAAAATCTCCACGACTTTTTTGTTCTGGAATTGTGCCATGTGAATACCCCGTCAATGAGCTGAAGAAACCGAAAGCTTCAGGTTTACAAGCCTAGAAATATGTAGGAGGATAAGAAAGTCCAGGAGCGTAGGCACAGGAGTACTCTGGAAGAAAAGCCAAGGAAGACATGTTTCTAGAGAATGTCTTTCAGGCTTTTAAGGGTTGTAGAATCCTCTCCTCTTTTGCTGTCCCTTCAATCCTCCCCCAAGTGTAGAAGGATATGTTTTCTCTCCATTGTGGAGAGCTACATAGGACTTGCTGTTAACTTCTTGCCAAGATAATTCCTATGTATTTGCTTTTGCTACAATATATGCCTAAGGAGCATTGCAAACTCTGCACTAGCAAAAATGGAAAGAAATTCTAGATGCAGAGACTTAAATATTTGTCCTAGGTTTTTCTGTCTGTATGTATTTCTATGACTTCTCACTTCTGCTATTGCCAAAATGCTTTTAGGACAAACCTTTGGATAACGTACTGAGTTGTTTATTATATGCTTTTGTCTTGGGCTTTCCTTCTGAAAGTCACTTCTCTGGATGGAGCTGAAAGTTCGCTGCCTTGTTCAGTTATAATAGAGTGTGGGCAGTTTTTCTGAAGTTAAGATAGACAAGGCCAAATAGTTGCTCTCATCATAAAAACATCTTTCTCCCACTAGAATCTGATAGTAAGATGATTATCACCTACTAATTATTTTTCAGCAAATCATACCTTCTCTAAAAAAATCTCAAGAGAGAGTAAATCAGAGAGTTACTGTGTCTTTCTTTTCTGGAAATAATTCTAATAGCACGTACAGTTTCTACCTGTATCGCTGTTACAGTTTTGAACATTTATTTTTGTTTCAGCCTATGCTTGTGGATCAGATTTCCCTTTAAAAATGATAGACTTCACCTTTATGCAAAAATCCTTCTTAATGGTGACAGTCTTTGTTCCAGCTCTTTATCCAAGGTCAGATTTCACCCAGAGATCCTAATAAGGAGAAAAAAGATATCCAGTGATATAGCAAGTGTGCAACTAAGGGTCAGGTGTTTGATAGGTGGCAGAAGAATTTTCCCTGAGTAGTGGCACCAAGTTCATTGGTCCCTTTGCTGTTTTATCTGAACTAGAGCCACACTGTTACTAGGCAGTGGCACCACTTTCAAAGGGGATGAAACTCTGTGGACTTTACTGACAGATTTGTGATGCAATAAGTAATGCTGGTGAGCTGCATCTCCACCAGCACATACTTGGAATGCACAACAAAGGCATTCAAAATAATTTCCTTCTGGACGGCCATCACTGTGTAGCATTTTGGAAAACTCTTACATTTTGTCTTTTAAGCACAAAGGGCCTAAGACTTCTCTCTTCTGAGGCCATATCCACAGCTCAGCAAACTAATAAAACAGGAGTAACTCTACTGCAGTCAATGGAGTGACTCCAGTGAAATCAAGAAGTGTACCAAACAAAAATTCAGCATCAGCCTTGTTCTTACAGTATCCATTTGAATGCAGCCTTGACACACGTTGCTATTTTATGCAATTTATAGGGAATCTGGCCATAGTTCACAAGAACATACAGTGAAGACAATATTAATAAGAGGCAATGCCAGACAAACCCCAAAATCAGTTCCATGGGCCAATGAAAGAATCATGGCCTTTGGAATCAGCAAGACCAGACATAAATCCAAAACCTTATTTAATTTTTTGAGTGGAGAAACACATCAAAAGCCTTGCAGCATTTGCTGTTTTGTGTGAGGTATTGCAGAGCAGCCCAAAGCTGGAAGTAAGCATGAGCCAGAAAGACATAAACCACTGCCTGTGTGCAAGCAGGGCCTGAGAAATGTTTCGGGTTGTATCTAATTTAAAATTTTGAAGTGTTGCAATACTGGGACTGGATATCATATGCACCTTCCTAGTGTGGTTGAAGTGAGACATAATTATCAAATGTGATTACTATTTAATAACAATTTTATTCATTCAGGGATTGTAAGTGAATTAATCCTACTAGTGTTCAAGTAAATTGGGCAAGGATCATTTCCCTCACTGCTGGGGTGGAATGCAGCAGTTGCTGTGCAGCACCCAGCAGAGCTGTTTGGACATGCAGGACCAGCACCAGTCCTGACATTCCTGGCAGCAAGGCAGGAAAGCATCAGAAAGCCCAAGCACATCTCTAATTGATCTGGACCACGGCCAGGGCCAGTCCATGTAAAGATTGCACTTTTCCATGGTGGGTTTCACTCTGTGGTGAAGATAGGAATGGTATGAGACTGGGCCGATGTACGAGATGCTGAATAGCAGTATTGTGACTTCTGCCTGCCTCAGTTTCCCACAGCTTTAATAGGGCAATAACAGCACTGGCAAGGCTTGAAGGTAGGGGAGGGGCAGGAGAGCAAGAGCTGCCACAGCACTTTGGAAAGAGAAAGCACAGTGTAAGTGCTGTGTCATTACTTTCAGTGACTCTCTTTCTGACCACAAGCGATTGTGTCTCATCTGAAACATGGCATCACCATCACCCTCTTCCCCACCATGCCCAGCATGGCCTTGGGGAGAGGTCAGGGGAAAGGGCTGCTCACCAAAGTCATGAGCATCATTTCTGACAGTGCCTTCTCCTTCTGTGGGAGCCAGGCAGCCACTGTGAGCAGCGTGCAGCAAGTCTTGGCCTCGGGGTATGAGGTGGCTGCTGCCTTGCTGGGCAGCAGGCAGGACATAGTAAAGGGAGAGCTGAGGGGAATGGCCACATCTCTCATGACTTCTTTGGCTGCTTGCCAGGGAGCCATGTGACTCCTTGGTCAAAAGAGTCCTCTCAACCATGAGACACTTTTTTTCCCCCTCTGGATGTACCTTTTCTTTTCTGAAGTTAAAAGAAAACAAAACGTTCCCACAAAACTTTCCACATTAAAGTTATATTGTAGTCTGATGACTCAGGGTGAGAATTCAAGGGGAGTGAAAAGGAAGGGAAACATTCCTGAATCTGGTCTGTTGTGCTGAGCCTTAAAGAAGAGGATGATTTTGCTGGATGGAGAACAGCTCTGCTGCAGCACAGTGAGCAAGAAGCAAAGGATGGGACTTAAATCCCTTCCCTGCTGCTGTGGACTACTGCTAAATCTCTCAGGGTGCCTTCAAACGCAGTGGACTTTGACGCTATCAAGAGGGCTGAGAGTGGAAGTGCAAATAAATATGGCCTCATCTGATTCACAGTAAATTCCTTTTTCTCCACTCCCATGGCCTAAAGGGTACATCAACTAGCTTTACAGTTTTTGGTTAGCTTTTTTTTCATTGGCACTGCCCACAATAATTAGATTGGCGCATCCCTAGTAGACTCCCTGGAGTCTTTTGTTCCTCTGCCTACTCTGTCTCTGGGGAGCTCTGCCCAGGGTAGGTGCTTCTGAGGGGAGGGATGGGGTCAGGTTATTGTTGTTAATGTCACTCTGGTTATGTTGTAAAAGATGTATCAAAGAGGAAGTTCTTTGCACTGTGACCTAAAAGGTCATCAGACTCTGGATTAGGCTAATCTCTGAAAAATTGTTCCCCAGACAGATCCTTTCAACCGAGAGTAACTTACCTCTAGGCACAGAGCTTTGTCATGTGTTTTATGATCTCCATTGTTCCAGAGAAGCTCCACAGCCGAGGCAGAGGTTTGTTCTGTCTTCTCTTGCTAGGCCACAATCCACTAATTGTTGTGTTTGGGCTTCACACCTTGAACTATGGATGAAAGAGAACAGGGGAGATGAGAAGGACTTGCATTGCAGAGGTGATGTGTGCAGCACAGCCTCACCCAGACACATGCTGTTGACTTTGAAGTCAGTATGCTTATTCATGGTCAGAGCACTTTGGAAGTCATGAATTCTGTATCTCACTGTGGCTTTGTCCTCTGGAGAAAAAGGGCAAAGCATTTTGAAAATTGCCAGCCAAGAAGCTTTGCAGCCTTGTCTGTCATTTTGGGATGCTTGTAGGCTGCACTGAGTGGTTGGAAAAGATGTGGATGGAGAGTGACAAATTCAGGGATGTTCATTAACCAGTGACACAGAATGCAAACTGTGCCAAGGGTGTGGAGGTATAGGACAGGATTCAGAAACAGCAACTTGCTCCTTCCTTTGTAACCCCCAAATGCAGACATGCTTCTGAGCAGAGCCAAGGTATCCTCTTGGTGTAAATACTCACTTTTAAGGAATGCACTTAAAACAAGCATGTGTGCCTGGCCCTGTATGCTCCTCTCCTCTCCCCACCCCAGTTATGCAGTGTGCCAAAGCCAGTTCCTCAGCAAGAATTGGCAGGTGGCATCTGATGAGATAATTGTGCCCCTGGGACATTAGGAGTCATGAGGTGCAGCCAGGTGTTCCATCCATGGGTGTGATTTTCTGTCGTAACACACCCTCAAGTGTTGTCTTGCTGAAATTTGTTCAGGAAATTTGTTCAGTTTGGCTCAAGTATTTCCATTAGGATGTTCTTCACACCTAACATTTATTGGTATGGGAGAAATGTGTGGATGTCCAGGGCCAGGAAAAGCACTAGGCTGAGGGGTCTTCCTCCAACTAATAGGGAAGAGATCCTACTTCTCACTACCTTGGTCTCCACTTATTTCCAAATCTGTACTTTCCCTTGATGAAGATCCACTAATCTGAGCATTGATTCAGGTGCAAATAATGAAATGGCTCCCTTGGACAAGATGCTCCAATTTGTGTGTAACAGATGAAGAACCTTTTAAGAGTTTGCCTCTTTTGCTTCCTGGGATTTCCATTTTGCAAGGTCTTTTAAATCGTAAACATGTAAGGGACATGCAGCAGGAGAGATCAAATGACAGTTCCTTTTTGCAGTTTGAAGATGCCTTGCTGTGTCAGGCTGGTTTGCCCTGCTGTCTTAGACTTGGTGTAGCAAAGTCCAACAGAAAATGCAGTGCCCTGGCTATCAGAGGTGAATAGGAAAGTGAGGCCACCAGTGAATTGTAGAGTTTGTTCTCTGTCTTTCTTTGGGCAGAGCTGTCATTGCTTGCCATGTTTGCTGCAGAGCTGTAGGAGGCAAAAAATGAGACAGTCGAGAAGCGGCTTGAAGTGCTGCCAAGTCTTGCTGCAACTGTGGGGAAGTCTTTCCTGACAGTGCACAGGAAAGTTCTTCCAGCATTGCCTGCTTGACCTGCAAGCAGGGGATGATGGCTCTGTACCTTCATGCAAGGCTTGTGCTATTTGCCCTTCTCACAGCCAGCTATGTGCTGCCTACAGTTGAAGTTTAAACTTTGTTCCACCCAAACATCACCTGAACAGTATTTTGATAGGATAGTGCTGTTTTTTGCAAAGAGAGGCTGGTGCATTTTACCTCTCCAAAACTGAAAACCTCTTTCAGCATTAACCGAAGTCCTGCTTTTCTTCGTTATGCCCAGATAGGATTTTTGAGGTTATCAGATCTTTTTTTACATGATAGTTTGCCATTGTATACCTAATTAGAAATCAGCCTTAGTTTTCTGACAATAGCTGGCACAGACTATGTACACTCTAAAACATCTTGTGAGATAATTAAAGCGTTGAGTGAAAACACAGCAGAACAAAAGGAATATTTCTCAAAGCAGAGCCACTTTACAGGTTGGTTATCTGTGTTTGGTCAAATGCAGCCGAGGCTTAACTACCGTGATGAATCGGATGAATTCCCAGAAACTGGTGCCTTATTTTTTGAGAGAAAAATCCTGAAATTCTTTCAGTTTCTGACTCCTTTTTAAATTAAACAGATGAATATAAATAAACTGCTTGTGAAGGGTGCCTGAATCACAGCCCTGGATAATGAATTCCTCTTCTTACCCACAAAACCAGCACAGCACAAGCAGAGGGTGTGTGAGCTTCCCCACTCCACCCCATCCTCATGTCTCATCCATGACCTAGAGGGGCAACCTCTAGCTAGGCATAAGCGGGCGGCTCAGTCTCTGTACTTATTTAATCCTTGGCCAACCTGCCAAGGCTGCCAAAGAGGGTGCCAATTGTGGTGGTGGTTTCTGTGATGTGGATAGTCATCCACTGGGAACTGGATTAAGACCATCAACTCATTTCAAATACTCTAGGCCACAAAGCTTCTGCCAACCAGTAACCATTTTTTTGGTCACTACTGACTTGGGTCATGTTTGGATCAGCGATGAAAGGCTCCATAGCCCAATACCAAGCTCCTGAGCCATACAGTTTCCAGAAATAATTTTTTTAAAAAAGGAAAACAATTTTTTTTGTCCTAAATTCTACTTTGATCTGCTGATTTTTAATGTGCATATTGGCACTGTAAGAGACATAATTTTCATTACTTGGTTGTAGAGGGCTCAGATAATGGGAAGGAGTTTGGAAGATGGCAGGTGGTGTGATCTGAAATAAGCTCTCAGAGATAGTAGTTAGACACTCTGGCACCCCAGTTTGCACTTTATTTTGAACTAAAATTGATTTTACACCTTGAAATTCATCTCACAATCCCTCAGGAGAAAAACTGCCATTAAAATTGAAGATCAGATTCTCCATTGCTGTTGTTCTTTCAGAGATACCTAGTTCTGCATCAGATCTGGTAGCATTTCCAGCAGCTGTTTATATTGTCATTGGCCCCTGTTGAGCACACCACAAATCTGTCTGCATGCCCAGTAGCACCCCAAGCTGTTGGGAGGTGATTTATTTCTCAGAGATAGAGACTAAATATTTTTGCTCAAATCACATGGCCCAGCAGAGCACAGAAACAGAGCTGAGTTCCAGCTTGACCCCCAAAATGTAAGTTCTCTTCAGCACACCTGAGAGTGGAGTTAGGGCCAGCTGAAGCAGTTTTGCTGTCAATAAATGATATTGCTTCCTGGGGCTGTAGCTCTTTCCCAGAAGAGACACAGCCCCAGAGAACACTGAAGGTGAGCAGAACATTTTCATCATGCCAAATGAAAGAAGGCCTTTCTCAGGTAATATAAAACCATGCAGTTTTGCCACCATCTCTTCCTTGAGCTGATGCAGTTCCTGAAGGGTAACTGGTTTTGTTTTTCTGGGGGTAATTTACTTAGAATCTAGCATGAGGGCACTACTTCGATTGCTTTAGTTCCTTGGAACAGTGAGTCACCTGTCTCTTTCTTCCCTATTACACTAGGAAGTGATGCTTGGTGGGATAACAAAGGAGTGACTGTTAAGATGACAGAGAATTCTGGGGAAATCCATTGCAGCTATGGATATTCAGAAGCAATAAATAGAAGAAAAAATGATGGTGTTTATTGATGGTATTGTGAGGCTGTGGCAGAACCTGCTTTCTTACGCAAGGGTGAAGTGGTCAGTGGTCTATTAGTCTTGGACTATAAAACATACACTTTGGATTTCCTTTTATTTTGTTAAAAAGAAAGGGAAAGATTTTATTTGATGTATCCATCTCCTGTGAAAAGTTATCCCTGTTAAGAGAAATAAGATAAAGAGTAGGGCAGAAATTGTACTTAAAAGATTATATGTAGCCATATAGATATGCACTGAAATAATAATTTTTTTCTTTTAAATAAGTGTGTCTCTTCCCTTTTAGAAATTTATGTGCTTATTTGGAGCCTTTTAGATATCATTTTTCTTTCCAGAGTAGAAGCTTTCCTTTCAATAATGGCTGAGGCTTAAGTTAATGGAGAGCTGGAAGTATGCAGGCTTTGGAGAGTTTGTAGTTACATTGCACATTTAAACAGACCATGACACACACGTAGAAAACACAGGATATACACAGTGCCCAGCACCCTTGTATGTTCCCTGAGTACAAAGGCATTCCAAGACATGCTTAACTCTTTCCTGAACCAAGCTCTAAATTTGAGTGGCATCTCTCATTTTTACATTTTCTCTTCCAAACCCATGAAAAGTGAACTGAAAATGTACCTCGGCAGAGAAATCTCAGTTTGGGACAGATGAGTTTATGTTAGTAAGTCAGACTTTTCCTTTCAGCCCGTTGGCTGTGTGTGAAGACCAAGCTTACCATCCTAGGAGTTTTGAGATGAGAGGTGATGAGGGGTGATGGTGGCATGGGAGGGACAGCCAGGGAAGGGCCTGCATGCTCCTCAGGGAGAAGGGAATGGAGAGAAGGGTGGGGTGGAAAAACCCTTCTGGAAGGAGACTAGCAAATGAAAGAAGAAAGTAAGAAGTCCATGAAGCCTTGAAAGGATGGACCTGGAGGATGAAACAGGCTTTAGGATAGCTGCCAGAGAAGGAACCAGTTCTTGGGAGGTTCAGCATTTGGCCAAATCATCGCTCAACCTATCCTGTTGGTCCAAGCCGTGATCCATCAGCTGGTCTGAAATTTAATCACCTGACAGCAGCGTTTTTGCCCTTCAGCATGAGGGTCACAGCTTGGAGAGGAGCATAGCCTGGAACCAGAATGAAAGTGGGGCATTAAGTAGTATGATCAGGAGGTATGAGCAGAGTGGCTCAGAAAACTAAGCTCAGCCCAGAGACACCAGCTGTGCTGCTTGTTTGTCCCCAGACAGGATGTGACTGACCAGAGAGAGGGACAGCACAGGACATAGTGCAGGTCTCTGCTGGCTAGTTTCAGCTAGCAGTGCATGATCTCCTTTTTGAAGGGAAAAGTACAGGAGAGGTAATGTAAAAGAGATAAGATACAAAGCTCTGTTTACATCAATAAGAGAATTTGGTATTGGAAGAAGATTTTCTGCATGGCTGCTCCACATAAATTGTGCTTACTCTATGGATGCAGGATTCTGGGGTCTCTGATGAGGCTCTTGAATTGTCCTAAGGACAGTTTTGCAATTTAACATCCAAGGCGTTACATGGGTGCACTTTTAAACTTAGAGATTCAGAAATGCTCTAATACTGATGGTTGAAAGAGATGTGGAATAAGGGCTGTCTTTACAGATTTGAATTTCTGGCCATGGGGTAAAAATACTGTTTGGCCTGAGAGTCCACAAGTGCAGTGTGTACTGGGAACACATAGTATTGCAAATACTTTGGTGTGACGCTGGTGTGTGAGGCTGAATGCACACAGTCACTGCTGAGGGGATGCTGAGCTTTGCCTTCCTCTAGAGCATGAATTCATTTCCAAAGCCAGCTTTCAGGGAATATAGCATTGTTTGTGTGCAGCCAAACCATAAGGGATTTTTTCCCCAAATTAAATTCAGCTCTTTCCTTGCCATCTTTAGAACTATTTTCAATAATTCAGCTGAGTGGGATCCAGTTTTCAAAGTATACATAGGAACCTTTGCTTGGCACAGAATAGAGACATTGGTTTTTATAGCATCCATGCACTACAAGGGTCTAGTTTATTACTTTGTAAAGTGTTTTTGGGATATATCTTTCTTTATATAAAACTAAGTTTAGTACAATTCATATTTCACATCTCTCTTCTTTGTTGTTTTCTTCATGGATGCAAATACATAAAAATATTTATACGGTATGGAAAGACTCTAGAGAAGGTCTGACTGAATGGTTTTGGGATATTCTTTTTAGCTTTTCTTAGAGTCCTCTTTTCAAAGTTACACACCATTTTAGTTGAAATTCGTTCCTCATCCATACATATATGGTTTTGTTGTGTGTCCAAGCCTGATCCTCAGTTTCTCTCAGCAGTTTTCACCAAGGACATATATATGTAGACCAGGCAAATGTTGGCATAAGCTGGCTGTTGTATCTCATCCTTTTCGGTAACTCAAACTGTACTCCTTGAGATGAAGATTGGTATCTGAAGTAAGCTATCTTATCAAGGCTTATCTCAGTGTAGCTATGCCATTTCAGTCATGCCATATAGTTGGAGAACTGTAGTCTCTTTTTCTCCCCCTCCTCTCTTCCCTCTATTATTGTTTCTAAAATAAAATTATCAAGGAAGGAGACAACTGATAGAGAAACACATGAAACTCAAAGGAGGCTCAGACACCACCTATGATTCCCATTGATGTATTCTTCTATTTGGCATAAACCTCAAGTCACTCACTTGCCTGAAGATGTGAACCCCAAAATACACTTCCCAGGGACCAGGGAACACCTGGCAAATACCTGGAGAGAGACTTGCTCCCATGTTCAGCAACACACAGAGGCATACACGTGCAGTTGCCCAGGCAGAAGAGTAAATGCTGGCTCCAGTGCTTCCAAGTTGAGAACACATATCTGGGCAAGCATAGGTTATTATAACTCTGGACAGCAAACCACAAAGGCATTCAAAGAATCACCACCACAACATTTTGCAGAATATTATTACAACTGTCACTAGGAGTTCTCTCAGAAATCTGGAAATTGCAAAGGACAAAAATTTAACCACTGAGGAGCAGGGAATTCTCAAAAATTGCTGGCATGTTTGACCAGACAGAAGAGTGGCTGGTCTTTGCTGCTAACGATCCTGGAATGTAAAGAGGGAAAACACTGTCAGACTGATACATGGGTACCTCTGAATGATACTCATGTGCCCCTCTTCCTTCAAGACCCTGATGCATTCTCATTAGTGTTTTCATGTCTGCTTGCTCTCCTCCTTTATGCTGAAGCTGGACTAGCTCCAAGGTCTAACTTCAATACTGTTCAAAATCTCACATCTCATTAGAGCTGAGACTTTGGAAACAAATTTGAGTTTTAAGAGAGAGAAAGCAAATGGAGCTGGTCTCATACAACCTGCAGCAAGATTGCATTTAAATTATATCTGATTGGGCAAGACCTCTTGTCTGTTAAAAGTTTTATTTTGTGCATTTGTATAGTCTGATAGGATGCATGGCATTTTGTGTTGCTTCAAATTTTAATTTTACAATATGAATCCTTTCCTCTTGTTTCCTTGATGCAAGAGGCTGTCAGAAGAGAAGTAGGGATTGGGACACAAGGATCTGAAAGGTGGCACCTTTGAAACTTGGGAAGTTTCCATAGGAAAGGGCTCTGGAAGTTTGAGTGCTTGGGATATCTTTTAGACAGCAGGTAGAGCAGGGCTGTATGCCAAGGTTCAAAGATTGAATTCCTTCCTTGAGTCCTGCATCAGCAATGGCTCTGAGGAATCTTCTCCATGCTGCATCCTTTTTAGATGCTTCTTCAACTCAAAGGGATCCATGATCATATTGCCTAAAAGATTTTGGTTGCATTACTAGGAGTGAAATGATTAAGCATACTAGTTACCATTTCTGCCAGATTTCAGGAAAAGCACATTTGTGGCTTGAAATAGCCAGCTCACATTTCTCTTGGAGTTAAGGTTTCAGGCTCCTTGCAGACTGAGGGGAGCAGTCAGCTGCAGTAGCTGACTCCAGCAGTGAGTGAGGACATGTTCCTGTAGTTGGCCCTGGTTCTGTCTGTAGGAGACCGTGCCAGTGTGTGTGTAAAGTGCTGCTGGGTGTGTGTAGCTGCTTGCAGCAAAGCCTTGCTGCCTCTGTCATTGTGTTTTCCAGGGATGGCTTTCTTGGAGACCCACACCTGGCACAAGGAAACCCTGTGGGTGCTCCTGTTTGGAGCTGGGATGGGATTGCCACACCCACAGTAATTCTGTACCTGCCTTCTGTGTTCTGTGATGCTCTGTACAGAAAAAGGTTTATCTTGGAAATACCTCAGAGAATTATGAAGCATTATTTTTACTGCTGGTCGTGCTCACCTCCCTCCAAAGCCAGGTGTCTCTAATAGTGACAATTCAGGTTCTTGTCTCTAACACAGTACTGGCACTGTGGAGGTGTGAAAGTGCCCAGTTGTGCAAAATCCTTTTGGCTGGCACTGCTCTGATGACTTGTCATTGGTGAGGATCTGGAAATTGAAGTTCATCTTCAGTCTGACAGGACAAGAGGGCATCAGCTTAAGCTGTGTCGTGGAAGTTCAGGTTGGAAGTCAGGAAGAATTTTTTCATGGAAAGAGTTGTAGAAATTGGCTGCCTAGGGAGGTGGTGGAGTCCCTATCCCTGGAGGTGTCCAAAGAGCACCTTAATTGATTGGGTAGGAATTGGTCACAGTCTGGACTTGATGACCTGGGAGGTCTTTTCCAACCTTAATTGTTCTATGATCATATCCTCTCACTTTATCCTGTCCAGCTTGGGACCATTTTGTTGTATGGTGTAGTTGTTTGCAATCAGGAGAAAATGCAATTGTATTTCTGTAAGTATAGAAAGCTTCATAAGCTATAGACCACAGGGTGAATGAGAATGTGTGGGACCAGGTGTGCTTTTTAGGCAACCTGAGGCCATAAGCTATTGTGGATTGCTGTAGAGTCATATGATCCTATAAGGCCTAGAAACAGACAGAAGACAATTCCTAGCTCCTCAGGGGTGCAACATGCTCTTTTCCAGCCAAAATGACTTGTGAGGTATTGCGCATGAAGCCTGTTGGTCATCCAAGGCTGACTGTTGTGTCTGACGCAGGAAATACTGATTCTGGGGGGAAATATATTTGTGTACGTGCTGGTGGTTTTATAACTGCTGCTTAGGTTTGGGGCTTCAGAAGTGGCTCCAGGGAGCCTGGATTAATGGGTACAAGAGGTGCAGGGTAAGTACTGTAGGAGGATTTCCACAGCTTAGCAGATGATATCACCACAATGTAAGTGATATCAGCGTCTTGCTGAACAAAGCAATCTGCTGTACTGGGTTCCCGTCTAGGGTCAGTTCTGGCATCCTGTGGCCTAATTTCACCAAAATGCTCAAGTCTGGGAGTATCCAGACTCTGGTTTAAGCTCAGTGGGAACATATGAGTGTTTATGAATTTCCACACACAGTTTAGAGTGTGTCAAAAGCCCATGCCCGGTGTGCTCCACAGGGCCCGCACTAAGAGGCTGAGTGCCATCAGCAGCTGCCAGTGACGTGCATGCTTCGGTCACAGCCTGCTCCCCTGGGTGGGTGGTTGCTTCATCAGACTCTTTTCAGTTACATTTTTTTCCCTGACCAGGGATGTTTTGTTTGTCCCTTTCCTCTTTGCTTATATAGTTTGTGTTGCTCATTATTAAGAGCTGCCTTTAGCACAGGAGCTCAGACCTCTAGGGAATCTGCCAACAATCAGCAAAACTGGAAGTGGCAAATCTGCAATTGGAATGTGCTGAATGTGTCACATCATGTACTGTCCAAAGGAGATAAGGGCTCTTCAGGAAATCAGACTGGAAATATGACTTTCAACTCTTTGGAGAATATAGCTGCTGGACAGATTTCCTTTTAGTTATCTGTCTCTGAAGCCATTGCTAGCACGGCTAAAAGCTTAATGAAGGTAGTCACCTTCTCTGAAGGCCTGAAGAACATTCGTTCCCTTCATGTCTATGTTATTGCCAGTACACTCAGCCAAGGATTCTCACATTCCCTGGCTACCCTATAGCTGGATCCCATCCTAGTGCCTCTTTTCACAGAGGTGTCCCCAGGGCTGCCTCACCACCCCATCCATACACAAAGATGTGGTATGACCCTTTATTCCTGATCTTCTCCATCTCTGCCCTAGGGGTGGTCTCCCCAGCATTGTCCTTTTGCATCCATTGCCATTCTAACATTTGCTATTTATCTATTTTAAGCTGGGCTCTAGAGCTGCCCAAACTTCTATCTTCTAGCAGACTCGCGTATCAGCACCCACAGGGTCATCATCCACTGCCCATCCCTTGGTCTAGCAGGGAAGGAAAGGGGAAAGCATGCACTGGCAAGGTACTGCACAAGACAGGAGCACTAAGAGAAGACAGGAAGCATGGATACTAATCCTGGCTTCCTAATACACTCATTGCCAGTGAGAACAGTAATTTCTTTGAAGTCCTCAGAGACTTGTAGACTTAAATGGGCTTTGGCTCAGGTTGCTTTTTTTTTGATACAATAATTTGCTTTTACTATGTGAGTCAAATTATTCCAGTTCCCTTCCACTTTGAGAAGCAGCTGATTGAAGGGGAGAGTGTGGAGTTGCAGTAGGGGGGAGGAAGAAGGAATAGCCTCCTTTGAAAGCAGATAAATGTTACCACTTCTTCTAATTGCATAAAAATGAAAAGCTAAGCCATAAATTGGAGTGCAAGTCTGAGATTACTTGACACCCTGTTATTCAAATGCAGAATGCTGGATGGAGCAGATAGAGAGGAGCTTAGTGTTGGAAAAGGCACTTATCTTCACTTGTGATACCCCAGTGTATATGAGAAGTCATCCCCAGCCTGGCAAAGGAAGATTAGTGCACACTCATCAGGATTAAAAGGCACGGGCACAAGAGACTTTAACACCAGACCCACATGGCCCCGATATGTGGGGAACTGGCACCTCAATCTGGCCATAGCTCAGGCCCCTTTATCATGAAACATTCAAAACTCACCTGTCTGTCATGTACTGATGAACATGTAAAGGAATCATTTTGCTATGAGAACTGAATTTCCAGTCCAATTAACCCAGTGGAAAGACTCCTGCTATTTTCAATGAGCTTTAGATCAAGCCCAGGAGTGGCTGATAAGACACATCGCACGTTCCTGTGTGGCCCAAAAGGACTGCAGATATTGCTGCTTAATGTTTGGCAGCTCCTGTTAAAGCCAAAGCATACCAGAGTGGCTCCTCAGAGATGACTTGCTATGGAGTGACAGAAAATTGGCCTCTGTCTTAAAATCCAGAGTAATTTTCAAAGTCAAGTGGAGTACATTATGTGTGTCAGATTTTTACTTTGAAAAATTCAATCTGCGGAAACCACAATTGCTCTATGATAAGAGAGAGGTAAACAAAGAGAAGAACAAAAGAAGCTGTGAAAGGCAGTGGTGTGTTGCAATCTATTTGAATGTTTATCTGCAGCAACATGCAGAGGTGGATTCATATAGCCAAATCTAGGCAATGAGGAAAGATTCTCAAGTTAGGAGTCCAGTTTCCCTGGGTGTAGTTAATGGAGAGACAGACAGGTCCATGGGGTAATTCAATCCACCTCTGTTCTGAATCATTCTGGGAGGTGTCTGACTCTTTCCTTGATGGTGGAGGGAACCTGGTTGCTCCTCTCAGTGGCATCTGGTGGCACTGTGAATGGACAGAAAACAGGAGCCAGTGAAGAAGTCTACCAAAACTCAGGATGTTCTATGATTCTGTGAAAAATCTGTTTTTAAGTTCCATTAAAATTAATTAAACCTAGCCTGGTTGCCTGAATGCTGAGCTGAAAGAGAATTAGAAGGAAGGAAATGAGATGTTAAAGAGGCAGAGGATCAAATTCTGCTCTGTGCCAATGATCTACCACACACAAGGAACCCAAGTAGTGTTGGGGGAAATACAGCAATGGCGGTCTTTGTGCTGCATGGATTTTTGGGGTGCTAAATTAGAGCTGTAACAGGCTCTCGTAAATCAAAATAGTTCTGAGGTGCTGTACCAGTGGCATTCTTCTTCAGGCTGCTGGACCGAGGAGTGTGACAGCACTGAGAGATGGCTACAGCTCTTTGAAAGTGGGGTAGTGTCTCATTCTGAGTTGGAAGGAACAGGCAAGGATCACTGAGTCCAGCCTCTGCATTCCACCCTGTGCATCCCCGAGAGAGTTCTCCAAACACTCCTGGAGCTCTGGCAGCCTTGGGGCTGTGACCATTCCCTGGGGAGCCTGGGCAGTGCCCGACACCCTCTGGGGGAAGAACCTTTCCCTGATATCCAGCCTGACCCTCCCCTGACTCAGCTTCCACTTACACCAACCCACTCCCGTTCCTGAGGCAAAACTTTGTTTCAGTTTATCAATATACAGGTGAGAAGGAAGTAGGGCAAAAGTATTTTCTCAAACAGGTTAGGGGTTCGGCAGCACTTTGGGCAGAGGGAACATAATCTCTAGAGCTGTCAGCGCGTGCTTGGGACTTCCAGGCAATGAGGGTGAGTCACAGGGAGGGACAGAAAGAGAAGAGAGCTCCGGTCTGGGAAGGTAGAGTGTGGGTGGAAGGCAATTACCATGAAAGAGCAAAGGGCTGCTGTGTGAGTCAATTGAACCCTATAGATACTAATAGTTATCATAAATACCGAAGAGGTTTTAGCATCCACAGTTTTCAGAAAGTAATAAAGGAAAACTGTTTCCTGTGGTTAGAAGGACCAGAGAAGATGATGTGAGTGGAGGAAGAGGAGATATCAAGACCATGAATGCAAGGAAAGGAGTATTGGCGAGGATGACATAATGGAATACAGATTAACAGCAATTATGTGGCATGGGCAATAAGATTGGATGATTAGCTTTTCCAGAAAGATGTTGTGCTGTTTTTCCCAGTAATCTCTTATTAAATGAGTGCTAGAATGCATGAACAACATAAGAAAACCCCTTCTTATTCTAGTGGCTTTTCTTTCCATAACTCAGTAAGTTTTGCCCATAAAACATCGCAGAACACTATTTTTTGCTGCTTTATTTCAGTGTTATGTTTCTTGCTTGCTTTGGTTTTCAGGGACTACCTCACTAAATGTGAGGCAATCTGCAGAAACATTTTTAACTCTTGAAGTTTCTTTTTGGGAGTTTGGTCAATGCAGAGATCACTGTTTACTGCTTTTGCTTAAAACATTATCCCCTACAAAGGCCTGCACTGTGGGGTGCAAGAGACTATCAGCAATTAATTTATCTTCTTTCTTTAGAAAATGCATTGAGAGGTGAATAAGGATTATAACAATCTTTTAATTCAGCTTTTAGATTTTAATAACAAAACAGACATTGTGAAATAAAGAAGATAGAAGTGCATCTTTGAAGCTAAGACAGCAAAACAATGTGTAGGACAACGCAGAGTTTTCTCTAACCTTTCTACAATTTAACAAAACCTAAATTTTGGGCATTCTCAAAATTAAGAAGTGGTTTTTTTTTCCCATTTTCTGAAGGACAGGATGCAGTGAATTTCAAATGAAATTGTCAGTAATGCATCTAAGCCATTTCAACTGATTCCATTTACAGGTGAAGTGTACCAGTACTTAGAATGGATATAAGCATGGGAAACTGGGCCACAGATGTAAGTGAGGGCTATGCATACAAACCAGAGCAGAGAGAGAGAATTTTAATCTGAAATTATAGGAGGGATTGTTATGGATTTGATATGGTGTCAAGACTTTTCCTATTCTGAGGCATGAAATTTCTGGCTCTAATTTCAGTAAGATGAGACAGTTCAGAAGATGCTTAGAAAAGGGGCTACAGAAAGCAAGGCTACCCTGACCTTCATATTTCTGTCATAATGTGCTTTTGAACAGAGGATTGCAGTTGGTATCCAAGTTGTGTCCAGGTTTGGTCTTTGAAAATTCCCATTTGGATTAAAATTTCAGCCTAGCAGTTATTTATTTTTTTTTTCCCCTGACAACTCCCAATGGATCCTGAATGTGGTTTCCACCTAAGTGTGTGTTAGCGTCTAGTCGCTAGCCCAGTAACATGTTTCTACAGTATTTCTGCCTCAGGACATTTATTTCAAGTGGCTTTGGGCTGTAGGCTTTCCTCCAGGGGCTGTGTCTGGGCATGGGCTGTGCAGGGGGAGCAGAAGGCTCCTCTGAGTCAAATATTTGAGTGTTGCTATATGAAAGTTTTTGTTTTTAAGTGGGTAGTAGCTATTCCCTGTACTTGGTTTCTTGATTCAGGTTCCCAGAATGTGAGTTGCTGAAATGGGGAATGATCCCAGCTGTAGAAGAAGTCAGAAGGATCAGATAAAAAAATATTTTGAAGACTGAAGTCCTAAGAGTTGTCAAATTCGACTCCTTGGACCAGCGAATACTTCAGAGCTAAATCTTGCTGAATTTCTATGGTGGGAGGAATCATGTCTCCTGTCCTCAAAGGGATAGGATGGGATAATTTTTCTGTCATTCTCTCACACGTTGTATTGATCATCACTATACAAAAGGCAAGGTCAAGCTCAGAATTTTTCAATAAAATGGAGTTTGAAATGCTTATAAAGCACAGTGCACAGTGTGCACAGTGAACAAGGAGGAAGCAAGACAATGCAATTCCTCATCAAGAGAGTGCATCCACCCTGTGCACCAAGCAGATGAGAGGGTCCTGTGGAAAAAAAGTTGAGTTGCTGTAGAACTGCAGGCTGCATTCCTGTGCATGCACAGGAGACAGGTGAATTCAAGTTTCACTGTCAGTCCTTGTCCTGGCATTTTCTGACTTGCAAGTGCTTGACCTCATGACCTGAAAATGCTAGTGTAGAGTTGCTTTCTATCACTTAATATTATGTATGCTTAGAGAGGTTTGAATGGAAACACTGGCAAAATGAACTAGGACATAAAACCCTGAAGTAAACTTTTTTTTCCCATATTAAGGAACAATTGTTTTCATACTCGATTTTCTGAGGCTTTATCTATGATATATCATAATATATTGGCTCACTCACTTTTGAATTACCAAGTTAATTGAAGCCTGTTAAATCCTAGAGTTTAACAGTTTGGCATTTTAGGGGCATTGCTCAAATTCATCCATCATATTGCTCTAATGACATTGGTATTTGGCTTATTGCACCCCTTTCATTTTGGAAGGCTAATCCTGCTAGTCCTACTCACAGTGAAGAGATACATTGACTTGGCTTTTTACACTGGACTCCTTTGTGTCAACAACTCAGTAAACAAAGAGACATGTCTAGATGCCTTTGCAGGGAACAAAAAAAAAAAAAAATTACATATTTTGTCTACTGCCAAAGAAACACAAGCATTCACAAGGCAAAGGAAAACTTTGATACATGGGTGATGGAAAACCGCTAAGTGATAATTCCAGTAAGTTTGCTAAAGGTTGAACCCTGCTTACAAGCTGTTGATTAAATCCATCCCAGCTCCTAAAATCTTGATCTAATTAAAACAAGGTGTATTTTTAGATAAAGAGGTTAGAACACTCTGTAATTTCTATGGCTGATTGCACTGCAGGAGCAGGGGAAGAAGGTGAATGGCTGGGTGTGTATGAGCATAGGTACATGTGTACGTGTGTGCCAGTATCTGGCAAGGTGGAGCTGAGTCTTAGTTGAAAGAAGAAAATTAGCCTCGGCAATTTCTGGATTTGCTTTGGATTTTTTTTTTTTTTTAAATAAAGAAACCCTTGTAAAACATACAGCCTGCAAAGCAACTTGGCTGTGTTTCCCAGGGTAAGGGAAGAAAGGTGGTAGGTAGTAGAAGCAGGATATTGAGGCATGTATCTGGATAGAAGAGTGGCTGACCAAAGTCCATTGAACAAAGATCTCCCAGCTTCACAATGAGCAGCCCAAACTCTGTATAGAACAGAATTAGTTGGGGGACATCACCACACCACAGCTGCTGGGTGGCTGGGGAGAAAATAGATGTTGTGGCTTCACAGCAGCTCTCCCATGGGGCTCACCAGGCCACTTCTGTAACCAGTAGTAATTAACACCCCTGTTTCCAGTGTTAGCTCCACGGCCATGATGCAGGCCTGGAAAGGTGAGAGCTTTCCCTCTGAGAGGCCCCTGGGCTGTGGCTAAACTTGTAGAGTGAGCAGTGTAGTCTCCTTTGAACACACAAAGAGAGCAGGCAGCAGAAGCTAAGATAGGGAAAGACATGGGTTAAACTTTCTCTCTTGCTATATAACTAACCCGGGGAAAAGCAGTGAGATTGGTTACTGAAGAAAGAGAAAGCATCTATATCTTAAGATGTCACTGTCAGTGTCATAGCACAGAACTGAATTTTGTATTGCAGATGTTTCAGTTTTCTCTTTAGTTGTCATTTCTGTGACAAATATGTGTGCCTGAATCAATGACTGGAGGCATAAACCAGAAAAATTAGTCTTTTATGTTTCAGTTGAAATTACTAGAGCAATCTGCTATGGGAAGTAATGGGCTGTTCATCTTGCAAAGTGCTCATGAAAAATCAAAATCCATTCCAGCATGTGCTTTAAAGCTGGGTTTCTCAGATGAGTAATTTGTGACCTCTTCAAGGATCAAAAGAGGATTTGGGTGATCTTACAAAGTACTACATGGCATTGTGCAGCCCCTTGGTCCCTGAGAGAGAGAAGCAGTGCGGGTATGGGTGTCCTGCCTGGCACCAGCCAAGGCACAGCACCGTGGTTTCACTGTGGTGTAGGAGCTCGGCTCCTTCAGACCTGTGGAATGAGCAGCAGGCAAGGACAGTGGAGCAGAGAAGAGGTGTCTTATTGCCAAATGGAGTCAGCACTTAAAAAGTCACAAAACTTGTGCTGGATTTATAATTGGTTCATCTATGTTAAGAATTTGAGATTTAATATATTTCAGATGTCCTTCTCATCCTTAGTGGGAGATAGTTGATCCACAAACTAGTATTAGTATCCTAGGCATGTAACTAACATGCTAGTTAGTATGAGTTTGTTTAACATGGCTGAATTTGAAAATTGTCCTTAAGATGGTACTCCTGAGCAACCTGAAGGAGATATTTGCTGTGCCTTCACTTGTGTACCTTCTGTGGAGCTGGAAAGCACTGACACATGTTTGGCAGGAGTGAGGGGAATGATTTGTTTTAGGATTACTGCTTTGGCAACAACACCAGCTCAGCTAGGAAAAATCTATGGGCAGCTGGGGAGGCAAGAGCAGATTCCAACCAACATCTTTCTTCTGAGCAAATGACTAACAACAGCTACAGCAAAAATGATCATTTAAAGGAATTTGAAAGGGATAGTTTGGATGGCAGAAGAAAGCACTAAAACTCTAATTTTAATGCCTCTCCTTTTTGCTGTCAGCCTGTTTGTTCCCGGTGGTACCTATGTGAGAGTCAGTTGATACATATCTTCCAATTAATTTTCAAATAAATTAATGCCTAGCACTCAGTCTGTAGAATGGAAGAGAGTGCAAGTATGGGCAAGTCACTGTCCTGGCTCACACTCTGTCTAGGAAGGTAAGCCTGCAAAGAAGCAGGGAAGCAGCACAGGACAAGGAGGTGACTCATTGAAACCAACACAACAAATCAGAGCCAGGAGTAGGACCCGATCTGGTTACTTTGATCTGGTACTGGAGCCACTGGAGAAGTGGCTCTCCCCTTCTCATCTGTGGATCTTCTGGAAGAATAGGTGACTAGGGAGAGCAAGTTTAGGCTGCTCTTCAGGACCAGGAGACTCAGTATCCTGCACCTACTGGATGCATTCTTCCCACAGCCTGCCTTAGCTTGTAAGTATGAGAAGTGAGCTGATGTTCTAGGTGTGAACACAGCAGTGCAAGATGTGAGTCAGGTTGCCTGATTTTCTGTGAGTTTGTGACTCCAGAGGACAATCTCAAATTTTCATTTCAAGTCCTAACCTATGGGATGAACTGGCCTGACATTCCCATGATTTGACATTATACTCCTAAGGTCTTTCATTTAGAAAGACAACAGGAATGCAAGTGTTGTGAAATACTGCCCTCAGTGTGTGTCATGGAGACTTCCCATGCCATTTAGAAGCTGTAAGCTTCTGAAATGTGGGACACAGTTGAGCAGACAGCTAAAACCAGCAAAATGGAATCTCCTGCCCAGCAACTGCTTGGGTTCCATCCTGTAAAGACGTACATTTGCTGGAAACTCTAATTAACAATTTTCTACAAGCTCCTGTGTGGGTTTTCAATCCCTTCCTTTTATATTGTGCTATAATGCTTGGAATTGTCTCCAAAAAGGAACGGGTGATTCTTTCAGTTTCAGTAATCACCAAGGAGCTGAGCAAGAGGTTCGTTGATAAAGATGTTGCATGTGGGAGATGTCACTAAGTTAAGACGGTAGAGAGCCAATTAAGATAATTTTTAACAGCTCTTTCATTAAAGTTCATTAAAACCTTTGCAAACCAGAGGATGTTTTGGATTAACTGCCACATTGAAATTCTAAACAAACAGCTTTTTGCGTAGTTCTGTGCTCAGTATTCATATCCTAAAGTCCCACTTCTCATCCATTGCTATTGCTGGGAATTTTAGTCTGATTTTTCAAGACTCTAGGCTTTTCTTTATTTCACACAGGATAGGTTTGAAGATTATTTCATTTGCCTTTATAGTGCCTCACCGTGCTCAAAGAAAGCTTTGGATGTTTTGGATCCCACCATCAGCTGATGCCAATTAAGAAGAAATGGTGGAAACCAACACATTGTAGCCAGGATAAAATTAGAACTCCTGCAGCACCGCTTAATTCCTTGATAAAGTTGCTGTACAAAAATTGCTGGAGTCCAGCTTTGATTCCTGGCTTCAGTAACTCACAAGATCTACTCAGGGACCTATTTCTTCATGTTTTCTTTTTAGTAAGCGTCAGGTTACAATTTGGCAGCTTTCTACACAGCTTTCCTTATAACTATATCCAGGCCAGGACAGCTGTAAGCTTGCAAGTCAACAGCTTGCAATCAAACCCAAGGATCTCAGCCACTAGGAACACAGTCTGTCAATAAGACAAAAATAAAAGCTACCCACTAGTTTACCATGCTTTGGTGTCAGGGATATTTAATTCCACCCCCTCTAGCTTGAGGTAACAGCAGTTTGAAAGCATTAGCTTACTTCTGTGTGAGTTCACCAATTTAGTGAAGCATGGGGAATGTGGGTGGAATTTTGGTATTTTGTGCAGAATTTTAAGCCCATAAAGATGCACAGAATTGGTGGCGGTGAGATAAGTTATTATAGCCAAATATAATGCAGCTTTTTATTTTCACACTTTTGATTCAGATCAAACTAGTAGTTTGGAATGATGTGAGTTTGGCCAGCCTTGGAATAATTTCCAGAACCCAGAACACCACAGCTGTTATCTGTCATTGCCTCATTGACAGTTTCAACACAGAATTCAAGAACTTACTGGTTGTAGAACCGGAACTCCCTCTTCCTCAGAGAAGATTGTTCCAGTTCAGCAGTGAATATAGCAGTCATTGCATGTGGGTAGGGAAATAAGGGAGGGAGAATATCAATTTCTAGAAACTTAGCAAAAGAAGTGTGCCAGATTTTTTTTTCCCGCTCCTTTCATTCTTGCATTAAAAAAAAAAAACATACACTGGCTATATCTTGTAAAAGCTGAGCAAGAAACTTTTTATAACTGGAAAAAAAGCCATCAGGCAAACACTGAATTATCACTTTTTTTAAAATGTTGGCTATGCAGAGTTTTATTTTTCTCTGCAAGCCCTGTATTTGTCACACTGAGTCATCTCAGGTCAAGCAGCTCAATCCTCTCTGCCATAGTGCCCATCTTTTCTGGGATCAGTCTTGGCCTGCTGGCAGTGCAGCTACTGGCATTCCCAACTTGGCTTGGATGCCCCTGGCAGTGGAGCCAGTGGTGCCTGGCATGGACCAGCAGCTGCTCCAGGCCACACCGCGTTGCCTTCCCCCTTCTTGTGCAGTTTCTCCTGGTGCTGTCACAGCTGGGACCGCATCATGGACAAAGTGACACTGACGGTGGGGAGCAGAAGGTTCACTCTGTGAGACTTCTTTCTCCCAATATTTCCAGTTTTCTCTGGTCTGTCCTGTTTCATTCCTGGAATTTATTACCATTTCAGCCTTGCTGTCAGTAAAAGTGACTTTAGTTGGCTGCAGTGTGTTAGGACCTTATACCACAAGGTATTTGATCTCTCTTTTGGGTTTACATTTTCCTTCTGAGTGAGTGATTTTTTGGCATGGGAAACATTTTTATTCATGATTAACTTTTCTCTGTGTTAGAGTTTCGTGCAGTGATGTTGTTTGGATACACATGATGATACTGCTGAATATTTGGCAGAACTGAGAATAATCCCTTCACCTAGGAACTGGCTGTCAATGTTTGTCTTTCACTGAAAGACAAACAAATTGAAATAGCATAATGGTGGTTTTGAGCTGAATAACCAGACTGGATAGGGAACTTACCATGACAGTTATAACTCAAAAATAGTCCACGGTATAAAAATCATTATAAGGTCAAGTTTCCCATTTGAAATCTCTAGATCTGTGAATCACATTTTCCTCTATTAGTAAAACAAGGAGGATCATCTCTTCTGTGCAGTGTGGATTCATTCATTACCATTTCTAGAAAGCCCTGAATGAGCCTATTTCATAAGTCTGGCTCTTTTGCTACCCAAAATTCTTCCTTGGTAGGTTATGGCCAAAATCTGTCCTGGCATAATTTGACTTCTCCAACCAGAGAGAACCCTAAGAAACATAAAATTTTGCACCTTTTCTTTTTGAGTTAAACCCATGCTCACCTATACTTTGTACGCATTAACACAGATAAGTCATAAATATACAACATTTATGTCCCCAAATGAGTCCCAAAATAGTTGCAGGCCTCTGACATGTGTGCTCAAATTTTCTATTCATGGGATTGTCCTTTTGGGCCATAGAGTTAAAGATTATGTCTGAACTTCTAGGTTGAATCATTTGAATCTGAACTGGAAAACATAAACCCTTTACTTAAACTGTTTTACTTAAGTAATCAGCAGGTTTCTTGCCCCTCCCCCCAAAAAAGCTAGGATTGTTTTTATAAAGAAAAAATGCAGAAAAACTGTTTAAACAGAAAGAACAGAAAAATACAACATCTAGTTAATACTTACAGAGATTCTACACAGGCAAGTTTAATTATCTGATCTTCCATCAGTTATTTGATTCCAAAAAATGTCAGAGGATTTTTAACACCACAAGAGATCAAGCCCTCTGTTTCATCTGTAGGAGGCAACAACAAACTGTAGGACATGCGTCATCATCTATCACCATCTATTTTCATTGTGAATTAGGCACTTGGTATCTCCAGAGGAACTGGATTTTGGGTTAGCATGAAATCTCATTGTTTTGTTTTACAACAAAGACACTGATTTTTGTTAGCTTTTGGGAGTTGCTTTGTGATGTTTGGATTGTATTATCAGGATCATGCACCATATGGGTTAGTTATCAGATCCTTCACAAAGTTATAGTTTTCCCAACACCAAACAAAAAACCCCAAAGGGGCGATTTTCTTACTCTCATCTTTCTGTAAGACAGAAGGAATGCTGTGGATTTTTTTTCCTTTCTGGTGACAGAACATTTTGAAGCATAACAAACAAGATGCTTAGGAGAGTTCTAAAGCATACTTTAAGACATGGCATTAAGGTATTATTTATAATTCTTTTTTTCCTGAAAGCATGCAAAACATTCTCTTCATTAAAGTAACTGAGCAAATACATATGTTGGATGTCCATTAGTGCAACTAGTTTTTCCTTTAAAACAAAGATTTTTAGCATTCTGTAAGTATTTTTCAGAACATCCCAGAAGACAGAATAAAAGCACTCAGCTAGGAAAGCATTGACCAGCCCAGGAAGAGCCTTGGGAAGATGGATTTTGATCAGCATGAACTGTGATTTTTTTTTCCGTCTGTGGGGTGGGCTTCCCTACACAGAAAGGCAGTTTGTGTCTCATGGTCAAATTTTCAAAATAAGTGAGAATTCTGTTGACCCTCCAAATGGGTGGTCAACTCATCACAAAGAATTGTCTGTCAACTGAGTAGATTTGTGAGAGGGGTGAGTGGTCCTGCTTACAGACTGAACCCATGACCTCCTAATCCTATCTCATGTGTAGTGCCTGCCAGACTGTTCAATGGTCATTAGACCTGGGTGAACAATTTGGACAAAAAAAAAAATGGAGCCATTCTGGGGATTAAAGATCCAAAGAAACCAAAACCCAGCTCTCAAAGTTACTTTGGGCTTTCAGCTGAGTTTTATTTTATAGTAATGTCTTTCCCATGCTGCATGTTTGTTCTGCCATGGCAGTAAACTTTCATCCTGGACCATATAGGCTGTGCTAGGAAAACGTGAGGATATGGCACAAATGCTTTATGTGTGAGGTAGAGAAACTGGAGTTTAATGATTCATGTTAATGGCATAATGCAATGGTAATCCAATAAAATCAGGCACTTTGATTTTTACTAGGGATGAAATGCTCAGAATTTGGATGAAAAAAATATAAGCACTGGCTTAATTCTAGAAATGTTACTGGATAGAAACTTTTGTATCATCCATACTCTACAGAAAATCCATGAATCGCAGAAAATTCAGAAACATTGAATGATTTGAACAGTAAATCTTAACTCCTAGGGTCTCTTGAATGTACAGACTGTCCTAAAAATGAAACAAAGTGTGACAGTATTTAAGCCTGCAATGGAATGACACTTTTTCACCAGCACATGTAGTTCCTTACAAGAAAAACATCTCTGGCTTTGTTTGGAGACACAAGAGAATGACTTAGTAAGGCTGGAAGTGATGCCACCTCATCCTCTCAGTTGGCAGATCTCCAGTTGGAGCAATTCTTATTCTCCTGAGCACTTGCTCTGATACTCAGAAGTGCAATGAAATCAAAACACTTCAAGCCTACTTTGACTACTGTTTATTGGGAAAATTGATTCCTGTGCTGTAATTCCACTCAGTACTGCACCAAAACTTGGTGTAGATTTATTCAGGGTGTGTATCAGTGGGAGGCAATATATGCAGTATTTTTGAGACTTTTAAAATAGGTGCTTTTAAAACACAAGCTTTATGTATTTTGGGTACTTAGTGAAGATATTTTTACTAGACCTGTCTCAGACAGTAAAACCTCTAATGTAAATATTAAGCTCAATCTAAGCAAATTGTTTTTCTACATTTTTAACCATACTTCCCCTCCATCTGCCCCATGTTCTCAAAGCCAGATGCTGCAAGTCAAAGGAGTGCTCATAACTGGACACTAATTCCTGAGCTGCTACTGTTCTGTTAATAAGGGGGTGAGACGCAAAGAGTCAAAGTACAGTAATTTCATGACTATAAGGCGCACCCTTTTGACTAAAATTTTGGTCCAAACCCGGAAGTGCGCCTTATACTCCGGCACGCCTTATGGTCGTGAAATTACTGTACTTTTGGACCTCTTTTCACAGCTGCAATGCAGTCCATGCAGGAACTGAAGAAATCAGAAGTAATGGTAATTAACCGTAGAACGAGGACTAAAGATTCTCTTTAGGTCTCAACTCTGTTTTACTATGTGGAGCTAAAGACATGGAACGGCAAAACCAGTTATCTTGTTTTTGTATCCCTGAAAGGAGAGAGGAATGTAATTCCAGTCATGATATGTAGTTTATCTTCTTGTGCAGAAGAGCTTGGACCAGTGGGAGGGAACTTTGAAAAGGGAGATAGAAATGATCAGAGATCTCATGCATGAGAGGAAAATTTGAATGTGGGCTGTTTTGCTCTGCAGAAGATTTATAAACAATGTAAAGGATAGTGCAAGGCCTCTGGGGACAAAATATTCTGTTTCCATTGGGTATCAGAGAAGAAGCTCTGAGCTTTAATTGCAGAAATTTCATAGAATAGAAACATTGGAATATTCTGAGTTGGAAAGGACTCACAGGGATTATCAAGTCCAATTCCTGGCGCTGCACAGAAGAACTTAAAAACCTTACCCTGTGCCTGAGTGTTCAAATGCTCTTTGAGTTCTGCCAGCCTTGAAGCCATGACCATTGCCTGGGGAGCCTGTTCAGTTCCCAACTGCCCTTTTAGGGAGAATTTAGGTTGGATGATTTATAAATGGTATGAAATCCCTGTCAGGAGTGGGAAAGGTATAACTGATCCTGCCCAGGAAAGGTGGATGGACTACTGTCTCCTGAAATTCACTTACTGTCCAGTTTGCTCCCTTCTCTGGATCCTGTGCCTTACCAGCCCCACTCAAACATATGTGCTCACTTTATTGCTTTCACCAAGCTCTCTTGGGGCGATGCAGCCCATTCAGTCTCCAGCATTCATGGCCTCGCACTCTCCCAACAGGAGCCTTTCCACGCGAGCACACGGGCCAGTTCTGCACGCACAGCTGCCAGTCTGACATGCCTTGGCATGTGCTTTCAGATCCCTTGCTGCAGGAGTTCTGCTGTAGTGCCCAAAGACAGGCATGCTCTTGGCCTGACACTGTGTACAAAGGCATATCACATCATTGGGGTAACACTGGGGGAGCTGAGGGCGTAGGCTGGAGACTCCACATCTTAAGAGAATGTCCGTGGCTGTCCTTGCCTGTGACCACAACCCTTTTAAAACAAACTCCTCTTCTGAGTATGCCATAGTGCTTAAAAGATATTTAAGTCATAGAGTTTTATGAAAGTGTGATAATTTCTCAGCTTCCTAATAGTCTGTGATGCTGCTGTTAGCTTAAGATTTTCTTCTAAGGAACAGATAAATGTAATTCAGACAGAAAACTAGCACTTCTCTTTCAATTCCTATTTTACCTAAGGGTAAAAAGTTAAAAAGATCAGTGGCAAAAGAATGGTAGCATCAGCGAGAAAAATGAGAATAATTATTTGTTAGCGGTGAAAGGAGATTTCTGTGAGAGTGTGGGACTGACTGAAGGTGAAGACTAGATTGTGATTCAGATGTAGCTGTTAAGCCTGGCTTAACCTGCTCTGGGTACCCACTGACTGACTGTGTGTGCCACCAGCTGCGTATAGCCCCTATAGATTGCGTGTGACTCACTTGGGTAGACCTGTTTTAGTACCACCTCTGCAGGCTCAGCTGTAAATCCCAAACAACCCTTATCACTTACCTCTTTAAATCTCTTAACTCTTTGGATTGCATGTCCAGAAAGTGATTTTTTTTCAAATTACTAGATTCAGAAAGAGAACTGTAGGAAAAAGAAATTCAAGATGCCCGTAGTCTGCGGCATCTTCAGTTTGAAGGCAAAGAAGCAGCTAAATTGGGGTCAATATGCCACCTAACAAAAAGGCAGGCAAATGCCTGTGTGCGTATGATTGACGGTGTGTGCAGGATCTTTTGAGAGAGGATTTTAGAAGGAGAAGTATTCCATCCAGCTGCTTTCACAAGCTTATAGCGATTTGCAAAACACCAAGGACACACCCAGCACGGGCACTGGGATAATAACACAGATGCACGATTTTTATGGCTGCATACCAAATTTAGAAACTCCCTCTAGAAAAACAGCTCAAAATGACTTTTGCTAATCCTTCTGAACACCTGGAATAGACTCAACAAGCCAGGGAACTAGAAAAGTTACTGTGTGGTTTACCAGGCCTCTTACATCACTCAGAATTAAAATTTTGAAATAAGTAGCTGAAAGAAACCTTAGACATTCATAGACACCCTGTTCGGTGTCACACTATTTTGTGCCAGTGTTGACAGTTCAGATTATAAAACAGAGAGTTTTTGTTCACAGAAAGCCCACATGCTGCATACAATAATGTTTTAAATGCTTGGAAATATACATAGGGAATATACTTTTATATTCCACAGTTTCTGAGGGGTTCCCCACTTTTTTCCACACTTGAGACTTTATCAGGCTGCAGCTATTTTATATTAATATCCAACTTTTAGGTACAGATTTGAAGGTCTGACCTGACTGGTGATGAAACCCTATTTCCATGTCTAACCAACATGCATAATCTCAAGTAGACAAACTGTCCCATAACTTCAGTAGGATATTTCATGTAAGGAACTAACCATAAATTATCTATCTGATGGATCAGAATTTCTCTTTGCGTGATCACCAATAGCTAGTGGGAGTTTTGCTGGGTGTAGGGAATGCAGGCCTGCTCCATGGAAGTGCCAAGCAGTTTTGCTTACAGCTTGTGTGGTGGTACAAGAAAGGCTGCAAATAATTTTCTCATTAGGGAACAGACTCAGAAAATGAGAGACAAAATTAGTTAACACACTGAGAGACTATTAAAAAATATATTTCCAAGTGCCATTTGCTATTTACTTAAAAATATGTTGCATTTTAAATTTTTTCTTTTCAATAACTATTAATTAAAAGGATACAACACCTACCAAATGTAACATTTCTGCACTTTGCATTTCTTAGGCAACTTCTTTAGTGTAACACCTCTACCTTCTTAATTTATTTTGGGATCTAGTGTTTAGCATGAAGTCTTTGTACTGGGATGTATTCTGGTACATTGACTTGAGCTGACTTGCAGCTAAACAACAGTTTTTCCATGGAATTAAATAGAATTACATGACCAGGAAAACACGAAGTGTGTCAGCCATACATCTAGTACCTTGAAATCTGTGATAGATCTCTTGTATTTAGTAAGGTGGTCCTAAAAGCATTTTCCTTCCTAAATCAAGGCTTTGCAAGAGCTTACCTGAGCCATGCAGGCTGAAAGGGACTTTCAGGGCACTTTTGTCTGAAGTTGCAGCCAGCCCAAGAGGTCATTTAAAGTGGCCTGTCCAGCCCTAGCACAACCTCGTGGCTGCCAAACCTGTCCTCGGAGCGGAACATGTACCTAGGCAATCAACCTGTGCCAAACTGAGCAACCTGCTCCAGTGGAAGATGAGGCCCTGGCACAACTCGTCCAGAGGAGCTGTGGCTGCCCCATCCCTGGAAATGTCCAAGGCCAGGTTGGACAGGGCTTGGAGCAAACTGGGGTGGCAGGAGGTGTCCTTGCCCATGACAGAGGTGGGACAGGATAGGTTTTAAGGTGCCTTCCAACCCAAACCATTCCATGATTCTGAGGAGCAGAGCAGCATCTGTTTCTTTCCAAGGTGATGTGGAGAGCACATCCTCCCTCCTGTCCTTGGTGCTGGAGATGGAGAGTAGTGGTACATTCAACCCATGTCTCAGACAGAGGTACATCTGCACCACCACCCACCCTCATGCAGACACACCACCCATATCCAGTGGGATATTCCAGTTCTCCTGTGAAGGAATAAACTCTGAAATGAAATACTAAAAAAACTTTTAAAACCCCACAGTTTTCCCCATTCTTACCCATTCATGCCAAACTGGAGGGGTCCACGCTTTCTGCTTCTAAGACTTTGTTTATTTTCCAGTTTTTCCCACATCTTGAGAACGATGCAAGTGTGTTCACTATGAATGAGTGTCCCCCAACTTCTGTAGTTTGACATAAAGGCAAAAGTGGTGAGGAGGAAAAACACAAGGACTCAAGGCTTCAAAACCAAACTGTGCCTATGTAAAGGCCCCAGTGATCTCCCTGGTCCCACTTGGGTGGTGCCAAGGGTGCGCCCAGTTCTCACACCTCGCACTCACTTCCTTGCCTGCTGCACACCGGAGCGGGAGGAGCTGCCCTTCTGATGGTCTGTCATCCCAAAGCTTCAACAGTGTAGAGAAACATCAAAATAAGTAATTTTGTTCCTTGTCCCCCCTGACAATGGACTTACCTGAAGTGAGGTGTTTAGAGCAGATGGGAACAACACACACTGTGGCTGATTTGAGCAGTGATCCCATTCCAGATGTAGGAACCACTAAGTAAACCTGGCAGCACCAAGCCTATGGTTTTTTGCTTTAAATTTGTTTGTGCATGCTACTTAATTCCATATCCTGAATTTTTATGGCTTTAGGAAAGATTTAGCACCATGAAAACAGTGGTGAGGGAAGGAATAAAATAAATAAATCATGGCTCATCATAGTGGAGTATTCAGTGGATAAAAATTCAATGTCACTGACAAAGAGAATTTAGTTTTTTTCTCCTCTACTGCTAATTCAAGAACAGTAAGTGTTGTTTTGTGGTCATATATCTGTGCAAAAATAGCAGCAATCAGTGGTCATTTTGTCTGAAGTGCACATTATAGGAAGTGCCACTGTAGCCTCTCCAACTTAATAATAAAAGGACGTCTGTGACAACTTTGTATGGCTTTTCAGGTGTACCTCAGAGCTGTATGCAGACTTTGATCTTCATGAATAACAGACACTGCAACGGAGTGTCAATATTTTAACACAAAAGACTAAATTCTCCAACATAATGGCTCACCGGTAGATTTTCAGAATTTTTTCTCATTGGTTGCTCAGATTCTGGCTAACAAAAATGAGTTCCTACCTGAACCATCACAGCAGTAAAGCCAGCTGACTTCATTTCGAGAAGGAAGAGTCTTCCTTTCCTGTAGACCCGTTGTTCCATGTTTCCCTCTTTCAATTTTGGTTTCACATTCATGAAAGCCCTATGCATACAAAGCTAAAAATGTAAGATTTTTCATAAATGTTTAATGAAAAACTTCATGAAGCATATATTTTAAGATAGATTCCAGTAACAGTTCACCTTAAAGATTTTAAAGCCACAATGTATACCTGGCATTTTAGAATGACCTAACCAACAGACAGCTGCTTCTGTGCATGACATCTGTGGTGGGACAGTGACAGATCTCACAAATTAAGCAGAGTATGATCTTCATAAATCTTGTACTTTGCCTGAAGACTACCTGTTTCTTTCTTCTTATCTGTTCCCCAAATAGAACAAACTGCTAACCTTTGGTCAGAGCCAAAATATGCACTTCACTTAAATTTAATTAAGGCTTGGAATTGATAAAGCTTGGAAAATGCCCGTATCTATATATATGTAGTATGTAATTGGAGAAACCTTATTTGTTCTTATTTACTATATGAAAAAGATGACAAAACCATGGACTTGACATATAGAAATGTGAAATTTTTAATTTTCTATGATACTGAACTGTTTCTGCATAGACACAGAAAATCTGTGAGTTATCTCTTCCAGCCACTTTGGTATCTCAAAGTTGCATTCCATGCCAGGAGAACTGCAATATCCCACCCCAGTTATTCTGCAAGGTAACTTTGCTTTCCACAGTGGTGGGCTGCTGCTCAGCAAACAGCTCTGTGCCTCCTTGTCAGATATCAGTGTGGCTCTTAGTTGTAAAGGGGTGGAAGGCAAATTATAGTGCTAGACATCAACACCAGCTGTGAGTATTTAAGGGGTATCTTGGCATTGAGAAATGGATTTTGTTGGTACTGAGGGTGGAAGCTGCTTGGTACTCTGCAAGGTAAGGTGTGTGCATGTTTGCAGAACTGGACTGGTAAGTCCTGCTAATGGTGTTTATAGAGACAAAAAAAACCAACTCACAAACCTGTGCAAAAAAAAAAAAAGTATTTCAGTTTGATTTCTAAATCTGATAAAGTTCTGTTTATAAAAGGAATCAAATAATTTTATATCAGCACTGTTTTTCACTAGGCCTATTCGGATAAGTTTAATTACACCATGTATGTCGCCACCTTCATCACTGACAAGACCAAAGCAGGAGTATTCCAGCCTTCCATGGATTTCCCAGGAGAATGCTAGAATTACTGCCTTCCTGCAGCTTTCCAACACTACCTTATCAGTTTTCTCTGGTTTAGCAAACCAAACACTTCTTGAAATACAAATTCATTTGGAATCATTATTTGCCACACTTCAGCTATTTTAACACCTGATATTATTTTTATAAATTTTAATATCTCAGGATGTGTTTTCTACCATATTACAAGCTGCCCCTAGAGTAAAGTGATTTGAAACAAGAAGGAAAATCCTCATTATGCAGTAATTTGCTGTGAAAATTCTAGAGGGCAGTGAATGTCCAATGAAAATGGAAATGTAAATTTGCTAGTACGACCTTTAAAATAGGACACGTGAGGCCTGTGAGGCCTTTCTGTTCTCCATGAGCCTTTCTTTGGTGTAAGAAAGTTGAATACAGGTAAACTACAGATGTAACAGTCTTCAAGATATCCTGCTGTTAAATATTGAGTGTTGCCTCACTGAAAGATTATTAAAAATTATTGCAGTGGACCAGTCACATAGCAAATAAGATGTGTGTCAAAATCAGATTTCTTTTTCTCAGTGAACTGTAGGAATTCGCAGGAGGGTGGTTCTGGTTGCTGGTGCCTATCTGTGAATGGCATCCCAGGCAATATCTCCCCTCCTTCTTGCTGAAGCCTAATAATGATTCACTGCTGGCTTCTAGCAACCATCCCAGCTGGCAGGTAAGGAAGGGTGTGATCCAAGGCTTTGCTGGTGTTCCCCCATCACTATGGCATAAATGGATGGGGGGCATTCCCCCACTCTTCTCTCAAGCAGCATTTAGCTCGAGACATGCTTTGCCCTCGCGTGAGCCATCCCTCAACTCACCTATCCCACCACTTTCATTCCTGACCAAACACACTGCATAGGGCAGCAGGAACTCTTTTGGGTGAGCTCCTCTGCTTTTCATTTGGTGGGAGTGAACAGGTTGCTGTGTGCAGCTCCTTGGCCCGGAGTCCCAGGAGAGGGAAGAGCACCACAGGGCTGTACCACGCAGCCTTACTGGATTTCTGCTCCAATAACACATGTGCCCAACAACGATTTCCCAGAGCCAGGCTGGAAAACAAAACTGAAAGCCTAAACATATGCAGATGGCATTCAGAGCCCAGGACACTCCTGCCAATTTCTGCAAGTGATATGCACTCAAAATATTTACTTAGGAATTCTTAATTAAGTCAACCATTTGGTAGTGGTGTACAGTTTCAGATGTGTCACAGTGTCACCGCAAAATACCTCGGTGGTTCTGCTAACAAAGAACCCATTATGTGGATTTTTTGTCAGAGATGGTGGGGCAAGTTCTCAGTACAGTGTGCCAAAAAGCTGCACAACTCCCCTGCTGTTAATGGGGTTCATGTGGCTAAGTCCCTTCATTCCTGCTGAAAACAAGCTCCCTGCCCAACAGCAGTGTCAGGTGAATATCAAGAAGCAGAGCTGGGGTGGGATCACAGTGACCCTTTGGTTGCCTATCCAAGGGCTTGCAGTAAGGTTGGCTCAGTGGGAAGTGAGCACTGTGCTGTTGTGCAGCCAGGAATGCAAGTGAGGGAGGAGAAAAAGTTCTTGAAGCCAGTCCTGGGCTCCAATAAAATGTAATTTGCTCAGGGAGCACAGATTGGCAGAGAACTTTTAAAGCAATTTTTAGTTTTTTTTTAGCCAAAAGGTTAAAACCAACGTGATTAAGTGTTTCATCTGTATGCAATATGTTGTTGGTTTAATCTCTTATTTAACATCTTTTGAAATATATTTGTCAGAATGGTATATTAAGTTCCTTGGAGGAATCTCAGTACACATCTGTGCCTGTGCAGGAGCTTGGGGACAACTCCAAAGAGTTGTTAGTTACTCTTCTTCATCTATGAGTAGACAGTTTTGTTTCACAATTTTATCAAAAATTGAGATTCTTTTAGCAAGAATAAAATTTAGATTTTTTTCTTCCTGTGTGTTTGTACAGCTATCCACCACTAGGATTTACGCTATATATTTTCCACTCGTGCAAAGACTCCGTAAACTGCAGTTCACATGATGACCTTCTTATATGTAAAATTTAGCAGAATTTTCAAGGGCATAATAGAATTTGAAATCAATGAAATAACTTGAGCACAAGTTAAGTGAATGCTTGCTTTTGCAAATATAAAATGGAGACTCAAGCAACCAGGAATGAAGAGTATATTTTTCTCTTCCAACAAGCAGTTCTTAAAACTCAAGTGGCCTTAGTGTTTAATTTCTGAAGCATTTTAAAGACCTTTACTTTTATATCTTCCTTAGAATATCTAGTAATTTTCATTTCACTTCGTGAAGAGGGAAGCTGGAGCTGCTTAGGTCCTACAGAGGAGATTCAACTGTAACAGGAAATACATTTGGAGGGAGAAGTTTCTCTTTTTGTGACAGGATTCATCTGTTTTTGCATAAGTAAACAAGCATTATTTCAGAAAATGAGCTGAAACTTGTCTCCTACTGGCATGAAATTCTGCTTGCTGTGACACAGTCCTAGTTATTTTTTCAAAGGATAAAAAACCTGACGTTTCAGAACTCTTATGCAGAAACCAAGCCTCCCGAAATCTTGTTCATCAGGTTTAATTTGATGGAAGTTTGGACTGTTGTTCAAGTTGGAGGGTCCTATCCAAGCCCAGATATGAGGGGTTTTTTTTGTTTGAGTGTGTTTTGGTTTGTTTGTTTGTTGTTGTTGGGTTGTTTGAGCTTTTCCTGTGGTTTTTTTGGACTTTTTTGGGGGGGTTTTGTCTTGTTTTTTTAAATTTGGGCATAACTGCTTATAGATATTGCTCAATTTCAGTGCTGGTATTTCCCTTGAATTAATGGCATAAGCGTGAAGAAATGTGAAAGCTCTTCATATGCCAGACACTAATGCCAATTCCTTAGGAAATGTACCATTTTTTCACTAACTGTTTATCTGGATAAGCCATGTGGATGATGCCTAATTGGACAGCCCATGTGGATGACCCAGCAGAACACTGAGCTATGTGGAGACTGTCCCAGGACTGGGACCTGACAATTGCAGGATGGTCGCAATTACTGCAAACTGCATCAGAAATCTTAACAAAATGCCACATTCAGGAGTTTCTGGTGATAAGAATCAAGGCAATTTGTACCACAAAGAAAGATTAGATGAAAGAAGATGCCAAATGTGGCATGGAGGATCTGCCTTTTGACAGCTATAGAGTGAAACCATCTCCATCTTTTTTAAAAAAAAAAAAGTAGCTTTCAACCTGCCAAGGGGCAGGAGCACAGCCCAACCCTCCTGAATGTGTGATGGATGCACAAACTGAGGGACGCCACAAGAAATAGAGGAGAGGAAGCTTGAAATGCTGTTGGGTGCATTTCTTTAATAGAAATAAAGTTTTCCAAAACCTCAGTTTCATG
Source organism: Catharus ustulatus (assembly GCF_009819885.2). NCBI lineage: Eukaryota > Metazoa > Chordata > Aves > Passeriformes > Turdidae > Catharus > Catharus ustulatus. Next base: position 64,815,079 of record NC_046224.1, read on the forward strand.
ATTCAGCATTTCTTTTGGCACTGTAACAATTTAACAGTAGGCTAAACAAGTCTGAGGGAATATGCTGGTAAGTGCAGGCCAGAGAGGGGAAGTTTCTGGAAGTAATAACAGGAAAACTAAGACCCCCTTCCACCCCCAATAATTGCAGTTTAATTTTTATAATACACTTCACAAGCACACAATAATTATGACACCCTCCCAATACCTTCTGAAGCAGATATGATCATGCTTATTTTCTGGATGAATAAATAGAGCCACTGTATTAAAATACTTTGACCAAGGCCTGCTCCAAAAAACGATGGGAGACCAAAGAATATTCTCTTTAACCTAATTATGAGACAGCAGTGACGTGTATGAAGGAAACAACTTAACTGAAAATTATACGTTTAGATGCTGTGGCCAATTCTTGCTTTCCTTTGTTTTGAAAGTCGTAAGGTTTTGCTGCTCAACTTGAGAACAGTTAGTGGAAACTGTGGAAGCCCACCAGCTTAAAAAAAAATTATGTCAGGAAGTTATTGCACAGTTTTTATTGGTTTTTCAAATTTTGAAAAAGTATTTATATGACATACAAATAACTTTTAGATGTAATTTTTGCTAGTAAGTTGGTGGCATAGCCCAAGTAACTTGATGACCATCAGGCAACTGCAAGACCAGAAGTGTGTGTCTTGTGCATGTGCCAAGAATCAAATATAATTTTGAATGCCTTGTGCATGTCTCTTTCTTAGGAATCAACCTTTCCTCAGGGTTAGATTTTCCTGGAAGGGTCAGTGGCTGAAGCAGCAGTGGAAATGGGTTACCGGGTGGGAAGATCTTGCAGGATGCTTGGGCACCTGGTCTATCCCAGAGAACTGGGCAAAGCCAGGTGGAGGGGATGGGGTAAGAATGGGGCACAGCATTTAATGTCATCAAAGAGTGTGTGTTTCTGAATTTGTCACATCATCTCTTAAGAAAAAATGCTTTCCTTTGTGCTTTACTGCAGTATTTTCAGAATGTCCGTCCTACTTTGTGTGGTAAGTGGATGAAGTCAGAGAGGGAAAAGCTCCATGACCTTTCAAAGAAAATAGCACTTTTACTTTACAATATTGAAAAATGTCTGATTTAAAAAAATTAAGTATTGATACTTTCCTCCATGGTTTTCATTAACTTTTGAAGCCATAGCATAGGTCATAAGCCACTGTAAAGAGAATCTTGCCCCTGTATCAAATATAATACTTTTTTAAGATTATCACATCTCCTGGAAAGTCTTAATTAAAAGTCATCACTATCTAATTTTTTTTTTTTTAATTTTAAAGAGAAATATTTTTTGCAGGAAAAAAACCCCTTAGCTCGAAATCTGCATGAATCTCAGGTGGACTGTGGTTCCAGTTGTTGTTCCAGCTTTGTTGCTAAACAGAGCAACACAAATTAAAGCTGCAGGTCTGAGCATTCCTGCACCAACACTGAGAGGGTCAGATTGAAACTACCTTTTGCTCTTCTGTTTAATAGGCAGAACAACGGGGCATGCATATCTGTGTGATACCTTATTTTTACATCCATAATCCCCCTCTGCCACCATAAATAAAAACCACAAGTGGTGAATTTCTCACAGATTGTTAACTTTGGAAAAGATGCAAAAACACCCATTAAAGGCAGAGTGGATCATCATGGAATCTCCATTCCACAGGAATAGCAGTATTTAATTTTGTCCAGGGAAGAGTTCTCAGTTTCACCCTCCTTACTCTGGCTTTACTGTATCTTATTGAAATGGCAAAATTAATCACTCTAATTTCATTGAAATGTGGCACTTATGTAATTTGGCAGTTATCTTGCGATGAAGTAGACAAATTCTTACATAATTCTTTAATTTTGTTTAGTTAACATTTCCCCAAGGAAGCATTTCCAGTGAGGAAATCTCTCTCAGAGAGATGAAAGGCTTAGGCTGGGGTTCAAGGTGGGAAGTAGAATCACAGGGCAGTCTGCTTGTCCAGAGCCAGCTGGAGCATCCCTACATGGGCCTGGCAGGTACTCAGTAGATGTGACCAGAGGCATCACCAAAAGCATACTCATGTTGTCCTATTCTTTTCAAAATATTACCATTTGAAATGTAGGCTGTAAAGATGTTGAAAAATGAACCTGTGAAGATGTTGAAAAGTGAGCTGAAAAATGAAAAATAAACGTGCTCAAGTGAAAACATATGGCAGGTGCAAGTTATATGCAAATTTCATGATGAAGTCTGAAAATATGTTTGAAGAATAAGAACTGCAAATGTTTCTAGTCTGGATGGCACATATTAAGGATCCCTCCTATGTGGTCCATGATGTTTGCCAGATCTAAAAGCACAGTTATGCTGGTGAATTTCATTAATCACTCAATACCTTGAGAATAATAATGGGCAAGAGTGTTGGTAGTGTCAAGTCATTTTCTAAATTGTGCTTAACAGTTTCAAATGAGGGGTGGATGAACTGGCTGCAATAATTGAAACTAAGTTAGAACCTGCATTCAAAGTAGACATGAGTTTCAGAGATTTGTGGATGATCACTTTTCACTATTTTTTTATTTTGAATAAGTCTTTCTTTCCATGTCTCACAAGCTGATATCTCTGTGTAGGACTGGTAACAAAAGTGCCAAAATTCAGTTTCTTTGTTTGTTCTGGCACAAATCAAATCAGGAATTACTGTAAAATTTCCAGGCTGCTATACCAGACCAGAGGCATTGTGCCAAGTTGGCATAATTACAGGAATTCAACCCTTCCCCTTTTGCATAGCACCTTGCCAGCCACACAGCAGCACCTGGTCGCCTCAATTTGGTTATAACGTGTCTTTCTGCTTTTTTCTTCAGAGCTTTGTCATCCGTGGTGGCTTTAGGAGCTAATATAATCTGCAACAAAATCCCAGGCCTGGCCCCTCGGCAGCGAGCCATCTGCCAGAGCCGCCCTGATGCCATCATTGTGATCGGGGAAGGGGCACAAATGGGAATCAATGAGTGCCAGTACCAGTTTCGGTACGGGAGGTGGAACTGCTCTGCGCTGGGAGAGAAAACAGTCTTTGGACAAGAGCTTCGAGTAGGTAAGGGTGTCTCTACTATGGTGCTGTAGGCATCTGTTTGGGATGGTTTTCTTTTACCTTTCTTACTAAAGTCCTGCAAAGGTTTATAACCCTCAGAGTCCAACAACGATGCTTCCAGAACAACTGTGTGTTTCCACTCACTGAAAAGTAACTGGCAAGAGGCATGAAATCTCCAGTGATCTGTAGATGAAGTCACTCATGTGCAACTCCAGACCCAGCAATGGCCTCAGTGCCTGCACAGCCATCCAAGGTCACGGCCCATGGAAAGATATTTCCAACTGTTGTCTTGTTAAGGGTTGTCATGATAACTGTGGTGAATATTATGGCAAATCAAAAGTGAACTGAAAGCAGCTCAGAAAAATCCCTCTGCAGACTTCTCAGAACCTTAAGTAATGGGAGAGTCCCAAATAATTGATGGAATTACAGTGGAAACACTGTGCATACAACACTGGCCTTCCAATATGTGGCAACGATACATTTTAGTGTTGCTATCATACTGCAAAGAAAATATTGCAAGTGATTTGAGGCAGGAAACCTATTCAAAGAAAATAATACGTAGCCTTGGCCTGACAAACTGTTAGCTGGCAGAATTAAATCAATACCTTTTCATTTACCCTATGTCTGATATTATCTCACAGGGGAGATTATGTAAATTTTTTTCCAGCACTGAGGTTACCATTTTCCTCATCACCCAGTTGGGTATCCTTAGCTTATTCCTGACCTTTTCTCTGACCCCCCAAGGGCTGCCCACTCTCCCGTCTGCTGCTCTGGGTTGGGATAACATTTTGTACTGTGTAACTTTCTCAAGGGCACTCAAAGTGACACCATCCAGCTTGTCAGTGGAGTTGTAGCCTATTCTTCTTTGTGTCCCATTTTTCTTTGGGTCATTCCTCTTGGATTCAGTGGTTTGCGTGAGTCTTGTGCTTCCAACACAGCTGAGTGTGGTCAGACATAAGATTTTATTAAAACTGTATGATAACATTTAATTTCATGTATTATTGTGTATTAAATGTATGAAAACATTTAATTTCATCTGTGCAAAGAGGTGTTGACTCACATGGTGCTTTGGTTGTTAGTAGTGGTCAAGGCTTCAGGTTTTTTTTTTTTCTGACATCCTTGTGAAATGAACACCAAAAACTGAGGTATGTTTGGGTCAACAAGGGAACCGAATATTTTTTTAAAGAATATCCAAATCTGAGAGTCTGGCTGAGGTCTGGGCACTTTAAGGACAGTGGTTCAGCTGTAAAGTGTTGTAGGGGAACAAATCCATTGGCACCGGGCAGTTGACTGACATTTGAGAGCATCTGTCATATTCTGTGAACTTTACATTAAATTCTCGTGTCATCATATTCAGGAATTAACCTAGCTTTCGAATTCTACCTTCAAATTTAAATGAACCAGAAAAAAATCTAGTCACTTGTCTTGACTGTTAGAAGCATGGTCTGATCCTCCTTGGTTGGTATTATGTTTGTTTGCTTTTTGTTGATAACCAGAATTACATTGGTGCCAGAAAATATACATCTGCCAAGAACTCTGTACTTCTTCATGCTCTGTTTTCATCTGCCAAAGCTTGCAGACATGCTCTGCCCTTAGGTAAGTGAGTTGTGTCACCTTCTGTGACATCTCTTATGGCCTGGGAAGGGCCACTCTGTAGGGCTGTACCAGAGTAGTGTCATCACAAAGCTTTCCAGTGAAAAGGCTTTCACCACTTCTGCTCTCCTCTTCAAGCTGAGAATCTTGTGCTGCCTCACCATCTTCACCACTGTGCTTGTGGGTAACAATCCTCTGCACCAGAGAAACTCCTTTCATCCTCCAAAACTTTGCAAGAGAGTGCAGTTCAAATGCCAAAGGAGGACAAGTTGTAGTTGTGCTTTCATTCGCAAATGCAAAGTAAGAGCTACAAGGAACATAAATTATTTGTCATTAGGATCAAGCTGGTCAAACTACACAAAGTTGGAAAAAACCAGGGTTTTCTTGAGCCACTGTTCAAGCCATATTTGCCAAAATGTTTACCAGATTCTTGACCTCTTCACTGAACCTGGGTGGTTTCTTGCAAGGCTGAAATGACTGATGTGGAATTTGGTGGGTTCTTTTATGGGTTAACCCAAACACAGATGAAACTTGGCTGTTGCAGCTGAGTTCCACTTTGACATTTGTTGGGTGTGAAACCACACAGACTCTAACTGTTGCAGAAGGTTTACATGACCCCTTCCAGCTGAGCCAGATGAGTTCCATGCAGGTCTATAAAGGAACCCATAACCCACAAGTCTTTATTTTATTGCTGGAGTAGCACCCAGAGATGATGGGGTCAGTACCTAGGAAAAGGATGGGGTTTAGGAAGTAGTGTTATTACACTAGCAAGGGGAAAAAAGGTAAAAAAATGGACAAAGAATTAAAACCCCAACTACAGGATATTTCTAAGCATAAATATTCATGTGTGTAACAAGACACACCTGTGTCTGACACAGAAACACTAAATCAGCCATTCGGTTCTGCCTGAACACACTGAAGAAAGGACTAAAACAAAAAAACTTACAGGCATGTTTTCACTTCACCCCAAAGGAAAGCTTTGTCCCAGAACCCATCGGGGAAATGAGCACTGGAGGTGAGTTATCCAGGTCTCAGGGTTGGGAGGGAAAGTAAGCAGTGATAACATATTGATTGCTCTCTGGCTGCATGGAGAGGAGAGGACCTACTCTTTAGCCACTGACCAAGTCTCTACCACTACTGACAAGTAGAGATTTATGGTTATTCTATATATTGTATTGTATTGTATTTTGATGCAACACTCCCCCTTGAAAATTCAAAGCAAACACTCGGACTCACCCAACGTGAGCTTTCTCCAACAGATGTGCACCCTTTGCTATCAATCACCTCTCAGATGCCTGTATGTTCTAAATATGCATGTCTTCCATCCACCACCAAACCAGAAGACATGACACCGGGACATTTGTCCCCCCTTGTGACTTCTGGGGATCCTGCTGTGCCAGGAGAAATCCTCAGTTTATTGGCTAAACTCTGAGATGGATCAGTGAGGAGTTATTTATTCAAAGAGGTACTTCAGTGAATGAGGGCTGCATCACCAATACAGTGTATGGAATCTGTATTTAAAACAATTGAAATAGTCCAGAGAGTGGAATAACAACTGCAGAAATGATGGGGCATTTATGTTGGTGTGAAAGATTTATAGCAGCCAGAGATAAAAGTGACAGAGAAATCTAAATTACTAACATGAACAAAGGCTGTAGCATGGGATGAATTAGCCAAGCATTGTGTGTGCATAGCTTATTTTGATATATTTATAGCTGAGAACTCTTCCATAGTCATGCCATCCCCAAAGAAGGTCAGTCCTGCACTAACTTCACTCATTTTGTCCTTGTACATACTTGTATTTGTCACCTTCCTGTGCTCATCCCTAGTTTTCATGCCAGCTGCTCACACAATCTTCTGTACTCTCCACTCATTCTTCTTGCCTTAATACTCTTTAAAGATTGCCCCTTAAACAAATGGATTAAAAAAATTAAATATTAAATATTTAAAAACTAATTTAAAAATAATTATATATCAAATGTATATCAGATACTGGTAATCATGGCTGAAAGATAAATGCCCTTCTTACATTTTGAAAGCAAAGACCCTGATCTGGGTGAGTAAAGCCTCTGGTCCTATCAGGTGACTGACCTAGCTCCAGCACTAGGTCTGTATTCCCCCAAATGATGGAGAGAGCAATTTGTCACTTACACACCTCAAAACTGCAAATCATTAATAGCACTGAAAGCGAAGAATTCCACCCCAAAAAAGTAAGTGGTGCAGGCTCTGTAGTTTGAAGTCCAAATCAATAACAGAAATGAAACCTACTGTTGTTCTTTGACAGTGGATTATTCTGGTTAATTATCTGTGCATTGACCCTTTTCACTGGAATCCTTTAAACTGAAGTGCTTAGGAACAGGCAGCTCTTACCAGCGCTAAATCCAGGGCAAAAGTGAGTTGTTTTGGTGTTTTGAAAAATATATCTGTCGAGATATCCAAAGTGGTCTGTATCTGTCTCCTTTCTCAGACTCATGATGTGGAAAATGATCATGATTTATCAATAGTTGTCTGTGTCACTGGTGTAGTGATTTGGCAAATCATTAAACTGGACACCTGACAGGGAAATATTAACAAGTAGGCCAAACCCAAGGAAGTTCTGAAGTTGGGCTTTTCTTTTTTTTCCTTTTTAATGTCTTGTCCTTTGTTTTGATCTGTAGTTTTCTGGTGTGTCGAAAGAATGCATCTGAAGGGAAGGTACAGCTCTGCTTGCAAGGGGAGCTTTAGGAGAGGAACATCTTAAGAAGTTTCTTGTCTCTTCCCATTCACTCAACTTTTGATCCACACTCTAGGCAGAAAGGGGGAGGGATAGGGAAAAACCCTACAGTTTTAGAGGCAAACAAAATCCGTGCATGGGTTTTATTAACTCCCAGGTGAAGAAGACTTTTGGCAAACACAATCAGAACATAAACTTCAATATCACAGCTCTCTACAAGCATGTACTTGTATGCACACATAAACCAGGGAGAGGGTGGATAATTCCAAACAGAAGACTGGGAAAGGGAGAGGGATAACTTCTGGAGGAGAGATACTCATAATGACAGTGATTCTTGCTGTTTGTACTGGAAACAGGTGACACTGTCAGTCCACTTGATCCCATGTTTCAGCTGTAGGCCTGGAAAAAACATGGGAATTGGGCATGAAAGATCTAAATGATGGCGTCACGGAGAAATGGTTGGCGTCTTATCATACATGCTGAGGGGGTGTCAGGCAGTAAATTATTCTTGGTTCAGGCCATATATAGGCTTAATTAAATTTGGATTCCACATATGAATCCAGTAATTTTTATTCTGGGCTATGATGATGGTTTAACCGAGATGCCAAATGTTCATAAAAACTTCCTACCAAAAATGGGAGGAGTAGAGAGGCTGATTATTCTCCAAAAATGGATATTTGGGTCCAAGCAGATGGATTAATCTAGCACAGTAGTGTCTAGTGTGGTATGAGTTGGCCAGCTTGGAAAGCTTGGCTTTCAGTGTGAGCAGAAAACGTCCAATACATGAAGACAGGCGGCATTCTTAGGAATGCTTTACAACCATAGTTGTGCTTTAATGCTATCAGCAAGTCAATAAAGGGAACCATAAATGAATCCAGACAGTTTGCTAAAGTAAGTACATTTCTAGCTCATTTTTTGCCTTTATTTTCTCCTGCCATTTCTTTCTCTGCCACTTTATGTTCTCATTTTCAGTTTTTTAAAATCAATTTATGTTGTTTGTTATATGTTTGTTAAGGCTTAGTAACATTCATATATTAGGTTGACTGTATGTTTATTATTCTAACATCTGTGTATTTATTATGGGAAAATCTATCTTTACGAACTTGCACTATATCCAATAAAAACAATATGGGGGAAAAAAGGAATTGTACAGCTGGAAACAATTTGGAGGGGGAAAATGAGTTGGAATTAGATTATTTTAAATATGATATAGAGCAGGGTACACACTTCACTGACGGAAAGGCAGTAATTATCTTTGTCATAGCAGTAGGTGCTATGATTGGTTTAGGCATTTGTCAGCTTTGGGGAACCTCAATTGCACAGTGGCTTTTGGACCTAATGTGGAAAAATTTGGGGTTTTTTGTTGTTGTCGTATAGCATGGGCCCGGACAGCAATGTCCTTTGGGCATTCAAGCAACTGAGCAGAAATAAATTTGTTTTCAGTAGTTTGAACTGGATTTCTCTGTTGGTGCTAGGATATACTAAAAAGCCTTCCAGAATGAGGGGTGACTTCTCAGGCCATGGCATCATCTTTCAGCTCCTAGTACAGTGGGCTGTCTGGGATTGCAGGAGAGAGGTGCACAGGATGCATTCAATAAGCTGCAATCTGTACTAAGGATGTGTGCCGCTCCAGAAGATGATGTAGGACCAATACAAACTGTGTCTTTACTGCTCATGTAGCCAACTTGGAGTGACTGCTGATGTCCATTTCCCAAGATGCCATGTGGAGTCATTGCATTTGTATGTTTGATTTAGTTAAACTATGAATACCATGGCAAATTAAATGATCTGTGGCTTAAGCAAGCATAACTCTTATTAGAAGCACAGTGGTGCTTACCAAGATGTGTATTTCTTGGTTATTTGGAGAGGAAACATTTTATCATTATTAGCCTGAATGGAAAAAAATAAATAACAAGACATACATGATGAACCTCCACCACTAGCAGCTAGTAAGTGGCTGGCAGGTAGAGGCAGACAGTAAAGAGGTAAAACCCCCAAAATCTGTGGATTTCCTCTGCATGCTCATTTTGCAGAAAAGTTTTACCACCCTGCATCAGTCATTGCAAAGCCTTCTCTTAAAATGTCTCAAACAGCACCTTTATTTTCATAACTGGCATGTTGTTGCTGGAAGGAGAAACTAAAATACCTTTAACCTTGAGAATGTCCAATCTATTTGTTCTCACTTATTAGTTATATCTTACTGCAGAAGGACTCTGGTGTGCCAGTGGCTATCCCACCAGTTGCCTTACAGAGGCAGAAAGACCATGCTGGAGCAAAGCTGAGCTCTTCCCCACAAAGCCCAGCGTGCTGGTCTGACTACAGGCACTGAGAAAAGTCCTCAAAGGCAGGCTACCTTAGCAAAACAATTTCCTCAGTGCACTTTATCTCAGCTGAAAACAAAGCATAATGTGATAATGTGGCAATTACAAGGAGAGGACATTTCAGTTTGCATTATCATCTTTGGGGGAGATTGAGGAGTTGATTCAAATGGTCCATACTTTCTTACTGTAGAAGGGTGGATAAGCTTTTTGTTATCACAAGTAACAAAATAAGACAGTAACCCAAACCAGAATAAGAAAATAAACCATCCCAGCTGGCAGTAGCTGAGGTTGTGAAGGAGCAGTTAAAAAATTTATGGAACCACTAAGGTGCCTAGAACTTGTATTTTTTTAACTGAGAAGACAGGCTATTGTGGGAGTGGTAGGTTCAGACTCATAGTGTCTGTCAATTGGATGTTTTTAGAAAAAGAATAATATCTTTTTATTCTAAGAAAGTACTGTTGTTTTAAAGAAACATCCTATTTTGTCAGGATGGAGGATTCCCAGCTTGATGATTTAATTTGAACATTTGTGGGTGATAATTTCTCTGTGCTTTAAAAATGTCCTACATGTCAGAACCTCAAAATTATTCAGAGAGACCTTAGTAATGTTTTCAAAATACATTGTAAATCACAGAGGAAAAGACAAACATAAATGGACAGTATAATTTGTAAATTATTACTTGACCGAAATAAATTTTTATTTTATTTTACTAGAAAAACGGTCAGTTTGCTACATTAATTTTATAATCGTTATTTCTTTGTCTCCCTATAAAAGAAATAAAAGCATATAATAGTCTGCAGCACATAATAATTTCCAGTCATGAAGAGACAGATTTTTATACATCTCAATTTATCTTCTCCACTTCCTTGCCTTTTTGTAAGGTTTTACTGTCTAGTATAACTCAGTTGTGTTTTCTCTTCCCTCAAGGGTCATGTGTGTGAAGAATAGTATAAATTCTCTTAAATTAAAATTTTCTCATTGCCATTTAAATATTTACCTATTTGGCAGCAGACTTTCTTTAAAAGGCAGATATCCTTATTCCAAGCACAACACTAACATAATACAAGTACTTGGTGAACTGTGTGTGGCTTGCAGCTGGATGAGGAATGGTGGTTATTGATCTGAATGAAATCTGGAATTTCCATTTTAAGGAAAGGGCTTCTGTTTCACTCCATTTCATATAAAAGCGAAGATTTTCTTGGAACAGGTGCTTTTCTGTAAACATTTTCAAATTTAAGTACACTGACATACCTGACTGTGAGCAATTCCGAACATTTAATTTTAAATTTGTTCCATGCATTAATGTAATTTAAATCCAAGAACTGTAACTTGGGAGACTCAAGTCTCTGGATCTCCTGAACTCTGCTCCCACATGCTTCCATGGGTATTCTGGGATGTAAGATCCCAGAGCACTGCACAGCTTGGTAGGAAACATCATACAGCACAACACACTGTCTTCCTGTGACCCTAAACCTCAGATCTCCTGAAAAACCAATGGACTGACAGGGAGATGGGCTTTAATACATCTTTCAGACTATGGTTCTAAATGGACCCTTCTTGTTGTATGGAATTACTCCATTTGAGTATGGAAAAGAAGCATATTTTGAGGGGGAAGGGTGGGCACTCATAACTTTTGGCATTTGATCATCCTACTTGTGTACTTAAGGGTGCAGTTGAAAGGGAACAGGAGCATAGGATGGGGTCTTGGGTCTGTGATGATCATTTCCTCCTCTGCATTGGCCGGAACTAAAGTCCTCCACTCTTTTAGCTTTGTAGCTATTCAGGGTAACATTTTCCATATTACTTTTCTAGTTTCCCTTGGGATGAGTCAGTCAGAGGTCCTGTGGAAATGATAGCATGCAAATTCTAGGCTATGGTTTAGTTGAATACTGTACCAAAATTTGGACACAGGGCTAACTTTTGATAGCAGCTTTAAGCTTGGCATTTTCTTACTTCCAAGTACCTCCAAGGAAGATTGATATTAATTTAGTGTCATTTTTTTCATATCAATTTTTAATAAAATTGCTGAGTACAAATGTTCCATAGCACGCCGACTCATTCAATACTTCAGCCTCCCAATCCTATTGGTCAATGACTTAGAACATAATGCATGGTTAAACCAGGAAGACAAATGGCATTAAAAGTGAAATAAAGTGGGGCTGGGCTTAATCCAAAAGAACAGGGGCCAAATTCTTATCCTATTGCTGTCACTAGAAATTTTGCCATTGGTTTCACCAGAACCACTAAAATGTCTCCTGGCTTTTGGTTATGAGCAGAAGTTGAACATGAAGCCGAATTTCATAGAGGGACTCAGCTAAAACCCAATGAGTTAAATGGCAATCAACCGTACAACATCTGAGAGCAGTACAGAGCAACTTTGCAAACAGGCAGGTGCTGCCAAACCTTGCCACTGCAGAGGAAGTTCTTTATGGAGGGTGACAGGGAGTGCAGGGCAGCACCTGCTGGTGCGTGATCCCGTAATAACTTGGGGTTCTAATGACCTTAGAGGTTCCCTGAGCTTTACTACTGCGGTTAAGTGTGTTGTCAAAATCTCTTCCCTAGAATTACAGATGATAGGTTTGGTCATCTAGTCCAACCTCTACATCAAGTAGGACAGGCTAAACATAACATTAGACTTCGGAGTTACATGTGTAGCAGCATCTGTTTTTTTCCTCCTCTGTTGTTAGGGATAGGTTCTGTTTGGTAAACTATCTGTTTCTAAATTGAAAAGCTTGAAATGCAGAGAGAGGCATGTATAAGCATTACAAAAAACACAGCATTTGTTATCTGCACATTTTGGTTGCAAACAAATATTTTAGCATTCAGGATTAGATCACTGATCCATGCAGTTTGCCATCGTGCCTCCAGTCACGAGCAATTTCTTATCCTAACAAAGTGGCTGGTGCATTGCAAAATATTACATCTGACAAATACCTCATTTTCTAATTGACAAAATTTCCTTCGTGCGTATCATGCCTGACCTTTTAGCATTGGATTAAATTGGGCATGACTGTAGTTTATGTCTTACTGACGTTCATACTGTGAAGTATATTATTGTTACTGATAGAAGAGGAAAATTTTAAAAAAGAAATAAAGCAAGCGAGCAAGAGGACTCTATAATCTATTATTTGGAGGTTTGAAAAAGTGAATCTGGCATTGTAGTTCTAAGGTAGTCATTCTCTGAGGATTCAAACTGGCCACTGACTCCAGCCATGCTTTTTTTACCCAGTATGTGCTTAACTTTAAATGGGCTTGAGCCGCTGAGGTGTCTTTTTGGCTTGCTCTCACCCCAGACAGCTCACTGGTGCACTGGGAGAAAGCTCTTCTGTCTCTAGACAGAAGCTCAATAGACACGCACAGAACTACTGTAGACTTCACAGTTTTATTCAGGTTGCTAAAATAAAAAAAGTTTATAATGGGCCATGACTTTTTTTTTTTTACCTGTTCACTCATTTTTTCACCAAAATATGGAAACTCACTTTCTGTCTGATTCAACCTCCAGCCATCTTGTTCAAAAATATCCATTGTAAGTCCTGTCAGACATGGTCAGTACATCCTTGCAGCTCCTGAGGGAAATGGCACAAAGGTAGAAGTAGTTTCTCTTTGCTCCTGAATTAAAGGGTTTCAGACAACAAAGGCAGAAAAATGAGAAGCCCCTTCCTCACTTCTTTCCTTTGGCCCAGTTTCAGATCACACAGCTCCAGGCATTTGCATAAGATGTCTGAGATAGAAACCTAGTCAGGCTTTATTCCTTGTATGGTCAAAGAACAGGGAGAAACACTTCCAGAGGGTGATTTGGATCTTAATTTGACTGCACAATGGTCCTTGTTGCCTATCCCGGGAGTTTAGACTCCCTTAACACCTAATTTCTCTTTGTGTTTGAAATGTTTCCATTACTATGTGTGTAGCTTCTCAGGGGAGCATTTGGTCTTCTCATAAAGTCATACCTGCTTGCCCCACACAGCAGACATGGACACTTGATCCTCATTTAAAGTTCTACTGATTCTTAGTACTCAATCACCAGTAGTACCTGCAAAAGTTGTCTTAGCTGAGGACTTTTAGACAGATAGTGGCAAAACCCAACAATAAATGCTGCGACCGCAGGCGTAGTTCGACCGCTAGTCTTTGGAAATTTAAGAAGTGGGAGTCCAAAATTGCCACCAGATGGTGCACCTATTTAGCAAGTGACAGAGACATGTTCCACAAAAAATGGAAGCCACAGCCTCTAGCAACCCACCAAGCAGCTTCCCCTGCTCTTTATTCTCAGTTGTGATATAAATTGAATGTGTTTGAAACATGGACCTGCTGGTCATGCTATCCTGTTACATTTAATATGGAGTATGTTTTCAATCTTTGTGATGGAAGCCTTTCAACTCTCTGGCTAGGGATGTGAGGAAGTGGGAAAGAATGAAGCAGACCTATAAATGCAAGTGAAGGGAGGGAGAAAGAAAAAGGGATGGGCCAGAAGCAGGACAAATTGGTAATGACGAAGTGCAATGACAGGATCCAAAATCAGAAGTGGCCAGCACAGAGCACTGGTACCTTGCTGTTTTAGGCTGAGGCAGTTCTGGATATCAATGGTGGGTACCTGCCAGTGTGTTTCTGAAGGATAATCTTGATGTCTATAGTTTGCTAATGCCAGTATCCCGAGCAGAATCAGACACGGTACTTCATTAAGTGCGCAGCAAAGGTGGTGAACTTTCCTACACAGTCAGGTGGGTTTTGTTCTCAGACTGCTTCTCATTCCTAAGCATTCGGGTCCTCCATACGCAGAGAAGGATTAGCACAAATTGACAAGCGTGTATTTTCTGCCATATTTGTCACAATGACAAAGGATCATGTGGTTCTTTCTACTAGAATTTCTGGACATCAATACATTATCAAGTGTAGAACATGAGCAGGTGTCTGTTCCCATTCTACTCTACTTCTTGCTTTAAGGAAAATTCTAAAGTAATAACTAGGTTCCCGGCAATCCTATTTCATGAACATGAAAAAACTTATGCAGAAGCAAATATTGTGTCTCATTCCTTTGCTTAAGTGGGTCTTTTACTGATTTCTATTGTTATGGTGCATTTAAAGTTATGCCGTGAATAGAATTTAGTATATTGCTAAGAATGATTAATTAGAAAGATTGTTCTTTTAGTTACAACTTCACCAGTGAAAATGAGCTGAAAGTTTCCTGAGAGAAAACATTTGAATGTTCTTTAACTTGAAAAGTAATCATACAGAATGGATAAAATATTTTTCATTCTCTTTAAGCTGAGAGGAAGGCATCACATTGAGAAGCTCAATACCATTCTCTTCCTATCCTTTTTCACATGCCTGTATCTCCTAGTTCAATGTAAGAGAAATCATTTTATGGTGAAAGCGTGGACCATGAGATAATGGACTTTTCTTGTGACCTTGGCAAGTCACTTCATACCTTGCTCTCTGGAAATCAAAGATGACAAATTTCAGTGAGGAATTGAAGTGGTTGGGGACTAACCTTGACTTAAACATTTGGGATGTGTCTTCAAACAAAACTGGTTGCTGTTAAAGTCTTCTTACTCAAAGAAGAAAGAAAAAGGAAAAGAAAGAAATACTGTGGAGGAATTTGGTCTTCTAAAAAGTGAGTCCAGGCCTGAAAAAGAAAATAGTAAAAAGTAGAAGAGGCCTAGTAGGATTATTAGCTTAGTTTGCAGGAGGAAGTTTGAAAACCCCAGGTAATTGTCCACTCAAATTTCACAAAGAGAAAATACTGAACTTATGTTCAGTACTTACATGTAACATAGGAGAGACAGAATAAAGCCCACAGGGAGAGTAAATTCTGGTTGCTTATTGTATATAGCCTGTGATTCTTTGAGTAAATCTTCTTGTCTGAGTTCCCTCTTTTTCTAGCTACTGGTGCACTGTGACATCCTGACACCAGAAATGGGGCATTAACACTTTTCCCTTCTTCTCCTTTCTCTTTCTCCTTGCTGTTTCCCATTTTCTTTTACTTCAGCAGTTCAGTAATGCTGATACCAACTTCCCTTCCCTTTTGTTTGCTTTTCCCTTGTCCACTGATCAACCATGTTGATTATTACACTGTAGTATTAACTGTAGTATAAACAGAAGCTCTGAGCAGGAGATTTAGCTGGGTTTTCCCTGCCCTCTTATGCAACCAAAGGTTCTGCAGCACCCCCTTCTTGTTTGTTTGCAGGGATTAGTGGCAATACCCCACATACTGCTGACATAATGAGGCATAAGCTTCACTCAGAGAAGGCAAGACATTGTTTTTTTGAGAGACCCTGGACTATTGTGCTAGAAGGGATGGGCATGGAGAGTTTGAAAAGTGGCAGCCTACCCTCAGAGCTGAGTGGCAGGAAGATTGCTGATTGCACATCATGAAAGCATTTCCTCTTCATCTTGAAGTTGGATTCAGAGTGTCTGCATGGGATATCTCATACAGCAGCATGTGCATGCTGTCAGTTTGTGTTAAGCAGAAGAACATGACATCATGTGATAGACAAAAACACTACTTGGTACCGTACAGCCCGATCCAAAACTTTTCACGTGAAACATTTGTTTTGTTTTGGTTTTAAGACATTTGCCTTTTTAACTGGTCTGTTTTAATTTGAGCTCAACCTGAACCACAAACGATAGATTTGAACTTTCCCAGAGTTCAGCGGTGTTCAGATCTGGCTTTTGGTTTGGCCCATCACAAAGACAGGGGTCAGCTCCAAAGTTCAGATCTGGAAATGAGCTGCTGCAAAGTGGGGGGCTGGAAAGATTATTTAGTGGGACCCATATCTTGCTTTTATGGGGGATTTGCAGTAGAGACACTTGTTAGTGGCTTTTGGGAGCAGTTTCACATAAGCAGCATCTTGAATACTGGTATTAATAGCTATTGAAATACTCATGTACAGCAGAAAGGCCCTTGTTCCTCCTTTCCTGCTCATAAAGCCTGGATCCTGGTCTGAAGAAGGAGTACCTTAAAAACCTGTAATTTTTTCTTCTTGTCTTTGTTTAAAACTCATCATTCTTTTCTAGGGTATAGTGCTTAAGAAAGATTGGCCATGGGCTAGAAATTTGGTATTTTAATTCTTACACAATTTATTTTTTTTCAGCAGGGTTGTTATGGCATTTGCCATTAGTCAGTCTCTTGCAGGCTTGGATCACCATTTTAGGATGAGCTCTCTCAGTCCCTAGCAAGACACAAGCTTAACACTACACAAATAATGAACAGCAACCACTTGTCTACTAGATCAGATAACCTGACCCAGTGGGGTCAGCTGGACAGGCTCAGATTAAACACTGATTCACTATCTATCACAAGTCCTGAGACTATTCAGATAACCCTTCCTTGTTTATGTGAATCTTGTCACTTCCCAGCTCTTGTCAGGACCAGAAACTCCAGAGCTGAAAAAAAATAAAAAGGACTTTGCTCTTGTGATGCTTCCAAACTCATTTTGCAAACCAGAGAGGTTTGGATCAGAATCTAAACTTTGTGTATTTATCCAAACTTCTCTGAGCTCTTTAGTCTTTTAAATCTCTTTCATATGTGTGATTTGTGCTGTGTCTTACTCCCTGGGGTTACAAGTGTGACTACCAGGCAAGGACCCTTTAGGCACCAAGAAGGGTGGACATCATTACTTGACCCTGTCTCTCCTCCCAGCAAGATGTACAGGCAAGTATAAGGTGAATGCAGCCACACAAGCAGTGTAAAAGAGCATTTGGAAAATATTTAAGCAAATTCAAAAGCAAGTCTCAACCCAGCCTTCCACCAGAACTTTCTCATTCGCTCTCCACAGCCTCTGAGCTTGGGGAGAGGACTGCAGTGACTGGCAGGGTTACTGCCCAGCCCATCGGCTGCAGCCCAGGAGATGTGACCTCTGAGCAGACTTAGCAGAGCACAGACACATGCTGGGGGTCTGCCAGCCCAGCCCCTCTGCTGCAGCCACCAGGGAAGGGCTGGGAGGGGTGGGCTACAGCCAGCAAGGCACATCTGCTGCCATGGGCAATATCCAGAGAGTGAGAATATCCTAAACAACCATGTAGCACTTGCTGTTGCCTCCCGTTCCAAACTCTGCCTTTCCAAGAATGCAACAAACCCATTAAAACCCCCACACCTACAGGATGGGTCACCTGTGACAGTGCAAGTGACTTGCTTGTGGAATTTGAGTTGGTCCTCTAAGGTATCCTGCCAGGAATTTATGTGAGCTACAGATTTGTAGGACAACCTTCATACAGAATTATCCTCCAGGAGACAATCCAACAGCAATTCCCAGCAAATGTAGCAAGAACCTCTCTGTTCCTGTTCAGAATTTTTACAGAGGAAGACACATTCTGGTATACTATTTGATGCAAATTATTTTTCCTTTTTTTGGTCAAATGTAAGTCTTTTGTCTATGTCTATGCACTTTTAAAGAAGAAGGCCACTTTGAAGAGCAGAGTTTCCAGACAAGAAAGCATAACAATCTCTGTGCCTGGAAAGTGCTGTCCTTGGCACATAGGAGCTGTTTCTCCATGACCAGCAGCCTGAAATGCTTTTCAGAGCTCCCAGTCTGGCTGTCACCTTGTTTCAGTTTGGGCAGTATGTCCTCCACATCCACTGCTTGTACCACAAAATGTTTTGTAGAGCAAGGTATTTCTAGAGGTCATTAATGCATAGTTATTTGACAGAATGCTCATCTTGTGTTGCTGTTGCAGTGAGAACTAAAAGGTCAGTGGTTATTCCATTTCATGGTATTTGTCTGGGTTTTAGACTGGAAGTCTGAAAGATAATTTAAATGAATATATATGTATTTATTAGACCCTTCCTAGGTCACATAGATGCCTAGTGCATGTGATTCAGTTTAATACAAGATACTGCTACTCTTCATGAATCTTACTAATCATGACTAAGTAGAATTAGTACTTTATATAAACTCATCTTAATTCTGTACTTGATAGAACCAAATTAAATGATACTAAAAAAAAACGACTCTAGAAAAATATATTAGAAGAAGTAATATTATGTTCAGAAGAATGTCTTTTTTACTAATCAGTGAAACCAACAAAGTCATCTCCTGTCTTTTCATGTAAAGGAATCTTTTTTTCCCTAGTCAGAATATTTTAAGGGTGGGCTCTCCTTTTCTAAAACCACCATGTCCCCTCAGCAATTACACTAAGATGATTGCTGCCAGCAGAGTTGGAAAGACTCACTGTGCAGGGAAATCTGGTTTAACTCTGATGGGATAAGTTTAGACTCTCCCTTTCTTTGCATTTTCTACTGCCAGTTTTGGGGCTTCCCCATGCAGCCTGATACCTTCTGGGAGCCTTACTTTTTTGGTTTCTAATTCTGTCAGTGCTTGGTGAGGCTGGATTTTTGTGCCAGCCACATGGAAAACGCTATGTGGAAGAACATCTGACGGACAGGCTTTTAGAGCCACCACCCTGTTGCAGATTTAGCTCTAGGTGATCAGCTCTCGCCCTGTAGATAGAAGTTATTTTGTATCCCATGCACATTAGGACCTAGTCTGAAGCCAGTATCTCATACTTGCTAAATGTCCTGGGCTATCTTGCTTTGTATGTTTCCAAAAGGAGGTTTCTAGATTTGTATGTATGTATGTATGTATGTGTCTGTCTGTCTATCTATCTAATCTATCTATCTATCTATCTATCTATCTATCTATCTATCTATCTATCTATCTATCTATCTCAAAAATTTGTGGGCTAACACAAAAAGTGAGTACAAGAAAAATGTTTCTGCTGACAAACAGAAGATCCAGCTTGAAGCTGCCCATATCTCATTAGCAGTCAAGAAATGTCATTTCCGATTGGGGATGTGAAATCACTGTGAAACAGAACAAAGAGAACCTCAGGAATTCTTCTGGGATGACACATTAGTTATTTTTTAGTCAGTAATTTTTTCCAAATTGTAAGGAAAGGAAGGATATGGATCCATGCTAAGCAGGTATGGCATGTGAGGATGTGTGTGAGTGTGAATGTAAGGAGTGGACTCCAGCAGCCATGTCCTTCTCTGGCAGGCCCTGGGATGCTGAGCATTACTGTGTCAGGTCCCCCTGTGTCTCTGGCAGTAGACATCCAGTTCAATACTGTCTTGAACAGTGGAAGGGCAGAGCAGAGGATTCCCGGTCCCAGGACTGCTGCTCCTCTCTGGGAGGGCTCCTGTCCCACCATGCAGCTCCATGGATATTCTCCTTGGCTTGAATTTGTATTTCAGTTGTCACTTGAGAAGATTGCAACTGAATCACTCTGTTACCTTCTCACAAAAAGAATCCAACAAGAGGACAGCTGGTCCTCCTGCGGGTCTTTCAGTCCTTTGGTGCATACCTTAACCTCCTCATGCCACTGTGAAAGAGGGGTAATTATATCTCTTCTCTTGCCCTCTCCAGCTGAAAGATGTGTCTTCTTAAGGCAAGGACTGCCTCTTGCAGAAACAGATTTGTGTCTAACACCAATTTCATCCAGGTATCACTCAGATATTTGTAATTCAATTATTTTGGGGAAATGGCTCATTCATAGGCTCTGCACAGAATATCCAGGTAATATTCATGAGTTAACTAAACCACTCAGGAAGCAAGATCAGAAATTTCGTCTACAGAATGTACAGAAACCCATCCACAGACACTCTGGCATGCCCAGGTACAGGAGCTTGGTGCTTACAACAACCTGTAATTCGGTGGACCCTTTAGAAGGTGTTATTTGACATGCTCCTACAGCAAAGGACAGGTATGCAGAGTAATTTACAAAACAAATGGACATGACCACTGGCCTTAGGGATTTGCTATCTGGGCTAGAAATTGCATAAGATAATAGAAGAAAAGATGACTTCATGCAAATGACAGTGCAGATTTACTTTTATAGAGGTGCTCTTCAACGTAGTACAGTTATGTCAGACCACTGAGATGATTTAAGTTAATTAAAATACTGACCCAGTAAAAATTCCACTGAGAAGGTCTGATTCTGCACAGTAGTGGATTTTTAATATTCGTGAGTATAATAGAAGAAATGACAGAGTATTTGTGAAATAGGGTCCACAGCAAAGTCAAATACAGTGACAAAACCACTGAATAACTTAGATTGGTAGTATCCTACCTAGAGTGCATCCATTCTGAAATGATTCACTCACAGAAGGCTCAAGCTTCTAAAATCTCAATAATGCACATGAAAATCTCAGTGGTTATGGTAGCCACCTGGTCTGCTCTTGTATCTCGATTAACAGAGCATGAAGTTGACTTGATTGCAAATGTACTTTAAAAACGTAGTTGTTAGTACTGTCCTCTGTTTTCTTCTCAGGTTCAGAGTTGAGGTTTCTTTTCTGCTTGTTTTTTTCTCCTGTTTTTTATTATGTGGCAAGCATCATTTCTACTTCTTAAATCCGAGTGGACAATGTTTCACTTGCTGAGCACCACACAGGTACCTCAGAAACCTTTAACAGGCCATATAGTGCAAGAATACTGTCAAGAGAAACCTAAAAAAGAGATAAAAATATCTCTCCTCATAGTTACAGATTCCCTTCCCTTTATCCTAAATATTGGACTTCTTTTTCTCTGTGAAATGCCCTTCAAAAGAGAGACTGTAATGCATTGTCAAATCCTACGTAAGCGCTGCTGTTAACAAGTTGAAGCATTTGAATTATTCGAATAGAATAGAATAGGATAGAATAGAATAGAATAGAATAGAATAGAATAGAATAGAATAGAATAGAATAGAAATGTATAACACATCTGGTTCCTCACAGACCCGTTTAATTTAAGGACACTGGAATACTTTAGAACTCAGTTTCTCCAGGATGCCTTCAGGATTCCATGCTTTCTAGCAAGGGGTGCAAAGAACTTTTTAAAACCTCAGTACACTGCAAGATGTCTCCAACTGAGCTTTCACATACTGTTACATATCAAACCTCTTGTCATCGTTGAAAAGCAAAGGCACCAAACATTCAGCAGGGAATCATTGAGTGCCACAGTGGGACATCAGCAGGTCCAGAAGAGAACACAAGCAGGAGACGATCTCTCTGCTCTGGCTCTTGCTTCCCACATGCTACTTTGATAGTATTAGCAGCAGCATTGTGAAAACACAGCCTTCTGTGACACACACACAGGCTCCTCTCAAAGGCACAGTGCATCTGGGAACTACCCCCTCATGCTCCTCAAGCCATGCTCTCGTGCACTCTTTAAATGTGTGCTCAGCACCATGTTCTGATTTAACTTTGACAAAAACAAGTAGTGGTGATTTGGGACCAAAATTTAATTTCACCATTTTCTGTAAGAATTGGATACAGTTTGCTTCTTTAGGGCTAAGCTGGTAAGAAATATTTGTTATGGCAAATATAATTTTACAGTGGAGAGCCCAAAAATTTCATATTTCTCTGGGCACTGCTAAACATCCTTTAAAAGATTATAGAAAACTCACTAACCTCACAGGAACTGTCCCAGAAAACTTCACCAAGGGACATGTTGCCAAAAGACAGTCAAAAACACAACAGAATTATGCTCACTGGAACAGAAATGCTGACTATTGTTTAAGGTTGCCAGGACTTAACTGAATAAATTAGGGGGTAAATTAAGTAAAAAAATCCCTGTAAATCCTTGGAAGACTCATTACAGAAATCACTGTGGAAAGTAACGCCAAGCCTTTAGAAAATAACCATGACATTCAAAAAATGTTTGGAAAAATGTGAAAAGGAGAGGCAGAGTAAGTATCTCTTTTTAATAGACATGGTTTCAAAAGCATATAAAGAGTGACAGCAAGAAGCTGCAATAAGGCTAGTGTGAACTATTTCACATGTACAGCCCATTCTAAAAGAAGATTTGACAAACCCACATGAGCCACAGAAAATAGTCCAGTTGACAGAGCAATTCTAAACTGATGGCCGAGTTCCTGGCACCCCCAGCCATAAAAACTTAGTGGGAGCCTGGAGATAAAAAATGCCGAATAAGAGAAGAATCTTTAAATAAACCATTATGTCATATCACTACACATGCTCAGCTTTGAGATCTGCAATTTTCTCTGTCCTGGCCATGTGTAATTAAAAATAGACACCACAGACAGCCTAGGAAAAAGCTGCTGTAATCACTCCTGCTCTAGCTATAGTTCAACTAAATAGAACTATATGGATGAAACAAACTTAAATAAGACTATTTTAATTAGACTGTAGTAGAAAGTAAGGGGTTTAAGGAGGAAAAGTGAAATGAATGAATAGTGTAAAGATAATATTACTGACCATGAGCATCAGCAGGCTCCATGAGACTTGACCAGAAAGTCCTGCCAGTACCAGATATTCAGCCACTCAGCCAGTACCAAGTGCATTGCTCAGGAGCGCTTCTGAGCATAGGTGCTACAAAGGAATCTCACAACCATGGTATATCTATTTTTTCTTTTTTTTTGACAGAAGGCTACACAGAAATCAATGAGTTGTCAGTGAGTAGGAGGTGTAGAACAAAGGCTGATCCACTACTAAGTGGAGTGGACCCCTGAGGAAAGTGCAAACCAAGGATAATATCAACAAGGCTGAGCACTTCTTGCCTCAGATTTCACTTAACAGGTGAATGGTGAGCAGATGGTTATAAATTAATCCCATCAACAGAGGAGAACCCTCTGAGCATTAGCAAGCAGTATTTGTCCCTGTTGATTGCCTTCCAGTTAGCTGTCCCTCATCTCAGAACATTTAATAGAGTCAGTGTATAGCTGGTTGTCCTTACAGCCACAAGTGCTGAAAACTTGTGGAGAACTCTAATTAAGAAGAATTGAAAGGACAAATGTATTGCCTTTGTCTAAGAAAAGAAAAGAAAAAAGAAAGAAAGTAAAAGAAAGGAATTGTAGGACCAATCAGCTTAACTTCAGTAAATGAAAAAAATATGGGAAAAAATCCCCATTTGTAAGCTCATAACTAAGAACAAGAACATGAGTAAGAGTCAACCAGGATCTGTGAAGAACAAATCACATTAAACCAATCTAATTTCCTTCTTTGGCCACCCAGGGCCTCAGAAGCAGAGCAGAAGCAGTTTATACCATATATCTTGGATTTAAAGGGAGCTTTTGACATTGCTTTATATGACATTCTCATAAGAAAAATAAGAACACGCCACCTGGGTACAGACCATCTAGAAATCATACTTGGAGGGTAGTTATCGAAATGGAAAGGTGTGCTGACTAGGTTTCTTGTGATCTATGCTGACGCTGGTACCAGTCAGCATTATACTCTTGACTTGACCAAGACAATACGCTGTGATCATTGCATTTGTGAATTATATTATGTTGGGAAGGACTACAAGGAAACTGGAGGAAGTTGGGGTCAAAATTGAACATGATTATGGATAATGATCCAGAAAAGAAGAAAAAAGAATTAAAGCAAAGAAAGAGGAGGCAAATCAGAAAGGCGAAGATCAGTACGTGGGAATGATCATCTGCACAAATGCAAGATGGGAAACATCTGGTGTCAGCAGCTGCACAGAAGACGGCTGCAAATTGAGTAGGAGTTAAAAGTGTCCTGCTGCTGTGAAAAAAGGAATGCTGGGGGAAATAAACAGGACTGCAGCATACAAGGCATATGAAGGGCTCCTTCTGCTCTGGCCTCAAGGAGGCAAGAGTGTAGTTGGTGGGAACACCCAGTCACATCTCCAGCACTGCAGCACTAACCAGCCAGCTGGGAGAGCAGGGGCAAGGCGCAGAGCTCTTGGGGGTGCTGGGCAAGAGCTGATGATGCAACACATCTGGGAAGTCTTTACATATTTCAAGGCTGCTGCTACAAGGAGATTACCCTGCTCTTGGCAGCTCTAGAGAAAGAAGCAGTGGGTTTGTTCTCAGAAAACCAGTTTTGGGTTAATATTAGTGAAATACATACCAGTAGCAGTCCTGAGATACTGGTCTAGATCCTGGAACCTCCTCTACTGAACATCCTTAAGGATGGGAAGAATAAAAGCTGTTGTGAGGAACATCTGTCTTATTAACCTCTATCAGGGTTGATAGAGTATAGACGCACCTGAGTTTCCTGCTCTTCTGCCTTAATACTTCTGCCTGTACAAAGGGGTTTCAGTGGCCTTTAGTTCTGACATGTAGCACTGGGTATAGAAAGTTAGAGGGACAGAGAAATTAAATTAAAATAAATGTGTCCCTACCTTTATAAACCAAGAAGCCCAAAGTTAATTACACTGAAAATGCAAATAAAGGATCTGCTCCAGACAGTGAGAAAGCTCCCCCTGACTTGTATTGCCCTTGGATCAAACCCAAAAAGAAGAGCTTGCATTATTTTCCTTGAGAATTGCAAATATGTGTGTTGAATAAAATACAAAATTACAAAAGAAATAAACTTGTCTGTAAAACTCTTCATCCAACACTACTCAGGGTGCTGTTGTCTGAGTTTTAGTTTACTCATTTAATCTAGATGTATCTATTGTCTTTTGCTGTAAAAAATGACTCAATCTGTCATCAGCTTGCCAGACTTGTTGAAAAGGGTAAGTTTGTCAAAAAAATTCGAGTTCTGCTGTGGTTAATTTCTTTTTCCTGTTGACCTACGTTGTATTGTGTCATATAACCAATCTGGAGTCTTGTGTAAGTGCATGAAGAATTTGTGTTGTTTAAAACAGTGTATAGTACTTTTTTCTATCATTGGTGATGCAAGATCTAGGAAATGACTGGCAAACACTGTATGTTCTGTAGTTTAATATTTCAAGTTAAATTACAGTTCTAATAGCTGACGTTCAGTAGCAGCCTTATTCATCTAGCTGCTGACATGAGTCATTTCAGGATGACATGTGCAATAGCAGAATTCTCATCTAGTTGCTCCAACAAATAGATGTCTTGCAAATAGCTATGGAACAGTTGAATCTTTAACCCTGTGCTCACAGCTGAATAATTGAATATGTATTTAACCTATGTGATTCTGAGCTGCCTGTGGCTCCAGGCTGAAAATACTCTGCTGAATCTGTGCATACTCGAGTCTGGTAAACTACAGCAATTGTGGAACTTGTAAGAATTTCCACATCAAACCATACTAAGTTTAGTGCTCAGTTAGAAGTCTAAAACTTAGTCAGAAATGACATCTAAATGAGGGGTAAAATATAGGCTACTCCACCACTCCAAGGACAGATAAAGGCTCCTTTCTGCCCATCTGCTGAAGACATGCACTAAGGAATCACTGGTCCAATATCTGTCTGAGCAGCAGCTGCCTGCATTGCTGGCTATTAGAGCACTTTCAAACTACAACCCTCTGTTGGAATGCAAATGAACTCAAGAAAATGGCAGTAACTCAGACTGGCAAACCACAGACTCCTCTGATGGCCTGGCAGATTGCTAGGAGTGGTCTTGAGCACCATCCCAAAGAAAAATGGCTTAATTTTAATTAATACTGGCAGTCATCTCCTTTTGGAGTTACTAGATCAGACAGTTATCAGATCAGATGTTTAGTAGTTCATGTTACTCATGAAGACATCCCTTCTATGTTTTGGGTATAAAGTCAGAACTGTCATTTTTGACACCAATGCAGGTATTTCTGACAGAGAAATGGGTGAATCCAAGGGTTGCAATAAAAGCCAAAGCAGTGTCTTTTTCACCAAAATGAAAATCTCAACAGAATTATTCTAGTCTATATGACAGAAAACTTTGGAAGTCAGATGATAATTTTTCTTCTGAGACTGAAAAACTAAGTGTATGCAGTACCAAATAACTAGATAATCAGGATATTCACTGGAAAAAGAAAAATCAAATCCCAAATCTACTACTACTTATGTCTTCATTCCGTGAACATTTTTGGAAATACTTTTCTCCTTTTTGTTGCAGACCAAGAATATTTTTGAAATCTCAGAAAATTTTGTAAAATGAGATTATTGCTCTCCATTAAGGTATCACAGCAATCATTACTTAAATATTTTTAGCTGCCTAACAAAGATTTGCTTAGAACTGTTTCCAAGTGATGACATGCTAATGGAAAGCTTTGTGTACAGCCGACATTGAGCACAGAGGTTTCCCTCCTTTTCCCATCAGCAGTTTCTGATTGACTCCACTGATCCTGGGACCTTAGCAAACTCTTTAGGAGCACAAGTGAAGTTTTAGAACATCCTCTAGTTAAAAAAATAGTAATCCCCCAAAACCTTAATTCTTAGCAGGACAACTTAATTTGCTAATTTCTGAGACTTCTTATTTTAGAGCTGCATCAAAACAGGAGAGTAATCTCTTAAGAGAGTCAGTGTAGTTTCCGTTCTATATTATCCTATGATTTGAGAAAATTCCATCAACTGCTTTAGCTCTCAAATAGATAAAGGGAAGATATTTTCCTTTATTGTTGATGGTAGTCAGGGGGAGAATGGGAATGAGGGAGAGAAAAAGGAAGATAAAGACATTATTTTCTTTCATTTTATAAAATTGATCAAGGGAAGCAATGTGCGAAAATTTACAAAGGAGTCACAGAAAGAGTGACAATAAAAAAATGTCTTACCATGTACTCTGGAGTCATGGGTAATATATTGAGCTTAAACACAATATATAAGCAACTATCACTAAATCTCTGAGTAAATCTACTGAACTGTAGATCACAGCTGCTATGTTCCCTCACAGGAATAAGTTTCTTCTTGTTAATGAGCCTTTCTACGTGTACTTCATGTAGACCAAAATTTCCCTGGGTCTCATTTTACATTGTTGTTTACCCTCATCCTGAAGAAAAGCAAACTGTATGTATATATATGTAACTTCTATTACATCTCATGCTTCCAATATTTCAATTTATAGATTAGAAATATATTTTTTTTAAAAAAGAAGAATGAAATCCTGCAAGTCAACAGAATATATTTTAAAACAAGAGTCCCAGATTTGAATTCAGCTGGCAAGTGTAGAGGAGTGAATATCAACATGTGAAGATCACACTAGAAATTAGAACAGTGGTTCCATAACTGTTTTGGATTGCTATCAACCCTCAGAATTTCTTATGGACCACCAGGCATCGTTATCATCAAGCTTTTAATTGAAAACACTATTTAAAATAGTGTTTAATACGGCTCTGTGGATTAGCTGTGAACCCTTTACCGTGGCCTCCTGGACCACCAGTGTTCTGCAGACCACGGTTTGGGAAGCACTGAACCAGACTGCACACATCGCACACCCCAACAAAACACTGCTGTGTCTGAAAGCAGAGGCAGTCCTGCAACTGCACCATCTACTCAAATAATGCACGTATCAGTTTAACCTTCTTGGTAGCTGAAGAACACAGAACCCTTTTGTTTTGCCTCTACCCAAAGTTTCTTTTTTATTGCTTTGGAGAAACAAGCGAATGGCGCCAAACCTCAGTTTCTGATTGTTTCTTGTGGGATCTTCCTCATACCTGGCAATGATGTAATCTTTCAGGAAGCTATCTATTAAAATAAGAAATATAAATCCCACCATACATAAATACTCCTGTGGAGTTATCATTCCAGAGTAGTTATGAGCTCTATGAATCCAAAAATTAAAAAATTAAAACTAACTTCTAAACCATTTTTTTCCTTCCTCTTCTGGAAAATTTGTTCCTTTTTTTTCCCTTCCCAAATCCACTAATGATGCTAGAGCTCTGTGTGTGGTCATTAAAGCATTACAGCAACTTTCTGCAAATTTTTTACAGTTACTCTTTGGCTGCAGCAGTACAGGATTGTCTGTTTATTACCAGAGAAACACAGAGAGGGAAGCACTGAGAAGGGAACTTGTGGGGTACTGTTATAAATAAGAGGAGCAAAGCACCACGATCCAGCCCTGTGTGAAGTCAGTGACAGAGTGTGGTCTCACGGGAGAGCGAGGATGGGCTGTACCTTCCCCTCCCACCGTTCTGCCTCCTTGCACCTCCCAGGCACCTCAGATAATAGGTATAGAAAGGGCCTTATTCACCTTTCCCCTTGTTATCAACATGGAACTGGCAATCAGGAACCTTCACCAGTAGCAGCATTATAGAAAGAAATGAAAAATAATCTCCTTTTCTAAAACAACTTTTAAAAAAATAATTTGCTTCCATGACAGTTTCTCACCTACTTTGGAGAGAAAATAATGCTGTCACAGCAATTTTATACCTTTTGTATGCTCAATAGCCATGGTAATGCAGAGGTTTGAGTCAGAGTGGGAGTGGAAAAGGGTCCCTTCAGCAAAACTAATGCACAGGAGAAGTCTGCAAGGGAAAGGGCTGATCTCTACCTTGAAAGGAAATGAAACTCACCCAGTTCTTGTCTCTGTAGGTCTCTTGCAGTACTTTAAACTCAATATCAGTAATGGAATGGATGCTACCCAAGCATTTATAGTTACATTAATAATCAGCCCCATTTGTGTCCTAGGGTTTTTTTGTTGTTGTCAGAACAGTTCTCTCTTTCCATGCAGTGCCAATGCTTAGAGGTAGCTATTAATTCACTTTTTATTCATCTGAAACAGATAAAGTTCAGCTTGCAAACCTGACTAGACAGTGTGAAAACAAATCTTGTGGCCTCACCTCACCGCTGTCCAGATTCATTGCCAAGTTCCCCTCTGGTGAAGGGGTTTACGTGGGACTCTCGCATGGCTGCATACCTGGGGTAATATGCCCAAGCCTAGCCAAGCGTTTTAAATATGTGTGGAATTCTGTAAAATGAGAAATCCACGCTGAGGAGTAACGCTGTCCTCACACTGCTGCCTGACGCCCTTGCTGTAGATAATGTGTGTGCTTTCTGTAGTGAGTACGTGCTGCCTTTTTGCCAACCCATCAGCTTTTGGCTTCTCTCCACAGGAAGCAGGGAAGCTGCGTTCACCTATGCCATTACTGCTGCCGGGGTTGCACACGCTGTCACGGCCGCCTGCAGCCAGGGCAACCTCAGCAATTGTGGCTGTGACCGAGAGAAACAGGGCTACTACAACCAGGAGGAGGGCTGGAAGTGGGGAGGCTGCTCTGCGGATATCAGATACGGCATTGAGTTCTCCCGGAGGTTTGTTGATGCCCGAGAAATCAAAAAGAATGCACGGAGGCTGATGAACTTGCACAACAATGAGGCTGGAAGAAAGGTATTCCAGAAAGGACAAGGGATGGGGAAGTGTGTGCTGGTGGACGGGGGGAGGCTGGCTTGGTGGCAGGAGGCATTTCCTGAGAATTTACCCCTCTCTGATGTTATCCCGACCTCAAGTCACCGGATGGCATCTATCGTTCACCTTTATTTTCCTGTTTCCTTTTATTCAGAGCTGGTCAAGTATTACAGGTACTCCTGTAAAAATTTCTGCTTCTTAAGCCTTCTTTCCAGCCCCCTCTGATAATAGGGAGGACCTTGCTGGATCTGTTTGGCATAATGATAAATCACTGATTTTAGTCCAATTTGCAAAAAACCTAGCAAGGGATGTCGGGGCTTGTGGTGGGACAGAACTGAGTGGTCTGCATCGCTCAACTTTCACAGCACTTCCAGATATTTATTCCAGCAAAACCCAAATCAGGTATTTGACCCCAGCTCTAATGAAATGCACATAGTAGTACACAATGCCCTTCTTAGCTGATGCACAACTGTCTCTTTGTAACTAAAAAGCTACGAAGATTGGCATAAGAAGAAACAGTTTCACGTCTACAACCATGACTGTATTGCTTGTCACGGAAACAATAAACATCATGGAGCTATGCTGATTTACTGTTCACTAATAATCCTCGTAGCTCTCAAAGCTTGTCCTTTTAAAAGTGTAACAAGTCTTTCTGCATCATATATACCTACCTCAGGAGAGATCATAGCCTTCAAAGTGTTTTCCCCCAGGAAAAGCCCAATATACCAATACATCAATCCAATAAAATCCTTCTCCTGTAGTCCTCAAAGTAAGACTGAATTTTCCTCCTCTAAAACCATGTGTGCTTTCAGTCCTGCACTGAACACTGAGCAGAGAGAGTAGAATTGGTGGTGACAGAAACAGGGTAATTATCTTTCTGCCTGGGTCTTGCTTATTAGCACAGCTGCATTGGCCATACAATGAAACTGAAGGTTCTGTATGGTTCTGGGGTGGAAACACTGCATAAATTCAGTGTGGAGAGAGAGGCATAATGTCAAGCGTAGAGACAGGATTGGTACTTCAGTGATAGTTCACACTGAGGTCTCCAGATGTGCAGGAGGAAGCTGGCTGAAGAGCCAAACAGAAAAACAGCCTTGAGGGCAGTCTTTTTCTTAAAAGTTTCTGCCATGTGTAGAAAAGAACTTCATTTAGCAGTTGACCATCACATTGGAAGACCAGCTCCAGGTTTGATCGCTTCACTTAGGCTGGGAATTTCAGCTCAGCATTATGGATTGTGTTTGGGGGCAAAAGGAGATGGAAGTCAACTCTTAAACTTGCCAGGGAGAGTTTATTACTGCTAGATGCATTATCATCCCTGCTTAAAAGGGCATCCTCTGCAGTGTGCGCTGTGCCACCCCTGTGGAGATTCTGATGCAGGTCCTGCTTGGAACAGGTCACAGTCTAGATGGGAAAGACAGACAAAAGAGCAAAAGCAGATACTGAGATGGAGAACAGTGAAGTCCCAAGGACAGAAAAAACTCATTATGTGAACCAGGCACAGATCATGGGTCCCCAAATTCTAAATACAGCCCTGAATCACTAGACCACATTGCTGATTCTTATTAAGCACATTATATTTTACTTTCCATCAGAATTTTATAGGCAGAGGGACATAAGGAAACCAAAGAGGTGCCTGTTTTTACAGATACTTTTGGTAGCAGCATTCATGCAAATAAATTTTGTTTAACAATTCTAATTTTTTTTTTCAAATGCTCTTGCAAAAGACAAATAATACTTTCATATTTTAAGAGGGGAATAAAAAGGCTTGAAATACTGTATATAGAAATATATACTATATATATATAAATACAATATATTTTCCCCATTTTTAAAAATATAAATAGTATTTTGGATTTTATTATCTTTTTTTTGTTGCTGGCATTTTTCACTACTTATTTATACCCACAGCTATTCATTAATTCATTGTATTGCTTTATTGCTTTTAAAAGTTGACAATGACTGAAAGGATTTGGTGTAGTTTTTTGTTTTTAAGTATAATCCATCAAATCCAGAGGAATGTGCTAATGTAAAAGATGGTTTTGGGGGTCATGTATAGAAATAATGTTGGTGTTATGATATATATATTCCCATTAACTGAATATTCAGACTTATACAGTAAATAATATTTAGTGATTTTGGTTCTTCTGGGATAATTTGCTATTTGTATAAATTAGACATTTTGAATTCAAGATTGACTGAAATTTAAGGTTAGAACAAAACTCTGCAGCCTAGAATATCCTTTCTGTGTTTCTGGGTTGGACCCTTACAAATCAGTTGCAGACTTTTCTGCAATGTCAGTGTGAAATCATAAGTTCCATCTGAGAATTCAGGCAAACTTGAAATCTGATCTACATTCACCTGAAATCTGACAGTTTTGGGGGTCCTTGGTAAACCTGGATTGCCTGGGTACAGCACTGAGCTTCCATCTTTCTTCTCATTTTCCCTTGCAAAACTCTCACAACACAACTGGGAAATGGTCGTTCTGGTGTGAGAAAGTCTTGTCAGTGCCATCCTGCTGATCTGTATGTGGCTTGTCTTAAGATATGGAAACACTTCAGAGCCAAACTTCTGGTTCATGGCTGCTATTATAAAGAACCAAGGTACAGATTATTTTAAACGTGTTATGAGTAGGAATAAAAGGTAAGAAGGAAAACACAAGGAACTCAGTTTATTTTTTAATTCCTTCATTGCTTCAGAAATTCTCAAATATTTTCAAATAAGGTGTTTTCAACCTTAGAGTGGTAATGGACAGTAAAGAGAGTAAAGGAAGTACAGTAATTTCACGATTATACACCGCACAATTTTGAATAAAATTTTGGTCCGAACCCGGAAGTGTGGCTTATAATCAGGTGCAGCTTATAATCGTGAAATTACTGTTATAGCTTCCTACAGAGATTTCACAGCACTTTCACTATTTAAAAACCCCTGCATTCACATCTGTAATGGGAAGGCTTGTAGTTCATTTTAGTCATACCAAATTGAGTTAGTTAAGAACAACTTCTAGCCAACCGATGTGCTACTTTCCTTTTAGCCTTCTTTTTGAATCTCAGAGCCTTTTAAGACAGAAACATGAGGAAAAAAGGACACAAAGAGCTCCCAACCCCACATACAACTGTTTCCAGCTTGCTCTGAAGTCACTGGTGGGCCCTTGATGACCTCACTGGACATCTCCCAGATGACTAGAGGTTCATTGCTAGGGTCATTAGTCAAGACTCTGCCCACTAGTTTTGCCTCCTGAACAATTACCTGAATGTTCTCTTACACCACCACAAGGACTTCCTCGTGTGCTCTCAGAAATCTCGCCCATTCTCAGTCTCTCCCAGCGCTTGTCCCACACATGCCTGAGTGTCACAGGGGTTTGTAAGTACAGCAGTATGGCTCTGATATTTTGCCTTGCTCAGATGCTCTCAACAGCTGGCCTAATGGTATTTCACTGCTGCTAAAAACAGAGCCCAGAGGACTTTTTTTTTTGGTGTGGAACAAGCAGCATGCTTTAAAAATAATTGTACAAATTTTGCAAACAAAGGAGGGGAAAAACAGTCTTGGGGGGTCTTTTACTGCAGTCTAGGGCTGAGATGTTCAATATAACCCTCTAATAAATTATCTTCTTGGAGAAAAACCCCAAAAAACATTTAGGTTTCTCAGGGAATTTCTGATCACTGTGGGATGAATGAATCCCCTAATTGACCCACACTGCATCCTATATGGCTCTGCATTGAATTTCTAAGAATTGTTTCAGCTAATGGCAATTCTGCAAAATTTCTGATAAATTTGCAATAAATACCACCAGTGACAAAATCATAATCTTGCCATTGGTGTAATTTGGAGTACAAAAGCACTCAGGGATTCCTGGTGACACAAGACTCCCCTGGTGGAAGATTTATGCTTGGAGGCAAAGCGGTGAAAGAGCAGATAACAAACTTGTCCGACAGTTTCTAAACATCCGCTGTGATTTGGGATGGAAAGTACAAGTGTGGTAAATGAAAACAAACCCCCAGAGGAGGACTAGTAGAAGTCTAACACAAGTGTTACAAAAAACGTTTTGTTGCAAATCTGAAGGGTTACAGAGAGATCTGTGGGCAGAACTTTGACAGTGTAATGAAAAATTAAATACCAACAAACCAAGTCAGCTTTGATGCTGTTTTATGAGACAGCTTTTACCATGTATTTTTAGAACTAAGTGTCTTTATTCTGGGATAAATGAACTTAGAGTAACATCTGGGAACACACATCGTTAAGCTTAACTTTTTGCTGAAAGCTTCAAAACAATGACCGTCTCTCATGGGAAATCTCATTTATAAAAATGGAGGTTTTTTGTTTGTTTTTATGGGGTGAGTTAAAAGAACAAACTGACAAATTGGTAGCAGATTGCAGCTTTTACCAACAAGTAGAAATGTTTCTAACAGTTTATCAATCAATTAGGCTCTTACAATAGACAGTGACTGTGGTTATGTGGAGAAAAAACTGGCCCTTCCAGAAACACACCCATCTCACTGACTGCCAGCAACTCAGCCTCACACCATCCCAATATTTACTCCTTTGTAACAGCAGTGAGTTTTTCCTGTTAGCTTTTTTTTTTTTTTTTTTTTTTTGATTACCTGTAAGAGAAAACAGCTTATTTTACATACGAAACAATAACAGTGTGAGGAAAAAACAAATAATTCAGGCTTTTTTCAGAAGAGATTTTTCAATTACTTGGACAACATTTCCACCTAAGCCATGGCTTTTTCACAGTTTCTGGTGCAATAGTAGTGGGAAGAGTTTTTTTTTTGCTCACTTGCTTTGGCTGTACAGCTAATGAGGTGATTTGTTGATTACCATTCATTATCTATATACACATATAAAGATAAAAAACTGATATGATATAAAAATAATATGATATGATATGCTATATTAAATTTCAGTATAGTACAGCATAGTATATTTACATAAACATACACAGACATAAATATATATAGTGTGATTGCATGTAATTATGGATATTCATAAATATTTATGTGTATTGTCTGTGCATTATGTGAGAGACAGTGTTAGCTCCCTTCATGTCACATGAAGCTCTATAATTAATCAGCTCATTCCTGCAAGATGCACAGTGCCTAATAAGCTGCAGACTGCTCACCCTGTCACCTGAAAGGATGTAAAGATAAGAAACAATGCCAAGAAAAAAACTCTGAATGAAATGTTCTGAAGTCACAGTGGAGGCTGAATGCCAGTTTCAAACGTGAAAGCCAACTAATTTTATGCTCTTATAAGCCTAAAATAATCTTTAAAATGTGACTTCGTTTCCCAAGTCATTTCAGGGATGCAAAGAATGTTACTTTCCAGGTTTTACAGCCTGGAGTTCATCATTTGCTGAAAGTTTCTTTCTCTAAAAGTGACAAATTATTTCACTACACTTCCCTTGTGAGACCACTCGTGAAAGAAAAGCTTTTGATAGCTGTGCTTCATCCCATACTTTCCATCTTCCCACTTAAAGTGATTTGCAGACAGTTACATAAATCCAATTTCAAAAATTTTGGTGTTACAGCTTGGGTGGGTTAGATGAATAACTAAGGACTTATCCATATGTCTTGAATATGCAAGCTTTGGCTCAAAATCTCATGAGGATAGATCTCCTGCTTCCAGTTGGGCTGGATTTGTTAGCTTATTTTTTCTTCCAGAAACACACCCTTAACACAGACTGCCAGCAGCTACATCTGGTACTACCCTACTTTTTGAACAATTTGCTTTAAAATTAGAGGGGGGAATAGCCAAATATTTTAGGACTTGCTAAATGGTTTTATTCAAGAAATGTGCATGCCCATCCATACCATGTAATGCATTCAAGGCATGTATCAAACATCTAGTGAAATATCACTGCACGACCTCAAACCTGACACATCTGTTCTGCCTGACAGAATAAAACTACCACTGAAATATTTTTAACTATTTCAGGTGATATTTTACCCTTAAGGTTTAGAACAAATTCCATAGAAAAGCGAGTGGAACACTGCAGGCACACTTGCTTTGGGGATGGCTGGGAGGATGCTTCTGAAGGAGATTGCTTTGCAACATTTCACTGTAAAAATAATATTCAGAATTTTTTAAGCAATTGCAGCACTTTATTGCTCGAACAACTATTTTCTCTTCTAGAAACTAGAGAAGAAACACTGATTAATTGACTATTGTTCATCCTCATAACAGCAGGGATATCCATCTAATGGGCAGCAGGTCCCAAAATGCTGGGCTAACTTTCCTGCTAGCCAAGAGGAGAGCTTGTGTAAAGAGTGCAGAGGGCCTTCCTCAGCTTTTTCACCACATTAAGTGGGGACACTATGGAAGAGGGTGCCTTACCTAGGGAGGCAAGTGGAGGGCAGGAGGAGGTGAATTGATACCTCCTGGCACCCCTGAAGGTCACCAGTCCTGCTCAGCTCTGGTCAGTGGCAGGGAAAAAACATCTCCTGCTGTGTCTGGACACCGACCTGCTGCAAGGCAGGGGCTCCCTGCTCCCATTAAAATAAACAATAAGAAAAACTGGGCATAACAAGAGGAATAAACACAGTAACTCAGCTCCTCAGCCCAGATCCCACAGAATATAAATACTGTTATGATGCTTGGTGGAACAGCTTCACAGAGGAGCAGAAGGAAAACCATGCAGCTGAAGTACCCTTATTCCTCTCCTGCTGGCTCCATGCTCCCTCTTCACAGGGCTGGGCACAACACAAGCAGACATGCCATGGGCTCTGTGATCTGCTATTAACAAAGAATCATTTCAGGACATTTGTATTAGAGAGTAGCATTAAACCCTACTAATCTTAGGTACGCCCCTGCCTGTCCAAAATAAAAAACCAAACCCAAACAACTTGGATTCCCAGATGGGCCCAGGAGATCAGCATTTTGTCAGCAGAGATGGGCTCCAGGCTGCACTGACACTTGGGTTAGCCAGTGCCCACACATCATCAGCAAGCCATCAGCTCTCGTGACTGCAGCTGCACTACCATCAAAGAAGTGGTGACATCTTATGACCAGAATCCATCTCATTTGGTAGCTATTACCCAAAAGAAAAGTTGATCATTTGCATATTTGATGAGGCAAAAGTCTTCAAATATTTTATTTCTTTTTGATACTTCAGCAAAAAGTTATATGGATTTTGTTACGTTCAACACTTGGTCCAACAATATGCATTTCCATTAAGAAAAACAAAAATCAGCAGGGGTAAGCCAAAACACACACACACACACACACACACACACACACACACACACACACACACACACACACACACACAAAATGTAACTACTGTTTTTACATACTTTATCCAAATAGGATTTTTAATATGTACAGAAACTGTATCTGATGTTATGCACTTGGGTCTAGACATGGAACTTGAAAAAATGAATTTATTTTCATGCATATCCTTTGGTTTTATTTTGGTCTTCACAAGTCTTTTTCTACTTAACTGGCAGCAGACAGCCCTTGAATTGCATTTTAAAAGTAAGATTTATATAGGTATAAAAATGTGGGATTAAGAAAGCTTTAATATTATATTTCATAATTCATTTAACAAAGTAGCAGTAGTTAGAAAATTTTACTTGGCAAGATCATTCTGGGGTGGGAGTGGGCCTGTATGTGGAAAAGGGACCTGAGGAATGTTCGTATGATTAATCTGAGGCAGCACAGCCCAACGATGGGAAATTGCTCTGGGAGGTAGATCTTGCTGTAAACCATTCCAGATTAGATACGAGGCACTGACATATGACAAATGAAACTGCTGAGAGAGTGGCTCATATGAGCTAATGATTTTCAATCTTTAATTAAGCACCTAGCTTGGCATAGTGTCTTAGATTTGAGTAAATAAGTACCTTCAAGGTTCAGGGTCAGAACTTCGATGGGAATTTTGCTGAGGAAAACTGAGCAGGAGAGACTTTTAGGAAGCAAAATGTTGACTGCTCTTCATTCAGAGCATTGAGCAAACAAATTCAGATCCGGCTGCAGCACCTCCCTGGCAGGTGGGAAGCTGCTCAAGGTGCCATGCAGAGAGACTTTCCTCTGGAGGCCCAGAGCATGCTGGCCTGTCAGCAAGGAAGGGCACTGCAGCATCTGGGTGGAAAGAGGGGAAAAAAATGTTGCTTAGAATCTGCTTAGTTTGGGCCTTGTATTGCCTGACCTCCAAGCTTTTGGGCACAATTTTATACCCACAGCTGACTGTGGGCACACAAATTATAGCATTCAGGAATTTAACTACCTGATGATTGGGCCTCTGCTCAGTGTTGTAACCCCAAGCATTCCACATTCATGAGAGAAGCCTCCAAAAAAATTAAAAAAACCTGCAAGATTGGCTTCAGGAGCATGAATTAATACTTTTTGAAACTTCTGCTTTTTTGAGCCTGCATGGCTTGCATTTGCAAGTCCTCCCACCATCAAAACCAGTGGGAATCTTGGAAAAAGCACAGCGGTGAATTCAGGTTTCTGCTCACCAAAATAAATCACAAAACTGGACCTTCAGAAAGACAGTGGCAAAAAGAAAAAAAATAATCAAGACATAGGATAAAGTTGCTGGAGATTGCACTATAGAGGCTACCAGGCAGTGTCTATAAATAACACACATATAATGTATGTAATAATGTATATATACATCAGCATCTCAACAAAATACACACAGGCAAACAAATCTTATATAGGCAGACAGGCATCCATATATAAATATGCATTTCCAAAGACATCACCCAGGACACCGAAACGGATGATGTCTGTTTTTCTGGAGCAATGACACGTCCTAGTGTGTCAGGGAAATGGGTGATGCCTATCTTTCAGGAGCAATGACACTTTCTAGTGTGTCAGGGAAGGGCATCAGAGGCTCCTCAGGACAGTACCCACAGTGTTGAGCCCACAGAAGAATCAGGAGCCCCATGAACTTTGCCTCCTCCCACTCTCTTAGCAAGTTACTGACTTGGCCTTTTCCACCAAAATGCAGACACCAGAAAACAGGTAGAGCTTGACAAAATGTGCACACTTCACCAAGATTTACTGCTCAGGGAGGAGTACAACTCCACAGTGAAAGATCCCATTGGCAATGCTTTCCTGGAAATCCCTAGCTGCTCATGCTCTTTGGTGGAGGTGTAAAAGTTGCCTCCACCCACCTCTTGTTGTGGATTTTGCTGCAGTTCTTGCAGCTGCAACTGCATGTTGAGAAAGCTGTAGGAATGGGTTAGTTTCAACAAACCCAAACATTTTTCAGCAATATCAAGCACAACTTCTAAGCATGTTTATATATATCTAAATATATATAAACATATCTAAATAACAATAGATTATTTGGACCCAGATTTGTGAAACAGGATTGAAATCTTATTTGGGGGTCTTTGGAAAAATACCTTCTCCATAGGCTGGAAATGGATACAGAGGAGACCCTGGAGACTCCTGAAAGACCCCAGAGTATGTTGCAGTGCATCCATCTCCTCACTGCCACTGAAATGCTACTGCAACAGAAGGTGGCAAGTTTTCTATCAGTATGGAGGACAGGAAGGTGATACAGAGCATTCCAGTGTCTACAAAAAACCCAGCTCACCACAGCCTTGCTGATTTTCTTCTTTTAGAGCATTTGAAGCTATAGGAATTTCTTTCCCAACTCAGTAAACCTTGCTGGGAAACACCTTTTCTGCCTCTGGTAGGATAACTTGACCTTGACCCTGGTAAAGCCTGTGGTTCCAGAAGGTCTAAGGTATGAGCAGACTGAGGTCAGACCTCAGCAGGGCTGCTGCAGCTCCTTCTGAGGGGCAGTGGAGGGGAAACTCCAGTCTCTGCTCTCTGGGACCAGGGACAGGAGCTGGGAACGGCTGGAGCTGGCTCAGGGGAGAATCAGGCTGGATATCAGGGAAAGGTTCTTCCCCCAGAGGGTGCTGGGCACTGCCCAGGCTCCCCAGGGAATGGTCACAGCCCCAAGGCTGCCAGAGCTCCAGGAGTGTTTGGAGAACTCTCTCAGGGATGCACAGGCTGGGATTTTGGAGTTCTCCTGAGCTGGGCTTGAAGGGTCCTTTCCAACTCTGGATATTTTATGATTCCTGCATAGGTTGCTCAGCTATCATATACTTGCTACTGTATGTTGGTAAGGGAGAATCAAATCCAAATATTCTCTTTAATATTGAAACCCCAGAAATTTGGGAAAAAACAAACCATACAATTTAAGTGAAACTCAAACAACTCAGGAGGGTGCCCTCTATTTGCAGGGATAACCAGATCTGTACAGCTTTTATTTTAAGGCCAGTTTCTGAAGCAGTAAGCATTTTTTACTCCCTCCTACTTCATTATGCCATTGTACTCAGATTTCGGCCCTTTTATCCTTTGCCCATTTCAGTCATGTTCTGGGATCTGCAGTGAAACCACTACAGGAGATGGTCTGCAGCATCAGTAATGCTTTCAGACAAGCTCGGTAGCTCATATTTCTTTGTTAGCATCCCATTGCGAAGGGGAAAGATCAGCTCGCTTTGTTCTTAGGCCTTGATTTTCATAAGCTAATGATGACTGTGGGTGTAATTATGGTCAGGCTTAAGTGGTAGCACAAGGGCAGAAAAACAGAGAGGCGCTTCCGTGGGGCTGGCTTCCCTCTGCTGCACACACGGAGCGGGAGGACATCGCTCGCCCTCCCCACTGGAACAGCCTGGCCAGGGAAGGAGGGATGTGCCATGGTCTGGCTGCAGCAGAAAAGGCAGGATGACAGTGGAACATGAACCTGAGCACCCACTAGTTTGTGACTCTGAATTAAACCCCTCTGGCTCAACCCCCTCCACAACAGCAATACATTTCTCTTCAGTTCACTGTTGAGCAGGACCCTTTGGTGGAATTTTTCCCTTTAATGTTGTGTTATCATTGCCTTGGTGGAAAAAAATGTATTTGTGCCTGATTATTTGCTTAACAGTTGGGATAAATACTGCAATGAATGCTGCTTTTAAAGGGGATGGGACATTCTGTGGATGTAATAGTTCATGAGTTTACCACTGGTGGTATAGGTATATAGGCAAAATCTTTAATTATGAAGAATCATAAAATGATTTGGGTTGGAAGTGACCTTAGAGATCATCCAGTTCCAGCTCCCTTCATATAGGCTTATT
Organism: Catharus ustulatus; assembly: GCF_009819885.2. Classification (NCBI taxonomy): domain Eukaryota; kingdom Metazoa; phylum Chordata; class Aves; order Passeriformes; family Turdidae; genus Catharus; species Catharus ustulatus. The sequence continues at coordinate 64,855,799 of NC_046224.1, forward strand.
CAGTCATGCAGTATATACTGTTCTTTTTAAGCATTCTTTGGTTATTACTTAAAGCAATTAAGTATTTTGAATCTCATGCCACTTAACCCTCAAACCTATTTTTTTTTCTGTTTTCAAAACAAAAATAATTTGAAAAATTTGAAGTCCCCTGCAGCTCTAAAGAAATATCTACTAAAACGTGAGTAAACATTCCCCAATATTTGGAAAAAGAATGGAAATATTTTCCCAAAAATGACAAAATACTGTATTTCCAATGAGGTACCACTTGAAACAAAATGTGTTATAAGCATTCTGCTGGGAGGTGAGAAGATTTATAAGCATGCATTTGAAAAATTTCAACCAGCAGTAATGAATATTCATATGAACTAAAGAGACTGAGGTTTAGGCAGGCTTGCAATATTGTTTTCCTGCAGTAACAATATGCAAATGTCTGTACACATAGGTCCTCGAAGAGAGAATGAAATTGGAGTGCAAGTGTCACGGTGTTTCAGGTTCCTGCACAACTAAGACCTGCTGGACCACGCTTCCTAAATTCAGAGAGATTGGATATATTTTGAAAGAGAAATACAATGCTGCAGTGCAAGTGGAGGTGGTACGAGCCAGTAGACTGAGACAGCCAACCTTCCTGAAGATCAAGCAGATCAAGAGCTACCAGAAACCCATGGAAACGGATTTAGTGTACATTGAAAAGTCACCCAACTACTGTGAGGAAGATGCTTCCACAGGGAGTGTCGGTACCCAGGGACGACTCTGCAACCGCACCTCTCCCAACGCGGACGGGTGTGACATGATGTGCTGCGGAAGAGGGTACAACACACACCAGTACACCAAGGTGTGGCAATGCAACTGCAAATTCCACTGGTGCTGCTTTGTCAAGTGCAACACGTGTAGCGAGCGGACAGAGGTGTTCACCTGCAAATAACGGCATCGAGTGCAAACAGAGCGAACTGCCACGAGTGAGGAAAGTGGAGTACAACAAACAACGACAGCATCATTTTGCACATCTGATCCTCTTGAGGAAAAGAACCCCAGCCAACACCACAACAACCACTCCCTCCCTACTACTACTTATGCTTCTAAGGATGGTGCATTTTGGCTGGCTGGCTGTTGTAACTGCTTTGGAAACAAGGGCAACAGGATTAAGGTGATGTTGACAACCACGTGAAACTTTCTCTATCTTTCTCTCCCCCTTTTTTTTTTTTATTTTAAATTTTTTAAACTACAATCTGGGTGTTGTAGAGTTCTCTTAGTGTTTTAAATTATACTTCTCAGAGAAGCTGATTGCATTGCAGCTCCCATGACATTTAAAAGAAAAAGACACTTTCTTCTATTTCACAGCAACAAAATTGTCTAGCCCTGTGCAAATGAAGACTTTTTTAAGGAAATGAAATCTTCACTGACTAGAACACAGAATTCTCACTGCAAAAACCAAAATTTATATGAAAGCAGGTAGAGAGAAAACAACTGGTAGGGAGCAAAATCTATGGCAGAAATACTCCACTATCAGTTTGGAAAAAGACCCCAACAAACATTCACAAAATTACATCAGCTGCCAGTGACACTGGAACTCTTTGAATGAACATTAAAAATAATTATTTATGTTTTTAATAGTATCAAAAAATTCTAAGCACTAACGGGTAGCTATGTCTTAATTCTGTACTAAATGTAAACTTATTGGAACTCTGACTTTATGACTTTTGTATTTGGTTCTCCCTAAGTTCTTCAATGCTACTGATCTGTTATCACTCCACTATTAGAGAGTTCAATTACTGTAGGCCTTAAACAATTGCTAGAACTGAGTGAAAACATCACATGAAACTTTGGTTACCAATGCTTGATATTGACTTTTCCCACTTGCCTCCTGAATAAGAATGACTTTTTTAGACTCAGGCCTGAGGTGTGGAGCACCTGCTCACAGCTCCTCATAGGGAGTTTTAGGATACAACTATGTGCTTCAACAAATATCAAAGGTTTTGCTTTGACTTTAAATGCACTGGCAGGATCTTCCAGGCATTGTGTTTTCCCTTTAGTGGTTGCAAGTTAATATTTCCAAGATTTCTAAAAAACTTATGCTCAGTATGCACTCAGAAGTCAATAAAAGTCTGGCAGCTGAGCTCTAGGTTGCTGCCACCTCTGAGCTGTCATGGCTTCATGAGCATAAGAAAGCCAAACTTTGGGTTAGTCTGTGTCATCATTACTTTAAGGTTAACAATAACGTACCCCTGGTAAGCACATGAATGTTAAAAGAAAGAAGCTCACTTCTTAATAGCACTCAATCCTAATTCCCACACCTTTTCCCTATGAGAGATTTTAAAAACAGCCTCAGATATTTTACTGCTGTAAAATCTAGTGTTTTAACCCCAAGAGTCCAGATATGCCCACTTAAAGCACAGCCCATTTAACCATGCAATTTTCTGCTTGTCCCAAGGGTCCCTGCCTGATTTTCTGAAAACTTGGATTAAAATTTCCTTACATCTGCATATCTGCATTTTTAGCTTTTGTTTCATTTAATTACTTACATTGAGGGGCTGCAGAGCCATGAGCCCTCCCCACCTGACACGGAAGCACTTGCCCATCCACATGATGCTCTTGGGGCAAGGGGCTGGTGGACCTAGAGCTCCACCAGCTCCCGTGCTGGGTGTTTGAATGAGCCAGAATCACCTTTGTAATTTGTGGACCTGTATTATCAAAGGTAACGAATTATTTGGGGACCTTCATTTGAACACTTACGAGGACCTGCCTTTCTGACCCCAAGCACTTACCCTCTGAAAATCAGACCCTTTTGATGACTCCCTCACAGAGCAATGCAGAATTGCTTATTTTTTTTCAATGTTACAGTTGATTTCTAAATACCAGCCTTGGCAGGAATGAGTGCAACTTCACAGAAGTCAACAGGGGCCCCCAAAATACTAGATTCACTCCATGTAATTTAAAGTCCCTTGGATTCATGGGTATTGCTGTTGAATAATAGTGATAATACTGTACTTTCACTACATTCTTGACAGGAAGCAAATAAAGCTCCCAAACACAGTAATGCACAGTCTTATGGTACTAGATACTGTAAATATATTAGAATAGTATTTGTTAAGTACAATTGAGGAATCCAATTAAGTTATATTATTGTATATCGTTTAAATGTCTATAGAGTATTTTAAATTATTGTGAACTACACTGCGTTAAAAAAAAAAAGAAAAAAAGGAAAAAAGGTTATATGTTATAACACCAACCACTCTGAAAAGTGGACCAAAGTGACACTTTCTCTTTTCCACACCCCTATTTGAAATAGCTCTGTCTGCTACTGTAAGACCACTGTAACAGTCCCACAACTGGCTGAGCAGCTAGAATGTAAGATTTCAGAGCATCCTACAAAAACTTTGCTCATGTGGAGGTGCAGCATTCAAAAAATTGCTATATGGCACAAAGCAGGGGCTGGCAGTGGGAATGCTTGACTTTGAAATATGTTCCATGGAAAAGCAGTATTGGTCAGAAAATACCTTTACCACTAATATATTGAAACACTCCCCAAAATCACAACTTTTAACAAAGGTGTCTGTGAATAGAAGTGGGTTACACACAACTTTTATTTTTAAAAATGTAGTTTGATGTCAAAGACCTGTGACAATAGAGGTTGGAACACGATCAGCAACATGTGGTTAACCGTACCTTAGCCATGACAAAACTCAAAATACTTTATGTTATTAAAGAACTTAAGAGCAAAGATCAATTTGTTTACTATGTTAATGTTTTAAGGCAAGCAGAAAACAAAAGACAAAATGTGTTTCCATTAAAACTTAATTTTTTCCCCTTCCAGTTCCTTTTCCTTTTATTTGTTCTTTGTTTAGGAAAAAAAAACAAAAAGGCAACGAGGTCTTATGAAAAGACCATTTGTGTACAGATTTCTCCACATGAGAAATGATAGATGAATTCCAAGTCTTAAGCAGTTTTTGTGTTTCTGGAAAAATAATAATGACTGTGTGTGCTGTCAGTCTCGAGCCATCGACCTACACCGGTGCTACAGAGAAACAAGCACCAACATTGCTGGCTACAGTGTAAAGATTAATTTTTGGTGGAAGAAAATAAATGTTTTGTGATAGAAATTTGGCATCCAACTCAAGAATGGTGCTTGACTATGAACCTCACATAATAGATTAGCAAACAGAGGGGAATAAGAGCCCTAGAGGAGAGGATTGAAGGCCCTGACTTAGGCACTCATACATGCTCCAGATTATTCAAGCCAGCTATGGACACATATGAAAACCCTACCTGAATCTGAACCTGAAGGATTTTGCAGCATTTACCTTGGCTAGAATAGTTACAACATCTTTGATATTGAGAACAGTGTCTTCCTATACAAAATCTAAAGAAACTGTACAATTTTTGCTGTATTTACCCCTCAGGGAAGATATCCAGGTATAGATAGAGTTATAGTGAAATTCTACATGAACTGAGTCCAAAATAACTTCATTAAAATGAACTAAGTTGGCCTGGGTTTACAGCAGCATAAGTATGCACAGTATTTTACCCACAGATGCCAAAGAAAACACTGCACCTTCTTTCTAATTACATCATGGGAAACTTGTTAGTAGAGCTGCAGGAAGTTTTTCTAGCACATGGTAATATTACATTTGTTTCTACGATGACATCTGGAAACTAGATGAAACTCATCAAAAGCTTTGTAAATCTTTTAACAAATCTAAAACATGTTATAAGCAGGTCACCTGAAGTTTTAAACATATTTCCGTGGGTTTCTTTCTTAGTTGAAGATTAAAACCTCTGAGTGATACTGAAGGTAACAAATCAAGACCTTCCCTTATAGCAGCTTTCTCCTGTGCAAATAACTCAGTGTGGCTTTCACTACTGAAGGCAAAATTGGCATTCAGCAGAAAATGCTTTCTATAAAGCTAATTTGCATTCATAGCAATTTTCATAACTGGACAGAATGACTGCATGTTTCCTTTCCAGCCCTTCAGAGCTTTTGTTGCAATGACAGTTCCCACAGCGAAGGCGATAGAGTAAATGGTGCAGTAAAGACCCAACATTCTTCTCTCTGAGTGATGGCCACAACAAGAATATACACAACAAAAACTATGCCTAAGGAAAAACATCAAAGTTGGAAAGGCAAGGGAAGTTGTAAGCAATTTCAGTTTGTGTTACTGATATTGTAAGAAACCTCCTGTGTGCAAAACAAACCGCATTGTAGGCTGAACTTCACCCACAAACTCATTTCCCCTCAAATCCAAGTCCCTGTCTGCATGTCTACACATTCAGACTTGAACAAGCCTACCCAAAGGTTGGCAAGCATTTCCTTTTTCGTGTTTTATCTGCTATTAGGAAATGGTAGGGGATCATTTTCTGGCAGGGAACATATATTTGCAAACTTAAAATTTGCATGTCATTTTTAAAATGAAGAATTAGGGTTCTCTCCCCCTTCCCCCGCATTCCTGAAGAACAGATATGTTTGCTTTAAAAGATTTGTTCAGTGAAAAATGGAAGTTCACATAATACATGGTAATTGTTTGCAATGTGTTCCATAGAGCATAGAGGGAATAGTACTGCTGTAAACTCAAAATTTTTAGCAGTGCTCTTTTTACTAAAAGCAGTATACTAAATATTAGCTGTTTGGAGACCCCAGTGTGAGTCTATTTTGATCATCCTTTTCAGAAGCTAGTGCTATGAAAGACCAAAAAATTGAAATATTAAAATTTGCTTTGTTTCCAGGTCCTCTTGATGCAAACAGATCCTCGGATCAATAAAAAAACAGCTTAATGAGATTTAAACTTGCATAGATTATAAAAGCGATTAAGATATTTGTTTCATAGGTGATCCCAAACAACTGGCAACTACACCAGACACAGGAAATGTTTGTATCGAAAGCCAGCTGTATGATTTTCCTCTGCCTTCATTTGCCCAGCAATTTAGGGAAAACCCTGCATTTTAGATCCCATACAACTAAAAGGAATTCCCAGGGAGATTACAAGATTTTGATCTTATTGTTTAATTCCTGTGGCTGAGAATGAAAAGGAGCATTGCCTCAATCTTTGGGTAAAGGGAAACCCGAAGGCATTTTGAAGGCTATTCACACCACTCAGCTTAAAAGACTAAAAGACAGGCTAAGGGAAGTCACAACCTCTCTGGAGTCCCTCTACAATAGGGAGAGCAATCTTGCTCTGGGGGGGCCTTAGGTCAGCTCTGACAGACCTTCTTCCTCTCATCTGGAGAAAAACTCTAGGAAGACAATGCTGGATAATTTATCTGCTGAAATTAAACACTAAAAATTGTATCATGGGAATTAATTTCCATTTCCCCTCTACCATTTGCCTTAGTTGCTCTTGGGCAGCAATTCTATTTTCCTTAAGTGCAATATTTATTGTTTTATATATTCTGGAAGAGATACTCTACTGCATCAATGAAATTTGCTTTGCTTTTGCTTTTTACTGCCACCCTCTCCTCTCATCCAACCAATCTCCAACTCCTGATTTAATGCATGGACTATTTCCCTGCAGAAATTATTTCAAAGAGAATTGTTAAAGCCAGACTACTACCCAGTGATTTGATTGAAGTAGTTTCCTACAAAGCATCTTATTTATGATTTTAAATTCCTCTAAACATATAAGCTGTCCAGAGAATTCTTATTCAAGGTATGAATATTTAATAGCATCATGATCCTGGCTATGGACAATCCTAATAGCTGTTCTGGTTCTGTCACCAGAGTGGAGCCAGGCTGCACTGAAAGGCTGTCACAGCAGCTGCATCCCAATTACCTCCAAGGATTTCACCCTGCCATTACACCTGGCTGATTTCAGCTTCCAGGTTAGGCTTGTTCAAAGGGCAGTGAAATTTAGCAATCATGTATTTTCAATAGTGCTAGACATAACACAAAATTTTCCATAGTGCTGAATATCATCTCAGCACTTTGCTGAGGTAAGTATTACATTCTTTTAAGACACAGAAATATGCACATAACCGGAGGGTCAGGCTGGGTATCAGGGAAAGGTTCTTCCCCCAGAGGGTGCTGGGCATTGAACAGGCTCCCAGGGAATGGTCACAGCCCCAAGGCTGCCAGAGCTCCAGGAGTGTTTGGAGAACTCTCTCAGGGATGCACAGGGTGGGATTGTTGGGCTGTCTGTGCAGGGCCAGGAGTTGGACTCAATGATCCTTGTCTGTTCCCTCTAGCTCAGAATGCTTCTATGATTCTATGATACTTGAAGGAATTAGGATACCCAGAGAGAGTGAGAAAAGATAGTCTACAAATTTCATCTTGTATCCCAAACAAAAAGCCTAAAATACATGCACATTATCCATGTATTTCCATGTACAGATATATGTAAATACATAAAAATACGTATGTGTTGCATATCTGAAAAATACTCACTGCAGATAATTCAGAACAATTTCTAAAGCTCCTTCCTCAGTTTTCCTTTTTCAAGGGGAGTGGAATTTGTGGCCTCCTACTGAAATACAGGGATACAAATTTTCTATGTTGTCCTCCATATGTCTCTGTCATCAGCACCAATAACTTCTGATAAGACCTCTTTCTTTTTTTTGTATGTTTTTTTTATTAGTAGGTCTCAATGGAAAGCAGAAGGGGAATTGGATCTAGATGATGTTTACAAGCCTTTTCTAACCAAAACTGTTCTGTGATTCTCTGATTTTGCAGTTGCTAAAAGGGGATATGTGTGAAAACTCTCTCCCTTCACCTAGTCAGGAACAGAGGGGAGCCTAATTTAGTTCTAAATCCCTTGCCAAAGGCCCAGGAAAGGCCAAGAGTAAGGGCTGAATTCAGATGTCCTGGTTCTCAGTGCTGTTACCAGCCCTACCTGCTGTGGTTGCTGCAGTGCACAGAAGCGACAGTTGTGATGAATATATGTTTATTGGCAAGCACCTCACAACCCTTCCTCCTTATCTCTCTCTTTAAAAGATAAGCTACTTAATATTTGCCTCTGGCTGATACCAACAAATGTGTCATGATATGCACTTGATCTGCACCCATGTTAACCTTTGGAGCAGATGCAGGCACTTTCAGGCAGAAAACCATCACTGGTATGCTCTGTTAGTACATTTACAGTAATGAGTCAGATAAATGCTTTCTGTTTTTAAAAGGCCAGAAGCAATGCAGCAGGACAGGTTTGTCCACCCACTGCATTTTGTTCCAGCAATTCTGGCACTAAGCTGCATCTGGGATCAAATAGTCTTAGGAAGCCAACATGCCAAGCTTGAAGAATAGGGTAATGTAAATATATAATGGCGTGGGAAAAAGTCTTTTGTTTGCTAATATTAGGTGATATAGAATATCTGTTGTTCAGGACAAGGAACCAGAGAGTTGTTGGATTGTGTTCAACAGTGCCCAGTTGTCTTTTTTTTAGTGCCTAAATTGCTTTACTCTCTGTGTGTGTGCACACACGCAAAGAGACTCGGCAAAGATTTACTGAGTCAACGCATTAATAAACTTTACTTTTCATGAAAGAAGAAACAGAAGGGGTTAGGGGGAATCTAAGCAACAAATACCTGGAGATGGGTAAGAAAATACGTGCTTTGGAAATTTCAGCTGACTACCTAATCCACACCACTCCTGGAGGACAGAGAAGGAATGAGGAAGTCAGTTTGCGGTTACCAGCTTCCCTGGCTGTGATATCCAGTACATAATTATTACAGGGCTACAGTTCAGCTAGCTTTTGACAAATGAACTACCAGGAGTTTTCTCTGCATGCTTTCTATTCAAGTGTGTTTAGTCATAAATACTTGGTTCTAATGGCATTTTCTTAGGCAAACAGAGCCACTCCTAAGCATTAATGTTCCTGGTATAAGCCTCTGTTCTTTTATTCAAGTTGAAGACCTTTTTACAGAAGTTGAATATCCTGGACTTTTTTCAGCCACACTAATTTTGGCTAATTACATCCCATGCACCCTACATCTCCAAACCCTTTGCAACAGTTCATATAATCTCTGCTGAAATGTTTCCATGAAGTAGAAGTAATCCCTGAGATACCCAATAGAATTATAAAGTTAATTTAGAAAAGGAAATAAATGTAGCAAACGGACACAGCCATCAGGTCAGAACACCAAATTTCTTTGTTCCCAAGCACCTTATTTAAATTCAGCATCTCTAGCCTTCAGGATCATAAACCAGAAACTCCTGGGTTTTTAATGCTCCCATTAACTTATCCAGAGGTATCCCCATTTTAGAGGTATCTGCAAATATCAACTTTCAGTCCCAAAGATCTGGAAGAGGAAGCAATGAGCCATTAACAATCCCTGGTGATGCCACCTTATGCTTTGGCTGTATTTGCAAACTTAATATTAAAATGAAAAGGTACACGTGGAAAATGTCAATTTTTAATCAGTGCATATTTTTCAAATCATATTACTTTTTAAAGTGAGAGATAGAACTCTCTTAGATTCCTTGCAATTTTACAAGCAGATAATAAGAGGTCATATACCCCTTTGGGGATGTTTTCCTGAAGTGGAAGTTAAGATTTAGTGAGTTGAATGCCCTCTACTAGTATTTGAACCATTTGTGTGGTTTTTGATTCTGCATTATGAAGTCATGTATACATAAAACACATTTAGTGAAAGTACCAGGACTGTCAATTTTTGTTTTAGGTAATTCCTGAATCACTCTCCCCTTCCCTAAATATCCACCAACAAAGAGAATAAACAGAAATAAAATGTTTCAAAACCAGCTAAATGAATGCTATCCCAAGGACTTGCATTTGCTTTCCTCTAAAAGCAGTACCCTCTGTTTTGTTTAAAGCCTTTTCCATTCAAGAGCTGCCTCTTTTCCCTATGTGGGTTCACCTGAACTTCTTTTTCCATTTCATCTTTTTAGCTGGCTACACTCCCTCACAACCTGGTACCTGTTCAAATGTCTCCACTCAAGCTGAGACAGATCCAAAAGGCACTTGCAGAGGGTGTTGGCCACTGTACTGAAAGCTTTTCTGCTGGCACTTCAAAGCAGTGAAGTGTTTGCCTGCTCCCTCTGTCTCCAGCTGGAAGAGGAGGGAGCTGAGCTTCCCCTTCCACTCTGGATGACTGCAAGGTAAGGCACATCAGCTTAAGGAGCAATAACTCAAATCAGGTCCTGCTCAGGCTCCTGACCTGTAACCTGCCCAAGGTTATGGTTTTCACTAAATTCAGCTCTGACTCTACGCCAAACAAAGCCAGACTAGAGGATGCTATGGACTAAACAAGGACGTCTTGTAAGTCTGGTGTGCCTCTCAAACTTTGCAAAAAAAATTATTTTGTGACAAAAGACAGGTTAATCAAGATCAAAATAGAGTTGTGATGCGTTTCTCAGATTCAGCATATAAACAGAAGACCAGGGAGTGAGGACATTTTTTAAGGCAGGCTTCCTCAGTGCCCTAATTTCAGCATTTTTCAATTTTATATTTTAATATATTTATTCTAAAAGCTTGAAAAAAGGAAGAACAAGATACAGAAAGATTTCCAAATATCAAACTGAAATTAGTTGGCTGGCCCAATCAAACCCTGTCTTGAATCAAGGGAACTAAAATTTTTATGCTTCCTTGGAAAGAGAGCAATTTTCAGGATCCTTTTTTCTGGGTTTGTGTGTGTGTTTGTGATGGGGAAATCATCATACTCCTAGTTAAGAGGTTTGATAGGTTTTTGAACATTTCTGTTCCAATGCAGCTGATAAGCTTTATTTCCTCTTACTTCTTTAAAAACCCTGACTGGGTGACAGTGTGGAGTTTCATATTTCAGTTCCAAAAGAAGACAGTCCTATACTTTTCCTCTCTCTAAGGCTTCTCAGATATATTCTGTTATTGTTATTCTTCCAAATTCAGACAGACAAATCAGACAACACTGGGGTATACCACCATCATCATCTTAGAGAAATATATGAAGCCAAAAGGTGTTAAGAATACTTTTTAAAGATGTTAAGATTTAGAGAAAAAAGCTTAAAATACAGAAAATAAAATTTAAATAGCTGAAACCTACAATTAAAACAAAACCAGGCTATCATATTCTGTCACAGTTTTAAAATAAATACAACTGACTGAATAGGAGCTTACTGGCCTGACTTGAGAAGTCATTTGTGAAATATTGCCCAATGGCTGGGTAGTTTCCCCTTTCATTCATTCAGCAAACCCTGGTAAAACTCAGTCCTGAGGTCAGTTGTAGCAGAGGACATGTTGGAGAGATCAAATCAAACATGGAGATCAAGGAGCACAAGGTAGGTACAGCAAGGCACAGACTTAGCAGGGGTTTCTACCCTCAGCACAGCTATTTGTGGAACACAGGAATACTCATACCAATAGCCATACCACAGGCAATCTAAGGCTGGAAATATTTTCAGTCATTTTCTGTATTTCCAAGTGGAAGATGTTTGACTTCTCTGCACTTCTTGGTTAATGACGACTTCTGCATCCTTTGTAGGAGAAGAGGGCAGAAGGCAAGACTTTGAGAGCTACAGGCAAACTACTCTTGGTGTGGTTGTTCCTGCTTCTCATGGCACCAGCTCAGGAGAACACTTGGAGGCCAGTGATGGACTTTTTATGAGAGAGGGACAGGATGCAGTCAGTGCCTAAGCAGAGGCTCCCAAGTGACACTACAGCCCTGTCACAATTATAACAGACCTTTACTGAATTATTTAGCCTTATTATTTGGCTCATATTTGTTTTCCTGGTGCTTTCCCCATAGCCAAGTGTCTTTCTTTTCCAGACCAGCAACCAAACAGTGCAAAATAAACACACTTCCTGTGGCTACACAGCTTCAGCACAGGTCGAGGAGTCACTCTGAGTGTGGATGAGGCAAACAAACAACTCCTGCCCAGATGACAAAGCAAATATTCTGTTCGTGCCACTTTGGCCATGGCTTGTGTCAGGAAATCAAAGGCACAGGGGACCCCATCTGCTCAGGGGAATGAGCAAAGAGCAGCCAAGAGCCATGGTGTGGAACCAGAAACCAGAGAGGTGTACTCAGCCTTCAGCACACCTCGATGCTTTGCCTGCAGCTTGCTTTGAGAAGACTGAGTTTGCATACTCAGGGCATGAATAAAGGCAAAATTTCCCAAACTATTTTAATGTAAATACAGGGGTGTCCACAGCCAACCAGCATGGTAGTTCAACTGGGACGACTGCCAAGAAACAAATTTAGAGCAATATATTTCATTTACTCCTTAACAATGGGTAAATGGCACTCTCTTGCTGTTTCAGGGGTGTACCCATCGCTGTCTACGTGTCTGCCCACAGGTATCGAGTCCCATGAGCACTCAGGCTCTGTTAACATAAATCTGTTCCCTTGCCTTTGCTTCCCTCTTCCAGCCTGGCAGCTAAAGCCTGTTGCAGGTCCCAAGCCAAACAAATACAAACACTGATTGCAGAGGTCAGGCAGCAATGAGAGCTCCCTGAGCTAGGTGCAGAGCTCCACTCGTGCTGGGCCATGGCCAAGGAGCTGCACAAGGGAGCTCTGCTTCCCCAGCCATGCAGCAGGAGGGAGGAGGAATTCCCCTGGGCCTCCCAGCGTGCTGATAATGACAGAGCTGTGCCTTCATCCTTGTGTTTCCAGCTGCCAGTGGACATTCACATGCTCCTTCTTAAAACTTGCCTTCTCTGCAACCACTCTTGCAACTCAGTCAAACACCTGTGGTAGCCCCATTTTTCCCCCTGACCACTATCTGCGACCAGCAAACAAACTGCTATTGAAGAGAATTCATTGCATTATTTAAACAAATACCAGCAGCTCTTTGTTGGTTTTGTGAAAAAAGCAATGAAAATTCATGGCTACATCTAAAACTGAGAATATATTTTGCTGCTATGTAATAAAAGTTGGAAAAAAGAGAACAAAAACATCAAACTAAGATATTTTTTCACTTTACAAGTTTAAAAGTAGGTGTGCACAGAAGCATTTTGCTGAATCATAAACTAAATGTTTTTTGCCTTCTGGGACAAAACCCCCAGTACAGTAATGATGATGGGTAGCAAAACAATCTGCTAATTCTGTAGGTTTTTCTTTCCAGGATTTTTTTCCATTATTGAGTGTATACATTATGAAAGGAAATAGATTTAGCTCATACAGTTTTTCCTTTGGACATAGACATGGGAAAAAATAATAATCACATGAACACATGCAGTGCTCACAAAACTTTCAGCTTTCTGTTTGCTCTTCTACTGCTGTGAAACAACTATAAGTGCATCCCATATATTAGCATACAAATAGTGTATATAATTCAGTGTAAACTGAATTGTTTATAAACATCAAACATTATTTATGGCACTCACACACGTTACCATGGAAACAAAGTAATTGCTATACCATTAGGACCCAATTTCTCTGTGCAGTGAGAGAGAATGGCAATTTATCTGCATCTGGGTGGTTTCACATGGATCTCCCCTCCAAAGCATCTTTTGGATGTGGATCTAGTTTTGATCAAAGAAGAAAAGATTAGATCAACGTAAGAGTGAGACGACTTGAAACAGAGTGGACATGTGAAAACACTGCAATTATTGCACAGGAGTGATGTGAACTATTCAGTGATGGGAATTCAAAGGCAAAGTGAGGAATTTCAAGCCCAGTCAAAGGTCACTGTAGCCCAGTGTTTCCCATCTCGCCATCGCCAATGGTCAGTGGCTGCTGCCATCTGTTTACTGCAGTATTGATTGTAGATCCAAAAGGTAGAAAATTAGCAAGAAGAGACATCCTTGTTTATAATCCTTCCAGTAAGGCCAAGGGTTGAATGAACCAGAGAAATGTTTTTACTCTTTAGTAAGAGAATGGAGTATGTGCAGTGTCAATATTTAAAGGTAAACAGAACTTTATCAGACAACTATAGGGGCAGAGTTTGTAAAGGACAGATATGTTTGCATATAGAGGGAGACATCAACTGGGATTTTGTTAATATGAGTAAGAATATAAGGCATTAAAAACACTGCTTTCCTTCTTGCACCTGAAATGGAGGCTGCAATACAAAGAAACCTGTTCTTGGACCTAATAGTGGTAATGGCAAGATTATCACACCCTGGCAATAACAGCTTCCAACTCGGTCTTTTCTGCCCAACAAGAGCCCCTTAAGAAAGTTAAGAGAAAACAGGTCACAATTCATCATATCAGACTGTGTCAAACCATGGCTTGAAGTGATCTTCTATGTTTTACATAAGAAAATATAATGCAATTCTCAGCTGAAATTATCATTCCCTTCAACCAAGGTTCATAAAGATGAGCAGACAAGACCCTTGTTATTTTAGGAAAGGTTCACACTGAGACTAATTTTGTAATATCACTGCAGGCACATCTCTTAGAGATGGCAAGTCAGAATCACAGGGTTGCTCTAAAAAGACTGCATGTTAAATGTCCCATTACTCCATGAATTGAGCTCATTCCCCAGCTAGATGTCTTATGAAGTGCCCTGCATTTTGTCTCATCAAAAGAGCTCATAAATTCAGAATGGAAGATTCCTTTGTGCAATCTGTGCTAGTAACAGTGAAACCGGAATGGCTTCTGTATTTCTGACAGAGATTTTTCTCTAAGGGAGAAAAAAAAGTCTTCTCCCTCCTTGCAGATCTAAATGCTGCAAAGTACTTCAGGAGGCTTTGGGATAAAAAACCAGCTGGAGTAAACACAGGGTATAATTATCATCATCGGTCTTCTCTGTGAATCCATACATTTTATATTCCATTTAAAACAGAAAAAACCCTCGATGGGATGTCTTCCAGTGAACCAATTTAGCTAATGAGATGAATATCAATGACTGCTGCTAATCAGAATGGTATTAGCATAAATTTTACTTAATGAGGACATATTTGCCTAGTGCAAGGAGCAAAATGCTACTGAGATAGATTGTAAAATGCAATGGATGGGTAAGTCTCATCTGGAAAAAAACCCACCAGATCAAGTAAACAGAACTGTGTATGTGGTTCCTGCTAAACTAGATATTTTTTCTTTTACAACCCAGGATTTTAACCCCACTTGAGGCTTTTCAAACTTCTCCATTATAATAGAATGCTATCAAGTCTTTAAATGTGATGAATTAAACACCCTGGGGAACAGCTTGACAAGAGATTCCATTGAACTCTTTTAACCTCATGTGGGTAGGTAGATCACTGAGGGAACTTGCTTTTCTCAATTTAAAGCATGCAATACATGTATTCTGCTGCACAACAAAAGTGTATTTTCCCTTAGTGCATTGTGTGAGTCTCTTTTCTGAAAAATCCTTACTACTCCTCAGCTTCAAAAGCAGCAATGGTGCATTGCCCTCTGTCTGCCTATGAGCGATCTTGGGTGGAAAATTCCCTTTGGCCACTATTGTCTTGAAGGAGTTCAGTCCCAGCAGCATCCCAGAGCTGTTCAGCACACTGCATTTCTTCCTCTTTACACAGAATCCCTATTAGACAGTCTGAGGAGGCTCCATGAACAATACGAAAGATTTTTGTCTACAGTAACACAAAGGGGTTAGAGTTCAATACTCTCACAAAATATTTATTCTTATGAAATGCTGTTTGTAGTGTCATTCTTGTATATACCTGCTTTGAAATTCCTAACCTTAGATTCTTCTATGTAAAGGAATATAGGGCACAAGTGTTCTTACCTTTGATATACTATAGGAGCTAACAATATTTAACTGGTGAAGTCATTTTTGTTTCCAAACCTGTGTCTCAAATATGCTTGGGAACGTGGAAACTCACAATGCCCTTATTCATGACATCAAAATCAGTTCCATGGTAACACATTGTGATGACAAAATACACAGATTGCAAGGTCACAAGTCACACTTAAGAACAGGCAGGGGAGAAATTGTTAGTTTAATGAATAACATTAGCCAGTTCCAATAGGAATAAAAATAAAGAAAAAAATAAAGTGCCTAAAGTAAACACCCTTAAATGCACTTCAGAACCATTTCATCTTAAGTAGTTCTTCAAAGGCAGAAGGCTTCCACAGCTTTCACCTCTGCAGTAAGAGAAGCCAGTGTTAAGAAAAGAGGTGCTGTACATTAATGATGGCTCCATCAGTGCTTTTACATGCACACAGAGAATCAGCAACTGCAGGGAAGAAATGCTGGAAGAAAAGGAGTCATGTTAATTCCAGGCTAAATGTCTGAAAGCAACTAATGATTCCTATGCACAGCAAGGACTGGATCTTTGCACCCAGTGAGAAGCCACTTCTGAAACTTGCATGTCCTTGTTCTACAGACAGGTATTTGGAATATTTCAGTCACAGAACTTGGCAATGGCAACCACACTATGACTCCTTCTGCTGAATTTGAAGTGATTCTGTCGTTGTTTGTTTTCTGAACGCTGCATCACAAGAAAGCAATCCAAGTTTGTATGGTTTTAATATCCAAAGGCCACCTCTGACATTGAAGTCCTTTTGCTGCAAGGACCCCACTCTCTATAGGTGTGAGCTCATCGCCTAAAGGTTGCAAAAGAGAGAAAGGAAAAACACAGAAGAGGAAGTAACCAGCCCAGCACCCGAACAAATGCCAGGCACCTCTAAGTCCTTGACACCATCATCAGATTTTCTTGTGATTTCCCAGGCAATGACAGGAAAAATTTGGAGTTCTTCAAGCAGATGAACCAGAAAAATCTGTGGTTAAGGGAATGTTCTTGCATACGGCATGTCTTAGTCATTAGGTGGTTGGTCCATGAAGTCACTGCACAAAAAGTAACAAGAACACATTTGAATGGGTTTTCCCTCCTGACTCTACATCTAAACCTTCTCTGAAATCACAGTTCAAATATGCCACATGCAATCTATTTGACGTGACTGTGTCATAAAATTGGCACTGTATGTTCTATGCTTACCACAGTCTGAAAGGTCAACAGAGAGGATAGATTTCCTTTAGCCTCTTGTTTAAATAGCATCTTATTTTTATTAGAAAGGATGGTTTTGTTTTCTTTACCATATCATGGCAGACAGCCCTATCCCAATACATCCTTACATAAACAGCAACTGAAGAGCCAAAAAACAAATTGCAACTTAAACTCTATAAGGAGAACCATGTCAGATTATCCTTCTTTCCATAGATCAGAGCAAAGGATTTGAAAGGTAGGAGCATTTCTAGATCAGAGAACAGCTTTGATTTTATTTAAATTATGCAAAATCACTGGATTATTCAAAAACAATGAAGCATGCTTTGGTAAGGCATTAACATTTTAAACATATTCTTGTACTCTGGCAGTGAAGGGAATGGTAAAATTCCCTCTATATTAGATAAAACAGCTTGACAGTTGCATACACACTTAACCACAGGTGGGGGGTTCTTCTTAATTTGGTGTCTATCATGTGATGCTTCATAAGCAAAGAATAGCAGGCCATGCTGCTTTATTCACTTGGGTTATGCTTTTACTCTTTCTTCCTGCATGTGAAAAGCATAACAGAGAACTAGCAGAGCAGAAGTAAGATGTGTTTTGTTAGTTGTCTGAAGCCCTGGGGCCCGGAACCGGATAAGTCCTGATATTATACCCTGGATTGAGCAGAATAAATCCATTTTGTTTCCTCCAAACATTTAGCCATTAAAAAAATATGAGATAGAAAAACAGACTTTGCTGTCTGCATGCCTTCTTGTAAAGCTTGTATTGTGGAAATGTCAGAATCATTAGGTCATTGGCATATATTTTGCAAGCTAATGCTTCTACTTTAATTCTCACTGGGGACTGCATGTCTGCTTTTCAAATAAAACCCAGACTGAAGAAGGTGAAGAGAGCTTAAAATGATGCTGGTAATGCTCTATGATGGCTGATAACACGTCAGGATATGAATAATTAGGAAATATCAGCCAAGGCTGATACAACTACAGCTATTAAAGTACCAAACCCCACAAAATTAATTGGTAAGTGTTCAAATTGCCTCATAAATATTTGTGGCTCCTTTTGAATGCACAGAGAAGCACATGACTGAATAAAGTTCTAAAATAAATGCAGTACAAGAAATAAATTTAATATGTGAAATCATGCACATAATAGAAGCACAGCGGGTTATACTTCAGAGGAGACAAGTGGATGAATTTGCTCCTGAATCACCCAAGACAGATGCAGAACAAGTGGTCACAGAAACACAAGCCCCATTCCAAAAAGAGCTGTTTGTCTCTCAAAACATATATTACTGATAAAATTTGGCATGAGTTGAGGAAAGAGGTTAATAATAGTAGACATAATAACACAAGTAGAAACACTCTCAACTCACAACTGGATAAAAGTCTTCAATTGCAGCTGTTACTCTTCTGCCTGAGTGCTCACTGCCCAGACCAGCTTTTCAGCCTTCTGCAGGCACACACTCACACATTATTCTGTGACTGAGCACCAGAGCACCTCTCTTGGGGGAGAAAGGACAGATTCCATCACTTGAAGTCCTTCTATGCAGAAGCAGACCCAGCTCCCCTGTGCACTCCTGTAGACCTGCCAAAGGCTCATGGCAGGGAGCAGGACAGGTTTGGCACCTCCAGGTTTTCCATCTTGAACTTGGGGCTCTATTGAACTCAAAATAGCAGCTCAAAACCCAGCCAAAACCACTGGGTGCTACCTCGATTTTACAGCATGGCCAGTTTAAACTGTTCGAAACCACAAGTTTAGTGAGATTTTGATACCAGTTTATAAATCAGCCCAGATTTATCTGAAAGAAGAATTCGGAATCAGTAGACAAGACAGTGGACTTGAATAAAACTTCAGACAAACACAGCCTTTATTCCAAATTTCTAAACAAATCCTCAAACTAAACAAATCTCATGCAGTTTCTGTTTCCGGTGTGGGCATCTTGCATAGCCCAAGCTAGTTGCAGATTTCTGTGTCCATTTTTATGTTTCTGATCCATATTTCCTGGTTGCATGCTCCATAGCAAATCTCCAGGATATATCCCTACTGACTTTCACGGGAATTTCATGTACTGTGACATACTGGCTCAGAGCTACATTACTCCGAAACACAGGAAAATCAGCTGTGAACACTGGAAAGTGCTATTTCACCTGGTGTTTTTCAAGGTATTAGTTTAACTTATGATATTTTAATAACCCAAAACTTTACTGTAAACTTCTTTAGAGTGGAAAGGCAAAACCCAAAGAGATTGTGAGCATATGCACAGGCATAATTCCATAGCTATCACAACACCTGAACCCTGCTCTGAGTTTTACTGATCTCCTCCTTCAATCTGCTCTCCTTTGTATTTATTTGACTTAAAATCAGCCTTTGAAAAACCCATTCTGTGTCATTCCTAGGAGACTGGATGGCATTTGCATTATCTATAGGAGTAAAAGATGAGTTTATAGGCTCTTGGCTTTTAGCTGAGGCCTCCCATTTTCTCCACTGCAGAAGTGCTTGAGATGAACAGTAAACAGCTTGTTAGAAATGCTAAATTGAGTTTTACTCAATTCTTCTTGTGATTAATTTTTGTCCTTCAACGAAGCATATTGGGAAAAGATGGATTCCCAAAAGCTTGAATACTGGAATAAAATATTTTTCAGAATGTATGCCAAAAAACATTAAAAATGTAATCTATGCACTGTGAATAATCCTGTTAAAGCAGTGATGTCTGACAAAGAGCAGAATGTCCTCTCAATGAATGATTGTAGACTTTTCAGAGAGGAAAATTGTTCACAGAAGAATCTGGAGAATTAACAGTTTCTTTGAAAAATTGTGGAAGGAAAGTGACTTTGAAAATTTTTTAAAAAAAATGAACACATATTTTCAGAAATGGTTTTGGAGATAAATTTTGTCAAATTATTAGCTCAGCAGTGCATTTATTTAATCTTAGCTGCTACACAAAAAGAGTTTGCCAAGTATTGGCCTCAGGTATTTTCCTTTCCAGATCAAGCACAAGAGCTACTGGAACATGATTAAAAAGAAGCCCATGTTTTTGCTCCTGTGAGCATGATGGCAATGTTTTTTTGTGGCTTAGGGCAAAAGAGGACACACTGGCCATCCAAAAGGCATGGAGCATTTAATTTCATCCTGGCCTTAGATGTTTGCTGACTTTGTGGCGAGTCCTCTCTGCCTCCCTTTCTCACTAATTCCCTCTTTTCACAGTTAGCTTATTCTAGAAAAGACTATCTGTGGCTTGTAAGTAGCAATGCAAGATTCTCACTGGAGTGGTGACTGAGCATCATCTGGTCCCATAAATTTGGAGGCAGTGTCTAGAACCTGAGGAGAAGATACAGGAATGAGTGCAGGGCTCCTGTCAATCACAGCACTGCTCCACTACATCTGTTACACAACTGAAAGAGGGTCAAGCAACATTTTCCTCTTTGTGAAGACAGTGAGTGGGGAGAAGGCAAAGGTGGCTATAGGTGAGAAACACCAGATTTATTGAGCAGAAGAGCAAACTAGTTGCCATTCCAAATTACAGAAATCACGATGCTGTAGTTTTGGGAAAAATCAAGCTATGGGGATAGAAATTTTCTAGGAGAGATAAAAAGATGGAAAGACCTCTGATGCATTCAGCACAATTTTTTTGACTGTGACTGATTAAAGCTATAATCAGATTTTAATTTAGCTCTGTGGATCACAGAACCAAAACTTTAGCCATAGCTTTAGCCAGATACCAAGACAAAAAGCAAGAAGAGATTGTGCATGCCAATACTACGAGAAATAAAAGAGAAGAAAATGTTGTGGAACTCTTTTCATATATAGCTACATGTTTTTATAGGTTAGGCTTGGGTGCATATGTTATTCTCACCCCAAGAATGTGTACAGGATACAAGTTACCAAAATAATTTTGAAAAGAAAACCTATTTATAGGGAAAGCATTGATAAAATCTTTCTTTGATGACACTAGGGTAAAATCAAACCGTACCATGTGGATGTGAACTTCATGTGAAAGTATAACAAAATCTAGAAGAAATAACATTTACAATTGTTTTCTTTTAAAACATTTTCAGGAAAAGGAGTGTTTACTCAAGGGGTGAAAATGCCAGATATTAGGTTGTTAAGAAAGTGAATACAGTAGGAAGACAGAAGCCATTAAAAGCTCAAAAATATATTCTCAGATGTTTTTAATGGCATAGAAAAGCTATCAACAGAACACAAAATAAAGTTAACAGAATTCAAATTCCCTGTTATACATGCGCCAACACATACTTAGATGACAGCTTAAGGAAGAAATTAGACTTATTGCTCTGAATCCAGAAGAGAGTACTGATACACTTTTAGAATGGGTCTTTTGTCTACCAGCTCCAGAAGAGAAAGCAGAAACATTTTACCCACACCTTGACCTTAAAAGACAGAAGGAGAGGGACTTTTTACAAGAGTGTGGAGTGACAAAAACGGGGCATGGCTTCACACTGAAAGAGAGTAGATTTAGATTGGATGTTGGGAAGAAATTTTCTCCTGTGTGGGTGGTGAGGCCCTGGCACAGGGTGCCCAGAGAAACTGTGGCTGCCCCATCCCTGGAAGTGTCCAGGTCCAGGCTGGATGGGGCTTGGAGGAACCTGGGAGGTGCCCTGTCCATGACGGGGGGTGGGATGAGAAGAGTTTTAATGTCCTTTCCAAGACAAACCATTCTGTGATTTTATGCTCTACCTCCCTCCTAAGGGGCCAAGCCAATGCCTGTACAGATCTCCACATATCTACCTGGAAGAATGTTTCTTAATAAATGCATTTTCCCCCTCTTCCTCTCATCTCACCCTAATTAGTTCAATGGGGTGGTGGAAAATTTCTTTAGAAAGAAAATTATAGTCTGTCAATTATAGCAAATTTAACTTAGACCCTCTAAACACAGTGCTTCATTGAAAATATTAGGCTATGCTCTGCACCCATATAATTTCCTGAAAGGATATCCAGACATGGGAATACACAGAAGTTTAGGGATGGTATTTTGCTGTGAGCATAAACAATAGAATAGTATCACAGACAGGGAGTTGGTGCTGTGAGCTTGGAACATAACAGACAGTAAAGGTAGGAGTGAATAATTAACTTCTATAGGAAAACCAGGACTGATCTAGGGGCCCTTCTAGGCCTTGAGGGGTTAGAGATGGCTATCAATATTTCTTTACTTACAGAGAAGGAAAGTACACATGAATGATAAATTTGGCTGGAAAAAAAATCTATCAAATTTGACTACCATAATTGTTGGTCTAAAAAACCTTAATCCAAAAAAAATGTGTACGAAACATATTAATGATAGTAATTAGCTAAGGAAAAACTTATGAAGAAGACACCCTTCCTTTGATTTTCTGGTGGTACTTGCTATACAGAATCATCACCTGAACCTGCTATGTGAGGTCTTGCAACAACATTTTGGCAACTACGGAGATCATCAGAGTCTGTAGGTAATGCTGCAGGAAACCCAACAGAGGGTGAGTGCCAGCAAATATGGACAGGAAAATTAAAAGCTTCCAGGGCTTATGCATGCATGACCCTCCAGTTCCTCATTTGCCAAAGCAGGCTGTAAACTGCTTATGCCAGTGGTGGTGAAAGGAGTTTCACAAACAGAAAAAGTTATTTCAATCGCAGGTGGATGATTTTACAGCCAAAATATAAATCTGAAAAAGATATCATGTCAGCAGACACTGACTCACAGGAGGGAAAACTCTGTCTGAGTTTTCAGTAAAAGAGAGGTAGTACAAACACCAGAGTCTGATATTGGTCATGTAAATAGGTTCAAGAAAGTTTTCTCAGTCTCAGATAGGATGCGATGGATCCCTGCAAGAGGCAGTAACGAAAAAATGAGACTTTGCAAAAGGTGCAGTCAGTGATTAAGGCTGGCTGACTTCTGAGTGTAAACCTACTCCTTTTAACAACTTTGAAGGAGAAATGTATGTGGCAGACAGCACTTTGCTCAGAGATTCTAGACCATTGGCACACTGCAATGTAGGAAATACAAAAGTGAGTACATGCAAGGTCTGTGGACGCCAGGAGTGGAGGTGACTGGTTTAAAATCATATGATACTTGATTCCAAATTAGTGCAGATTCAGCAGAGAATGAAGCCCTAACTATACAATAGCAAATGTCAAAAGTAGGAATATTCAGAAACTAGAGAGGTGGGGGAAAAAATCTGTAATTTTAAACAACATAAGACCTATAGACCACATTAGATGTATATAGGTGCACATACGTAGTTGAATAACTATTCATGTTTTGGTTGGCAGGACAAGCAGATGGAGACTCAAGATGTGCCAGAGGAAGTTTAGGTTGAACATCAGGAAGATTTTCTCCACCAAAAGATGTTAATCATCAGAAGGGGCTGCCCCTGGAGATGGCCAAGAAATGCCGGGATGTGGCACTCCGGTCTGGGTGACAAGGTGGAGCTTGGGCACAGGTTGGACCCAATGGTCCTGATCTTTCCCAATCTTAAAAATTCTGTGATTATATAGTTATTCCTAATTTCCAGAAATATGATCATTGGTGTACTCAGCCTCGAAATTTGTGACCACACATGCAAAATCTCTGTTTGCATAGAAGTTACTTGCCTTGGAGAACCAAAGATGGTGTTAATGCATTTTTGTAAATTTGCATACAGACATTGAAACAAACGAACGCAGAAGACATACTGTGACAGTATATCATGACTGAAAGTCTTTTTATGCACACAACAGCACACTGAAGATATTTGAGAGCAAAAACAGTTATGTATTTACAAATCACTTGTGTCTTGTTGTAAAGCAAGTTCATTCTTTTCTCTGAGATTACTAAGAAAGTCCACATAAATAGTGCCCACCTTAAAGCCACACAAAAGAAAGAGGGAAAGCAGACATCCTGAGGCTCCCAGACCTGAATCAGAGCAGAGTAGAAATGGAGAGGGTATTAGCCAACATCAGTCTGAGAACTGAACAAAACATTGTGAGAGCTGCAACCAAAGAAGCACCAGCTTAAAGCTCAGTGGATGGCTATGAAGAATTTGCTGCATCAATTTTGTCCACCCCTTCATGGAGAAATGAAGGTCCTCAGTGAGGTCCAAGACCATATTTTAGTTTACACCTACCAATGTAAGCAGCCTGACTTTGCTCTGGCTGCCATCTCCTTTTCTCCCAAACTCTTCTTTGAGCTGTTGTTAGCTTACTTTGAAAATTCCAAGTGATTTTATAGGCCACCAGCTAAAGACACAAGATGAGCCTCACAGACCTCAGAGTTCAGGTAGACAACCATAATGAAGGTAGATGGGAAAAGATAAGCAACAGAAGCTGAATGTCAAGAGGCAGGCAGAGGGAAAGGAAACCTTCTAATTCCTTTCACTAAAGGTTTCCATTTGTATCTCCACCAGCATCTTTTTCAAGGCAGATTAAAGAAATGGCTCATCTTTTGGGCAAGCTGAGTTCTGCAAAAGAGAGGGCAAGAGACAGGCAGTATTTGTAGTGTATATAATAATTTGCTTCACAGGAAATTGCCCCACGACTATGAGGTGCAGCTGTCCTGCAAAGTCAGCTCCTGCTCAGCTGTATTACTCACTCAGAGTTGATCAATATTAGCAGTTCAAGATCCCTGAAGTAACTTTCTCGACTTGCAAGATTTATTATAGCCATTTTGTCTTGATCCCTCCCTAGATTTCCCCTCTATTTTGTGTGTTTGGACCTCAATGGAGGAAAATAATTTAGAAATGTACTTAACGTTAAAGAGGTGATTAATGCCTAAAGACATCAATAGCAGGTAAGCACATAATTACTTATGTCTAAAATAAAGATGAGATTTGTACACTTTAAGTGCATTCCTAGAAGGATTTCTCAGGGGACATGTTTTTCATCTTGTTCTGCTTGCCAGCCAAGTGTCTAGCACAAAAATTTCTGTAAAAAACAAAGCAAAACGAAACAAAACAAAGAAGTAGAAAGGTTTCCATGCAACAACATTTAAAAGAGAAACAAGATTTTGATTTGCTTGGAATATAGTATATTTTAGCACACATTGATTTCTTCAAACATTTGAGGAATCTGTATGGGGGGAATTTCAAGCCAGTATAATTTTTCTTTTGATTTTTCAAGAATAATATCTATGCCTCTACTTCTGATTCAACCACATTAAATAAAAAAGTTTCCTTCCACTTTTTGCCAGGCCTGTTTGATGCTGTCTCTTGATCTTGAATTAGTTGTTGACTCATATAAAATGCAAATCAAGTCCTTTTACACTATGAATCATTGCTGCTCTTGGTTAAGGGGTAAGAAGAGATGAGAAGGGAAACAGCATTTCTGGACAATACTGCTGATTGAGGGCTGGCATGACTCATGCTTTGGAGGTCTGCTGCATTTGCAAGTCAACAACTGAGGAGATTAAGAAGCAACTTCAAACAGGGCTTTTAAAAAGAGAGGAAAATGGGAACTGGGATAAGGTACAGAGTAATGCACACAATCACATCCTGAAGCCCTCCCTGATGCAAAATTCCCAATGATACTCCTTTATGGTTTCCAAGCACTAAGCTTATAGTTCATGGTTTAAGACTGGCCCTCAGTTAGCTGGGAGTCCCAGAGAGCCCAAAGTCTAGTCAGTAGAGTTTTAAAGTAATTATTTCTTGGTCAGATTTTGTAACAAACAGAAATCCAGAGAGCTGTAAGTAAATTTCCACAAAAAACACAGTTTCCCTTCATATACACAGCATTTTTATGAAAATTGTTGGCATACCTGTATTAGAAGGAAGAAGATATGAATGGTGACATTTCCATTTGCTGAAAATTCGGTGGGGAAGACAACTATCAAAGAAATACCAAAGAAATA
The DNA here is from genome assembly GCF_009819885.2 of Catharus ustulatus. Classification (NCBI taxonomy): domain Eukaryota; kingdom Metazoa; phylum Chordata; class Aves; order Passeriformes; family Turdidae; genus Catharus; species Catharus ustulatus. Next base: position 64,881,377 of record NC_046224.1, read on the forward strand.
ATTTTGCATCCCATCTAATTTTACTCTATATGGGAACTTAATATGGAATTAGAAAAATATCTGTACATGAAGCAAAGCATCTCTTTGCTGATGCGCAAGAGGTAGAAATAACATATTACAAAATCAGTAAAGTCAGAAGTGTACCCACCTTGCTATTTACCACTGACAGATAATATTTTTTTCACAGAGGTGAAGAATATAATTTTTTCAGTTCTAAAAATGGAAAGAGTTTTTTGACTATTCCCTTTTAGACTGTCTGGGGGAGGGAGGTGTTTGATTTTTTAATCGAAGGTTGTTCCATGCATTACTTTCCTACCTACCACATACATTATGGCACATGAACCCCTTTGTGTACACCAGGTTTGATTGCAGAACCGATACTGCCCTCTTTGGAGGACAAGGAATCAACAGTCCTTGTGCATGAGTCTTAATCCCATAATAATTTTCTAACTCCTTTCATATTCTTGTCACTAGTGTTTAAGGAAAAAACTTTGCTAAAGGGCTTTAACAAAAAGTCAAGGTATTGCTGAAAAGTTTTAAAAGAGCAAGGCAGAAGAGATTTACCTATTCTTAGATCAGCAATGAAACAAATGCTTTAACTTTTAAGAGTCCAGATGATTTAGCTCAGATTAATTTTGGATTAAAGAGCAAACACAATTAGGATTACTTGGCAATTACAGTGGAGTACTCAGCCAGTGATCCTGCACAGAGATATCCTACTGCTATCCCTTACCCTAAGGAGGGCATTGTACTGAGTGCCAATGATCCTACCTGAGCCTGCTATCAGCAGGCAGCCATCCATCAGCCCTCCAAATTCCCTGGCCACAGTCTTGTCCCCCTCCTGCTCACCAGGTTTGCCAGCTGCTTGGGATCCACGAGCAGGAGCTGCCCTGGCTGCTGGCTTCGCCTGCCAGCTCCATCCCCTGCTCCAGACAGTACCAACCAGCTGCAGCAAACCCCAGTTCTGATATGACAGATTAAACACCAAGAATGAGGAAATCAAACAACACACGGAATCCACCAGGCGAGTTCCCTGGACAAATATTTCCAACTCACTCCACAGCGAGGGCCAGGTTCAGTGAAGCTGGCTGTGAAACCAGAAACCTCACGGTTGGCCAGGTGGGTTTCATGTGGCTGTGCTGTGCTGACACTGAAGCAGTTTCTGTAAAATACACCACAGATAGCTTCTAATTGGAACATATTTGCCTGAATAACGATGTATTTCATGTGCATTCAGCCAGTTATGTCCTTGGTTAAACGAGTAATGCCTCTGCAAATGGTTTGAGAGAATATGTGCACAGAAGGGACTATACATTTGTGCTGTCTGTTCTTGTCTGTATAAAATGAAAATAGGAAATCAGGTTGCCTAGGTTTTCCATTTTAACCTAACTTTCTAGTTATCATCTGATGTCAAGCTGCTGATTACACACAGGTGGTGTAACAGTCAAGTGGTGAAAGTTTGAGGCTTGTGGCACAGAATACTTAAAGGGTTTGCAGAGATTGTAACATTTTCCACTGAGCAATGTGATACCGGATTTAGAGTCATAAAGTTATGACCCCAAACACCCACTGGCAAAGGCACAGCCCAGTGAGTAACAACTCCCACTGTCCAATAATATCTCTTGTGCACCCCATATCAGCCTCTGATGGAACTGATGCACACATGTCATTCATTTTGGTGAACTCTTACACTGGGCTTTCTGCTTTAAATTAGGCAAACTTATGTCTTGGGTTTTCTTGCTTTAAATTCTTCTCTTTAAAACATTGATTCAAATATCTTGACTTGTACATTAAAGTGGTGGAGGAATAAACTCAATTTCTATTGGCTTGCTTTTTGTTTTTTTAAAAATAAATAATATTTTTTTGTACAGCAATGCTCTAGAGCTGGCAGCATGAACAAGGAGGAGAGATGGGAAGACAAACAGATGGCAAGGACACTGAGCAGCACTCCGAAAAGCTGAAGTAGTTTAGGAGCAGAAGTCTCACTTACTTTCAACAGGGCTTAGGGGGAAGATCCCTAATTTCTCTCATACAAGGAACAGAAAGTCACAAATTTAAGGAACAATCTTCAATTCTTGTTTGGGATTTCTTTTATACAGTATTTTACTTTTCTTATAGTGTTTTTTTATTATAGCATGATGTCAAGCAATTTCAAACTGTGTGCCGCAAGAGATGGCTGTCCAGGTAAGTAATGAAATGGTAAAACACAGCCTTGCAGCAAGGAATATTCCAAATTTGCACCACCAGCTGCTCCTTCCCATGAGAGAAGTTCAAATAGTGAACTTCTCTATTATTATTAATTCTCTATATATTGCTTCTTATGTTATCCACTCCACTAAGCTCCACAGAAACACGCAGGTGACGTGCTCTTCTGTAAATGGTCCTGTTAAATGGATTCACAATTGGTAATTTAAATTCAACAATGTTTTAAGTATGGCACAGTCTGTTAGTCCTGCTCCCTCTTGCTTGTGCAGCTGCCAACCATGTCATGGCAATGTTCAATGGAAAACATGCTTTTCTTTTGAATAATGGCAGGTATCTTCCCTTGAAAAATCCAATCCTGCAGTTGGGTTTTGCTTCAAGTGTGCCAGCTCCCAAGAACAGAGTGGGAAAGGCAGGTCACTTTTGCTGAGAGCTGTTTAGAGCCTGGGGAAAGTGAGCGTGAAGCAGCATGCAACAAAAAGGGAAAATAATTCAAATAAAATAAGGGAGAATTAAAAAATCCTTTCTTTGGCTGACACTGGCTGTAAATATCTCACTTGAAATACTGCAAGGAAATTCAGCTTGCCTGCATGGGATAGCTGTGGCAGTCCAGGAAACTAAACACGGTAATTAACAGTGAGATTATAGCTCTGACAATGTAAAGCACAGCACAGCACAAGGAACTTTCAAATATTTTGCATTTCTCTATAAGAACAAGGGTAGAGTTTAAAATAATGCAGGAGGCTTGGGTGAAAGTTAATCATTCAACAGCAGCTCCTAGCAAGGATCCCCTGAATCACTTTTGGAATGGTGTTGGACTCTTTGTAGGCGCTCAAGTCTACATAAGTAGATCATGTTTTGCAAAACTGGTGCCTGATACACCAGCTAAAACAATCCAGCCTTATTGCTTATGCAAAGAGTGGTCTGAAGCAGATACAATAGAAGTACAGGGGAAGGGGTACAGGACTTGCCTGACCATTCAACCGTAAGGGTGTGCTGAAAGATTTCTTTCTGAGCCTCCTCCAGCACAGCCCCACAGAGAAAGCTGCTGCCTGGGCCCACAGAAGCCTGATTACTGTGCACACCGTGCACTAGCTCGGCAGTGAAGTCATTCAGTAGTCTGATTAAAATAACATCTTCTAATTCCCTTTTTGTTGTAATTTACAGTCTCTCTCCTTTGGCTGAACCTGCCAGCCATCCTGGAGGTGAACAAAGAGAATGTGCTAAAGTTGCCAATTCTGGGGCCTGGTGTGAGAGAAAGCTTTTGTTTCCAGAGGTTGTATTTACTCTGGAGACAGTTAATCAAAGCTCCACAGAGCATTGTAATTCTACTGTTCCTTTGGTACGGGTATGAACTCTCGGTGTCTGATCCCTGCGACTGTCTTTCAAATCCCCTCAGTAAGCTCACTCCAATGTAACTTACACTAGGGCTGGTTAAGAAAGATCCAAGTTTTTTCAAAATGGCTTTAGATAACTAAATTACATCACTTGTGTTGTTGTATTTCCTATTAGCACCATGGACACCAGCTAACACAGCTGAAATGAGTGTCAGGTATATTTGAGCAGGAGGACATTTAACACTCACAGCCCAAAAGGGGACCTAGATGGAGGCAGTTCCATTAAGGAAGTGAACATTTGGGACAATATGGCAAATTCATCAAATTACTAATGTAAAATTGAAGGACAATCCATACAGAGACATACAAAACAAACAGGTGCTAAAAGTGTCTCACATCTTCTTATCTTCTTAATTTCTTATTAACCCTCCCCTAATATTCCACATTGCCTTCAATCATAAAAACTGCATATTCAGAATCAATGTGTGATAAGTAATTTGTCTTTCATTTAAAAATCACACAGAAAACTCTCTCTAAAGTCCCCTGGTGATGGCCTCGCACACTTTTTTTCAGGTACAGCTGAAAAAAATAACAATTCTAATTCAGGCTCTTGATTTGATTTAACACCATGTCTGGACTCTATGACAAAAGACTAAGGCAGAACAAAATGAAACTGGAATAACTGGTGCTACTGAGAATCTGACAGGTCTCATTTGCTTTGTTATGTCAGTAAGCTTTGTTACAAAGCGCGACTTTCTCTTTTCAGCACAGAATTATATAGGGAAGAAACTTTCTTGATAAAAGAAATTCTGTGCTACTCAACATGCAATATTATAAGCCTCATTTCAAATACAGATACTTAAACAAACAGATTCATAAAGCCAGTAAAGGTTTTTTAGCAAGGACATGGATGCCAGTTATCCTAGATAAACATTAGCTATGAAGATCACTCACTTATTTTTAAACTGCTATTTATTTTTTAAATGGTTCCATTACACAAATGGAAACAAAGCACACCAGAAACAGAGTGCTCTGAGACAAGTCCCCTGAGCACTGCCTGCATGCATAAATCCAGCCCAGAATATGCCCTATGGGCAGTGAACTCCAAATAATTTCAGCCTATCTCCTTGGAGAGAATGCTGTAGTATCTAGGATCAGTTCTGGGTGGTCTCCAGTTGCATTGGAGAGACTGTTTTAATACAGATAGTTCAACATTATGAAGTATTTTGTACTCTGGGGAACAATGATAGCAAGAAAACTGTGGAAACTGTGGTATTTAACACATTTCTTTCACCATCTCTATGAGATGAACCACACCAACACCTGCCTATGTCACCTTCAGTTTGTTTGGACTGAGATTCAGCCAGTTAATTCCAGTGTTAGCCAGATGCTGAAGCTTGGAAAGGTGCCCCAACCCACCCAGTTTGGTGGAAAAGGCATTAAACTGGGACACAGAGCTATGGATTTGTCCTGGATTCACTCACTTCTGGCCCTGGCTCACTTCACTTCTGCTCCAAATTTAGCTTTGGTGACCTTGCAGGACAATTTTGTAGGAATATCTGCAACTGCAGGAGCAGGTTGGGGCTTCTGTGTGCTACAGCACTGAACCCCAACAGCAGCAGCAAAGCGACAAACAGATTGTGCCATGAATTCCTGCTCAGAGGAATGGCTCAGAAGCCAGCTCCCACCTCTCCTGCAGGGAAAGTATCAGGGCAGTGCAGCTACGCTCCACATTCCCCAGGCTGAGCTGTGCTGAGAATTGCCTCATCACATGGCATTTGCTCCTTGACTCTTGAGCAGTGGAAACCATATATACAATATCTTTCCTGCTTTCCCAGTATCGCATTTCTATTAAAATCATTGCAACAGATACCACAGAAGCACAGTCTGTGCTCAGAAACAGCAGGAAAGGTGATCTGTGATACAAGCTTTGTGTGAAAATGTAGTCCACCACACGAATGCAATCACATCTCTGAAAGACAGGAGAGGAGAGCAATACAACCTCAGCCCACAAACCAGGGCATTCAGATGAATTAACAAAAGATCAGGGCCAGTCACATAAAGATACTTGTACACAAAGCCCTTTTGTGGCATCAGAAGATGATTGTTATCTAATAAGTCCAGCTCAATATCACCTGGAGCAGTCTCAATTTGCCTCTGTGCTTCCTCACTTTTGCTTTCTAACAAGAGGTCCACATCAAACCTGAGAAAAGCTGTTTTCCAGTGAACCACCCAAATTCTTATCCCATGCACTTTCTTCACACTGTGCCAGCACACACAGTGCCAACAAGGTCACAGAAGCAATTCTACAAACAGTTGCATGAGGGCTCCTTTCCTTTGCAATGGTTTGCTCTCCGAAGTGGAAGCATTTTGACTCTGTCAGAAGCTAAGGTTGTGACACTGAAAATCTATGGTGAAATCTCTCCCCTACGGAATGGCAAAAACTCCCAGTAATTTTAGCGAGGCCAGGAGCAGATTTCATGTCCTGCATCTGTAGCAACTCACAGGCATAAATTGCATTTGTAGGACCTTAAATGTCAGAAAGCAATGGGTGGTAATCATAGCTAAGTTGTTTTTCCCAGGATTCTTTGAAAACAGAAGACAAGTAAACAAAAATCCAGAATATTTTAACATCTGATTGCCCCGATCCCTGTTCATGATCAGCTACAAGTCCTCAGACTTTCCCACTGCCAGTGGTCAATGATATCATTCACAGCAATTTTCCTACAACCTTCATTAGCTAGCCTTCCTTAGAGTTTCCTGTGGGCTTTGGTTTGACTTGTTTTTCTTGGCCATAAGTTGATCTGAAAATATGAGGCTATTTCAGGCAAGAGTATCAAAAAATAAAGTATGCTTTTTCAAACCCCATGGCCACACCCCTGTGTCTCCTACCATTCTGTCCAGTTAGCATTTTAAAAGCACATTATTTATTTATTTGTTTGTTTGTTTGTTTGTTGATTCAATTGAAACAGCAGGATTACTGGAGGCAGATAATATAGTTACAGAGGCTGCAATTTGGCAGTAGAAAATCATGTTCTTTCAAAAAGAATTTTAATCCATGGAGTCAGATGGGATCCACCCAAGGGTACTGAGGGAGCTGGTGGCAGTGCTCATGGAGTCACTTTCCATCATTTCCCAGCTGTGCTGGCTCACCTGGGAGGTCCCAGGTAAAGTGTGGCACTGCTGTAAGAAGGGCTGGAAGGAGGATCCAGGGAGCTCTGGGCCTGTCAGCCTGACCTTGGTGCTAGGAAGGGTCATGGAGCAGATCCTCTTGAGTGCCATCATGAACACATGCTGGACAGCCAGGGCATCAGCCCAGCCAGCCAGGGTTTGTGACAGGCAGGCCCTGCTTGACCCACCTGGTCTCCTAGGACAGAGCGACCCCCTCAGTGGATGTGCATGCCTGAACTTTAGGAAAGCCTTTGACACTTTTCCACAGCATTTTCCTCATGGCTTGGACAGGGATGCACACTGTTCACTGGGTAAAAGACTGGCTGGATGTCTGGGCCCAGAGACTGGAGGGGAATGGAGCTGGGGCCAGGCACCAGTGGTGTACCCAAGGCTCAGAACCGGGGTCAGCTTTTTAACATCTTCAACAATGACCCTCAGTCAATTTGCAGATGACCCCAAATTGGGTGGGAGTGTTGGGTGCTCTTCAGAGACAGGCTGGAAGGAGGATGTAGCAAGGTGAGGGGTTGGTAGTGACAGGACAAGAGGAAATAGCCTCAAGTAGTGCCAGGGAATGTTTGTGTTGGATAGCAGGAAAAATTTGTCCACTGAAAGGATTATCAGGATCATCATTGGAACAGGTGGAATCACTGTCCCTGTCAATGTGTAGATGGGACATTTACAGGTCTTGTCTATTGGTGGAGCTGGCAATGATGTATTGGACTAGATGATTTTAGTGGTCTTTTCCAACCTAAATGATTCTATGATTTTGTAAGTTCTCACAAAAATACACAGAAGCTGTGCCCTGACCAACTCCATTGTTTCTCCCATCACCCAAAACAGGCTTCCCTTGCCACAGGATGACACTTCATGCCGTTTCATGCGAGGAATGGGTTTGGGTTGGAAAAGTAGCCCCGCCCCTGATGACCACCAGCACCAGTCTGGGTGTTCTTTGGGATTTTCTTTCCAATAGCTTTCCCCAGGAGCAGGCTCTGATGAGATGGCAGGATTAGCTGATACCACAGTACATACTGAAACCTGCACTTCCAGCCTCCCCTTCCCTTCTCAGGAACCTTCTTAACTTGCCATAATACAAATTGACATAGTATTTTAACAGATTGCCTATATCTATGTGGACAACCAAACATATAATTGAAGGAATATTCTAATATTCAATTAGTCATATTTTTCAACTGGTATGAGCCTAACACTGTAATCATGACATTACAGGACACTTGCATAGCTTGATGTGGTTGCTTTATAATAATATACAAGGCAATGGCATCATTTTGTCCAACTGAAAATCTACATGGTGGCACTGAATCTAAGTTTTTCCAGTTGCCAAAATGAATCTCACCATTCAACAAGAAGAGATGAAAAAGCCCTCAAGTTAATTGTATTTCTAATTCATTGAACGCTGCACATAAAAGAGAACAACCTCTCACCCAGAACTCAGTAGATTTATTTATCCAGTCTTTCTTGCATGTAAAGGTACAGTCACGAAACAGCTGTAAATTATTCAGAATTTCTCCTTACTGAAGAAATGCACATACTGAAATACAGACCAGTCTAACTATTGCAAAACTACTTCAAAATAAATGAAATAAAGCAATTGAATAAAAGGGGAGCCAATTCTACCAGCGGGATGACGTAAGTGCAGACTGCGATATACTCCAAATTTTGTCAGGCCTTTGACAGACTTGCAGGGGAAGTTACTTATGCTGTGATATAGCAAAGCAGATGAGCACAAAACCAACCCTCTGAAACAACAGAGTCTATTCATTTACCTAGGGTAAAGTTGGAAGTCTTAGAGAGTATCCACCCCCTGGATGAGTCCTGCAGAATTTTAACTCAATATAGCTTTGGAAAACATCATTTGTGGTCGTAACAGTCTACCTAAGCTTGTTCTAGGATCAGAACACTTGTGAAAGAGCTATCTGGACAAGGTCAGCGAGACAAAGTTCTGCCCCCAGAGCCAAATAAGCAATTCAACAGGTACTTGGCAGTCTCTCAGTCCCACAAGCAGTCAGCAGAGATGCACAGTCAAATACATCTGAACCACTCTGCAACTGAGTTGGCAACTTACGTCTTGTCACGGCTCATCTTCCTGAAGCAGATTTCTCTGAAGACGTCAGGAGACTGGGGACACACCACTTCCTTCAGGCTTCTGTTGCAACACACAATTACTCTTCATTTAATCATTTCCTTCAACTGCTGTAGTGACTCATTACAAAATCACTGATACTCACCCACATAAATGCAAGCTCATAGGACTTCAGACAAAACATGCAAAGCTTTTTATCGCTACTTTTCATCTGCATCTGACTTCTCTGCAGCCTTGCTATGGCTGCTCTGATCTCACATTGGCCATCTTCCATGCCATCTTTCACTTCTTTTGGGAAAGACTGCACTGAGTCATTGTCAGCGTGGTTTTATGCCAAGCTTCTTCTGTTCAGAGATGAAATTCCCAAAGTGGTGCTTAATTCTCCTTTCCTAAACTCCTATCTGAGCACTTTGTTAAACGGTTTTGGTTTTCAAGGATTTGGAGCATAAGTAAGGTGTCTTCTGACAGGAGCTATCAGGTGCAGGCCCAGATTTATGGAAAACATCTTGTTTTCATGTTCCTAAATATCAAATTAGAATTACAGGTTTTCATTTGTGGGCTTAAAGATCTGGACAGGAATGCCTATCCACTGGATTATAATTCCACATCATTTGGCAGCAATTTCTCAAGTTGCCAAGTTAAAATCCCCACCAGACACATAATTTGCTCACTGGGAAGCAAGTAGCTGGGTAAAACCAGATGGCACAGGATCAAAATGTGAAGAGGTGTCCACATGGCACAAAGCTGGGTCTAATAAATACAGTTACAAGACCTCTAAATGATACCAGAAGTAGGTGAGTGCCACACCACAGTTCCATAACTTCATCCAGTTTCTAAGTATTTCTGGACTGCAGCATATTGCTTTAGAGTGGGATTCCCAACTTTCATGCATCTAACACATGTGTGTTCCACCACCATAAGATCTCTTCTAAAATATTTCATATATTTACATTAACTCTGTGAAACACTAACTTTTGGGGTTAGCCTGGGCTGTTAACCTGTCTATAGAACAAAACTCATTGCTTTTCTGGATTGACAGCTCTCCAGTTTCTAAACCCAATGGCATTCCTCAGATTTAATGGTATCAACACTTAAAGTGGCTAAATCATCTGAATATTGTCAAGGGAAAATTTGCTCAATGGATATTTAGGGAAAAGCACATCAGCCCAAAGGAAAATAAAAACCACATAGTACCCATAGAGAAGCAGTGGGCAAAAGGTTTGCTGTAGAAATTCTCCTACCGGACTATATTAATTTAGGAGTTAATTTGCTGGGCTAACTTGACTAGTGCACCTTGATAAAGACTTTTGTGATTACTGAGTAAATTTGTAATGAAGCCAAGAGTGGAGACCAGTGATATCACTTCTTAGCCAAACAAACTGGGCCACTGTCCATCAGGTTCTGTAACACTGGGGCGTGTGCAAGACACTCTTGCAGCCAAAGCCTAAATTAATGTCAACACCCCCAAATCCTGTGCTTTTTTGGTTCTGCTGTTGTCACTCAGTCTTGAACAGGGTTGGATGGACTAGACATGTCAGACTGACAACTTTCTCCATGAAAAGTGGAAACTTTGTAAACATTCCCAAAAATTTACCCTTAGGGGTAATCTTGTCATCATCTATGATGGAGGCTATAAATTGTAAGGAAGCTGTATTAGGCTGATTAGATTTCCTTCACATCCCTGCCTTTTTTCTTGTTAATCTAAGGTAGTTAGATCCAATGCACAAAAAAATCTGGTGGAAATGTTAATCCTGATCTTTGCCTGCCAACAAAAACTTGTAAGCTGACTGGTACAAGTTTAGGACATTTCCCATATGCCTACTAAAATTAATGGCAAAAGATCTTCTACAAGCATATTCACTGCAGTTTTTTGATGAGGTGTACGATTTAAAACCATATTGTGTTTAATCTCAAAAGCATTAATTAGCATTTACATCAAAGAAAAGAAGAAAACTCTTCACTTTTAAAAGAGCCACTGCTCTCTTCTGTCCAAGCTGCAGGTGAGAGGTTTGCTATAGTCTCTGTGGGATAACACCTTCTCCCATAGGAACTGGAGTAATATAACTTTATGCACTAAGAATTGTCCTTCAAATCTGCGTCTTCTGCTCCTGAGTCCGAAAACAACTGTGGTGTTACACATTGCAGCCAGAGGGACATGGTCTCCATGCCTTTGGTTCCCTGCAGCCACGTCCTGTGTGAATCTAGGACAAGATCATGTTACTTCAATTACTGGAAAGCTTCACAGAAGTCAGGAAAAGAATCGCCAGTGTTAAGTGAAAACAATCTTGAATCAATGTTGTGCTACAAGATGTTCCAGATGGATTGTAATGGCCAAAAGTGCAGCTGTACTGACTGTCAGCTGTACTGGAAACCTATGTTGAGGCTGATTTGTAGATTTTTCCTCTTCCCCCCCTTCCTTTGGTCTTCTTCACCCCCACCTTATTTTCATCATGTGCCTTTAATCGTGTTCTCAAAGATCCCCATGTGAGTTTGGTTCCTTTGGAATGGAGCCCTGCACATAAAATTATCTAAAGCAATCTTTCTTTTATTCTAATACTGACATTCATAATCCTCTAAGGACTTAGAAGAAATAGAAGGAATAATATCAATTATGGGAAAAAGGCTTTCATAAACTGAAAAGGCGTTTTGATCTATTAAAAAAAAATAAAAATCAGTCATTTGCATTACATTTCCCAGGCTAATCCCTGGTATAATTCAAATGAGATGGTTTAGAGCACAAAAAAATCACAGAAATCCTTTTTATGGGACAAACCCACAAGGTTTTGTTTATTTAAGATAATTGCAGCTGTGGAATAAAGATCTTTCACTGTACCAAATGATCTTCATTCAGATATTACCAGAAATTGCTTCTCCTCTTCTTTCCTTTTAGTCCAGCAAACCTTAATTGTAGATAATTGCAGCTCTTTGGAAGACACAGGATCACCTATACTTCCTTCAAGGGTACAAGAAGGAATAGAAAGTGACACTTCGAACAAGTAAGAGGAGAACGTCATCCTCCTCCTCAGACAAGTGTACTAATAGCCCTGGGTGAGCTGCCTTCTGAGAACAGGCCTGTTTTGTGCTGATAACAAATGCTCCAACTCCCCAGTTATCCAGTTACACCAACCATGGGAAGATGCTCTTTGTGTGGTAGGTATGGTCCTCCAACATATATCTTAGAGTAAACATAATCCTTGGCTATAGACTGCCTCTTGAAAACACAAGTATTTTAGGAATAAACCTAAAATCATGGTTCTTCTCCCCACTTTTATCTGTGCTTTCACTCCAGCATATACCAATAAAAACCACCATACTTGCAATTTCACTTATGTGTTAATATTAGGGAGGACTTAGCATAATTCTCTCTATTTTTCAAATTTCTACGTTTTCCCATGTTCACTGAAAGAATTTGTCGAACAAATAAACAAAATAATTAAATATTTTTACACTTCCTTGAAGAACAAACTAGGAGAAGCCATGAGGTCTGGTAGCCATATGCTTTTTAAAGCTGGGATAGCTTGAGGAATCATGTCTCTAGATTATGCTTTTATACCAAGGTATTCTCATTCAAAGTAAAGAACAGAGCCTTAATCCATCCTCTGGGTATCTGCAGTTAGATTCAGAAAACGGACCAGGTTTCACATTTCTCTACTCCTTGTGCATTCTGTTCCTCTATACCAAAGCAAATCAGTCTAAGAGTTGTGCATTTGCTGTCAGAACAATAATATTCCCAAAGCTCATGGATCCTGCGAGCCTACCTCTCTTCACCTGATAGACCCCTCAAGTTCAACTTGGAAAATTTGTGTGCAGTTTTATGAATGCTGAAAACCGGTGGTAAAACCCCAAAAAGTTGCCCCCAGTTATTTTCTCCTTTGGCTGCTGGACCCAAGTTGTCCAGCTTTTATACTTGGTTCTTCTGTAATTCCCAAAAGAATATCCTGTTCTTGTGCTATATCTACTTCCAGCTGAAAGACAGACTTTTCAGGGCAAATACAAAGGTGTGGGAGCAAGGATAACAGGAGCTTTCCTGAAGTTCATGCTTAGCTATCAACAGAACAAACTGCAGCTGAGGTGAAGGTGCATTCACTCTTCATTAACAGATTTAAAACCAGCTCATATTTTGTGAGGGTTTTATTACTGTAACTCTTTAATCACAGAGAAATACTGTCTCTCATTTTAGCATACTCCAATGAATTATTATAAAGTGCTTTCCTATATTTAGGTGAACATCGACTGCATAGCTGACAGTCAAACAAATAAAATTAATTTGCATCAACCTGTTTCTATGGAATTGCACTGACACATCTCACAGTATTTGATGTTGATACATTTTATAACCACTAGGAATTTGGACCTCTACTTTTTAGAGAAAAATATATTGCTGAACAAGATAGCTGTAAAAAATAGCTAAAAAAGTGTAACTATTTCAACCAAGGTTCAACCTTGCCCATTTCATACTTTGCATTTCACATTTTTAATCCAATTTTATTATTGTTAGACTCATGAGTCCTGAAGAGTCCACAAAGAATTCACAAAGCTACCTGACTGTCAAATTTCTTTCCCACCTTTTGCCCACTTAATTGCTATGGAGTAACCAGAAAACTCACTTTTGTGCTGCCACGTATCACACACAACTTAGGATGAGCCACAGACATGGTCAGACATTGTTTTTTTCTTCAAGTTTAGCAAATGCAACACACTTAAGAAGCAGAGGGCCTAAAAACTGCATACTGTAATATTAGTTTCACCTATGAATACTCTGCAGCCAAATAGTTTCCAACCACTTACTCCAAAAACTATCAAACCTTTAGAAAATTTAAAATACTGAAGATTTCTGTGAGATTCATACATTCAACAGCACAGGGAACATATGCAAGAGCAATTGTCTCCATCAAAGGCAAACAGATGTTGCTATAACCTTTCAAAAAAAACTCCTGCTCTTGGAAGTGCTATAGTAAATATGTAAATATACTTTGAAATTGAATATCCTTCCTGAAGTGGAAGGCCTGGAGTACAAGAGCTCTTTGAGAGTATGTTTTGGTTTCATGGGGTCATATGTATGCAATACTGAGCTGTGCCCAGCAAGGCCTGGAGTCATTGCTGCCATATCCTCTGGCAAGTAGGCTGCAGGGAGGAGAGCTGTGCCAGAGAAGGGAACAGGTAATGAATGTGTGTGCACTGTGATGGCATCCAGATCCTTCTGACCAGGCACCAAGAATACGTTACCTGAACATACTGCAGGTAGATGATTTCTGCCTCGACATAAAACAATCTGAAGCATTTTGTATTTCTCTTCCAATCTCATTCATGTGGAGTTCATGTTCCCCTCTCACAGCTTTTCACTTGTCTGTTTCCAGGAATAAAAGCTCTTAGAGCAGGCAGAAATTGCATTGCCATAAATTACATCTGCACTATCAGAAATTAGTTGCACTTTCTTTGTTTGCTCTGAAAGAGAAATGAAATTTTTATTCTTTTTACACAGAATCACAGACTGGGTAAGGTTGGAAGGAATCTCATCGAGTCCCACCTCCCTGCTCCAGCAGGGCCATCCCAGAGCACAGGGCACAGCATTGTGTCCAGCTGGCTCTGGAATATCCCCAGTGAGGAGACTCCACACCCTGTGTGGTCTCTGTTCAGCACTGCCCAGGGAAGAAGTTGTGCCTCCTGTGCAGGTGGAACCCCCTGGGCTCAGTCCCTGCCCGTGGCTCTGGTGCCATTGCTGGGCCCCCGGAGCAGAGCCTGGGCCCTGCTCGGAGCCCTCCCTGCACACAGGGACACCCAGGGCTGAGGGCCCCTCTCAGCTGGGGCTCCTCTCCAGCCTGGACAGCCCCAGCTCCCTCAGCCTTTCCCTGCCACAGATGCTCCAGGCCCTAAATCATCTCCACAGCCTCCGCTGGCCCCGCTCCAGGAGCTCCCTGTCCCTCCTGTGCTGGTGATCCCAGAGCTGGACACAGCTCTCCAGATGAGACTCCCAGGGCTGGCAGAGGGGCAGGATCACTCCCTGACCTGCTGGCACTGCTCTTCCTGATGCATCCTAGGGTTCTATTGGCCCTCTTGTCCCCCGTGGCACTGTTGGCTCACAGACAGCTCACTGCCCACCAGGACCCCCAGGTCCTTCTCAAACATTTTCCCTTCTCAGATGTTTTCCCTCAAAGGGTTCTGCCCACCCATATGTTGAAGAAGTTTGAGAAGAAGGAGCTGCCTTTGGTCTCTGTCCCCAGGAGACTGTTTCCAGTTGTGGAATACGGGTTAGTGCTGCGATGGTGAGTTATGTCCCAGGTGAGATGCAGGAAAGGACATTTCTTGGCCAGGAGAAAAGCAGAAAAAATCCTTGGGGATTCAGGAAGAGCAGAAACACAGGCATCATGTGGAGGAGATCACGTGGTGCTGGAACCAGAGAAAGCCCTCCAAGGGGATGGCACAGGATGATGAAAAACTGTTTTCTGTCAGTCCAGTGCACTGAACTTAAAAACTCTTCAAGGGGGATATCTTGCCCTTGCAAGCAGCCAGTCTGAACAGTGGGTAGCTCATGATCAGCTCGAATGACTGAAACCAAATCATGTTAAAAAGCATTTCATCTTCTCTTCAATTCATCTGACAAATTTGAGGCAGGGGATTCATAAGCTACCCATTGCTTGTGAAGTATCTTCCACAAATATTCCCTTGGATCACCTCCAGGGCAAGAGCACTCTTTTTCAGTTTTGTCTGTAGCTCCTTCAGAAACCTACAAATACCATCTGGAGAAGTTCATATGCAGAAAGCTCTGACAACCCTTTGAAATTTTGGGGTTACACCTGTAAACAAAGGGCTTCTCAGAGGAGTTGCCAAAACTTTCTCTGTTCCCACACAGGGATCAGGCAGTAACACAACACTGCCCACAGCTGTGGGACCAGGGGAGGTCTGGGCTGAGATGTCACCCTTGAGCAGTATGGGGGTGCTCCTGGCACGACTCCCAGGGCTCCTTCCTGGTCTGTCCCACATCGGGGCTGGGCTGCAGCTCTGGCAGGCAAGTCCTGAGGAGGAGCCAAGGGAAGGAGCTGAAGAAAAGGCTCAAGGAAGAAAAAGTGACGGGTTTGGTTTGGGATAAAACACAAGCAAGATAGGAAACAACTGATTTACCTAAACATGTTTCTAATTATCACAATGGAAAGACAGAGCACATTGACAGTACTGAATAATCCATTGCAGATTGAAATTACCCAAACTACAGCCTCATCTTTTATTTTTGCCTTTTCTGCACTCACAGAAGGGCTGGAAGTTGATAATGGGGAGGGTCCTCATCTGCACTGTACTGACTTGCAAATGCAGTTATCCAAAACTAATATTCTGGGTTGAGTTCCTGGAGAGGGATGTTGGGGTTTTGTGGTGGGGAAAGGCTGGCAAACTTGACTCTGATCTGTAAAATTCTTCCTTTAGCCCTTACACATTTATTAGCATGTTTTCACACCTTGCTCTCTTCGGAGGATTATATGCAGTAACATAATGCAGCCTGGAGCTTCAGTTTTCAAAGGTGCATTAAGCTTGAAGCAAAACCTGGCACCCCAGAAAATCCCCCCCACTGAAGATCAGATCTACATTGACTGGCTTCCTAAATTTTCCCTGCCTTTCTGTTTTTGTAAGAACTGTGCAACTTATGTGTGTTCTAACACATCCTCCTTAACTCAACAAAAATGCCATATCTAAAGCTTTAACTGCCATATGTCCTATATAGGCATATGAAGCATATTTCTCTTTAATTCACATTTTATTGGAAGCCTTACAAAGCACACAGAACAGATGCCAGTACATCAAATTCATCATGCCGAGCCTTGATTATACAGACCCCGAAGCCCCAACACTGCCATACAATCCTTCCTTTCAGGAAATAAAAGCCAAAGACCAGTTTTCCCGCAGGACCACTTGTGGGTAGAAGCTGAAGCCCTTATTACTGGAGGTTCCTTGGATACGATTTAAAGTTTGAAAGTTCCTCATATAGCTGTTCACTCATCATAACGTGCCTCTCAAAGCCTAGGCATGCTGCTCCAAGGAGGAACGCCCGTCAAAACCAGAGAAGCACTCAGCCAAATATTTACTGCAAGCTTAGTAGCAGCAGCCTTCTCTTTCTCTGAGCAGGAGTGCAGCAGATAAGGAGGAATACGGTAGAGTGCAACATCACAAATAACCACCCCCAGGAGCTGCTACTGTGTGCAAAGAAATGCCATGTCAGTCACAATAAAACAGGGTTGTCACCTGAACCAAATCTACTTTGTTAAGAGGAGAGAGATTAAAACATTCCCTAAGAGTGTGACATGCAATGCTATGACAAAACACCAATTAAAAATAAATGAATAGACCAGATTCTCACTGGTCTGGAATTTCCTCCTATAGTTTGTGGTGTAAATCAAAGCATGATATACTACAAAACTTTAGATGCATTTACATGTGTTTGGGCTGACCATGTTTACTCGCTCAGGGTTTCCACTCCACCACTTGTTAATGCATTTGGCATGGCCTCATGTAAATACATCTAGGATTTCAAAGGGAGGTCATTCTCTATTCCCCCCTCCATACAGAGGGAACATGCCAGAACTATGCTGAGGATATGGAATGAGATCACTCAAGATCAGAGTCGCTGTGGGTGGGTAACGATGAGGTTACCCCTATGGCATATGTCGAAGTATTCCAAACCCTCATTATAGATGTGATATATTCACAAGAACACAACAGACCCATCTTTGAAACTGTTCCTTGATTTTAAGTCTACTTGCTGCTTTATGGAAGTCAATGGCAAAAAACAGGGGGGAAAAGGCAGCAAGGGTTGTGAAAGGAGGAATATTTACAACAGATAGTACAGAAAGGGAAGGATGCTGGAGGAGCAGGAGAGAAAACCAGGGCACCAGTATGGATTTGAAGGTGTAACTTCAGAACAATTCTAAGCCCCTGTTTGTAAATCACTACTAAGAGTCAGTTTTTTGTGTGATTCCAATACCCACATACCAGGCCAAGGGAGCTTCCCTGCACTCAGAGTCAGATTCACTGCATTTAGAATCAGACTCTGTCAAGTCCTGTGCTTCTCTTTCACTATTTAGAGCTTTCAGTCAAAGCAAAGCTTCTTGAAACTCAGCCAAGGAATGGAAGTTGAAAAAAATTCCGGGGTTTTTGGTAAAAAAGGCTTTGGTGCTAAGAAAGAGATGCCCCCATCAAATATAAAACTGCTGCAGAAATTTCTTTCCTGTGTGTGTCCAGGCAATTCCCCTGGTCCTCGCTCAGGCAATGCCCTGCAATACACAAACATCAGTTCTGATCCCATGTGACAGAGATTTTTTTCATATTTATTCTGTGCTGTTGAGGATAGAAATCTATGTTGGTTTTTAGCTTTATTTCTTAGACTTTATGGTAAAGAGTTTTGAATTTATTTTTCTTAGAATAGAATTTTATTTCTTTAAAATACATCTGGCTAGTTGGCATAAAATGAAACTATAGCTGGCTCAGTCCCTAGAGTTTAAAGGAATATTTCTGGTCACAGGGGACTTAGCTCAAAATTTATTTCAGGACTAAGCACTGAGGATTAAGGCAAAACACAAACCATGCAACACTGACTATTTTATGTTTAAAATTTAGAATTGCTTTGAAAAACCCAGCCAGATTTTTTTTTTTAAAACTTGTGAAAGATTACTGTTAATCTTTCAAATTTTAATGCTGAAGCTATCTTTTTAGGAACTGTACATACCTGTGAAACACCTCTGCATAAAATGACAGGATTTGTTGAAGTCATACTTCTAATGTGTTTCTTTGTTTTTTATTTATTTTCAAGAATGCACCACATTGACACCCCTAATTCTTCTTCTGTGCTTTGGATGGAATTTCTGAAAGCACCTTTTTTCACATTTTACTCTAGCCCACCTCTATCTCAATAATGGCTTAAATGGGAGCAGGATTATGCCATTTCAGAAGACTTCTGAAAATCCAAAATTGATGCCTATTATTACTTCATTTAGATCACAATAACTAATTTTTGCTGGGTATTGAACTAACACTTAAGAATACAGTTTTCCATGGTTCAACAGGAATCGAAGATGGAACTTTGATATCTAGATTTGTAAAAGCCCAGAAATATTGGGCTTTTACCCTGTCTGCATGTGAGTGACCAGTTGCAGACTGATGCCCAGTGCTGTGGAGCTCACAAGGCAGGTTTTGAGCAGGTGTAAAAAAAAAGCAGCTCTTCTGAGACATAATTTTCAGTGAAACTACAGCAGCTGAGCTCTTTGTGTCAGGTTTAAAACAATCTCTATCATTTAATGAGTGGTTCATATTACTCAGGGGTAGTTGGTACCCTCAGGTGAGATCCCACCTGCAGAGCTGCCTCCAGCACTGGGATACCAGCACAGGAAGGACATGGAGCTGCTGGAGTGAGTCCAGAGGAGGCTCCAAGATGATCAGAGAGTTGGAGCAGCTCTGCTATGAGCAAAAGCTGAGAGAATTTGTTTTTTTCAGCCTAGGGAAGAGAAGAGAAGAGAAGAGAAGAGAAGAGAAGAGAAGAGAAGAGAAGAGAAGAGAAGAGAAGAGAAGAGAAGAGAAGAGAAGAGAAGAGAAGAGAAGAGAAGAGAAGAGAAGAGAAGAGAAGAGAAGAGAAGAGAAGAGAAGAGAAGAGAAGAGAAGAGAAGAGAAGAGAAGAGAAGAGAAGAGAAGAGAAGAGAAGAGAAGAGAAGAGAAGAGAAGAGAAGAGAAGAGAAGAGAAGAGAAGAGAGAAGAGAAGAGGAGAGGAGAGAAGATGGAGGGATGCTATTGACAAGGGCCTGGAATGACAGGACAAGGGGAATGGCCTTACATCGACAGAGAGTAAGCTTTGATTGCCTGTTAGGAAGAAAATTTTCTCTTTGAGGCTGGTGAGGCTCTGGCACAGGTTGCCCAGAGAAGCTGGGGCTGCCCCATCCCTGGAAGTGTCCAAGGCCAGGGTGGATGGAGCTTGGAGCAACCTGGGATAGTGAAAGACATCTCTGCCCATGACAGGGAGTGGGATGGGATGAGCTTTAAGGTCTCTTCCAAGCTCAAATCATTCTGTGATTCCTTTGTTTTGACATCCTGACAGTGCTCAGAAGGAACTCCTATAGAGGAAAAGCACAAAGCCTGCCACTGACTTCAGTGATTCACAGAAAGCAGGGTTTCCACACAATGAGAAAATTCAACACTGCCCCATCACATCCTCTCCATCCTTGTTTTTCCCATGTGTGTGTCCAGCTCCACAGCCAACCCTGAAACTCCTGGCCACACAGTCCCCAATAGAAGCATCATCACCTGTGTGCACTTCAACCAGTCCCAGCTAATCCTGCAACAGAAAGAGGGTATAGTCAGAATGTCTCTTCTCTCACCAAGCTACAGAGCAGTAGATCAATACAGCAAAGCAATAGCAGATTAATACATGTTTATGAGCTGATTTCTAAAAAGCAAAAGCAGAAATGTAAAAATGAACTTGTTTCCTGTTCTCCAGTGTAACACCACTTTCCCTACAGCACAATCAAATATCATTTTGCCCTTTTACCCAGCGCCCACTCAAGCTGACCACAGCAAAACTAACATCTCTAGCGACTCTTTTTGCCATATGTCAATTCAGCTGAATTAAATTTTGTTATGAAAAAATTTTTGTATGAAACTATTCAGCTCAGATGAGGAGCACTTTTCATAGGTCTTGGGAAAGCAAACAGCTATGCTAAGAAGGACACAGCACTTTCAGGAATCAGCAAAAATAGGAGAAACTCAGAGAAGCTCGTCACACCAATGAGCAGTGTGAGACTTGACAAGCCTGTGTTAAATGGAGGAGCCATGGAGCACATTCAGCTCATTGCTTCTCTTCAAAACAGACATAATGTAACTTTTTTTCTTCTTATCTTTAACTAAAGTTTGATTGAAACTCATCTTAACCAAGCCCATTCACTCACCCACGGCTTCACAGCCCAGTAGTTGTGTTTGAGAAGTACAAGTGGTTTTGTGCAGGGTTTGTGGATACATCCACCACGGGAGGAGGAACTATTTTCAGACATATCCTGATGCATCATTGTGTTTATGCAGAAAATTTAAAAACAGTTGGTTAGAGAAAATTTGACTTCTCTGTTAGCACATGAATGAGAGCTGACTCACATTTTTATTATCTGAGTGGGTCTCATCTACTGGAACCACTGTTTCCAGTAGCTGTATCTAGTACTTCTCACATCATCAGTTCTTCCTCCGTGTGTCTCTCCCACACATATTTCAAATTTCGAGTATCAAGAGTAAGGGAAGTGGAAACACCCTATTCATTTCAGTATGCAAAATAAACCACTTTTTTGGGGTTAAAATCAGAACAGCAACTTCAGGATACAGCTATGAGTCAATTAGCATCTCCCAAGTGCTTTGAGCAAAGGTTTTCTGGAAGACCAAAATGAAGCCCCAGCAAGCAAAGGCTGCAAAGAGAAGTCTTTGCTAAGCTATGCCAAATAAAGTAAATTATGAGGGATCTTTAAGAAATAGGGTTTTTTTTTTTCGGTATGATATTTTCACATGAAGATAAATGCACTTGAGAATTTTGTTGCATCAGACAAATAATTACAGAACCATAAACCTGGAAGCCATCTGAATACAATTTAAAATGCGCTGAATTTTTCAGATCTCCAAAACCTTTCTCTGGCCACTCTCATGTTCAGTGATAGAAATCACACCCGTTTCCTAGGCAGTCTTCTAGGCAGTCCCAGTGATCCTGATTCTTATTATTAGGTTTTTTTTCTAATGTCTATTTAAACCTGGTCCTACTTCTAGGCATAAGGATCCCAATGGCATAAGGATCAGAGTTTTCCTTCTCTCATTGCGACTTACTGCTACAGAAAACAAAATTTCAAGTAAGAGGAAACATTTCCAGATAGATTTCTGGAAAACAAACCCAGTGTTTGAGATTGCAAAACATGAGGCCTTTTAAACATTTTTTTTCTTTCTTTGTTTTAATGCTTTCATGCATGTCTTTTCTCACTGGTTTTAGTCAAAATCATTATGAAAAAAAGAAGCTGGTTTTGTTGGTGTTTCAGAAATGGAGTTCCAATCTGATTATGCAATAAATCAGAAAAGGCAAACTACTCTCATGGGACTGAAATGCTGGTTTCTGAACCAGAATGGTTTCAGAAAAGCTAAACATTTAGATTTTTATCTGAACCAAGCTATGTGAGGCTCTCCCATCACTTGTTAGTAGTCTGGTTTTTCACCTCCAGAGACTTCAGTTTAAATCCTGGTTTAGGTCACAGTGAGAATGAGTTTGGTGGTTTGCATCCTAGTGGACTTCTGTCAACAGTGAAAAACCACCATACAGTCCTGCACAACTGGAAAGTTCTGCTTAAGAGAAAGCCTGGACTGGAATATCAGAGGTCATTACAAGTCAGGACAGAAGGGTAATGCCACAGCTGCAAGGAGCATTGGGAACAGCACCTGACACAAGTCCAGGGACAAGCGCTATAAATTATCTTCTGGTTTGAACTGAGACACATTTAGTGTTTGTCAAAACTCAAGGAGTTTGTGAAACTCATTTTGAAACAATAACTTCACCTATTATTCAAAAAAATCTGATGAGAACCTCATACCGAGCAATGGTGACAAGGAAAGCAATCTCAGACACTGCACTTTAAATTAAATGGTTTGGAATATGCTTTACCATCATCCCCATAAAAAATAGCTGTTAGAGAAATGATTTGTTGTAAGACTGATGGATTTATGGAAACAGTGAAATAATAATGTAAACGTAACAAGAGTTAAAAAATATACATTGGTCTATTTTAAAATGGAACACAAGAAAGCAGACCTTGCTTAACAAGTGAAATGTCCTTAAAACAAAAGGCTCTTGAAAGCCTCTTCACAGCAGAAGTGAAGGTTCTACACAGTTGAAGTTCCATGTTTGCTTATGTCCACCTCAGTAACATCAGGGATCAATCAGCTCGATGCATTTGAAGCCACTGATCACAATCCCATTAACTGCTGTATGAGCTGTGTGCACAATCTAAGGTTAGGCTAACCTAATAACTAGGACTCAAGCCTTCAAGGAGAGGATTGACCCCAGTAGTGAGCTCCTGCTTCATAATCCCATTTAAAGCATCTATTTTTGAATTAAAAGTAACAGAAGCCTTTATTCTTTCTAAGCATAAAATTCCTCATGTGACCTTTTCTGCAATATTAATTACCAGCTGGGATTTCTGCACCAAAATCCACTTGGGACAATAGCAGCTTAATGAAGACTTGCATGTACTTTTGGGTTTGGCAGCACTTGCTGTGCTGCCATTTTCAGCTTGGAAGTAGATACATTTCAGGAACTGTAAAATGGTCTTGACCATTCAGGATCTGCAACAATCTGCAGCATGTAGTAATTGAACCAGCATGGTAAACTTCTGTTTGGAGCCCATTAAAGTCAAACTTACAAGAACAGCCTGCTTCCAAGCACAGTACAAATGTAGATCTAATGCAGTGATCAGATAATAAGATCAAAAACATGGAGGAAGTGCTTTCTTCCAAAGCACATAATTAAATTGTAGACCTCACTGATACAGGAGGCTTTGGGATTGAGATAAAAAAACCCTCAGAGAAATATAATGACAATGCATATGTCAGCAGCTATAGAAAACAGGAGTGCAGACTGAACCTCTGGCTGGGAGAAGCACCAAGAGAAGTATTTAAAGTAAAACACAAAATTTCAAGGGGGTTCCTGTACAGAGGCATGTTCTTTTTCATCCTGTTCTGTTCAGGAGCAAGTCAACAATCAGAAAGGCAGCACACAGTGGTGGTATGGAAACAGTTCCATAAAATTGCAACCTCTCTTTCTAAGTCATTAAGGAAGTGCTAAGCTTTTTGCCGTCAGACCTTAAGTGTCACCTGAGGAAGGGTCATTGCAAGTGACAAGCTTTCTCTTCAAGCCAGGAAGGGTTATGGCAAAGATTCCAATTAGCCTCATCATTACCGGCTGCACACATTAGGAGAACTGTCTTTATAAAACAAAAAAAAGTGAGACCTAATTGGTTTCTCCTCCCCCTTGCTTATCCGTCACACCTGCAGCTGGAATCAGTAGGAACAAATGGGATTGCCACCACCTGAGCTCCCCCAGTGGCCAGTGTGGGTAAGTTATACACTGTAGTCACTAATTCCTGACTGCAGGGCAGTTGTTTATTGCACATTATTCACACAACAGAATTCTCCAAAGGCAAGAGAAGTCTGGGTCTGCACATGAATTTGCTCAGATAAATACACCATCCTTCTTCTTTAAAGCAACTTTTCTACCAGATTGATTCCATTCCATGGAATCACATATCCATTCAGGTTGGAAAAGACCTCCAAGACCACCATGTCCAGCCTGTGACTGATTCCCCATCAGAGCACTGTGTGCCATATCCAGGCATTCCTCAGGCACCACCAGGGATGGGGACTCCATCGCCTCCCTGGGCTGTCCCTGCCAACGCCTGAGCACCCTTTGGGTGAAGAAATTCCTCCTGATATCCAACCTGCCTCTCCCCTGGCACAGCTTGAGGCCATTTCCTTTGTCCTGTCCCTTTACTCCCTGAGAAAAGAGCCTGACACCCCTGGCTGCCCCCTCCTGTCATGGAGCTGTGGATAGCCAGAAGGTCCTCCCTGAGCCTCCTTTCCTCCAGGCTGAGCCCCTCCAGCTCCCTGAACTGCTCCATGCAGGACTGACTCTCTAGACCCTTTACCATATTCCTAATGGAATATCATAGCTCTTTCAGAGTCAATGAGAAAAATCTATAAAATGTATACTCCACATACACTATTTCAGTGCAGTCTGGGTGCTGAAGTGTCAGATTAGACAAACAATTAAGGTTTTGTAGGCTTTACTCTCAGTGATAAGAATGGCTGAATGAGCTGGATGGGGAAGAATCAGAGCATTATGAGACTTGTGTTTGTCTTTCTGCAATTACAGGGGAGAATTTAGATGAAACCATACTGCTGCCTGTGGCTTTAATGAAGACCACTTGTCTTGCCTAATCAAAAAAACAAAAAGTATATAGTTGAGATCCAAAAATATCTTGGTTTAATGACGCACACAGGCAGAAGTTTATAACTGGGTAAACTTCCTTGCTGCACAGCCTCAGTGCACCTGTGCAACAGCTGGGTTTAATCTGTTGAGGACTTTATTTTAGGAGCCATTGCCGGATTTTAGGCTGGAAACTGAATAGTGCCCCACCCAGCCATGTTCCAGTCCACAAACATTTCAGTGAGGGTAGAACAATTGTATTATGTGGGCTAAAGAAACCCAGGGATGAGCTATGTGTTGTTGGGTATTAAAAGAGAAGAAAAGAAAGGAAAAAAAAAGAAAAAAAAAGGGCAATTCAGCTAGTAAGAAAACAATCTAATCATCTGGTCTGGTGCAGCAAACAGAACACCTAGACTAAGGGATAAACATGATTGATACTTGTGCTACATTCATCACAGAACAGTATGGACAAACAGGATTCTGATCAATACCAGCTAAGTTTATAATTTTCATAGTTTCATTAGAAATAAGATCTGCCCTTCTTCCATATCTCTCAACAGTTACATGTATTAATAGTCTGCACCAACAAACATATAGACATAGACACAAAGATCAAATACTCT
Source organism: Catharus ustulatus (assembly GCF_009819885.2). Classification (NCBI taxonomy): domain Eukaryota; kingdom Metazoa; phylum Chordata; class Aves; order Passeriformes; family Turdidae; genus Catharus; species Catharus ustulatus. The sequence goes on from NC_046224.1 coordinate 64,906,778, forward strand.
GTCCAAGGGCCAAGCACAAATAACTATCAGCCAAACGACAGAAGGATAAATAAACAAGGCTCCAAAGCCTACAGGCTTTCCCAGCAGTGATTTAGGAGACCTATCTTTGGACACTTTTTTCCTCCTCCCCCTCCAATCGTGGGTAAAATCTTGATACCACTGACCTAAGTGGAGCCAGGTTTTTAACTGTTAGCCTTGCCATACACACCCATCTGTTAAACAGATGGTATGAGGTCAGGGTATGATCTCATACCTTCTCAGGCATAATATCAAACCCCAAAGCATCGAGAGCAAAGGATCAGCATGTAACAAGACCACCTCAGCAGCACTGCTTCACCATGAAGATGAGCAGAGATCTCTCTTCCAAACTTGTAGAAGGCAGGTTTTCCAAAAAGGACCATAAAAATGTTGGTTGGCCTGCACTGTAAGATCTGTCACCACAGGACACTATTCCCAATGCTCGACACACTCCTTTTTACACTGCCCCTTCTCCCTTCTATTTTTGAAGCCACTCTCCTAGCATTGAAGATTGCTGGGCTGAAAAGTGAAATGCATAATAAAATTAACCAAAGTTCTTACTGAAAAAATAAACCCTCCTTAACACTGTGATTAAATTGTCAGTTTACGGCCATCTGGAAAAGTTATTCCACCAACAGTCAATCCAGTCTACTGATGCTTCCTACCAATTCAGAAGCTAATGTAGCATCTCAGTGCTACTTGGCAATGTTCTCTTCTATAAATCACAAAATCATTTAGGCTGGAGAAGATCTCTAAAAACATCAAGACCAATTGTTAATCTAACACTGCCAAGCCACCACTAAACCATGACCCCAAGTGCCATATCCTTGACTTTTAATTATGTCCAGGGATAATGACTTCACCATTCTCTGGCCAGCCTTTTCCAATACTTGAAAACCCTTTCTATGAAGAATTTTTCCTTAATGGCCAACTGAACCTCCCTTGGCACAACTTGAGGCCATTTCCCCTTGACCTGTCTCCTGTTATTTGGGAGAACAGACCAATCCCAATCTGGCTGCACCCTCCTGCTAGTGAGTTGTGCAGAGCCAGAAGGTCTCCCCTGAGCCTCCTTTCCTCCACCTGAGCCACCCCAGCTCCCTCAGCTACTTCTGGTACTCCAGATCCTTATCCAGTTTCTCTGGATATAATCCAGCCCCTCAAGGTCTTTCTTGTAGTGGGGAGCCCAGAACTGCCCACGGGATTTGCAGTCTCACAGTGCCAGCACAGGGACACTTTCCCTTTCTGTCAGCTACAGATCAACATCCTCTGGTCTGTAGCCCATCTCATCCAAAGTAAAACTGCTCCTCTCAAGGGACTGATGAAAACTTATTCTGCAAGCCATGATACTCCATTGGTTAGACATCCATCAGGGACTGGGGACCCTGGACTGTGTTCCTTGTTTTGGGGCCCAGCTATGTGTGACCTCAAGTGCCATCGTAACCACAAAAATTAGGAATCCTCCTGAGACTAGCGACCAGGACCAAGCTCTGGGAGAAGCTCAAAAAGGTCAGTCAAGGCTGAATGAAGTGAGAACACTTTATTTTCATTTAAATGAGTGAGAGGGAGGGCAACTAGCTGCAGTTGACCTGAAGCAAATTTTTCTTCTATAAGTTTTGCTGAACTGGAAAATCAACTTTTCACAAAGCCCCTAATCAACACAGGGTTTCATGTTGAATACAGATGGATAAACTCCCCCATTGTATATTGCATTTTTTTTCCTTAGAAATACTATTACTTTCTTCCTCTGTTTCATTTTTCCTGGGAATTAGCTTCGCTTACACTAGCCTGAAAGTTTGAGCTTAGACGCTTAGAGGTGCAAGATGAGATTCCTAATCCCCTAGTGCAGTCACTCTATGGAAATTAAAAAAACTCCTTTTAAAGATTTATCAATGAGTTTCAGTTAATCAAGCACAATAGAAGGATGTCAGCTTGCATATAATTTAACACTAGAAGGAAAAGCAATTTACCAGACACATGCATTAAAAATTAAAAAATAAGCAAACCCCCAACCCTTTTCCCAAATAAACCATCAGATTTCTGAGTTGCCAAGGCTGTGGGGTGGGGAGATGATGCTGAATTCCCGTGGTGTGAGAATATGTGTACACAAATTACATTTTGAAACATACAACTTGTGGTATTATTTGGAGGATGAAAGTTTCACCACAATAGAATGTGAGAGGGTCTTTCTGTCAGTGACAAGCCCTTTCACATGTCTTTGCCCTGAAAAGAAAGGAATGCCAGCACACCGAGTCACTTCTGCATCTCCTGTCACCATATTTTTCTTTCCCATGCTCATCTCAGCCAGCTGTGACATTGTCCCAGCTCATCTTTATTTGAACAGCTTGATGGTATTCTGGAGCAGCAAGGCAGCCCTGCCAGGCAATTCCCATCCTCATCCACAGCTCCTGCTGGTCTTGGCCAAATTTCATCACACAGATTTACAGGGACAGACAGACCGCTGCCTGACTGAGAGAGATAGCTGGTGGATGGTAGAGCTCTGAAACTGAGACTCTAAACTTCATTTGTTTGTGGTTTAGTTCTCAGGGGCTTCAAATCAAAAATTAGCACATTTTCTCACAAGATTCCTTAACAACAAACTGCAGAAATTCCTTTTGCACAAATTCCCAAGACAGTTTCAGTTTCAACACAGCTTTATGCAAATCTAATTTTTAATGGCAGCTCTGATTCTTCTACTCACCTTTGCTTTCATGAAGCAGCTACAGATTTTGACAGTTGACATTGGGGTGCTGACCATATGTCAGCTGCGACTCTATATTACCACGCTATTTTTTTTCTTCTCAAATATTTATCTTAACAATACCCCTGAATGGTTAAGAAGCATTTTGAATTTCTATTCTATAAAACAGGAATTAGGGAACCTTCCCCAACAAACCCACAATAAAAGGCAAAGTCTGAACACAAGCATCTAATGTCCTTGAGGTGAAATTTGGACTCTAAATCTGAGCACATCTTTCTCAAACACACTCTCTAGACAAAACATTTTTCAGTAAAAAAATATAAATAAGTAATATAGTAATAATTAAGTAATGTAAGTATAAGTAATAATGATTAAGTAATATTTAGGTTTTCCCACTATGCTTGCACAAAACGGAAACCTTTCTGAAACCTCAGAAGAGGGAGGTTTTATACTTATCTAATGGAAAAACCTTTTGGGGAGTTACATACTAGGGGTGTCTTTAGGTCTAAAATCCTTTAAGGAATCTAAGCATAGCAAAAACATGCTTCCTATATTGTGTTCAATCCCAAACCCAACTGACCCTGTTTTCAGCATCTAAAGAAAATGTATTTGAATTTGTTCACTTTTATCTGAACAGGAGACATTGGACCTACTTGGGTTGAATAACTGTGATGGGGCAAGAATTACATTGACCTGAAAAAAAAAAAAAAGAAGCTGCCAGCCTCACAACACAAGGCTGCATTGCCCAGAAGATACAGGCACTGTAGGGATGGAGCCATAAGTGATAGATTCTCTGGCCACAGGCAGGTGGAATGGCATGTGTCACTGATTGAAAGCTCCCACCATCAGAATGCTCCTTCCTAAGACAGGAGCCAGAAAACCTGCAGAAAATTACTCCCAGATTATTTGCACCTACTCAGGCAATTGCATTCAGCATATAAAAATCTTGACTGCCGTTAAGAAAAGCAGATCACTTTGGCCAAGACCTCCTTCTTGCCAGAAGGGACAACTCTGTGTCCCTCAGCTCCAAGCCTTGCTCTCAGCTCTCAGTCTCAGTGACAACTCGCTCTATGTCTCTGAGATGCAAGCCTTGCTCTCAGCTCTCCAGCCCCTCATTGTGCTGTAGATCCAGCTGTGACAGAGGTAAGTTGTGTTGGAAACCACCAGCCCGTATCCTTCTAATTCCTGCGCAGCTGCTCAGAACTCTAGGCCTCTCCACAGCACTGAGTCTTCAATCAAAACAAATTGTTTGTTTCTTTCTGACCACAAGAAGAAGTCTGGTTTCATAGTTTTCTTTGGCTACGTCGCCTGACTAAAAACATGCTCTGATGCTAGGAACTCCATGCAGCTCTCTGGAGCTAAAGTCATACAGTCGCAGTTTACAGTTCTGACTGACAAAGCAAAATAATTCAAAACGGCTTTTGAGGCCATGGCACTTGGCAAACAAGCCTTCTTTGTAGCCCTCACTTATACACTGAATTCCCCCAAGAGCATGAAGATACTCAATGCAGGGTTTTGAAGGATGCCATGAGAAAGAGTTTCCAGGAACCTGCAGTGCACAACATAAAAATATTTGAGCAGGCATGAGAATGGAATGCCACCCAGCTGGCATGGCATGTGACTCCTCAGGCATCAGTTCAGCCTGTCCACAGCACCCAAACCTCCTTGGCTCACCCTAGGGCTGCACTGCACTTTAGGCTTTCCCAGGATGAAGTGATATGCTACACTCCTCTGACAGCAGCTTGGGAACAGAAAGAGAAATGATAATGTTTGGAAACATTTTCCAAGTTCATGCTCCTCCTGGTTGCTGGAAGAGCTACCCTGAATCCGCCTTGCTCTTCATACTTTGCTCAGTAATGCTGCTGCCTTTGTCTCCACAGTGCCCAGCTCCCTGGCACATCTCCTGCTGTAAACAGAGCCCACCAGCAGAAACTTGTGATAAGCCTCAGTGTGGGTCGAATCCTGCAATTAACAGAGACAGACAAAAACTGCACTGAACGGGGACAAATCTGTAAATTTAACTCCCCATCTTTTGTATCATCTAACAGTATGTCAGAAGACCATAACACAGTCTGAAAGAGGGTAACACAATGTGGTTTCCTGAGACTGGGAGGGACTGGAGCCAGTGACCCAGGAGGTCTCATCCCTTCCCATGCTCTTCTTTTCTTTCCATGCTCCCTTCTTGCTGCTACACATCTAAATTTAGGCTGTAAACTAATTTTAACTGCAAGGGGCACGGGGTTGACTCTTTTGAGTGTCTGACACACTGTAAGAGCAGGGTAACTAAAACACAAATGCTTATGTAAATCCATCTTTGATTTTGTAATCAATTTAGTTCACTAATTTGTTGCAGGGATTGGCTGAAGTAACATGCCAGAATTTTTACAGCCTCACTGCCATAAAACTGACAAGTGTAGGTTTTCTGGTTTTGTTTTTACTTCCTTTCAAGTGTAATAACTTCCCTTTTCATAAAATGCCAACATATTCTTTTAAAACTGTCAGGCTGCCATCAACCTGGTCATGATCCAGTGCCAGGCCATAGCCAGACTAGATGAGTTACAAGGTAATCTTTTCTCTGCCAAACAATACAAGGATATTGGCACCTTTTCTCACTGCTGCAAATCAGCTCAAAAGGCCACAGAAATCAGAAACTCAAGAATGACTTCTTCCTCTTTTTGGGGTTTGCCTTGCAAGGGAAGTGGTGTTCTGCAAGGAATCTAATGTTTTCATTTAATAGCATGCTGGCTTCTTCCCTTTCTCCAAGCCTTTTCCTCCACAGAAGTCCTGGATATAATTTTAATGAAATCGAGGATGCCCTCCCCCTCTCCAAGTTATATGCTGGATTCCTGAAGACTGGTTTCAAGGAAACGCTACTCCAGAGATGAAATACAAAGCAGCTGCACAACTTTGGCAGGGGAGACTGCACAAATGCCACCAAAAAGTGAATCACTACTTCAGCCTAACTGGAACTGTATCAATATTCCCACTCAGGAAGATCATGCAGCAGTGGAGACCATCCCTAACATCACGTAGAAAAAATGGTGAAAAAAGGCCACAGAACCAGAGGATGGACCCCATTTTTTCATTTAGTTGACATGGAAATAGAGGTTTTTCAAAGCTTCTCAGCTGGTAAATTAATATATCAGCATGGTCAGAGTTTTAAAAGAGATCTATAAAGCAGAGGCATTTGCACATGACTTCAAGACTGCACCTACATTCTCTGCTGCTATAATCCCTACACCTTTCTTTTAAATGATTTGAGATGTATGCGGATGGTACCAAACTTCCACCTCCTTCCTCCATCTCTCACTTGGGTATTCAAAGGAGGGCATGCCAGCATTTTAATTTAATAGCTCTGGAAGGACATCAAGAGTTGTAATGTGTCCCCATGCAGAACTTGCTGAGATAAACGCAGAACCATCAGGTTAGCACATGCAGAGACCAGGTAGGGATCGTGAGAAGATCCAGTTAGTTCTTCTGGAAGAATATTCATTTTTTAAAAAAACTATTTTTAATCGTATGACCATAAGGTATAGACTCAACCTGGAGACATTAGTGCATCAATCCTTCCTCATACCAATCTGTTGTGCAACACTGTACTTATGCTTTGCCAAGCTGAGAATATTCACCTGGACACTGACAGGAGTCAAGCTGGTTTTCATTTTGCCTGCATGGCACCACTGGGAAGAGAAATTCCAGGAGTCAAACCCTGCTTTCAACTGAAACAGGGAAACTCCCTGTTTCCCATAAGGCAGAACAATGCTAAGTTAAAGGCAGCATTTCCATCCACAGTAGCAAAATAGTTAAAAATGCCAAGACATATTCAAAAACTGAGACAGCCACACACTCTGGCAATGCTTGCAGCAATAAAAGCATAAATATTAATTTCTTTAGCAACAGCAAGCATATAGGGATCTATTATCAGGTATTTGCTGATAATGGTGTGTTATGGAGTGATAATGGTATGGAGGAAAGATGATTTTTTTTTTTTTCCAAAATGACTTCTCAGACTAGAAATCATTGAATTAACAAATATATTAAGGCATTCATTGCTATAATTGCTTGGTATTAGAACAAATATCCACCTATGGTACTTGCAAACAAGCCCATTCAATTATAGTATCCATCACACACATCCTTTTTGAAAACTGGACTATCATTGGAATTTTGTCATCTTTGGGCTCTACACAATTTGCAACACACAATAGGTATTTATCAGAGAATTCCAGGAAGGTGTTATCTTTGGGAAACCTGAACAAGAATTTCCAGCAGCAGGTTACAGGTCCCCAGACTGGTAAGGGCACATAACTCCAGTATTCACAATTCCAGTGTTTGCACCTTTTAATCCAACACAACATACCATTGGAAAGGTAATGTTTGCAGTCATGTTAGAAATCCCAACCCCCCCATGTATGCAGTATTAGAGAGATGTGGCTGAATATCAAACACACCAAATTTTAAGGTATGAAGTTTGACACAGGCATACAGAAGATGATAGGAAATCTTTCACAATACTTCAGCTCAATCGTTCCGGAAGCATGAAAAGAATGATTAAAGAAAATAAAAAAGAAAGGTGACACAGCTCACTGAAAGCATGGAGTGATTTAGAAGTTTGTCTAGTTCTGCTTAGGAAGCCAAATGAACCACTCACCAAAGGAAAATGATAACCAGTAAGGAAAGGAAATCAGATGAATACACAATTTACACACCGTCTAGATAAGAGATATTTACCTTCAGATAACTTTAAATTCAACTACTGAAATCAAGTATTTCCGGTCTTCAAAACTCTTGTGACTTAGACCAACATCTTTATAGCTCTAATCCATGTAGTTTGAGATGAAAAAAAAAAGAAAAAGAAAATTAAACAGAGCTTGAGCTACCCACACTCCAACTTGATCTGTTACGGGATACACAGCAAGATAAGGTACAGTCAATAAGGAAGTCCTCAGGCAATCTTCTGTCTATAGAAAACCCCAAACAAAGTAGTCCTCTTTTTCTTGCTCAGTATGTTTCATTTGAAATGTTTAACTAGAAAATGGGGTTAGATCAAAAACAGATTTCCAGGGAGAGCTGCACTTCAGCTGCACTCCAAAGCTCAGTGCAAAATGTTAGACATGTAAGCCATGATGATGGAGAAACAAAGTTTCCACTCTTAAATTCATATAGTATAATTAGCAAAAAATCTACTCAGAAAAGTATTTTAAATATATTTTGGTGGCTAAGCAACACGTTCCTATGTGATGACACAATGCTATTCTTCACACCAAATCCAATTTCACCCAAGAATTGCTTTTGACTTGAAGTGGAATCTAGTAGTATAAAAGCACATTAAAACTGATGTGAAGTTGAATTTTACATGTGCTTCAAGACATCTTGAAAAAAGTGATAAAGGTTGTCTTGGTGGTATTGGAATCCAGTTTCTTTGCTAATACATGGAAAGCCTTTCAAGGTTTCACTAAAGAAAACCATTTATGCTGGAAAAAAACCCTTATGACCCTTGAGTACAATCACTTCTCCCAGTCTTTCTCTTCTCCTTCCTCCTGTTTCCTGGAAAGCAATGGTGCTGTATGAAATTCTTGCCTCAGAGAACTCCCAAATAAAGAGGTCAAGAGAAGATACAGATTCAGGAAGACAGTAAAAAGACAAAAGGCACACAGCTTTGTAAACGTACCTGCAACAAGCTGTAGACAAAACTGTAGGTATTCTCAAAGTGTAGGTTCAAGGAAGATTTTGAAGGAAAGGAACAAGATATGATTTTGTATAACTACAGAAGAATTATCTAATACATGAACAGCAGCAGTAGAAGCGCATCATGACATACTCAGCATATTGCAGTGCATAATTTTTAAGTGAAAAATAAAAGAATAGGTCATGAAATGTCACCAACATACCTTGAGGACAGGGTGATATTTTAAAATTATCTGTATTTGTTTTGACATTTCAGTATTTACGATTTACCTACTCTTTTACATTAACATTGAACCAATCTCACTTTATTTTAGCAGGCAGCACTTCATTAACACTCTAAAACTTCAAGTTTGCTCAAAAATGCCTTCAACATGCAATTTGGATGACAGCCAGGTGTGAAAAGCCACCTCTAACTGAAATGGAATGAACTTTGGAATGGAGAGTATGTAAAGTTCAGTTGTTATGAAAATACAGCAAACATGAAGAGCTATGAAAATACATATGAAAATGCTGTATTGTGAAAATACAGCAAATATGAAGAGCAAACATAGTGTGCCACAGGGAAAAGCCTTACACAGGCTGATTGCCTAATCCACATTTCTTTCATGGACTCCTAATCATAACATACTGGTGAGTAAAGCAGTGCCAGTTCTGTGAGTTACATTCACACACCAATCCAAACTTTAACATATTTGCCTTAAAGAAGAAACAGTTCTGTGGTAATCTCATAGTCTACCTCGATCCCCACACCTCACAGGCAGCAGAGGATCACTTCCTGCAACAAGTAGGAGTGGGAAAAGACTGAATACACATTGAAACACTTAGCTAGTAACTTTTTAAGTGGTAGTTTATCTTGAATGTGCATCCCCTTTCCCCTCAATGCTCGATCCACATGGTTGAGCTCACAGCACTACTGCAGTGGCTCTCTCCACTTCAGCTCCAAGGGTAGCTGCAAGCCTTCACAACCATGTTTTGTTCTGGGTTGTTTGCTTCAAAGAGAAATAAAAAGGAAAAAAAAAAAGAAAATAGAAAAAACTAAACAGGGCACAGCATTAACATTGTCCTTTTCCCTCCTGTGGCTGAGCAGGACCAAGGATTAGCTTCTTTGCAGAAATCCTCTAGAGGAGAAATAATGAAATTTTGCTTTTCACAGGGGTTTAAAACATGGCCAGACTTTAGGAATTGTACCAATAGGAGAGGGAAAGTGTTCTCACAACTAAGTGCCTTCCTTGCATTCTTTCCCAGCATTCATAGGACAGAAAAAACCCAAAGAAAAATAATTTCCCTGCCTCACCTGGTTATTATTAATTACAGAATTAGTCAAACTGGAAAGGTCATACAACCACATTTAATTAGAAACTTGGGGAGAAATCACTTTTTTTTTTCACTGTTGTTTTTTCATTGCTTTTAGTCAGGGGGAAAGTAATCAGAAAGCATCATTTTCTGACTGCATGGAAGGCAAAAGCCAGAATTTACTTATTTAACATGGAAGGAATAAAGGTGGGGTTTCTGGTGAATGGCAGAAAAAAACGAAACACCTGTCATGTTACCTAGAAAGAAACCTGCTGCCTACTGAAACTCTACTGAGCAGAGCATGACCCCACTCACACAATGCTTGAATTACCGGATATTTGTTGTAACAAACAGGAAAATCCCAGAGAACACAAGCCAGGGGCCAGGCTGGGCAGTCAGGCAGGGCAGCATGTCACAGCCCTGTCCCCAAGCTGACAGCTTTTCCCAGGTGCAAAGACCAGCCCTGCCAAGGAAACACATGTGATTTGCCTGGCCAGTCTCCTTTTCCTCCCTTGGCCCCAAGGCTAGGAGGAAGGCAGCTGTCCTGCTGCTCATCCCAGACAGGGGAAAGGGTAGGTCTGTTGATGGCAAGAAACTCTGTGACACACATAAATAGTCAGTGGACAGTGGCAGAGGGATGTGTGGAACATCCTTGCTCCTTTTCTGTCCTTCACCTGCAAGACAAGGAAATTACAACAATGTCCTCATCATTTGTGCAAGGTGAAAAATCCTTTCTTACCATCCTGAGTCTCTAAATTATCATCTGGAGAAAATTTCTCAGTGACCAATTCTCGGTCCTTAAAAGAAGCAGCTGGGGAACTTACTACCTCATGCACACCCAGGGCTGGAGCAGGTCCAGTGGAGGTGACAGAGATGATTTAGTGCCTGGAGCATCTCTTTTATGGGGAAAGGCTGGGGGAGCTGGGGCTGTCCAGGCTGGAGAGGAGCCCCAGCTGAGCGAGCCCTGCTGCCACCTTTGCAAGGACTGGGGATGGTCCATTAGAGAGCTAAGCTAGCACAGATGATGGAAAAGCCAGGCACTGCTTTCCACAAAGAAACTGCACATGCTGTAATGTAACCAATCTTCTTGCAAATGAATTGAAAAAAAATTTTAAGGCCTAGTCCTAGTCATAGCTATTCTTAGAAAGCAATGGCATATATAAGCCACAGCCTTAGTGTAAACTACTTGTTTTCCAATGTATTTCGGTACCATTATCAAAAGTGGATGCATACAGCTGAATGATAGAACAGCTATAATTGAGGGGGAAATTTGGCCTGATCTCAAAAATCAAGCTAAAACTATAGTTACATCCATATTAAGTAGGAAAAAAAAAAAAAAAACCCAACCATTAGTTTCCTAGCTTAAATCTCTTGCTGAAAACACACTTTAAAATCTGATACTAAACAGTCCAGCCATAGTCCTGATACAAAATACAGTACTACAGATGACACACCAGGAAAAATAAAACAAAATTAACATACCAATGTTTGTGGCTGGACCACTGTACCATTACTGGCATTTTGCTTATGTAGTGATTCCATTGGTGTTTTGCATTACATGGCAAAACCATAGGTTCCCCTTCTAAGAAAAGAATTGCTTAATGTGCCAAATGGTACATCTGGAGAGAAGTACTGCCAGCCTGCAACGATAACAACAAAAATAGATTAATCCAATGCTAGCTGCCTAAGTTTCTAAATTATGATGCTCCTCACAATATTTCTATTAAGAATCATATTTGGGTAGTGTATTACCTAAAGCTTTCAGGCTGGAAAGCATCCTTAATCTATTATTCTAGGGCTTTTTATTTTTTTTTGCAGATCCAACAGCTGCAGGGGAGATGACTGTGGGTTTGGTGAGATATCATGTATTATTAGTGCTTTGCTTTAACTTTTTAATTAAATTATTCTGTGACCTTTCACAGGGGACACTATCAGGCACAAAAATTGTTTGATCTTCAAAAGAGTAATTTAAAATGAAGCCTTCTGCCTGATAGTGTGGATCAAGTGGCATGTGGTATTTAAGATCAGCACATGTAAAAGAGAAAACAGGTAAAAAGGATCTACTAGATCACATATGATTTATTATAATACATATTTCCAAAGCCTATTACACTACTACCATATAAAGTCTAACAGGCCCTTACAAGCAGTGACTTTGATACTTCTTTGAGAAGTTCCTGCACAAATCAAGCTTCTCCTGGAATGGGATTCCTGCAGGAGAGGCCTCAGTGCCCTTTGTCTAACTTGTTGCAGGGCTCTATGTGGATGAAAGTCTACAGCTGTGCAACTCCACATGAAAACCTGCAGTTCAGCACACCTCAGCTGAAGCCTCGAATTTAAATTATGCCTCCTTTTTAACAGTATTTTCTTCTTGACAATTTCACTGAAAGGACATCCCAAGCATTTTAGACTCCAAAGACTCAAGTTTACACAGAATGACACAAGCCACAGCGAGATATGCTGATCTAACCCCAGTAACACAAAATCCAACCTCTGCCTGCAGAATGAACACAGCAGATGTTGAAGATGCTACTGTAGTAAAGAACACGAATAACTCAAGGCAGGTTGGAGACACCACCAGCCCTCTGTGCCCCAGCAGACGAGGCAGGGATGTGGAAGTGCCTCAGAGCAAGGCTCTGCTTTGGGACAGCTGTAGCAAACCATTCCAGAGCACAATCAGGCAGAGATGCAGCAGTTTCAGGAGCTGGAGTAGCTCTCTGGCTCTGAAGTCTGTAACAGTCACTGCATTACAGAAGGCCATCAGAAGAATATGGGTGATTTTTTCCCCACTAAAGGTGGAAGGTTTTCCAACTGAATACTTCCCTGATTCAGGGGCTCCAGGCACGCTTTTGGGAGCTTTTGGAAAGTGGCCTACCTTACAGATCTTGGAGCAAAGGTTGCTCAAAACATTGTTCTGGAGTTATCCACAATCAATCTCAAAATAGTCTATGAATAATTTTAAATACTAAATTGAAAAAAAATAGGTGATTCCATTTTCTAAAGAATATTTCATCCCCCAAAAATTCTAGAGGGCAAATTAACATAGCTGAGACAAGATACTTAACAGGGTAGTAGAAATGTTTCAGGGATGACACATCAGTGCATGTGACAATGGAGACACAACACAGGTGAAATATTTGAAATTCTGTAAAAACATGTGGGTCATTATTACACTCTACTCAGGGCTGGGGGATGAGAAAAGATGTAGCTCTCAGAAGCTGCCTTTATGCTGTAAAATTTCTCATCTGCTAGCAACTGCAGGGTGGTACTGGGGGATCTGCTGGCTTTGAACAGCACATGGATGGCCCCACATGTCCCAAATCCCTGCCAGTTTGGGTGTATGGGACAGTGCTGTAAATGTCTGCTGGGGAGTTACACTACTCCAGACTTCAACTAGGTAATTACCATCCTGCATAATACCAATGAGTACTGAAAAACACAATTAAGCCCAAACCGAACTTCTCAAAAGTCTCCATGCATCCTCTTCCCCACATGGACAAACTGCCAATTGTCATAGGAAGCGCCAGTGTTCCTTTATGTGAAGAATGTATATTGTTTTGACATTTACCCATGCTTCCTAAAGTTGAAAGCACCTCCTCAGAAACTGACCATGCACAATAGTCTGGCAAACAAACTCACCTGTCCTCCAAATGTATTGACATTTTTCCTCTCACACAGCAGTTCCTTTATTTTCCCAAAGATCAGAAAATTTCCATTCCAATAAATATTTTTCAGGATTGCTCTTTAGTTGCTTCCTGAAGAAACATGTTGAAAATTGATCTTATCTAAGTTATTTCCTTGTCTGACACAGAATTTTAATGGAAGTTTGAACAACAAATTCAGAGCAGCATGCCTGTCACCAAGGGGATAAGGAGTGTCTACAGTTAGACAAAAGTTATGGAACTTTCCAAACAGCTTTGGAAGGCTGATCTCTACAAAGTCTTATATTATTTGCTTACTTTCAATATCCAGACTTGCGTTTCATTTTATTGAACAATCAGTCCTGAAGTCTTCCTAGTGGCCTTTAACATGTATCTCTAATTTTAGTGTTAGACATCAAATCTACAAGTCTAGCTCACACAACAAACATCATGAATTTCTGCCTAACTTGGATGCAGTGAAAACATTGTTTTCCCTGAAAAACAATGTAATAGATAAAGAACAAAGTTCACAGTGAAAATGTGTGGTATGGTTTTATCCTATGATAACACAACAGTTCTTTAATATTTAACTTTGATAATAACAGCTGAATTAGATACATGCTTCCAGATACATGCTTCTACAGATGGTGGATGCAGAGATTAAGTGACTGCCTGAAAGTAACACAGGAGATGTGTGGCAGTCAAAAACTGATCCAAGAACTCCCAATTCCTCTCTACTGTGTGCACCACGGGGCTATTGTGCCTTTTGACTAGCTCTGTTATTTTTGTACCTGTAATAGCGGTTGCCCTCACCCGGTTTTGTTAAAATTGCCCTCAATACCAGTAGAAAACACCAGTTCTCACCTTCAACAACCCCTATGTTTGGCCTTACAAGTCCTAACCCCCCCTCCAAGCTGGGGGAAGGTCTAGGAGCATCTCCCAGCACAGCTCCCACACCCACAGCACTGACATCCCAACTCTCTCGATCCTACGAACCCCACACACCTCCTGCCTCCTCCCAGACCTCCTCCTCCTCTGAACAATCTGCCTCACAATTTGTCTGCCAAACCTGCAAGTCTGGCAGAATGGTGTGCAAAGTCTCACCCATCTATTAGTGTCTAGAAAGAAGCTGTGGCTCAGGAACCCCTTTCATATCCAGACTGGGAGGCTCATGCTCACCTGGTGCCCAGCAGCTCCAGCTGTAGGAATGAGTTGCAGCTGCTCTTGGGGGGACCTTTATAACTGCATTTTTGCAGAGCTTCAGTTCCAGAGAAGATAACCCCAAAGCCTTCACCTTTTATTTGGGATAACTGAGAACATGGAAACTGAAAGACTGTATGGAAGGGATTTAGAAAAATACAACCGGCTGCTAACCACTCATGTTACTGCATGTCAGTGGGAAATAAACACCAGATGTGTGCCCTCCAAAACCTCCCAGATGTGATTTGTCCAGAGCTGCAGTACAATCAGAAATACAATCTAGGAACTGCACACCAGCGTGTCTTGGCACTGATCACCACAAAACAGCCACTGCACTTTGTGTTCACACAGGACTGCCTCACTCAGGGTGAAGAGAATTCATGGTGTGCCAGAAGCCATCAAAATCCAGCTTCCATAAATCTGATAAAAATGCTGAAGGAAAAACTAAAACATGAAAAATGTTTGCAAGGAGCAGTAAATGAATATGGAAGTCTACAGTACATCTAAAATCTAAAATTAATCAATATTTTAAAAACATCAATTATTTCCCTTTTTAAAACTCCTTAGTTTTCACAAACGCACATACCTGTTTTTATTGGTGCATAAACCAGCTCATCCAGATTTTTTCCTATTAGCCAGATTCTATAACTTATAGTAGATGAAAAACAAAAAGCTGGATCCTGTCAAAGGATGCGAGATAACTTATGATTAAAAAAGATTTCAGGGATGAAGTTTCCTAAGTAACCACGGAAAAGCCACATATTTATCACTTGAGCTCAGAGTTCTCCCTTTCCCAAGGGAAAGGACATAAAACCAGGCATCTGTTTATATCAGTTTGAAAGGAAGTGGTAGAAAGGATGACTGTAACAGTGCCCTGTCCAACATTATTTCCTGGCGTTCATCTGCTGATGTTTGAAGTGCATTGGCACAAAGTGTACCTTTGCTAAACTTCTCAAAATATATGAAACCTCAAGTATCTCAGAACAACAAAATCAAAATTAGGTGATAATAGATACGTAAAACCCAAGCCACCTTCTCCCACTCTCTCAGTCCACCTGTAGGAGCCAGCAAAGCATATCCAAATTTGTGTTCAAACCCACCAGCACCAGGGCAAACCTGTTATTCAAAAATCTCAGAACAACAGAATTTATTTCATTAGTTTCTAATCCCTGTCTCCAGTTGGAATAGTTCCCATAGCAAACTCCAGAAGCTTTGGAATGGCAGTGACAGCAGAGGAGAGAAAGAGAATTACCATCAAAGAGACTTACCCTGCCAGTATATTATTTTTAATATAGATGTAGAAATGAAAATATTTCTTTCAAACTGTTATAAGTTATCCCAAAGGTGATGGTTCTGAAAAAGCAGAATACCTTGTATTATTCATTATTTTAACTGCACAACATGGAAAACAGCAGTGTGCTTTATCCAATAGGCATCGAGTGGAGAGGCTCTTTTGGAGACTCAAGCTGTTCATTTGATTGGTAATCCCTGGAAGACACTGCCATTGATACATTATACTCCTGTTCCACAACACATTGGACAACTCGCTGACAATTTCCTTCTCTGAAAACCTGCTGTCACTTCAGGGTGTGCTGGGCAGCCCCCAGCATGTAGCAGGCTCCAGAAGATGCTCCTAGACTCCCAGTGCCTTTTAGGCTTTGGTAAAGATCAAAACGAGAAGGGACATGATGCTGAGCATTCCCTGTGAGGGTTCTGCATCTTAGCAACTCAAAAACTGGCTCTGTAATCCAATTCATTTACCTCAAGAATAAGACAAGATTTTTTTTTGTTTTAGTTTTATGTTCATGGAGTGATAGAGGATAGCAGAATGTCAGTGAGTGAAACTGAAGGCACCTGCTTGGCATTCAGTGCCTGCTAGTTTCTAATGTCATGGGTTGGAAAAGTTTAATCTAGAATTTGCATTAAAAGAAAGAGCTGAAAAAAACAGTTAATAAATAAAAAAAGATAGGTGGCTGTGGCACGGGCACCTTTGGGATCTGGCAAGTGGAGAACCAGCAGTGGATTTGGCACCCAAGAAAAAGCAGCACTACTCTTGCCTCCATAGCAGCTTTCACCAAATCCTTCCCCCATGTCCAACACAACCTTTCACAGTAGCAAGTTGTCCTTGGTATGACCCGTGTTTCCAGCTAGTAAAGTCCTCCTCTCTTCCCCCTATTCCCTCAGAAGGCATCAGTTTTCTATTTTAAAAATATCAAGTCACCCTACTTCAGCTGCATTATAAACAAAGACAAACAAAACAACCCAAAACAGTTTCGTGTGTGGAACAAGAAAAAAAACACTTCAAACCCAAAGAAGTTTCCAATAAGTCACTCATTGAAATTCAGGAAGAAAAAACCCCAAAGGGTAAAAATACCCCCATGTATCCAAGTTCTCTGAGGCCATTTCTTTCCCTCATCTGTGTTCCATCATCTTCTTCCCTATCCAGAAAAGTTGTGGTGTCCGTGGGAGTATGAAAAAACATTGGAGTGACCACGGAAAGGAACTCTCTGTCTGGCAGCAGAAAGTCATGCGTTATCCCGTCTCCAGGAACTCAGCCTTCCTTCGATGGTCATAAATATTCTCTGATGACAAAGCAGAGGGTAGTCATTCAACCAGACTGAATAATACTGTACAACCCTGAAAAGCACACTGGGATCTGTGCTCTGTCCCCAGCCACAACAAAGATCCACGGGAAACAACCCAGCTGGCCTCATGTGTAGGACACCCTGCACTGCCACATCCACCTTCAGGCTGATTCAGGCAGGAGTGCTGCACTTCTCTCTTTCAGAGGTCTCAACACACCCGGTGGCCATAAAATTTTTCTGAGGACAGTGTCATCCACAGCAGCCCTTGGCAAAGGATTCGGGGTGCTATTGGGTGAGAGCTGGACGTGTTGGGATCCTAAACTCCCCACGTGCTGGGCTGAGTGATCAGCCTCAACCACACATCACTGAATGACACATAGGCTGAAAAAAGCACCAAAGTACAGGTTATCTCATTAATGATAACTAGCATGTGCTATTAACGAGCACACAAGCAGTCATGTCACCTTTTTAGTTACACTCTGTTCTTGGGAGTTTTCAAAGTTTTACAAAACATTCAGGTACAAGTTTTTTTAAGGGAGGGAAAAAAAAGACTCATTACACCTTTAACTTGACATTACACTGTGTAATAAAAGATCTCCTAATTTTCAGGAGAACATTACTTGACATCTTGTTGCATAAATACTCTGCTTGTGCAAGCAGATCTGGGAATGATCAGTAATGTATGTCACAGTCTTGCAAAAGCTATTGATGAGAAAATTATCTTAATGACCAAGAAGATCCTTTCTTTCCCTAGCCAGAAAAAAAAAACCCAAAAAAACCCAATAAACAAAACGCCAACAAAGATCTAAATGTAAGTCACTCTTCTGCTGGTCTCCCTTTTCACTCACCAACCCCAAAATAATAAATTTACAGTAAATAAACAAAAATCACTTTATGCTTACCCATATGCCTTCTCCTTTTATGGTAGCCTTATAAATTAAATTTAATCTTGCCCTTCAAGGTAGAAATAAGTAATAAAACTAACCTGTTTATTTGTCAGTGTAGTTTGAGAATTATACTCGTGTTTCTGCTTTTGAGAACGTGAGGGATTGTTGACACAATGGAGGCCAAGCATGCATTTATGGTGCATGATATCACCGTGGGGCTCACAGAGGCAGTTTACTTATTCCACAGATGACTGCCACAAGAGAATGTAATTGCTCAATAATGTGTCAATGTACCCATGGGAAGCATTTAAGTCATCTGAGACCTGTATTGGGAACATGCCAGGGACCCTAGCACTACCTCTAATTTGCACGAAATGGAGGAATTGTGGCCATCTTCTACAGAAAGGGTAAACAGAACAAGGGAGAAAGTCCAGACGAGTCAACACAACTGGAAGGGGAAAAACTGTCCCCCATATTCAGGAAATAAAAGCTGTGACTTACGAACTCCCAAGCAGGCCAGTCAACATCATTGTGGTATACTCCAGCACATGAGATGATCTGCACTGGGGAGAAATTCCCTCACCAAGAATTAAAGCCTCAGAAATAGACCTAACACCTGACTGAAAAGCTATTTATGGACAATGTAATTCTCATACCATCTCCACCATGGCTTTATTTTTTAGTCATAAATCAAGTTAAAGTGAAGTATTGATTAAATATTATTGGGAGGTAAACAACAATTAAAGCTTTCTGAACACTGCATGAATTTTCCAAATGGTTTACAGGATGTTTTCTGTTCACCTTTCCTCAAGACACAGCTCGGAAGAACCTGTACTCTTTTAGCACAAATGGATCAGTCCTCAACCCCACAATGGATCAAAAGATCTGACTGAAGGACATCCACTGTGCCATGCCTTGATGCGCAGCTCAGAGCCCAGATGAGACCTACTCCGTGTAAAAAAGCCAAACAAAAATCCTAGTTCTGCTAATTTCAGGTTAGTCTTTCAATGTAGTTTTTGACCCCAGATCTCCCTCAGATCTCCCTCTACTTCTTCCTCCCACCCTGATCTGACTTTTCCCATTCCGAATGAGATTTAGAAGTCTGCCTGATGGCAGGTGGGTGGAGGCTCTCCAGATACTATGTTTGTTGGTAGCCCAGCAGTTATTTGTGGTTGACTTTTTTGGTTGCCCACAGGAATTTCCAGGGTGGTGTAAACAGACAGATGTGGGTTCTTTTCTGCTATATAGATCACACCATAGAGAGATATCAAAGGAAAAAACCAAGCCCATGAATAATGCACTAGTGGTAGCATTTGAAGCTCTGAACTTTAAAGACTGGCCTCTGAATTTATTGGTTTAATTGTTGGGTATGGACACTTAGGCTGCCAGATAGCTTTTGAAATCAAAATATCACTGAAAGGTTTCCCGAATATTCAGAAGTTTATACAAAGTGTAAGTGGGCTCAAGTACTGGCAAACTCCAGGCTGGTCCCGCCCTGACAGCACTGCCACAATCTTACACGCTAAAATTGTTCTTTCCTTCTTTCCCTCAGTAGCACAGTGGTTTGATTTTTACTTCAGTGATGCATCTCAACAACTATTCCATGGCTCATTGCTGCTGTAACACTGGGAAGCTGAAGGGGAGGGTTTCAAAGGTATGGATTAGTAAAGCTCCACTGATTTCAGGCTAATTCATACTAGCCAGGAAATTCTGCCCCTTGTTCTCTTTTTTCGGTTTGTTTCTACTGTAAATGCTCGCACAAGAGACGCATCGTGGCATTTTTAGCCTTGAGATGAACAACTAGCCCATGATTAAAATCACATTAAGTCAACAGTGCAACTTGCTAATCATTCTTACTCTAGAGTTTCCAGCTAAAGCTTTTCTCATAATTTATTTTTCCAGGAGGATTTGTGTATGTTTCTGTCAGTCTATTTTCAAGCATGGCAGGTTACAGAGGCACTTTGATTCATGGCTGGACATGGATTATTTTAATTAGAAAGAAAAAGGAGTCTTGGTTTTAACAGCCTTGCACTGTCATCTTGCGGTTGCAGTGCTCACTTCCTCACTCTTATTTGGAAATCCCTTGAACAAGAATTTGATTTGAGCAGGAAGAAATGGTGAGCCTCATTCCCAGAGCTTGGGTTTGTTTGGAGGCCTCCTTCCTGACATTCTTGAGACAACAAGACAGAGTGACCTTGCCAACTGTTTCCACTTCAGCTTTTTCCATGTCCTTCCTTTGTGAGAAGAAAGCATCACCTCCTCCACAAAACCCTCATTATTTAGAAGACTTCATCTCCTCCAGACTTACAGCACTTCCACTATGAACACATGCTCCAAGACACATTTTCAGGGCAGTGTCATGCACAGTCATCCTTCCTGCCTGAGCTTTGAGGAGGGAATACTCTGCCACTGTCAGGTCCCAGTGAGGGACACAACTGAGACAAATCACTCACAACATCTTCTCAGCTTTACTCACTAATCTCGAGCTGCAAACAGCAATCATTTCTGCCTCTTTTCAGGACTTCTCAAGACACCAAGCATGGGATTATCCTTGTAGACACTTTCAAGAGTTAATTTCCTGAGTTGTCCAAAAGACAAGAGAAAGCCCTGAGCCAGGCTTCCCTTCATCTCCAGTAGCTTCTCTTCCACCTGCTTCCTTGTATCTTCCTGCTGGATAATAAGAAACCATATTTTGCAAAGATAGCCCAAATCCATCCCCTCCCAGTGAAGCCTGGCCAAATCATCTATCAGTGAGTGACTAGAAATGAGGAAATCAACTTAATTAGTCACTTGGATGTGTGCAGCAGCATGTTACCCCAACCTAAACTACAGATTCCAAAAGCTGTATCCCTGTCCTCCTCAACAGGCAATATTTAGATCTCCTATTATATAAAATCCTTCCTACTGTTTTACCAACGCCAGGAATCAAAAGCTTAAAAATCTACATTGTTTCTATTTGTGCTATTCACTTCTGTCATTTGTCTCAAATTAGAGGTAAAAAATGCCCATAGGGTCACTTTTGTTACATTCAGTTTCAGCATCTCTATTTGGGCTGCCAATACCTTCAGGAAATGTTTATTTTTAGAGAAACCACAGTTAAGAGTTAGGGGCAAAAAATAAAAAATGGGTTTCTAAGGGACTTAGTTTAATACTTGGGGAAAAACCCACTATATTTTGATTAGAATTGTGTTACTATTGTTCCCTTGAAGGAAACTTAAGAGTGAAAAAAAACGAACTCCCTGTTTCCGGAAAGAACTGTCTTACAGCTTAAAATGTTATAAACCATATTTACTTCAACTTTTCCTTTACATGTGAAAATTGTCATGATTTTGCAAACAGATTGCCACAGATAAGATTTGTGCATCAACCCAAAATCTTACTGCCAGCAGAGGGGTCTTCTGTGGGCTTTGGAACCCATTAAAACACCATTCAGAATCCGTGAGGGTTATACTCTAAAACTCCCAAAATACAAGATATTTATGCCAGATTTTTTTACAGCTACAAAGGATTTTAAAGGGTATAAATTATCTATCTTGTCCTCACACTTTCCAAATGACTACATTTTAGTTTAGCTTCAGAAAAAAAAAAAAAACAAACTTCTTCAGAGATAAAATGTAAAACTACTTCAGAAAGAGGATTGCAAAATAATGGGGTTGTATGGAAACTTTGGGAGCTGAGAGTTACCAGAAGTGTGACTACTGTTATCAAACAAATGAACTGAAATCACAGACCCATAGAACCATTCAGGTTGGAAAAGACCTCCAAGTTCATTCAATCTAGCCTGTGACTGATCCCCACCTTGTCACCCAGACCAGAGCACTGAGTGCCACATTCAGGCATTCCTTGGGCACCTCCAGGGATGGAGAGTCCAACACTTCCCTGGCTCATCCTTGCCAATACCTGACCATCCTTTCAGTGAAGAAATTCCTCCTGATGTCCAACCTGACTCTCCCCTGGCAGAGCTTGGGCCCATTTCCTTTTGTTCTGTCCCTTACCTGGGAGCAGAGCCTAATCCCTGGCTGTCCCATCCTGTCAGGGAGTTGTGGAGAGCCAGAAGATCCACTCTGAACCTCCTTTTCTCCAGGCTGAGACCCCCCCAGCTCTCTCAGCTGTTTCTGGTACTCCAGGCCCTTTCTCCAGTTCCATTCCCTTCTCTGGACTCACAGATATGAAGAATCCAATTTTTGGCATGCTTAGCAGAGATGTCAGGAGACAAATCTGACTGACAAGGGTGTGTTGGAGATGCCCTTGAGGCCAGGGATTGATAACCTGCAGAGGGCAAAGCAAAACCAAACCCACACGAGGACCCAGCTCAGCCCTTGGGAGCAGGACAAGCTGCCATCTCCCCAGAGTACAGGAACACATATCCCACAAGGCCAGCAGCACCAAACCCAGCTGCTGCTGCTGCTGCTGCTGCTGAAGGGCTCCCAGAGCAGCAAGGACCACCTCTAACAGCAGGAGCAGCACATGCTAATTCCATCCTTCCCCTCGCTGCCAGCCTGCCAGCCCAGCTGATAATTGGCACTAACTGCAGCCGTGGTTGCTGTGATGTGGCAGCTGTTTGCCAAGAGCTGGACTGAGACCACCAACTCACTTCAGACAGGCCACTAAACACCCTTCTGAGGGTAACCACGAGGTCGCTCTCAACTTGGGTTAGATTCAAGCTGGGGACTTCGAGGTGAAAAGGCTCCGCATTCAATTACCAGTCCCCTGAGTCATCCCATCCACCCTCTATAGTTATTTCAAAGTGCTCTGGTAAGCAATATCTGAGAACATTACATGTGTTCTAAATGCTAAAAATACATGTCTAAGAAGGCAGGGAAAAGATTGGATGACTCAAAAGGGCATTTTAATTTCTCTTTAAAAAGAAATTAAATGAAAAAAAAAGAAAAAACATCACTCACTTTCAAACTGCTTTTTCTTTTTTTTCCAAATATTTTTTTCACACCCTGGTTTGCCAGTCCAATTAATTTCTTGCAAATATCTTTGGAATACAAAAGAGAGACTTCTAGGAAAAAAAAAGTTCCTTTTACCTTTGTATTTTCTAAATAGCTAAATCAGTACTAGAAAGAAGGTGAAAGTACTTGGGGGTGGGGGGGAGAGGGGGTGTGAGAAGGGTAGCAGGAACAAAACAAAATGCTAAAAGATGGATTAAAAAGGCCCCACACTGAAAATGACAAGTCCCAGGGATTCCACACAGGGTTTCTCAAACGTGCGGATTTGTTTTCAGAGTGACGCTGCCCTCTGGTACCCCAGGATATGGTATTTTCAATGCAGCTCCAGAGGGTCACCAATCCATTTGTGTCACCTATCCTGGGATCTGACAACTCTCCCCAGGGGCTCAGTTAAACAAGCCTTCAGTTTTTAAACAAAGTGGATTTTAATTGAGAAGCACCTGTGGTGAGAGTCTACTGGCATTATTAAGAAGCAAATTTATCACAGTGAATCATAGAATTAGGAGGTGGGGGAGCCAGCAGGGAGGGGGAGTCCACATGTACGTCATACCTGCAACACAGAACCAGTCCTTTCATAGAAAACCCTTGGAGAAATGTGTAGGATTTGACTGCACCCCACAAGGAGCATTTTTCCCAACAAGCTGTTCCCAGGGTGCTGAAAAGCTATCATTCATAAAAAATTATTGAGGGGGAAGGAGGTAGCAAAAGGGAGTTCAGGAGGCCAGGGATGCCAGTGGGAGCTGCAGAATGAGACCCTCTGTAAAGCACGCACCTGTTTGTGGCCACCATAAAAGCTTAACTAGAAAGCCTAAAGTTCCAAATTGGGGGGGTGCAGGGGGCTGGTGGGAGAAAGGGGGAAAGAGGGAAAACATAATGAAAGCTTGTCTTAATATAAAAATAAACTTTAACCCATGGAGTGCAGGCTCACAACAGATGGCTGCAATTTAGAAAAAAGCCCTGGCAACGAGAAATACACAGAACTGAGGAGGAAACTCTTCCAGACACATCTTGGTATCATCAAACATGGGCTTGGGGCAAAGACTGGAATTGCACCTCTTTATAAAATATGTGGCTAAAAAACCTGCTTCTAAACCAAAATTTAATGTTGGCCTAGAGAGCAGTTGATAGCAGGGGCCAAGGTCTGTCTAAATGTAGTAATAAACAATTCCACTAAGGAAGAGTTTACAAGGCAAGGAGAAGAGAGTGAAGCCAACAGTTAGATGACATACAAATGTTTACAGTGACAAGGGGTGTGCTGTAATTTTAATGACACCACTAGTAAGATCCCTTGGTGATTTGTTGCAGGGTTATGCGCTCACTTTACCCTTGGTAAGGGACAGAAAAGATGTGCTCAAGCCTTTTGGCCCAGTTTAAAAGACTTAACATCAAAGGTGAGGCTCCTCATAGGTATTAGTCACTAAGGATGCTTTTCACCCTCAGAAAATAGCTGGGCATTTTCATCCATTATTTCCTTATCAATGTTTTCCCACTTACTGCACATGTAACACTGCCTTTTTTCTCCCCTTGTTTATGTAAATCAGCCTCACTTCAAATCAAAAGTAGGCACAGACTGTGATGTGCATAAGAAAAGAAATGCATAGTGCAGAATAAAGGGGGTAAGGAACAGAAATACCAGCCACTCTACATCCCATGTCTGGGGAAATGTGGTAAATGTAATCAACAATTTCAGAATTTGCTTTCTTTCTCTTTTAAAATCACTGCTGCAGTAAAAACCTACTTCTCCCATGCCACAGTGCCTTGATCTGCAAGGCTTGTTTCAACTTTTTTTATTAAGATACTGTCAGCTTGGACTTGCATGGAGAGAGACTATATGAACATGGACAGGACAAGGGAGAACGGCTTCAAACTGTAAGAGAGTAGATATTAGATTAGATTAGATTAGACATTAGAAGGAAATTCTTCCCTATGAGGGTGGTCAGACCGTGGCACAGGCTGCCCAGAAAAGCTGTGGCTGCCCCATCCCTGGAAGTGTTCAAGGCCAAGCTGGACAGGGCTTGAAGCAGCCTGGTTTAGTGGAAGGTGTCCCTGCCCATGGCATGGGGGTGGAATGAGATGAGCCTTAAGGTCCCTTCCAACCCAAACCATCCTGTGTTTCTATAACATCTTTTTCTATAGCATTATTTTTCTTTACTCAGCTTTATATATTCTTTCAGCATGCTCTTCCCTTCCTCCACTTTAATTCTTACATTTAATATTAACAGTTGAATAGTTCTGTAGCAAATGTAGCTAACTTCCTCCACGATTACACAGAGGTAATCAGCAAACTGATTCTTCTCCCCCAACTCGACCCTCAAAACAGCCCATGTACACTATTTCCATGACCTGTTCTGTGAGAAAAGTGCCAACACAGAACATGCAAATGCTCAGTGTTAAACTGATTCCTAGCCTAAGTTGTTTAAATACATTTCAAACAAGCAATAAACATAGGATTTATCATGAAAACTGAATGTTTTTATAAGCAGTCACTGAACAGTTCACTGTGCTGGTCCTGTTAAGGCATCGTGAATCTGGGAGCCTGTTCTGGGCTCCTCAGTGCAAGAAAGACATTGAGGGGCTGGAATGTGTCCAGAGAAGGGAGAGGAGCTGGCAAGGGGGCTGGAACACCAGGAATGGCTGAGGGAGCTGGGGACAGCTCAGTCTGGAGAAAAGGAGGTTCAGGAGAGACCTTCTGGCTCTCTACAACTCGCTAACAGGAGGGTGCAGCCAGATTGGGATTGGTCTGTTCTCCTGAATAGTAAGAGACAGGACATGGGGAGATGACCTCAAGCTGTGACAGAGAGATTCAGGGTGGCTGCTTAGAAAAATTCCTCCTGGAAAGGGCCATCCAGCCCTGCCACAGGCTGCCCAGGGCACTAGTGGAATCCCCAACTATTCTGACCCGCTTAAGGTGAGGAGAGGTGAGTTTTGGCCCAAACTAAAATTGCAGAAAGTGATGCCTAAAGAGGCTTACCTGGTACAGAGGCTCGACGAAGTTAAAGGAATAAAATAGGTATTTATTAAAAACGCCTTCAAAGGATACACCTTGGGCAGTAAAAGAGCCTGGCCACAGTTCCACCATCTTGGGATGGATGATGTGTCACGAGTTTTCACACTTTATAAGTTTCATAGCCTCAGCCTATGAAGTCCATCCTCTCAGTTTGCTCCTCAATTCGCTGTTGTTTATGCTTTTTGGGCCTGAGGCTGTAATGGTGTCCTTGGTTCTCAGGCTGGAAAAGGATTGCTTAGTCCAACTACCTATGAATAGAACTTACTAACAGTTTATATGAAATTCAGAATCACACACTAAGGCAGTACAGAATCTAAAAAATACGAAAGCTAAAACTTAAGGCATCAAAAGGAATTAGGTCCTCACCATAGTGGAAAACAAGATTAAAACCCAAATGAGCTTACAGGTTGGAATCCAAAGTGATCATTCAACTTCATTTTTTTTTTTTTTTTTCATAAAGAAGGTAAGAAAGAGATACAATAGTAAAGTAGGAAATGCCAAGAACAAGTACGAGAAGCACAAGGAAAGGGGTTACCACATCCATGAGTCCAGTGCTGGCTCCTAGAGTGTAATGGGGAAAATCATCCCCAGTGAAGTCCCTCCAAGAGATGTGAGTGAGTCAGCAGCAGAGCAGAGCCACGGCAGCAGGACCAGCAGGGTGGGGCACAAGCAGCTTCATAGGAGCAGCCAGGACAGCACAGGACAGCACAGACAGCAAAGACTCCAACACTTTGTAGATCTTGCAGTCTGCAGCAGGTTAGGCACTTGCTTACAGAATGGCAATGTTATATCTCACCTTAGAGCAACAGCAGGTCTGTGGAGAACTCCATTTTAGCTCTCTTAAAGTTCATTGGCTGCTCATTGGTACCCAGGAAAAGTTCCCTTCATGCATCAAAAAGTTTACTGCTTGTTTTTCTCATATATCAAAACTTTATTGCTTGTTCATCAGAGGTATCAAATTTTATTACAAGCTATTTTAATGGCCTTCAAACAGGGTGCTTCATTTTCTAAAATAAACTAAAAACATTTTTGTTCTGCTTATGTTTTGGAGTTAACACCACCATGGCAAGGTACCTCTCAATAACTAATGCACTACCACTTCAGAGCTTTATTGAGATTTTTTTTCCCTTAGGCATCACAGCTTTTGTGCTTATTTTGATCACATTTTCAAAAATTCAGAAGAAAATGTTTTAAGAGCAACCGCGCCAAAACCAAAAAAAAACCAACCAACCAAAAAAAAACCCAGACTGGACTGTTTGTCTTATAACAAATATTGACTATGAATATATGCTAAAGCATGAAGATTTTCAGAACTCTTATTACAGAACTAAAGGCATCGTGCAAAAATTCAGCAAGTGGACAAACAAGTTGAAATACGTCCTGCATCACAAAATGAAAAAATGAAACACAAATTCATTTTGTCCAATTATGTTTCTATGTTAATACTTACTTGTACTCAGAAATGAAATGAAGCTTTAAAATTTAGCATAAATGTGTTATAGAAGCCATCTTAAATTTAAATAAAACCAAGTGCAACTTAACAGTCTGTCTTACTCAGGAACTTCTGTGACATCTCTGCGTCATCACCAGTGCAGCATCAGCTCCACTTTTGAACTTAGATGAGATGAGATGCCATGCAGCAAAAACCAGGAGGTTAATTTTAAATGCTGTGGGCTCCCCTTGGTCTTTACCTCCAGCTGTGTTTTTCTTTCCCATGAAAACCCATGCAAAACTAGAATTATCTGATTTGTTTGTATATTTTTCTCTTTACTATTTAAGTATTTTAACTATTTAGGTATTCTCTGAATTATATACTACTTTTAGAATAAGCTGTAAGACTGCAGAAAATGCTGGGCAAAATTGCACAGTATCCTTGATTCCAATGTGGACTTGATAATCTTGGAGCTCTTTTCCAACCTTAATGATTTCATGATTCTATAAGGCCATTAAAAGCAATACAGTGCCAATCCTATCCAAATGAAATTTGGGGTGAAAGAAGACAACTCTTTTATCTTCTGGAGAGGGGAGGCTCTCCCTAAAAAGATACTATATGGACAGGAAATCTCAGCGAGTGTCCAGACAGCAGGAGGGAAGATGCAAACTAACAATACTCTGTCATTTGACTGACAACCTGTTTTCCATCTCTGAGTTCCCCCTGGGACCTGAACTCCTCCTTCTCTCACCCTGCGATCTGTTTTTATTTGCTTCTGCCTTATCCAGTCTAGGTAGTTCCTAATTCCGTATTAGATGGACACCACCAGGCAGGTCTGAGAGAAATGCAGAGAGTCTCAGTTCTTGCCTTCTTTTGCCAGGACCACCCTAGTGAGGGGAAACAGCTGAGGGAAATGTCCTGTACAGACACTGGATCCATGACTGGAACATCAATTCAGTAAATTTAGTAGCTCAGCCCTCCATGTCTCTACCTTCAACATATAAACCAAAGTTTTTCAGAGCTTACAGTGTGGCCAAATTCAGGCTGGGTTATGCCAGAGGAAAATTCACTACCCTCATTTATATAGGGAATAGCTAAAGCTTCCAAAAAAAAGTTGTTCTAAAGATACTAAAGACCTATTCAAAAATCAATGCCAGTTTCTCACCCTCTTAAATTGCTGGATGTTATCAGAAACTACTGGAAGAGAAATTTCCCTCAGAGAAACCCATTAAGCCTAAAGTAGCATGAACCCCCCCCCCCCCGCCCCCCCCAGTGGAATGGTTATGCGTTGGCCAAGCTGCAAGAGACTGGAACTGGCTCTCGACATGGAAAGGTCTGTTGGCAGAGGGGGGGCAGCTCGTCAGGACCCTGGACAGCACCACAGGGAGTCAGCGGTGCACACTTCCTAAGGGGACACAGGGCTTGTAAGAAGGAAGTGGGAACTCCAGGCCATCACAGAATGGTTTGCATTGCAAGGGACCTTAGAGATCACCCAGTTCCAAGGCCCTTTTCCATGGGCAGGGACACCTTCCACCATCCCAGGTTGCTCAGAGCCCCATCCACCCTGGCCTTGGACAATGCCAGGGATGGGGCAGCCACAGTTTCTCTGAGAAACATGTGCCAGGGTCTCACCACCCGCACAGGGAAGAATTTCTTCCTAAAATGCATTCTTCTGCATTGCTCAATAAATCCCCCTCATTTGACACAAAGAAGTCTACACCAAGAAGAGAGGGATTTCAAAATTGATACAACCCAACAACACAGCTCAGGCTTGGTACAAAATCTGAGGATAATTTCGGGTAGAGCCTCACATGTTTACTACTTTCTCATTTGCAAATCAAGTAGACTTTTTTTTGATCCTCACTACACAATTGCTTGCACCAACCTCAAAATACAAACTGACTGTTAAATAAAGGTTGTGACAATGGCATTAATTGCCTGTGACTATTTTTTTTTTTGGGTTGCATTTAAAAATGTATTTTACAAGTACTTAAGGAAAAAATAAATTATTAGAAGCATATTCAGAGCTTTGCAAACATTTCAGGTTATTTCTCACAATTTGCCAGAAGGCTTTTCCAGAATCTCTCCACTTACAATGAAAAACCGACTCCCTATTCTCTTTTAACAGCAAATGGACCTTAAAAATTAAAAAAGAAAAAAAAATCTGATCTCTATTTTTTGAAAGCACTCGAAAGCAATAAGATGGTCACAAGACTTGATTTGCCTGTTCTGCCCCTTTACAAACTCACTAAAGCTTGCTTTTTATGACTGATTGCTGTGCTGTATTAATCCCTGAGCATATAAAACGAGTCTATTGGAGACCAGGACTCCACTGGGGGAGGACAGGGAAGCTGTTGTCTTCCGAGAATTAATCCATCCTGGAAAATCAAAAGCCAGCCACTCACAATACAGTAATCAGCATGTTCTCCACTATGAAAGCCTTACGTTTCCCTTTTAGAAAACACAACTATTACTCCATTATGTACTAAAACACATAAAACTCTTTATTTTTTTGGTGTTTGTTATTATTTGGCTTATATTTATGGGTTCATGTGTATTCTATTGGTGGGTATACAACCATCAAGTTAAAAAAACCACACCCTGTCTATTCCCCATTGCTTAAAAAGAAAAAGGGACTCCCACTGTTTTTTCCACAACCAAAGTTCTCTCTGGATTTGCTTTGTGAGCAGGATTTTAACTCTTTATCACCCTAAATAAAAGGAAATTCTTTGCATTTTTTCCTTATATAGAAAGCCCAGAAAGTCCATTTTCTGTTCAAAATAATTTATTTTTAAAATCACTTTGTTAAATTATCTAACATGAATTTCCTAAATAGTGGCATTAAAGTAAGAGTGAATTTTTCGAATTACACCATTAAGAACAACTTCACTTTATTCCAGACAGTATAACATTTGATGCTCCTTTGTTAGCAAAAATTTAGTTCTTTCCTTTTAAAGTTGAATGATGTAGCCATCCAAATAACCCCATTTTTTCCTTTTTTTTTAAGAGTAGAATTTTTTTTTGCCCCCCCCTTCCCCCCCCCCCCCCTCCCCCATTTAGGTGCTGGAAGTATGAATCTTCCATTGTGTTATAGAGATAAAGATCAAAACCCTGAAAAACCCAGCTCTAAATCTTACATGACAGTAATGAAAAAGCTAAATGAATTCTGGCCAAAACATAATAATTAAGGCTTAAGGAAATCATTGAGAAGCCATATACTCAAGAAGAAACACAATCACATTTCCATTCAGCCAGCAAAAGGCACCTACCTGTATACAACAGCACTTCAACACAATTTTTAACATCCAACAAAATATTCCTGTCAAATTATTTTTTAAAAGCAAACAAATCAATTTGCTTATATTCATATTTGCCCTTTGCTAAAGCAAAAAATACTTTTCTCCTCTATTTATTTTTCAAGTAAAGAATTACTAAAAAGCAGTAAGAGTTAAGAGACGTGGTTGCTATTGCCATTATCCCTTTTCAGACATAATTTATTTAATCAATGGCTGTAGACAGGAGTTTTGTATCCTTGACTTTAAAACCAACAGATGTCTAAAATCCCACTGCGTCAATTCCACAGTGTCACCAGGTTGGCATGGTAGACATCAATATCTTTCTGTTAACTTGAAACGCCCTTATCAGCTCTACTCACCATCAGATTTAAACAGTACAATGTACTTCTCAGAGTTCAAAGCAATGTGCACTTTTTTCCATTTTTAAATCAAAAATTCAACTGAGGGAGCAAAAGCTCATGCACATTGATGAAGGTCTGTTACACTTAATGTGGAGTTTAAGGACATGAACTTGTCTTTCTATTTAAGTATGGGGTTAAATGTCAACAAGACCATGAACATGTTAGTTTTTCTGAGACCTCTGTGTTAGATGTGACTGAAGATAATCCAGTGACAGTAACTATACAGAAGTACCAGCAATAATTCCTGTTTTTTGGCTTCCAGGGCAAAGCTATGGTACACATAGAGTTAACTGTGCCCTCCTCCCCCTGCCCCCCAGCTTCACCCCCCTTCTTCCCCATCTCATTCATGCCACATTCCACAGTGGCAGGGTCCAACAACAATATAGGAGGGTACCCAAAATGAAGAGGCAGGGCCTTCTATTCTTCTGCCTCTCTTGAATTAATTAACTGGAAATGAGTTTTGTCAATGTTTTGGAAAGGCAGAGGGGTGAAAAGAAACTGCTAGAATTAATCACAGTGAGAAACTACCTCTTCAGCAGTCTGCCAAAGTTCAGAAAACCCATGAGAAGTGCAAAATAAAAGGAAAGTGGGCTGACTTACCCTCCAAAGGAACAAATAAAATTCAAACAAACACCGAAGTCTCCAAAACAGAGACATGCCCCAGTGCAAAGGAATGCAGCATCTGTTGCCACAACAGCTTCAGCTTTGGTTTTAATATACTTGTCATGAAGACTGATAGGTATCAAGGTAGAAAAGACAGTTTACTAATACTTAAATAGACAAAAGGCACGTTGTGCTTAATTCACTAAATATTTAAGTACATCCAACTTTGATGCTTATATAAATAGAGATATTTAGGTCCCACGATTGAAAATTAGCAACTTTGCTTGTTTAGCTCTGACTCAGCACAGATCTTTTACACGAAGAAGGCAGCCTGCAAAGGAGTTCTTTCTTTCTAGAGTTTTAAAAACAATAGTTATCTCCAGGTTCAGCAAAGGAAATTATGACAAGTCGATAC
Source organism: Catharus ustulatus (assembly GCF_009819885.2). Classification (NCBI taxonomy): domain Eukaryota; kingdom Metazoa; phylum Chordata; class Aves; order Passeriformes; family Turdidae; genus Catharus; species Catharus ustulatus. The sequence continues at coordinate 64,938,897 of NC_046224.1, forward strand.
TGCACGTATGACATTCTTTTACTGATGAAAAAAGAAGTAATGAAATTCCAACCAACTGACAAGAAGGACCTTTTTGCACAAGCTGATTTACCCAGGTACATAGAAAATACACAGGTGACCTTTTGTTTACAGCAAAGGGAGGCAGAAGCATCATCTGGCAGTTTTTCTGAGAACAAACACAGTAATTTCAACAGACTGGCACTAAAACTGAAAAAACTGGTTGCTGAGCAAGGGAAAATATTTTATAAAAGAAATACATTTTTAATTATTTGACTACTGCTAATATTTTTGCTCAGGAGGGTTTTTTCCTGACTGACCGCAGAATTAACTTGTCATCTCGTTGCTGTATCTCCAAGCCCATCCTCTCGAGGGCAGAGGGGTCTGCCAGCCCCTTCTGCTCCATCTGTGCAATCAATGCCTGGTTCTGCTCGTTCTCTTCAGTGAGATTCCGGATCGCATAAATTGCCCACTGGCTCACAACTGTTGAGCAGAGTTAAGGATTTATTTATTTAAAGATGAAACATTGTTTATTTTCATTGATTACTGCATCCACCTCCCCCACCCTCCCCCAATCCCTTAAACTCAGAAAACTAGTAGAAATCAAGGGTTTGAAAAAGTAAGAAGTTTACAAGTGCTGACATTGAACCTGCAAATGCTTGCATAAGAGGCAATTTAATTTTAAAAGATGTATGCCCCTAAACTTCAGGTAAATTTACTAGGGTTTATGTTGAGTCAAAAAAACCCCAAACAAACAAAAAACCTCAACCAAATGAACAGCAAGAATTAAAAGACATACTGTTTTAAATCAAAATTACAGTCAATTGAAATATTCCAATGATCTTCCTAGTGAATTTAAGTGAAAAATAAGTCAGTTCTTTATGATCTGAACACTTTGACACTACACTTCCAAGCACTGGCAAACAAAATAAGCTGTACAACATGTACAGGAAAGATTACCATTATTTTCACTGCAAAAGTTGAAAAAATGAAGAAAAAGACAACCAGGTTAATATCTGAAAATAGCACAAATAATGTCAGAGACTCTTAAACTTCTTTGATGTCTAATAATACCTAAACTCAGTCCTTTATGCCTGGGTGCTTTTACACACTTGCCAGGAGACCAGACACTACGATCACTGGCAGGGAGCTCCCGCTGATGTTTAAAATGGGCACAAGCTGCAACTCATTCACCTCCCAAGGTGGTCCCTTGAGGCCAGGATTGAGGCACATGTCAGGGATGTAGACAAAGGATTTAAATTCCCAGGATTATCAGCCAGGCATCTTCCAAGCGAACTACAGTGCTCATTTTATGAAGTGTCAGAGATGTTGGTCCCAACTCTGCAGCTGAAAAGTTGTTATGATATAATCTTTCCCAAGTTACCCATAGAGGAGCCAAGCCTTTCTGAATCATGAGTGGTTTGCCTGCAGGGCACCAATTATTTACTACATGTAGTTTCACATCCAGTAGAAGAATATGCATAATTTACTCATCTCCTTGACGTCTTTTGGGTTGGAGAGCATCTAAGCAGAGATAAATGTTCTTGTGGGCATTTGCCAGGGGGCGACAGGAGGGAAAACTCAGAGGGGAACTTCAGACAAAACAACAGAAGAGAGGAACTGGACTTAAACAATCTTACACAACCTCAACAGACAGATGGGTTTAGATGAAGAGTAGCTTAGACACAAATGGAAGGGAACAGCCCTGCATTGGTATGTGTCAGTAAAACAGCCTTTTCGTAGCAGTTTATATTTATTCTCAAATTCAAGAAGTCCAGAATTGGAAATCAAAAATAATAAAGCATTAACTACTATGGAGCCTCTTTTTTTTTTCCCTGATAGACCTCTTTAGAGTTTGTCAGGAAGCATGCTGCACACCTTCTTAATTCAAAAAAATTCCAGTGTGAGGTAGTTACAGAGGAGAGAAATTAAGACCAAAACAAATTATGCATCACATCAAAGCTTTAACAGGTGAACACAACAGAGAATATCAACGTATTCTCTTCTGTTGGTAAATCACCACTAGAATTAAATAAAAACACAAGTGCCAAGTTACATTTAAGTTACATAAACTTGGTATTTGCACTGAAGATTACATTTGAGAATATAAAACAGTAAGATGCTGAAGTAATAAAATCAAATATGTGCAGACTCTCAGTCATCAGCACCAATGGTGAGAACAGATCTCAGACCAGCAAAGCATGCAAGTTGGTGAATGCAGATAAACCAAGGCTGACACCCAGCAGGTCTTTTCCAGGTCTGATTTAGGGCATGTCACAAGGGCCAAAAAGTAACATGAAGTTCTCCCAGTGGACTGTGAAAAACATCCTACCACCCTCCCTGGCTCGGCTCCTGGGATGAGAAGCACACTTTTCTTGCTGTGTTCCTAAAATACGGCTTCTGCATAAAATGTGGCACTTGCATAAAAGCGTATTTTCTACAATATTAACAGCAATTTTCAGAGAGTGACATCTCTCAATCACATAAAGTGCCACACAGACAAAAAATATACTCTCAAAACTTTTATGTTTATTAGCCTTGGGAATGATCCTGCTAATACAGTCTTTATGTACTTCAACACAAACCCGCTGCTAAACCCGATGGCAAATGCTCTTTTCCTATTACCAGATCCATTCATGCTTACATAATATCTAAGACATCCCCATTATCTTATGAACTCTATCACCATTGTGGTATTTATCATTACTGACTACTGTAGCTGAAGCTGCAAAATGGTTTCAATAACATTTTCACTCCTTCAGAAACCCCTTTCTGTGTGGAGGTTTTCCATTGTGACCACACCATGAATATTCATGATCCCCTTGTTTGAGTGCTGGGGAAGGATGAGGCCTTTGGACAGCTGGGAGCAGACCCTGGCAGACTTGAGTGTCTGCGGAGATTAAAGCTAGTCCCCAGCTAATACTCACATTACCCTCTTGCTCCTCTCCAAAGACAGAGACACAGAGAGAAAATTAAACATATTTGAGAGTCTCTAATCCTACCTACACTTTAGGCACTTTATTGTACGCTCAGCTTTAGAAAGAGAGCTTCTAAAGTTGCCATAGTTACTACAAATAGCAGTGTGAGCCTGTTTGTTGTGAAACTGAACCAAAGAGAAGCAACACAGCAAGCACAGCAGATCTGATTGCACAGACTCATCCAGATTTTTCCAACTAGGCATATTACATTCTCAAATAAATTAATATTATAGAACAGTGAAGATTATGGCATTCTGTCACAGGGAAGATGGCATACAAAAGGAAGAAAACAATTAATTTCATTTTGCAGAAGCCTCCTCCCTGAACTATCTGTGCTTAGGGACTGAAAACAAACATTTCCATGCATTTATAGCAACACTTTTCCAAAATCCTTCAGTACTGCATGCTTTGTGATTCCCATGCTATTTTGACATATAGGAATAACAAAACTGAATCAACTTGCCTTGTCTTCCATACTTAACATCCTCATTCGCAATTTAAAATCGTCCTCTGGGTTGTAACTTAGATTACAGGGAGAGGGGAACACAAAGAGAAAGGAAGAAAGGTGGAGAAAACTGTTCCTTAAGGATGAAAAATGTTACTATCTGTAAGCCATGAAAATCTATGACACTAAATCTTGTTTAAGTTTTGCCACCGACTGCAAAAGGAACTTTTCACAATTCTCCCAGTTCTTTTCACTTGGATTCTGCTACAAGAGCTTGTTGGAGTCAATGCAAGAGCACAGTGACTGGTTTGTAAGCTTAATGGGGTGTGAAAATACAACGATGTCCTGCCAGGAACCACTAACCAATACTGCTGGAGAGGACACACAGACCATTTCTCAGGGAAAGTATTCCACCTTCTCATTATTAGTCCAATTGGAACTTAACATTATTGACAAACCCACTGCAGCCACCAGGACCCCAATGAATTGTTCTATAAAGCGATTTGGATTCTATGGATGACAGAGAGCAGAAAAAATTACTAATGAGGATGGAAGCTGATGAAGTAGATAAAAGGCAATCCATAAGCAATCTTGGAAGTATGTTGTATGTTGCTTGAAAAAGGGAAATTTTAGGAGCTAATTATTATCATTAATACAGGATACTGAAGGGATGACAAGAAGAATGAAACACGTACATCTGTTTTCCTAAGTGCCTTTCACAGTTATTAATATTGAAGGATCTCTAAATATAACATTCTTATTGGAGAGTTTATTCCATAGTGTAGGGACTTTTTTTTTTTTTAAATTAGACTGTTTCCTGTACTACAGTCAGTTTTCTATAACTAAATTATTCCTTAGGAACTTTCTTCCTTACAAGTAATTAGGTCTTATGCAAAGGAGGGTTATCTTTGCCCAATCCCATTACCTCATTTAAATGAAAATTTTTGTCATTTAAAGAGCAACTACATTCTAATCAAATACAGGAAGAGATACAGAACCTTATTGTTGGAACACTTGTCAGGTTGGAACTCTAGTCAAATGGGTTGTTTATGTAATCCATTTCTTAAAGCCACCCAATTTTTCTAAGAGTTATCCTGAAACAGGTCTGTAGGACTAAAAAGCAGAGGTAATGGAAATACAGTATTTGTCTTGTACAATAATTATATTTCTTTCAGGCCTTCAACAAGTAATCCAAATATCACTAGAACATCTGCAGACTGGAATGAAATACTAAAGCATCACTTAAGAGTCACTTCCACTTGCAGACCTGACTGGATGGCACTGAAAAGACATAAATCATTTTTCTTTCCAGTCTTTCAGTCCTTTCAAGTACTTCTGTTTCACAGCACCCTGAAGATAATTCCTCCCACCACTAAAGGAGGTCTCTAGACAACTGCACAGTTGCTCCTCACAGTCTGGAGCTGTGATGGACCCCACACAGACAGTCAGGACTTTGACCCCTCACCATCAGCCAAACTTCTTACAAAGTTCTACAAGTTTCTGCTAGGCATTTTAGTAGTTAACTGAAGTTCTAGAAGCTGTATAAAATCAGAGCAATTACTCACAATTCCTCTGTATTTTTATGTGACTTCTACCCGTGATGAAGATATTACCAAAGAAGTAATAACAGAAAATTTAATGAATTAAATGTTTCATCTAAATTTACTTACTTATTTTCAAGAAGTTGATTTATATTTTTAGAATTAATGCTTTAGACCCTATTTATTCTTGGCATTGAATTACCAGAAAACATCAGGAATTCATCCTATACAAACTTAAAATATTTTGCCTAGAAGAGAGGCAAAAAAAGAGTCTAGAAGATTTCAGTTGCCTGTATTTTCATTTATTCCACAGCTGTTCTTATGACCTATAATTGCAGTCAGCACATTCTGGGTTTAAAAGCCAGAAATGGACAGTACTGTATAAGGTGGGAATGTCCCTACCTGCCTGCTCTGCTTGACTTTGCTCTTGCAGAGCAGACAAAGCACAACACATCCAGCCTATAAGCCTCCAAAATACAGAGGCACCACTAGATGCTGGCAGAGATATTTATTCCTGATCACACTTTGTAGGGATAAGTGAAAGTAGGTGTTTCTGCTACAGGCAACTCTCACCTGGTCTGAGGGATCGGGCAGAGGGTTGGACCATCCAGTACCAAACAAGGCTCCATCTCCACCACAGCGTGGCAGCAGAGCTTTACTGGAGCTTGCAACCAGCCCTTCCACTCCTCACCAGCAGCCCTCCCCAAGGGGAGCTGCTTCCACAAAATATTCCAATAAAGACAGAAAGCCTATCTCCAAAAACTTGAACAGGGGTTTGCAGGTCGAATTCTGCCCTAGAGAACACAGCTTTGACAGAGATTTTAAACTACACCATCTCAAAACAGACAAATGGGAAAACCCATTTGGTTTAAAGGCAATAAAACAGCTTCAATACTAGGGTAATATTCTCTGTAATTAACAGTCTACAGGCAACAGGAAACATCCACAGTACAAAATAATTGTACATTAAACACTTTTTCCAGTCCCAAAGCCCTCACTATCCTCCCATGCCAGTAGTGTTCCCTTGCAGACAAACACCATCCTTTCTGGTTTCTGCATTTATCTTACTCTCTGAGCAGTCTACCCATGATCTGCAATGATGAATCCATTTCTTAAAGTGTGCCTTGTGGGACACAGGCTTCTTCAAAATGGGAGTTACACTTTCTGTATAACCAGAACACAGACATGTTAAACCTCATGGATGACTTTCAGTGACAATTTATCCATGTAAGTATCTACGGCCAACAAATATACTTTGAAGACCAGAACGGACTATTAAACCTCTTTTACCAAACTCTTCTGCATAAACACAGATGACCAAATGTTAGCTCCTCTTGAAATCAAGCCTGTCAATTCTGTTTCATGCACAAGATGCTTTCATGCCTTTTCTCTGAAAAACTTTCAGTGTTGAAGTGGAAGATTTCACTGTGTCCCTAAACAAACTGTCCTAGTGGGTAAATATCTCACTCATTACAGCCTGTGAGTTATTTCTGGCTTGGATTTGTTTAGAATTGTTTCCAAACGATTTTCAGCATAGATTAAAAAAAAAAACAACAACAATTCCAGATCATAACCAGCACTTGGTAAAGTATTTTTTGCATGAACTAAAGAAAGAAACCAAGGGAGATATTCCAAGGTATCTCTTTTTTCAATTCATGTTTTTCAGCATCCTTTTTGAAGGACAGGCACCAGAATACTGACAGCCAGGGCAGACCATGAGGCTCATTTGAGTTCCAAGGCTTTCCTTTTTTAACTATATCCTCATGAAGTTAAATGGCACCCTTTGTTCATTGAATGGGGTTTACTACTTCAGAAATTTGAAGTTTAATGGGACATTCCTTACCTAGAGTCACATAGGAATTTTTCTCCCCAGATCACTGGTATTTCTGGGTTAACAACTCTGAGCAGTATTATGCACCCAGATTGCTATTAGTCCTTAATGCCTGCCAACTAAACATTTAATCTATATTCTGTGTGCAGCCTTTCATGTTCTGTGGGACTTAAAACCCAATGCCAGAACATCTTAGCATACTATGAACTTAAAAAATTTGGGTCTAAAACTTCAGAGCTACAAAAGTCATAGGACACGTTTAGCTCTGTCAGGCTATTTTTATTATAATGTCTCTTTTGCCAAAACTTACAGAACTTTCAAAAAAAATTAAGCCATAACCTCCAGCTTGTTTTCCTTTTCCCTTTCCTCAGACTTGTAATACTAGCTTAAAACCAAGAATATGACACATTCATTTTTTGCTGCTTAAGCTGCCAATTTTTTTAAAATTACGACTTACATTTTTAATAGAAACCCATAATTTATGAGCAGTTACAGATCATCTGGTTTTAAAACAGAAAGAATCACAGTCTTGATCGATATCTCAAGTTAGTACTTCACAGTTAGAATATTCAGTTCTTTCCCTTCTTTTACATTAATTCTGTTTTAAGAGTTCATAACTAAATCTATTAGCTATCTGTAAGAGGTACCAGAGTTAGCAGGCAGGTATGTTAAAAAGCTTTCACCTTACTGTTAAAAATCCCTTATCTTCCCTCCCCAAGTTGAAAAAAAATGCAACATTTCCTGAAGTTGAAACTCATGTATTAAATTATTATTAACACCTACCACAAACACTGAGATGTGAAGCTACCAAGCACAGGGAGATGGTAATGTGCTCACAAACTGATCATAAGGCAGGTTGTAGTCCTTTTAAATTTCCTGGGACATGGAAAGAAAAAGGCCCCACCTTTACACAGAAATATATTAATGTATATTCATATGTATACATACAGAAATAAACACATTTTCTAAAATGCTTTAAAATGGCAATTACAGGAGTCAAAAAAAACTTTCAGAAATTTGGCACTACACTTAAAAAGGCAATCTAATTCATGCCTGAGATTTGGTCAAGCTAATTATAATTCACCATTCTAAGACAGATGATGAGTTGAGCTGACACAATCTGCACTGAAGCTCTTTCTCTGTTTAGAAATGTTAGAGATTCATCCATTTACATAAATCCAACAAGGATTTTATGCCACCTTATCTTTCAGTACAGTACATGTGTATTTTATTGATTCAGGGTCTCTGAGTAACTTATGCGGCATACCTTCCCCCCTGCTGCATATGATTATTTCAAATGTCACTTTATGACAAATAATCAAAACACTGAAGGTAAATGAAACTCCAGTTCCTTGGTCACAGACATCAAATGATACCCAGTGTGCATCCAAAAATAACAACCATTTAATAAATGGGTGTTTTGAAAGATGCAACTAAATTACAACCAACTGTTTGTTTAGCAAAATAGCCATTAGCCACAATTCTGTCTACAATTTCAGGGAATGGCTGCAGCTCCTTGAGGAAATCGCCACACTCCAAGAGAAATGAACAAATCCACAAGGCGAGTGGAAAAGACTGCAAATAAATCCTGAGTGAGGAAAGAAAGGTAAGTTTTTAGAAACCATCTGCAAATCGAAAGAACAAAATTTAACCAAAGGATCTGAGGAAGCGAGAGCGAGCAATTTAAGGCTCAGGAAGCAGCTACACAGGAGAACACATTCACCAGCTGAAAACTGTTTTAATTACAGTGATTGAAAATGGGGCAACAGAAAAATGTCAGAATAAAGATATTATTCAAAGCATTGGCCAGATGACATCCAAATATTCTTTGGAGGCATGCACAAGAAAAAAATGTCAAGAAGACAGACTGAAATATGATAAGCTGGTTGTAGAAGGCATTCCACTCTCAACAATATTTCTGAACCACTCCTAGTTTTACTTAAAAAAACCAAAAATCTTTGGCTCTCAAATTTCTAGTGCTCTGTCTCAGCCCAGAGGGGAATTTTTCAAAAGTAAGTCTGCAGAAAAATCAAGGAAGCTGTTTCAGCTATAAAAGCAGTGAAATATTATATATTTTCTTTTCTTTCTTTGTGTTTTTTTTTTTTTTTTTTTTTTTTGGAGTGCTTCTGATAACTAAAGATCTGCTTTCTTTCAAGAATTCAAGCCTGTCATGGATTTAAATCCACAGAGAGGATTAGAGAAGAGGACAAATATGACAATATTTGGTTTAGAAATAGAGTTATTAACTTTAAAACTTTAATTCCTCACATTTACATGCATGAGTTGGTACCTACAGAGATTACTCCTCACAAGGGATTAGAAATATTAGAATGTAACATTTGAAAGAGTCATCTTGTGTCCTGTATAGCTCTCTTAGATTTCCTCCAGCTTTAAGAGGGTCCCTGTACATCACATGTTTCTTAAAGGTGATAGCTTGGTAGAAATGAGATACTGAAGAATAAATTCATATTCACATCTCTGCAAATCTGTGTTAATATTTTATAAACTCTCAAGGAACTCATTACCAACACCACCTTTCCCCCCCCAAACTCTGAAGTTCAATATTTTTAAACTATTTTAAATAATTTCAGTATTTTAATCATCATGCAGATGCTCTAAAAAAAAGAATTTTAGTAATTATACAATCAGTAACCTGAAATATACCATTAGAATTTGTAACTTTGTTAAATGATAAAACACAAAGAGTGATCCTGTGGTCACTTCTGGAGGATAAAAAAGGTTAAGTGCTTTAATTTTTCAGAATATCTATTTCTGTACTGCACACTACATTCTTTCTGTGGTCTCAAGTATTATTCATGAGGAGAATGCTGAATTTGACAGAAAAGCTTTCCTGGGGAGCAGTGTGGAAGACAGAATTAGTAATGTAGAACATCTCATAAGAAAACTTAGTATTTTTGTTTTCATTCTAAAATAACCATTTTCTGGCAATAAAGAGTTGAGAATTGCAGTCATTGTGTCAGAATTTAGATCTACCAAGTATGCTTAATGTGTTATGTTTCTCCCTTGGTTCTCCACCTTTAGCTGAGTTTTGCCCTGAAGAGTTTGCAGCATCCAGAAAAGATGAACAATGAGTTAAGACATGGAATTTGTGTTATCCCAACTCTTCGGATGTGCAGCCAAGGTTAAGTGAGATTTAAAACAAGATTGGGTTTCTCCTGTGCCCTTTCCAACAGGAAGCAGTACTCAGCTCCTCCCCCTTTGGAGTTTTATAATAATCTCACTCAGAACACTTTAGGCAATATACTGAAAACTACTTGGAGTGGAATCGAGATCTCTTTGGTCAATTAATGCTGTTGTAAGCAAAGATTGGATAAATTTGGCAATGTTTCTTTCAAGAGTAAAAAATACCCTTGATAGATAGTGACAGCAGTAGGCACTGATAGACAGGAGACCTTCCCAACTACAACCAAAAGTGGTATTTGAAAATAGCTGTTTGGCTGAAGCCTCTCGGGAATCATTTAAGAAACTACCCTGCTAAAGGCCCAACCGGATACAACATGGAGGGATTCCCTTCTAAACCCATCAGGCCCCTCATCTCCCTCAGCCACTAACAATACAAAGCTACCAAGAATTCACAGCAACTTGCACAACAGGGCAGGATTTTGTCTACTGAATAAGGTGAAAGCAATAAGCTCCTCTCAGACTGCTCTTGCACAATGAATAACCACATTTGTACCTGTTCCAGCTTCTTGCCTGATCAGTTCTTCTCTGTACCTTAGAATTACATTCAGACAGAGCTCAGGTTTGTGTATATGTCGCAAAGCAGGAATCCTCCACTCTCTCCACTCTAAAAATAATTCTCAGCACACAGGAATTGAGCATGGCAATACAGTGATTTCTTGGTTTCCATCTATGGTGGAATCTTGAAATAGGATCACAGACTGGTTTGGGTTGGAAGAGACCTTAAAGCTCATCGTGTTCCAAACTAGTTCCAACTCTAGCTCCAAACTCATCTAATTCCATGGGCAGGGACACCTTCCACTATCCCAAGTTGCTCAGAGTCCCATCCAACCTGGCCTTGAACACTTCCAGGGATGGGCAGCCACAGCTTCTCTGGGCAACCTGTGCCAGTGAGAACAGGCACGGTTGGCTTCCACTCAGCTGTTATTTTGCCTTTAGCTCTATGAATGAAGGGTTCAGGCCAACTGATTTATGTTCTTAATCTGTGCAGACATGTCCCATTCTTTTACTGCTGACCTCAACCACTGCTTGTTAAAAGTCACAATGACACATTCAATACTGGTTGATAGAAGATGTTTGCAGCGCTCTGTGTCATTCCTGGATGGCACAGAGCAATCAACAACATTGCAAAACTGAGGCCCTCTACCAAAGAATACACTCCCCCTTAGCCTAGGTGGCCTTCAAACTTACTTGTGCAGCAAAGCAAGTGTCACTATGGGGAGGAAAAGGGTAATTCCATAGAGTCACAGTATGGCTTGGCTTGGGAGAGCCAAGTTCTGTGTAAGTGGGCAGAACCTGGCAAGAGAAGACCATTACAGTTCTCATAAGTTCTGTGGGTCCTTTACAGTGATCATATAATAATGTGATTTTGTGTATGCCTATGAAAATACAGAATCATATAGTTCACATCAAACTACTTAATGCACTGCCAGTGCCTGAAATGAGCTTTCTAAAAAAAAGGCAATCATTGCTGAAGTGACATCGGGCTGTATTTTCTTGGCAACACACATGGGATAGCCACACGTGCATGAAAACACTCAGCTTTGTGATGGCTCACACTAAAAAGTCAACTCACTCTCCTATTTTTGCTTTCTACTGGCTCCCATTCAGCAGTGAGGCTGTTGTACAGCATGTGGGCTGTTTCAGGGTTGCACTCTGGAACTTAGATAGAAACATCTGTCAGCTCCCCCGCAAGTCCTTGCTGGCATCTTGCAAAAACAAACTGCCATTGTTGTAGACCATAGCAACTTGATTTCCTCCAGCTTTAGCCAGATTCATGAACCACAATTATACTTGCTGCTGCCATGAAGTCAAAATTATTTTCAATCTACCTCTCAGATGACTGAATATAATAGAAGCAGCTTTGGAAGGAATATCTGAAAATTAACTTACTCTTTCTATATTTTCATGCATTATTCAAACTATGGGATCTGTATATGGATATTCATATCAACCACAGCATTTCCTTTCACAAATGCAGAAAATTCTCATTCCTAAAACACAGCCTGCTAGGTGTTTACTCACATATAAAACACATATATGTATATATGCACACACATATATAAAAACATATATTTTCACAGCAGGATGTATTTTCTTCATGTATGACTGATTTCTTGGCCAATAGAAAGCTGTGTTAATTAACAGTTTATGTAAAATAGATACTTACATAACGTCATTCTGATTAAATCCAGACACTCACAAAATCAATTTATTGAGACACCTTCTATAAGACTGTCAATTTGGCAGGCAGCCTGAGAAAACAAGAATGTTCCATCTTCAAAACTGCAGGTCACTTCTGACTTTCAAGTTTTACCACTAACAGCTATTACATTGCAGTACTCTGGATGATTTCTTTTCCCAAAATAGTAATTAATATTTCTATGGACAGCCACTGAAAAGGAAAAAAAGCCACATCTGTGTGTGTTACTCATGAGCACAAATGAAGGAAGCAGTGAAAAACTGAACAGCTTAGCTAAGGTAAACTGAAAAGTCTTCAATAATAAAGAGGTCAGTTTATTTAAAGCCTCTCATAAGCACCTTTTTTTGAGTGATTAGGGTCAAAAGTATTTTGATCTGAATGGGCTGACCTCCCTCCTCATGTTTACCTTAAGGAAATGGAACCTGTGAAAGGGCAGAAATGAAGCTGGAAGAAGCAGGAAGAGCTTAGGATGAGGTAAAAGGCAAGAACAAAAGGAAGGGCTCTTGTCTGATGATAGAGCCAGTCAGAGATGTGGAAGATGATGATTCAAGAGAGAAAAATAGAAGATATTTGAATTTAGAACATCTTTTCAACACAAATAACCTGAAAAGCAGGATTTGGAGTAAATTTTTTACTGGTATTACCCAGATAGGCATCTCCAACCCACTCTGCTGTCCTTTAGCAGGTTGAATTTATTTGTTTTTAAGCACAGGTTACAAAGGTAAAGCACAATGTTCCCACTTTTCAGAAGCAGAACAAGAAACTGAATTTTCAGAACTAAAAGATTAGCTCATACAAGAATCTCTCCTTAATCTAAAGGCAAATAACTCTGCCTGCATTTTGAAACACTCTGTTTTCCTTTGAAACAGAAGGACAGCTATGATTAGGACACAGTCAATCCACAGAAGATTTACCAGGTACAGAAAAAAGTGGTATTAAGCATTCTTTGAAGTTTAACTCTTAATGAACTGCATCTCCCCAGTCTCAACTGTTTACTTTTTGTCCTGCGCTGAAAGCCTAAGTGCCACAGAAAATCTGGCATCCTTCAGCATCTCTCTGTTGAATTTACATGCAAAGTTGTAGTAGCTTGAAAATTTAAATACCAATTCAAATAATTACAGAGGCACAGTAAATTTGTTTTTAACGGTCCATAATAATAATCTTCATGTCTGTAACTATGAGAGTGGTGGTTTGTTTGTTTTTACTCATGAAATATCCTGAAGGGGAACAAACCAAACTGTTTGCTAGAATAAATGTAGAAGTTACGAGCCTGAGATATAATTAGACAAGACAACAGCTCTCCCAAACTGGGGACTGAAAGATGAACTGAAAAAAATTAATTAAAGCAATGCAAACATGTCAGTTGAACTTCATAAGCTACAAACTCCCTGCTATTTCTATTCACATTACAGAGCTGCCCAGGATCTCAAAGGATGCAATTTTAAGGTAATGACAGGTTTACAAAGGAATTTAATTTAGGATAAGAGAAGACCCATTTCCTCTTTCAGTGTACTTCCATATGCTACAAATAAAAACATTTATCAAAGAATTTTTTCTCTCAAAGGTAATAAAGAACTCCTTTAAAAGAACTCCTTTAACATCTAACGTGGAAGTCCAGCTTCTCCTGATAAATTGCACACTTTAGGGGAAATTTAGGGAATTTTTTTTTTCATCAAGAAAAATATCCTGTAGCTTTTCCTGCAAAAGTTGCATTTTTTGGTGAGAAATTTTGTATGTATAATTTGGAGGCAGAACTTTTCTAGTAAAACGGAGAAAACACAATGACATCTTGACTGTAGAGCTTGGGTGATTCCAAAACAGATTCAACAAAAATCTGTTGCATCTACCAAGACTTACTAAGAAATCTAAATTATTATACAAAAGGATTCTGGGTGAAACTTTTTCCAGTCAGCTTTATCCAAGGAGAAATCCAAGTAACACAGCTTGAAACCACAGAAACAGGCACTAGGAACAAGAATGTAAAATGAACTTTTTGGACATGACTTCCTGAAGGAGCCATATTTAAAGAGCTATGCTAAGCTTTTTCTTGCAGCTTTCCACCCCACCTTGGAAAACTGCAGATGAGTTACTGGGGTCCCTTCCAGCCTTACCCATTCTGGGATTTGTGCCAGGCAGGACTGGAGCACACAGAGAACACAAAGAGCCAAATCTCTTCAGAGAAACATTATGCAATGCATTCAGTCCCCTACATGCTACTAAGGACCTGTGGTGTCCAGACGTAGCAGAACATGCTGCAAAGCAGATGAAAATAGCAGCATATCTAAACTGCAAAATTCTCCTCTGCTTCCCTCCGTATGACCTGCTGGGAAGGCAGCAGATGAGGAACGTTAGAGGCAGGAGAGAAGCAGGGAAGCATTACCTTCATGTAGCACAAGAGCACCTGGAATAGAAAGGTCAAAACAATAAACAGAGCCATAGGCAGGAGCTGCACTCCAGAAGCTGATGCAGCAAACTTTGTCACAGCAGGCGAGTCCTTCCTGTGCCCACGTGCTACTCACTTTTCTGTATCACCCAATACTGTATGCTATGGATCACTGGTAAAAGATCACATTAAGAGGTTTTATTATGTTTTTAAAAACCAAGTAAACAAAGTTTTATCCTCTAGTAGGAAGTTTATGGTATAGCCATAAAATGTCAAAATGTATAAAAAGGTGCAAGAACTTCCACTTTGCTCAAAACACAGTAAAGACTCTCATGGTATTTTATTTTCCTTTTATTCAAGATCATAAATTACAAGTCTATCCTTTGAGAGCCTCAAACTTGATCCTCTTCTACTATAGTTAAAATGAAGGATTAATCCTAGAAGTGGTTGCACAGCTGTGCTTTCCAGCAAAGAAGAGTCACTTGGGACAAAAACTACTTACTAGGTATTCTCAGGGCTGTTTTTCCATTTAGGGAAAGGTAAATTTCCCTGCCCATGCCACCACAGCCAGCAGTGCCCATTACCAGGTCTGGACCATGGAAATACAATTCTGCCACTCAGTGCACTGTCAAGAGGCACACTGTCAGGTCTCAAACTATAGGAATACTGAAGATGTAAAACCTGTGGATATAAAGCATCAAACTGAATAACTCAGAGGATGCTTACCACCCCTAGTTCCTCCACCAGCTTGTTAACATAGTGCTATCATCTACATTATTTCATTGTTTTTGGATATATTTATATGCAGATGATGTTCTGCAGGACACAATTGAGAGAATATGAAACATTTTCACTACTCTTTTTTGTTTGTTATGCTTGTTAGAAAGAGTATACTTTTTCTTCTATAATAATTTGAAAATCAATTTCATGTGTTCAGTATAAAAATGCTGACATTTCCAAGCAATTATCAGAAAGTTACAAAGAGCTAATTATTAGATGACAGAAAATCACGGCTCAGTCACTGAACACACTTGTATTACTTGAAGAGATGGGTATCTCTACTTAACAACTACTTATCTTCAATATAAGATTATTTCTCTCTAATAGCAATGTATTTTAAAAGTTTCTGCTCTTAAGTTTAAGGAGAAGAAATCTCTAATATGAAGCACAACACCATTTATACTAAAATCTCCCCAGTATTTCATTAATTTGCATCATTGATTTTCTCAACTACACACACTTTCATAACAGCTTGCTAGCCTTGTCTTTGTGCTTAGAATAAGCTCCCAATGTGATTTAATAAGTGTAGAGAATCAATGAGGTACTTATTTCAGTTTCCAGAACAGACTGCAGTGGAAACAAAAGCTCTAAAATCTGATATAATGACCAGAGTCTGAACTCAGACTCCTGTCACAGCTCTTTGAATGGGCACACTTGCAAACCAGTAATATTTATTATTTTAAGAAATAGAATATAACCACAGTTAACTTAGAATCCAGTTCATGGAAGCCTATCTGTGCCCTTGCTCACTTCTGAACCATTTAAATATAACCTAGAAGCTCATGAGGCCACTTACATTTAGATACCCTGCGAAAGCAATGCCAGCATAAATCCATGAAAACCCCCACACCTTTTCTCATGAGTCACATTCAATTATTTTGTAAAGGATACAAGGATTGTTGTCATCAATGCTGCAATTGTCCAGAATCAAGGAAATGCCATCCAAGTCATACACCTAAATAAAAACAAAGTTTAATTTAACAAATATCTCAACTAACAAAGTTTCATGAAAGAAATACATAAAAACATAACAGGGATGTTTGTTTCATCTAAAATATTAAACATGCTAACATGAATTACAGAGTAAACCTGGCATTTTCAGCATGAGTATCACAAAACAGTAACACAAGAGGGCACTGATTTCACATTCTCCCTTCATTTAGCAAGTGTCTGACTGAGGTATTTTCTATTTCTCACACTGAGGCAGATAAGTTATGCTCACTTACAGCTCCTGCTTGCTTCCAGAAGGAAGAGACATCAAACACTGTAGGGTAAAAAGTAGGGAAAAAAAGAAGTTGAAAAATACACCTACACCCACACAAGTATGCGTGAGACCCATCTTCTTACCGTCAGTCCCAACGTGTTACTTGCATGTGCCAGCACAAGTTCTTTACATCAAATAAGAGCTGTGGATGCTTTTCCTTTGAGAAAATTCCTTATGCTACTATCAAATGAGCAAAGATGAGATTTGGTGTCTTTAGCTCCTTGTGCATGCATACACATGAGAGTTCACAAACTGCACTACATTTGTGAGAGTGTGTGAGATAACAACACGTAATCCTAACAGACTCATACACATACACTTTACCAAGTACTTGGGACAAGTTGATCTTAACAACAGACATGGAGCATTATTACCTTACAGAAAGTACGTTCCATAAGAAATTTATGTAGACTCCTAAGGTACACTGTAACATTACACATGAGTATTTATAGCTTTGCACTTCCTTTCCAACCTCAACCATTCTGTGATAGCCAAGTTATACTTGTCCAAATCTTAGGTTCTTTAATCTCTTAAATTTTAATTTCAAACCAAGAACTGCCAGTTAAAGGAGTTTAATGCAATGCCAATTTAGGCCGTGGCTTGATGATGGTGTTCTCTCTTCCATCTCTTTTGCCCCAAACAAGATGCATTTTTATGTACCAAGGAAAACAATAAATCTCAAAGTTTACACTGCAGGATCATCAGCTTTCTGAAGTACAAGTTTTGCGGTAAGACAGGCAAGTTGAGTAGATTTAGATGTGAAATCTTAAACAGCCTATGGATCAATAAAACTGAATTCAGAGACAAAGATGAGCACATGCCTCTTACAAGTTCTTTTTCCGATGTTATTGCAGAGTCTCAAGCTACATGAGAAAGCAGCGGTGACAGACACACAGACAGGCAATGCTCACATTTATAAGAAGCAAAGAACACTCCCAGGTCTTTAAACCCACCTCACACATCTGTGCTAGCATGCCTAACTTTACCTACATGAAGTACAGTTAATAATACAAGTTTAAAAATATCCATTGTCTCCACAGAATGTTTGTGTTTTCTCCAAAGGCCACGCACCATGTATAGTATCATACTTCAAAGCTTGAACAAGCAGTGACCTTTAGGTAACACAGCACTTGCACATGCTTGGGAAATGCTGGTTCTTTGATGTTCAGTCTGTAGCCAAACTCTGATGTGCCTACAATGTTACCTCTTATTTCCCACCAGTGAAATGCTGAACTGTAGAAATTAATGGGGATCAAGTGCTGTCAACAGAAACAAACCATGCAATAATATGCTCCAGTTTAATTCAAACGAGATGTCTGGTTAACAGAGTTAGCATTTTTGGAAAGTACAATTTTAATTAGGGCTCACTGACACTTCAAAAAGTTACTGTGAGAATATGATACGATTCCTTCAAAGTTATGTGGGAACAGCAGCAGCAAACTACAGCCTTAGTGATACCTTCATGAAAAAACAAGTTGCTAACTACCACTGCCTTGCACCTCCCCCCTTTGAGTTTCTTTAACATCACACAATTCAACTGTACATACAATTTGCATGAGTTAGGCACAGCTTTTGTCACCACAATGCCAGCTTTAAAATGTCACCTGTGACTTACTACACAGAAGAATGGAGCAAGAAGAAAGCGCTTACAATGTACCTACCCAAGACAAATATATATACTCCAAGTGACTCATGAGATGAAGAGGTCAAATCCTGAGCAACCACTATTAGAAAAGTTCCAGTCCATGCCAGTTGCTCCTGAACCTCCAGTGGTCCACTAAAAAAGCATTTTATGGCAAACTACAATTCATGCTCTATAATGTGAGCCAGTCCAGCAACTGTTCTGAATATAGCAGAGCCACGTCTGCAACAAGAGTGCTACAGGCAGAGGGATGAACCACTGTTCCACCCAGTGTCCCACTTGAATTGCTCAGAGTCTCTCAAATCATGTTACTCTCATATCCTTGTAACCTCCCAAACCAGCACATTTTGCAAACATTGAGAAATCATCCTAAATCTTACACAGATCTCTTACACAGATCCATTGGAACTACACTGCCCAAGAGAAACTGCTTTGGGAACTTTTCCAACTAATTACTGGTCTCAGAGTTTTTGCTTTGAAGAGAACTCTCTGTGAAATGCCCAGTGTAGAGCAAGGGAGTGGAGCTTTATCAGGGATCTTCTGCAAGCCTTGGAGAAGGAGTCAATATTGCATAAAACCCAAATCTTACTTTAAATATGGTGTGGGTGTGAAAGTACCTTGTGAAGAGAACATTTGTGGCTGGTGTGAAACTGGCTGTAGTCTGTCCAGATTTTGGAAGGAATTATAGACAGAAACTAAAGAATAGGAGAGTTGTGGTGTCTGGTGAACAGAACTGCTCTTGTTGGCCTGTGTTGTGAAAGATTGCTAAATCTGCTCTCCATTTACATTACTGACAACACAGTTGGCCAATAACAGGGAACTGCACTGGACTGCAACAAAGCCACAAAGTTATTTTATTATCAAGAGAAGAGTAGTTCGGAATAATACTGTATTTTGAACTACACTGAAATAGAAAATGAAGCTGCAAGGTTACTTAAGACAAGGTTATAATTTAAACAACACAGCTCTGTGCCAATGATCTTTAGTGCTTCAGTCAAGTCAGTAATGAATATCTTGCCCTAATGTTACAATGTCAGTGTCTGAAATAGCATTCCAAAATAGCAGAAACACAGAATATCCAGCATTCCAAGGCAGGTATCCAAACCTGCCAGTTAAAAAGCCTACTTTCACAGCACAGCTTTATATTGCTGTCATTTGTTTACTGCACTTGCTTCTGAAACATAGTCGTGTATCATGCCAGTAAGAGAAACTTAAATGTATTACACTGAAGAGAAAATGCCTTTCCCAGTGACAGTGACTGCTAGTTTTTTTCTCTGTATCTGTAATTTAATAATCAATTTCAATTATTTAAACCAGGCTCTGAAAAGAAGCTCACGCAAGCAAAGGTCCTTTACAAATATAAAACAAAGTTTATGGGAAGAAATAGCCCAAGGCTGTATTGGCCTACTCTTCCATGGTCAAGGAATGATACAGTCTTTAATTCAGATGATTTGGGACATAACAGCCCTGAGGAAAAAGCTGTGTTTTTTCTCTTAATAACCAATGAAAAAAACATATGGACAAAAATTGGCATCTTTATGTTATCTTACAGAAGTCACATTTATCGACCAATACATGGACAACATCAATAGCACAGTGAAGGGTATGTGCCTAAACAGAACTGTTCCTGACAATCTCCCAGTACTTTCTCACGAAGTACACAGAAATAATTACCATTAACACAACCATTCACACCAGATCCCAGGAGAAGTATAAATTAATTGAGACTATTTATTGAATCTTTCCCTCTAGCAGCAATGGAGCTAAGCTCAGGGGTAAGAATGCAAATTCTCTGAGCATGACAGTGCTTGTTGCTAAATCTGCCTGCATCTAGGAAAATGCAACCACAATCTCCAGGTCCAGCAACTGTACAGACAAAAATGCAAAAAAAAAGAAGAGTCCAGCAAAAATAATCTCTTCAAAGAATCATTAACATTTTGGGCATTAGAATAAGAGTACTATTATGCAGAAAAGAACATTTGTGCCTTTACATAACAACAACTGAACATAAACCACTCTTCCACCAGAATGTGATCAATTTTCAGCCTTTAATCAATGCAGAATGAGAAAGGTGTTTGTTTCAGTCACAGAAAAACTTCTATTTCTTAGAAGCTGTGTTTTGCCAAACTATAGGTGAGCAAAAAGAGTATGTTCTCTCAAACAGAAGTGGACTAGTAACAGACCAAGCAATGCTGACACTTACTCTTCCTTTTACACATTATTTATAATCACACTGAAATACAGAAAGACAAATTTCTAGGTTAAAAAGCGGCTGGGGGTGGGAAACGTTCTAGAAATTAGTCCAAAAACAGGAACAAGTAGGAACCATTTATAAGGAAAACCTCTAAAGACAACATTCATTACAGATCACCAGTTTCCTACCAGACAAAAAGTCTGTCTTCAATCATGTTTAGCTTCACAGTATTAAATTTTAACTCCCATTATGGAACTTAAAAGGTTTCTGGCAGCAATCAAACTGGCAAATTTCACATTTTTATTAACTTGGCTCCTTCCCTTCACTCTTTGTAATGCTTCCAGTTCTGTCACACAGCTGTAAGTGCCCAAACCCACTCAAGCAGCAGTGCCTGGTGCCTTAGGTAGGGCTGTGCTGGTCGGCTGCCAAACGCCAGCCCTGGTCCCCAGTGCATCAGTGCTTCAGCAGCCACAACTTGACTTCCCCTCTCTGGAGCACTCTGGGTTTCTCATCTACCCTGTTTGCTGCTTCTCACATGGCTAAAAGCAGGAGCATAACAGCAAACCTGATCCCCATATTTCTCTGACAAATTAGACTGGCTAATGTAATTAAAACCTGGAGGAGGTGGAGTCAGAGAGAAAGGGAAGATTAACACAGCTGGGCTGGCATCACCACAGGAATCCTAACAAATGTATTAAGGTAGCAGAACACACTTGATGATTGTATTTTACAGACTTCTCTTAGTGCCCTAGATTACTAAATGATTAAATTGCAATGTACTTCTCAAGAGCTGAATCATCAAGATATTAACATCCATCACACATGCATCAACAGCATCCTAAGCTGCATCCGTGGAGTGGAGCCAACAGATACAGGAGAGGAGGAGGCTTCAAGAGAACCTGCTGGCAGCCTTCCCACATCCCCACAAACTAGCCACCAAGACTGAGCTGCTCTCCTGACTCAGGTTCAAAGTAGTTTAAATAGAGAAAATATGGATAAAAAAGTGTAACTGAGAAAGTTCTGGCTGGATACAAGGAAAAATTTTTTACTATGAGGATATGGAGCAGCTACTGTGGACTCTCCATCTTGGAGGATTTCAAGACTTTTCTAGAAAATCCCTGAGTAACCTACTCGGAATTCAACTTTAGGCAGGAGATCCCTTTCTGAACAACTGTGTGAGTCTAAAACAGTTTTGTCTCACTCTAGCAAAAATGAAAAGGCTAAGACCATGGAAAGAAGCACAAGTCAATTATTTTCCTCACATTTAATTGGAAGATCAGATTCTTCCTACTTTGACCTCTTCTTGGTTATAAAATTGTAAATAGTTGTCAGAAATTTACTAAAGGATGTAAAATTTGGAAGCAGTTCTAGAAAAAATGTGATTCTTAACCATCAGTGGAATAATCTGGCATATTCACTGACTTCACAGGACAGAGAAATCTTAAAAGTACAGTAATTTCACGACTATAAGGCGCACCTTAAAGCCTAAAATTTTTATCAAAACCCAGAAGTGCGCCGTATAATCCAGTGCGCCTTACATATGGACAAAGTTTGGAAATTTGCCAACCTGGAAGTGTGAGCTGCTCATGCGGCTCCGTTACTTATTGGTTACTTTGTTGTGCGCGGCTCCTCGCTGCAAAAACAAAAGTGCGCCTTATAATCTGGTGCGCTTTATATATGGAAAAAGTTGGGAAATTTGCCAACACCCGGAAGTGTGCCTTATAATCCAGTGTGCCTTATAGTCGTGAAATTACTGTAATTTGTATTTTGTATGCCAGACCCTTCATATGAACTTCTTCTTATAAACCCCTATAACTTTGAATTAATGCCTCAGAGCAAATACAAAGGATTCCCCATCTGTACAAAAGGAAACTTCATGTTTTCTAGAGTAAAAAGTAAGAATTTTGTACCATTCAATATACTGAAGAATATCTGAACTAGCTGTGAAGAAAATAAAAAAGCAATACAAGTGAGGCCTGAACCCCACAACTGATGAAAATTTTTTGAAAAGAGCATAAGCAACATGGTTAACCTACAGAAGCAGCTTGTTGGAGAACACAGCAACCTTTAATTAGGAAAATAGTATGTTTTATTATCCTCATGAGGACAAGATGAAATGAGCCTAAGAACAGACCATTCACATTACACATCCATTAAATATTTTTAACAGTAATGGACAATGAAGCATTGCAATACACTGACACACAAGTCTCAGACTCCTGGAGCAGACTCCAATAATGCAAGTCTCTGCAAATGACCTGACAAACCTTAGCCTGAACACCCCACCTGGTCCTGCTCTGGACAGGTGAATGGTTCCAACCTTCGCAATCCCTTCTGCCTCTAAGTCTGCATGACTTCCTTAGAGAGAAAATCACACTAAAATATCAAATTATGCCAAAGAAAAGGAATCCAATGAAATATACACTGAGCATTTGTTGCCAGTCTTTGGCCACCATTAAAGATATTTTTAAGCTTTACTCCTTCTGAATGTACCACATGAGACTACATAATCACTTACATAGTGAGAAATATGTCCTTCAGACTCTGCCACCAAACAGACTGACTAACAGAGTCAATTTTCCGCCAAGACCTCCTCAACAGTAGCTGATTAGGGTAGAATACAGTATTCAATGTAGGTAACAGAAGAGCTTAATAAGAGCAGGAACATAGCAACTGTTAGGTTCCCAAACAGCCTCCTCTACACCTATGATGATACTGAAAAATGTTACTTCATTTTTTTCATTTCTTGGTTTTGGGCTTTTTCATTTGTTTTTCCAAGCAGCAGAAGTGACAGGAGATATACACAGGATATTCTGCTTCAAAAGACAGAATACTTTAGGCCTTCAATGCTACTGAATTCCATGGCCTATGGCAGACTACAGGCACTTTGGTTTACAATACAGGCAGCTGTGGCTTGCTTGCCATCAAGTCTATTATAGGAGTTCACCACATTCTGCAGAGCTACTGAAATACTTGTGGACAGAGGTTCCCTACTCCAGGACAACACAGCAGCCTTGCTTAGTTGGTCTGAGAGCCCCTTGCACCAGCACCAGTGACTGTACTCATGTCTACTTCAACCAAGGCAATGTCCCCAGAACACTCTTCCACCTCTACACCACCTAGGTAAGCATGTACTTAACATTTTAATGTGTGAAACTCAGAAATCATGGAAACAAAACCTGTTCCTCCTGCTACATTAATTTCAAAGATATTTGCTCTCTTTCAGCATTATCTCCCAGAGAGACATGAGGTTTATTTCAACTCTCCCAAAAGTGGAGATCCTTGCCTCTTTCTTGGAGGTAAAAAGAAATTATAATAAAAAATAACTTAGAATTTGAATGTGGGGTCCTTTGTGATGTCCTAAACCTCTTGTCAAAGAGCTGATTTAGAAAAAGAGGGTTTTGACCTTATGGAAGATGAAGGGAAGATGAAGGTTTCATACACACTATCAGGCCTGAGCCAAAATAAGATAATACAAACACTTGAGAATTCAGAATAGCTTCCCACAAGAGACAGTAACACAACTGGAACATTTGCTTTTTAAACAGTGCAGCTTTCCTTATTCTCTTACGTACAGTTCCTGAACCAGAAGCCACAACAAATAGATGCTGCCATGAGAAGCAGGCTGTTTCCTCTGGTATGGTTTAGATCTGTGACTTGATGTGGATAAAGCAAAGTCCAACATAGACTCATTTTGCTTGAAACACACAATACTCACTAGTGTAGACTTTGCCTATCCTGGCAGCAGCAGTAGAAGAGAACAATGGTGCTAAACATCATCCAGTATTCAACACTGCCCTTCAGATTAGTTGAATTTGTACAAATTTGCATTAATACCATGGCATACATTTATGTACTTCTAGTCACACACTCTCCTATTCTACTAAACCCAGTAATCAGACTATCCAATCACTGCTATAAAAGTGACTCTTAATTCTCTTCTATTCTTTCATCAGAACAAAAAGAAACTTAAAGGAAATTAAGTGTAAGAATTAGTTATATAGAGACAACTTCTAACAAGACTGTCAAAACTTTGAAATGTTATTTAGTTCTAAAGCAAAGTGAAAACTGAAGACTTTGCACTTTGAAGTTCTGAAAAAATACATGGATAAAGGTCAAACAACAAATCACATGACCCCTTTCAGCCTTTTAAATCACCATTGTAATAGAAAGTTCCAAGTAATTCTGACAAACTGCCACTGTTTCGGTGACTACAATATTTTTATCTTCCACGTCAAGCTTTAGAAAGCATTTTACGAATAGCTCAATTAAAATGAGAGACCTTGTTTTGTGAGTTGTGTGTTATTTTTTGGGGTTATTTTTGTTGTTTCTTTGTTTGTTTAAAGTTTTGTTCCCTCCAGTTTCACATTTTACATTACGTTAGAAAAACTTTTCTTCTGGAACAGAATTCCAGAAGATATCCTGATTCTGAAAATCATTGACACTGACAGAAAAATACATTACCACTGAATGCTCCTGTTGAAGATTTCCTCATTAGTGTTCTACACTAGTGATCACACACTCTTCCACACAAAAATGGGCATCACAGTCTTGTGACTGTTACTTTGCTCTACTACTCAGGTCAGCTTTGGTACTTACTTCATTTCTGCCCAACAGTTGGCACACCTGCCTTGCTCTTCTCACAACATTTCAACTGCTCCCTGACACACAGTCCAGTTGAAATCCTTCAAAACTGCCAGCTGCTTTCAACTTAAAGTGAGTGGAATGGAAAACAATCCAAAATCATACCCTGTTCTGATGAATGCACCACCCTCACAGAGGCCACATATGTCATCACTCTCACACATCACAACCATATTCTGAAATTGGTTCCACTCCCAATATCTAGGATTACAACTCTTACTTGGAAATTTCTGAATTTAGCAAGCAAAAATAAATGCCAATCAGATCCTCCTTGCTCTAATGATGACTTTTGCTGTGTCCAGCATTACTTAACATTCTCACTTAGTTTCACTTTGAAGCAAGGATTTGAAAAAAAAAATTAAAAATCAATGTCAGACATATAATTCCATCAGCAGCAAACCCTCAAATAATGAAAATAATGTGTGAAAAAATGTAGGATGATCTCAAAACATGCAGTGATTTACGCCAGTGATTTCTATGTTTCATGATTAAATTCTGCAGCTAAATTCAGCACACTGAATCACATACTTCAGAGTGCACTGACAGACTCAAAACTAAAAGCAAAATGGTGGCAGTTTCCTGTAATTCCTCTGAGTTTCCTATAGTAATTGTGAAGTGACTCTAGTGTTGCTAAATTTTTTAAGGAGTTGTAAAGAGTAAGTTATTGAGTATATCCCCCCAAACTTCACAGCCAAGGCAGGGGTGGGGGGGTGTGAGAAAAGAAGAAAAGGAGAAAGCTGGTAGGTTAGAAGATTGGAAATAGCACAGAGACATTTATTAAAGGCATTAATGATTCTCT